>NC_060240.1:24024960-24657957 GCF_021155785.1 Neodiprion fabricii
TCAAACGTCAAATAATAGCAGTATTAATTTCGGTAAGGCTATTATAAGCATTTTATTAAAAGTTAATTTTAAAAAATTGTTAAATATTTTAATTTTAGATGACTCCTATAAACAATCTGATTCAAATGAATTTATGGAAAATGCAATCACAAATTCTGACAACGATGACAAAAATACTGGTAAGGATAGAGATTTATGTTATTTAATTATTTCTCCGAGAAATTTTATACTGTTTTATATTTGTTTTAAGTTCCAGACGAAAATACTTCTCCAAGTCAATGTCGAAAGCGTAGATTTTTCGAGCCCCGTCATGTGAGTGAAATATCGGAATTAGATTTTGCCACACCCAAAAGGGCTAACAGAACCATTTCTTTGATAAAAAATACTGATCAGAAAAGAAGAGAAAAAATAAGACAGCTACAGAGACAAACAAGGAATCTCGAAAGA
The DNA here is from genome assembly GCF_021155785.1 of Neodiprion fabricii. Lineage (NCBI taxonomy): Eukaryota > Metazoa > Arthropoda > Insecta > Hymenoptera > Diprionidae > Neodiprion > Neodiprion fabricii. The sequence goes on from NC_060240.1 coordinate 24,025,408, forward strand.
AAAATTAAATCTTTGAAAGATTTAGTAAATCATCTTAAGGAGAACCGTATGTTAACTGATGAAAGTGGTGATGCTCTGATGGTATAGTATATTCTAACTAATATAAATTGTATAAATATAAAATTGTATATATTTTACACAAATGTTATCGATTATTCATTTTTAAATGGAAAGATCGCAAAATAAAAAAAAATCTCAAAGTTTTTCTTCGGTCATATACTTCATAATATTTCTTTCTACGTAGAGTATGATGTCAGAAGATATAACAAGTATAACAAGTATGAAAGTTAAAGATGGAAGAGGATACACACCGCAAGTTCGTTCTTTTGCATTATCTTTACATTTTTATTCGCCCAAGGCTTACAAATACGTTCGAGAAAAATTCAATAAACATTTACCATCTGTGTCAACTATAAAATCGTGGTACAGAGTAGTGGATGGCTCACCTGGGTTTACAGATGAATCGTTTAAAGCTATTGAATTGCGATGTAAAGAGAAGAGTGGCATAATTAATTTGGTTCTGGATGAAATGTCAATAAAAGAAGAAATAATTTATGACAAAAAAGAATTTCACGGAGGTATAAACTTCGGGACAATACAAAATACAGACTCCGCTTACTCTGATAACGACAATCCGATCACAGCAAAAAATGCATTGGTTTTAATGGCTGTTTCCTTGAATGAAAACTGGAAAATTCCAATTGGTTATTTTTTAGTTAGATCATTGAATGCTGAAGAGCGCGCAAGTATTTTGAGATTGGCATTCGAATTATTACAAAAAGCTAATTGCAAAGTTTACTCAATAACTTTCGATGGAGCTGCATCGAATATGAGTATGTGCAATTCTTTAGGTGCTAATTTGAATTTTGGACCGAATTTTAAACCTTACTTTACAAATCCGGCGACATCTGAAAAATGTTACATATTTTATGATTTTTGTCACATGATTAAATTAATTCGGAATACTTTAGGAGATCACAAAATAATAAAAACTGTTGACAATAAATCTATTTCATGGTCATACATAGAGAAATTGCACGATTTACAATGCAAAGAAGGATTAAGAGTAGCAAATAAGTTAACTAAAAAACACGTTCATTATCAAAATAACAAAATGAATGTAAAATTAGCCATACAAACACTTAGCGAAAGTGTCTCAAAAGCTTTAAACTTTTTACAAATGATAGATGATACAGAAATCCAAAAAGACTTTCAAGACAGTTCAGAAACAGCTTTATTTTGCTTCAATTTTAACAGTATGGGTGATATGCTAAATTGTAAAAATAAATTTTCTAAAGGAGAATTTAATACCCCGCTGACTGATGATACCTATTCCAAAATGAAAGAGCATGCTCTGAAATTTGAAAACTATATTATTAATTTATGTAATGACAAGGGGACACCTTTAATTAATTCTCAACGAAAAACTGGATTCATTGGAATGATTATAGCTTTAAGGAATATATTTCCTCTTTATGATAAATTAAAACAGGAAGGGATGAGTTATTTATTAACTTATAAGTTGTCTCAGGATTATATTGAAACATTTTTTAGCGCCATCAGAAGTCGTGGAGGTTTCAATAATAATCCAAATGTTTTACAATTTAAAAGTGCGTATAAGCGTTTATTAGTAAAGCACGAGTTAAAACAATTTGAAAATGGTAATTGTGCTTTTGACAATGTAGATATTTTACATGTATCATCTAACACTAAAAATTGTTACGATCAAATTGGGCATGCAGATTTGCTTCGAGCTACTGAAAATCCTGATATTTCAGATCATGATTATATTCGTTATTGTTGGGAACTAACGCCATTCGTCGAAAATATCGTTTTGTACATAGCTGGTTATGTTTCACACAGAGTTTCTAAAATCATATTCTGTTCTGTATGCCAAAACCAGTTAATTTCAGATGAATCACGAGAAACCATGCCTCTATTATCTCTAATAAAAAATAGAGGACCATTTAAAATACCATCAAAAGATGTTATTAGTATTTGTAAGATTTCAGAAAAAATAATTAGACAATATTCGCATGAATTACTGAACAAAAATATTAAAACTACTGTTACAAATCAAATATCTCAAAAAATTGGAATAATGTTTGATAATAAAGAGATGAACGAACATGTTTTACTCCAAAATTTTTCTGATAATCATCGTGATCAGTTATGTAAATGGATTATTGAAGTATATTTAAACACGAGATTTTTCTACGAAGCTAAAAAATTGTCGGTTAAAGATAATTATGTTCGGCAAAAGTATAATAAACTCATTTTATTTTATAATCAATAAAAAATTAACAAACTACATTATATAATTTTTTGTGTTTAATAAAATTGTATTAGCTGAATTTATTTTTATTTCCAATTTTACTAATATTGTTACGTCCAAGTACTTGATATATCTTTATTAACTTGTCATTTTTCAGAAGCATTTGCGAAAAACGAAAGGAATATGAATAAGGTTTGTTTGATTCTATTTTTTAAGAATACTTCTAGAATTTAATAAAAATAAATTATTTTTTTACATTCTTCCAATCAATAAGAACTTGAATATTTATTATCATTTTATATTATCATTTATATTTGAAGAAAAAAATTTTTTTCTTTAAAAATCATAAAAAAATTATTGCCACGATATATCTTATTTGAATAACTCGCCTTTTTCCCCTCTGCGCACAAAAGAATGCGCAGAACTGAGTTGGGTCCACGTAGGATAGAGAAAGTGATATCATCTGTTTCACTTTATCGAAACAGCTTCCACTTATAGAAACTGTCCATATAGGAGTATTACATATATGCTTAAACCACAAACTCGTCGTTATTCGTCGATATTCGTCGGTACTCGTCGTTACTCGGCGGTACTCGTCGTTACTCGTCGATATTCGTCGGTGCTCGTCGTTACTCGGCGGTACTCGTCGATACTCGTCCATATTCGTCGGTGCTCGTCGTTACTCGGCGGTTACTCGTCGTTACTCGTCGGTACTCGTCGATACTCGTCGATACTCGGCGGTACTCGTCGGTACTCGGTATCTCCTGCGTTTTCAATTAAAGTAAAATCATCGATTTCTTTATCAGTTTATTTTCATAGTCAATAGGCACGGATAAACGCAAAAGCGTGCGATACGTTGCACCCTGGATGCAAAGGCTCAAGCGACGATTGAACATTTGGCGAGCAAATATTGAGTCATAATCTTGATCATACCTTCAGAATTAGAACTTCTTCACTACATTCCTACGTGACTTTCTCGCAATATCTAAGGCTTCGCAAAAGCGGATAATAGCGCATAAGATACATAACGGATTTTCTTTGAGACGGACAGGTAAATATTGCACGCGAGTGTGAGTACATATGTGAGGATGATTTCAAATAACGAGTGAAATGAGAATGTGACGAGTGCGAAATACTTTCGTTCAAACTTACACATCCCTATTTTGCTGCAACAGTATCTTTATACACTATTAGAAATTAACAGAGTCTAACTGAAATATACCTACAATCCATTAATTAATTAAAGTTTGGTATCAAAGTTTCTTTTGAAATCAAAATTTCCCAGATCATCAACTTTTTCGCAATTGAAAATCTACGTAGATTTTCTCAATCGCACAATCGCAAATCAATCATACATTGGTTGATTTTTTCATTAAGAATCTCGAGGTTCGAATAGCGACACTCTACATATCAAATAATTGCTTACATCTTTTCTTTAATGAGATATGTTTCGGTACCTAGCAGGATTTAAGATACACTACTGCCAGTACGACTTTTAATTTTTATACTTATGGTAAGTGGTTATTTGAAACTGGTTCTTGTAAATTTTTCACGTAATAGGTAGATTTGAATGAATACATTGATATTATTCATTGTTACTAGTCAGTGTTCATTCGGTAGTAAAATTGGAACCCGTTTTTCACCGATGAGAGATTCTGTTTTCCTATCTTCCAAATATATTTGCAGTTGTTATGGAAATTTGCAGAATCTTTTACGCGAATCATAAAAATCTTCGGGACAAACCCCACGTGATCCCGACTCTCACTCAGATGTACTTGAAAACAATAGTAAACTATCGTGATAGATTTGCGTTGGGGGTCAAAAATCGAGACTATTTTAAAGATACACATTTTAAAGTCGAAGAACCTTCAGACTTTCATCAATAGACTTTGTGAAAAGAGCGAAAAAAATTATTCACGCTACTTGCGTGCCGGAATTCTGTGACGGAGTTACCTAAACTCGATTATAGTGGTAAAAAAAAGTTACAACCTTGCCCGAGAAAATACGTTGAAAAAAATTCTGGAATTAATATAATAATATAAAAAGTTGGTGTGAATAATAAAGGTGAGTACAGATTATCATCGATATGCGACGTCTCAGAAAAAAAAACAATTTGCGATGTTCACTATATCTCGGTCGGAAATTATCTGATATCAAAAACCATTAAAATTCAGTCAAAGTATCATCAAATCCTCCCCCCAACGTTCTTTGATTATTTTTTTTTCATTTAAAAATTTTTGGCGGCCATCTAAAGTGTAAACTGCTATTTTCCACGCAAAATTCCGTTATTTTGTGGGTGGGAAACCCCCAAATGTAAAAAAAAAAAATTCAATTAAACGTTAGGGGGAGGTATTTTATATGTATAAAATGTGTACCAAGTTTGAAATGAATCGGTCAAGTAGTTTTCAAATTGCAGTGAACACGGACATTGAAAAAGTAGTTTTGAGAAAAAATCACAAGCGCACCATCGAACGTACAACGACTAACTGACGCTCGTCTCTCGTTTTAAAATATTGTACAGTGTATAGTATATATACAAATATAAAATATGTCTTTATGGCTTTACTTAACTGTCTTTACTAAATAAAATATTCTCGAAACAGGATAATGGACCAGAACGATTGAAGTGAATAAGCTGTATACCTGCTGTCGGAGCTATAGTGTTAAAAGGCAGGAGACTAACTAGACAATAACTTCAAGAGTTTTGCTCAGATCGACTTAAAATTTTGGGAATATATTCTTGAAATGTTTAACAATAAGATAAGACAAAAAAAAAATTCTTCGAAAGTGCAAACCCTTACCCCCCCCCCTCAAATCGACCAGGTTTGCTTGTCTGAAAGATATCGTTACCAGCAATGTTGATCGAATGTAATGTACGGAAACGTATCTATGAAGTTTTTTCCTTTCTTTGTGTAAAATGTTTGAGATTTTTTAAACGTCAAACTTGGATGCAGTAATTAAGCGGAGAACTTCGCCGTGTTCCCATTTTCGCAGAATATTTATTCAGCGGATTTGATAAAAATCATCCATTGAGTAAATGTCGTTAAGACTCCTGGCTCTCGGAATATTTACACTATATATGTACCGATGGAAGCAAATTATCGGGATTCAATGGAAACCCTCTTAGGTATCTCGCGAGGGAACGGAGTTCATAGGACCGACGGATGCAGGACGGAACAAATCTTCTGATGGTTTTATTCTGCCAGGGAGAAGTTTGTTTAGAATTCAATTAGAGGACGGGTGTAATTGCAGACAAGAAACGGGATCGAAAGACACGAAGAGAATACGAGAAGGAATTGAAAACAAATTTTGAATCTAGTGTGCGAAGTGAAGAGCCGGGTTCTGCGACACACCGACAACATTACAGCACAACTTTTGCAATTCTGATTTTCAAATCGAGTACGTTTCGCTCGAAATATTCGCAGACTTTGAAAGAAATATACTGAGAAATTTTCCCCTACTTATAAAACAGCAATACCTGCATATTACACTCGTTCATTCATATTTATATGGCGCCTCAAGGAATAACACGTTTCAACATTCTCCCTACGTCAAAGGTATTAATTAAGTTTGAATTCTTCTGACTTGTTTGAGCATTTTATTCAAATCACACTCAACGAATTTTGTTATGAATATAATTTTTGCAAAATATGTGACATGAGTTCTTACGATTCTTGTAAAAAAATATAACATCAAAAAAAAAAAAGAAGAAGCTGGATCATAGGTTACGTAAAAACGGATGGCTAAAAGAAATAAAGGATTTAACGAAATGTTGTTTTTTGATATTCCAAATCGAGTTTGGATTCAATTCATTCGATTCATTAGTCAGGCAGTTAGCTAATTAGTTGAAAACCTATACGGTTAAACGACAGACATTCGGAAAAAGTGATATGTAGTTAGATGATTAGATATTTGGATGAATATTCTATTAGATAATTATTTATGCTTTATCTTAAGATAATTTGATCTCTCGGTGGCTACCAATTCAATATTTCAGGAAAGAGTATTTATCAGAATTGTCCAAACGTGCCTAGAAAGCACCAATGTTTCTTAATTTTGAAATCTGACCCTTCGGCTGAAAGCGTAATTTTTCAACTGACAAGTGTTTCAAACATTCACCAATACTGAACATTTACAACGTGATTTCGTTATATTCATAGATGCGTTCCGGGTGAAAAAATCGACCCGTTAGAGGTCAAATTCAATAGAACTCGCACATCGCCGAGCGAATACATAAATTTTTTAATAGTCATGTCACGGATCTAGGAGACAGTTCTCTGAACAAAACTTCTCTAAACAGAAGAAAGATTTTTCGAAATTCGATTCGATGTGACACCATTTCAAATGAGGAATTATTACATTTGCAAGCTTTGAAGATATTTTTGAAAAATATAAGTATCTCGAATACTGGAATTATAAAAAGTCTGGGAAATCGAGCCTTCATTTCAAACCGCTCCAAAATTTTTTTAAATCTGGTAAGTGTGTTTTTCACTTTACGAATTTCAAAGCCATTTGAAACGAAGCATCAATACTCAAGTTTTTGTTGACAATTTTAGCCTTTTCTAATTTTATATTTTCATTGATAATTTTGCAAATTACGTGTGGGACGACTTTCGATTCTGAGAACGTACAGGGTGGAAAGCTAAAGCTTTGAGAAAAATGATGTTACCAGCTATTTCCAAAAAGGTATAATTCAAGTTCTTACGAGAGACTGAGACGGAGAAAAATAAGAAGAAAATAGAGCAAGAAATGGAATGAAAAAGAGGAAACGATTATAAATGAACTGCGTTCCACGTAATGCAGGGGTGTCAACAGCCCCTTTTCCTTTTAGCGCGTGGCACGATCTCTCACTTTTTCTTATCTCCTCTCTTTGTCTCTCCCACATATCTCTCTCTCTCTCTCTCTCTCTCTTTTTCCCTCGTGATCCGAGGCGCAGCACTCTAATTGACGGAGTCCACGTCCCGTCGAGGTTCTCAAATTTTGCTCAGTCTTGCTTCTCAGTCGCAGATAATGATAAGTGAATTTTTTGCCGTCGAGTCAATCGGACATTTAGATATTATATTAGAACAGTGTATTATGTTGTATCAAATTCTGTATTCCCATTTTACGAACTTTCTCAGAAAGATCGCCCAAAAATGCGAGTTTTCACAAGATTCACAGCGAAAAACACACCTAAGAACGAAATATAGCATGACAATATGGAAGCAAAATTTATTTTCAATTAATCATGTTTTTGAATCAATCAAAAGAATCATAAATAAAAATTATCACCTAACAGAAAAAAGTTTATTGAAAAAATTTACAACCTCGCAGATTTTTATATATTATTTTTAGACACGATCACTATCAACCGAGTACCTGTAAATACATTAAAGTATTTGTTGCTGCTGCTCCACGAATCTTCTTAACATTCCGGGAATTTCGGCGATGAAATAGCAGCAGGAGTGAATTTTCAGTCATCCGTAATTTTCCCAGTTTATAACGAATTTTTATGCGCCATGAAAATATTTTGGAGTGTCTGTAGTGACAGTATTCGGGAAAAAAAATTGTATCAGCTGGTTGAAATGAATTTCTGACAAAAAATCATGTGTCGTACAGATAAGAACTGACATCCAATTATTTACACCTCTGTTATTCCGAAGGAACTAAATTTTGCCATTGTTATCGTTAACATTAACGAAATAGTCATTAATATTGATAAGCCTCGACGCGATCATGTCTTCTGCAAGAAAACAAAGTTTCTCCGTTCAGCTTCCAACTTGTTGTTGGTTTTCCTGCACTGAATGGATGAAAATATTGTTGTTACTAGGACCTGAACAGGAAACATGATGCGCCATACGGCAGGCAAAGTTTATATTACACAGGTTGGCTTTTTGAATCGCTTCAGGCTAATATCTCGAGTACTCGAAGAGATATCGGCATCATCTTTCCCCCTCAAAATCCTTTTTTTATTTGTATGAAACTTTGTCTCGTATCTTCTCTAGTTTCCGAGAAATGCACTTGAATCTTGAAACCTTGGTGGCAAAAGCCATTTTGCAAAAAAGCTGTCCGAGGTTCATACGATTTCGTGTAATATGGCAAAGTGCTAGATATTCTTTAATAATTATATTTTTGTACAAAATGTAATTTATATGATACTGATTTTCTCTCATTATCGCTTGGAAAAATTACGTCAGTCACAAGAAAGCTAATGATGTCGACTTCTCGTTTAAAATTAATTACCAACTCCACGTAATCTGGAGGCCTTCAGTTTCGACGAACGACTGAAATGCAAATCGTCGTATATTTTGCAAGTTGAAACGAAACTTTGTTGGAACGTCTGTGTAAGGTGGCAATGAAAGTAAGCAGAGTGACAATTTCATTAAGAAGAAAGCGAAAAAAAGTGTACTTGACTTCGGACACTGGGAGGGCTGAATTTGATTATGTCCTAAGTACAGCAAAAATGTACATCTAATGGCTTTGTGGGATGAAAAAATTCATGGTTAAATTAACAAATAATCACGTTGACATCAAATTACGCATTAGGTCTCTGATATAAAACATGCGGCAGTTACAGGGCGATTGTTCTTGAAAAATTCGTCGTGACATCTATATTTCAGAGCCAAAAATATACCCAACATTGAATGATTCGATCGTAATAACAAAATGAGATTTTAACCTTAATTCACGTTCATAGATCAACCTGTAATCATCAAATGATCGCTGCGAAGAAATAAGTTTCTCAGTACAACCAAACGTTTTCGACCAAAAATCTTGACTTTTATCAGACATTCCTTTTGAGGTTAGCAAGCCCGCGTGCAACAGTGCAAATAACCAAAAATGGAACCTGAAGTGAGTAAAATCAGGAAGTTAAAAGATGCGGAAAACTGGTCACAATGGAATTTTCAAATCTCAGTCTTAATGCGAGATAAGATTGACATGAGGGTGGTTACTGGAGACTTCGTCAGGTTTACGCTCGACGACGAGCCAACAACGTCGCAGCAGCAGCAGCTGAGTTCCTGGATGAAAGCCGACAGTACTGCTCAGAAGATCATTGCATCGAGTGTCGCAAACTCTCAGCTGGATCATATCATGAAATGCAGCTGCGCCAAGGATATGTAGAAAACTTTACACAAACTTTACGGACAAAAATCTGAGACAAGCATCCACATAATTGATCAAGAATGGTACACGATCACCAAACAATAGACGAATGGCATGGTATCTCACATTGCAAGACTAAAGGACCTTGCGCACCGCTTAAAAGTACTAGGTTAGTCGATTGCAGATTCAGTGATAGTAATCAACATTCTTATGACACTGCCTGCAGCGTACAATCACTTCATTAGTGCGTGAGAATTAACCGCTCGAACTGACCTTACCTTGAGTAACCTGATCGAGAGCCTACGCGCAGAAGAAGCAAGATTTTCAACTCGAGAAAAAGGACAGTGAAGAAGATGAAGAAGAAGAACCGAAGAGGAAAGCGAAACTCCAAACCCCCTCAGAAAGACGACCATGAAGACAAAGCCAACTCAGATGTCTGTTACAAATCTAATAAACCAGACCATTAGGCGAGTGGATGTTGAGCAGGCAAAGCGCAGAACCAGGGCCGAGAGGCCAAGACAAAGGACCACGCTCTTGTCAAACAAGCAGCGTTGCTTGTAGATCATCCCCAATGCAACACAGAGGTATGGTACGTCGATTCTGGAGCTACCGACCACATGTCGAATCAAAAGACGTGGTTTATTAATCTGAAGCTTTTTAATAAACCACAATCTGTCAACATTGGGAAGAGAGGCGAGACTGTCGGTGTTTTGGGTAGAAGACACATAAATATTCTAGCCTACGACGGAAACAAATGGATAGAGAAATATCTCTCTGAAATTCTTTTCATACCTAATCTACGCTACAACCTGTTTTCAGCCTTCTCATTGTTAGCGCTGGATGAAGCATTGCAGCAGATTTCGGATGCCAAAGGATGCCAAGTCAAACATGATGGGACTACTGTTGCAGTGGGAGTACAAAAACACAAACTCTCTGAAATACTTTATAAAATATTTTAAACAGCGAGCGATGAGATAGTAGCAAATCTTAACACAAAGGAAAGTTTCAAGTTATAGCCCGAGAAGTTGGGGCATTGGAACATCCCTCACGCGAAGCAATACTTGAAAACTCGCGGAATTAAGGTAGATGATCAAGAAGATTTATTTTGCGATGGCTGCGTTTTCGGTAAGGCACACCGACTACCTTTTCCAAAACGTAGAACGAAAGATTGAAAAACAATAGCTCCGGGTGAGCTTGTCCACACAGACTTGTGTGGACCTATGCAGAGGGAGTCTATAAACGATTCTCACTACTATTTATTGTTGAAAGATAATTACTCTCACTAAAGAACTGTATATTTTATCAGATTCAATACCGAGGCTGTTGCGCGAATCATGGATATCGTCGTCATGGCGAAAAATCAACTCAGAAGAGACATGAGGGTTCTGCGAACAGATAACGCTTTGGAATTTGTAAATTCCGAGGTCAACGAACTACTGATAAATCGTGGGATATGACATCAGAGGACAGTAGTCTATACTCCGGAATAGAACGGCTTCGCCGAGAGGGAAACCGCACATTTGTCGAGACTGCGAGGGCTATGATACACGCAAGGAATCTTTTCGTCAGACTGTGGGCCAAGGCTGTAAATACGTCAGCTTACTTTCTTCACCGCACAGGTACAAGGACCATTCATCGAAAGACTCCGTACGAGCTGTGGTCCGATCAACCTGCTGAGCTGGATGAGCTAGTCAATTTTGGAGCACTTGCATACGCATACATTCCAAAGCAGAAACGCCAGAAAGTTGACTGCAACACGGAGCAGGGATACTAAGTGAGCTACGACCAAGACGTAAAGGGATTCAGAATCTGGTTCCCAGACTCGGACAAGGTGAAACCCAGAAGAGACGTAGGTACAGTTCAGAGAAGACTACCGTTACCCAGATGACCTCAAGCAAGTCGCAGAAGCGGAACAGATACGTTTCTACGAATCTATAGAAGAAATCGCTGTCGAACCACTAGATTACGAGTTACAAGAACTCCAAGATGAGCTTCAAGACGAGCCTCTAGAAGAGCTTCAAAAATCAGGTCTGTTTGGCGATGAGGAGCCTGAAGTTCCCTTCGCAGATAAGGAGTCTGACGGTGGAAGGGAATGGGATTCGGCTAACGATGCTCTTGAACTACCAGAAGAAGAGCAAGAGCAAGCATTCCCAGACCTCCGGCTGCGAGAGCCTTGTTCGACACAAACGTGATCAGGCATCCAAGTAGATACCAAGACGGTGTCGGTCCCGAGACTGTCCTTCTAGCAGAAAAAGAAGAGCCGAAAACTTATCACGAAGCCACCAATGCGCCATATGCGGCGCCGGGGAAGTGCGCGATGGGCGAAAAAGTTGCATCACTGCAGAAAAATAAGACTTGGAGTATTGTGAGACCTGAAGGCAACTGGAACGCGATAGGCAAATGTTGGGTATTCAAGTTGAAAAGGTACCCCGATCGACAAATCGATAGATTCAAGGCTAGACTTGGTGCCAAAGGCAGGGCAGGGGTCCATTGACATGACACCTTTAGCCCAATCGTCAAATTTAACTCAATCCGAGTCATCTTGGCCTTAGCAGTATCGAGAAAGATCATCTTGAAGCAGTTCGATATAAAAACTGCTCTCTTCAATGAAAAACTCAAAGAAACCATTTTCATGAAGCAGCCAGAAGGATACGAGAAAGGAACAGAACATATTTACGAACTGGAGCGAAACTTGTATGGACTAAAACAAGCTTTCAGATGCTCTCAACTCCTTGAGCAAGTTCAACCTACAACCAACGAAGTCGAACTCGTGCGTCTTCACCAATAATCAGGATGAAAGTACGCTAATCTTGGCCATCTACATAGACGATGGACTGGTTGCAGCGTCGAACAGCGATGGCGTGAATGCGTTGCCCTTTGAACTGAAGAAGGAGTTCAAGTTAACCGCGGGAAACTTTAATTTTTTTTTAGATTTCCCGATAGAATGTGGCACTGACGACTCTATTTTCCTTCACTACATGGACTATGCTAAGAAGATCCTTGAACGTTTCAGCATGGACGATGCGATTACTGTAGCAGTTCCTATTGACAAGCATCAGGAGCTGAACGTACTGGTACATGGCAGACAGGAGTGAGCGGATTACGAGCCTCGTATAGAGAAGTCGTTTATTCGCTGATTTACTTGGCGATAGGGACCAGTTCGGATATGCTGTTTGCGCTCAGTACCGTAAGTGAATATTTAGAATCACCTGACGAAATTCACTGGAACGCTGTTAAGAAAATTCTGAAATACTTGAAAGGAACCGTGAAGTACGGTTTAATGTCAAAGCAGGCGTGGATCTAAAATTACTAGCTTTCAGGAATGCTGATTACGCAGGCGATGTTGAAACACGTAGATCAACGACTGGCTACGTATTCAAGTTAGGTGAAGGCACTATCTCAGGGTGTTCGAAGAAACAAAAAGTCGTTGCGCTTTCAACGACTGAATCAGATTATATAGCTGCGGTTCAGATAATCAAAGATCTAATTTGGCTAAAACGTTTGGTTTATGAGATCACTGGCGAAGAAATTGCAAAACCTATGGTTAAGATAGAAAAGCAAAGCACGATCAATCTTCTTGAAAATCCAGAATTTCACCAGCGATTAAAACACACTGACATAAAATATAATTTTGCTCGCAAGATGTATCATAAGAAATTTTTTAACTTGCTTAGCAATCCTACTGAAGAACAGCAAGCGGAGATCTTTACAAAGCCACTGGCAAGTTTAGCAATTTTGTTATATTCGTAAACTATTAAACATAGTTCCGAAAGGTAAAGATAAATTTCGATATCAACAAACCAAGTGTATTTCTGCTAACGTTAATAAGACTGATAAAGTATAAACAAGAAATTGGTGGTAATAGGAATGATTGAAATGAATGATAGCACGAAAGATACCATGAAAAGTGGGAGTATTAGAAATATGATTTTCATGCTATTTGAATCTGGCGCCAGCCACCATTTTGTTTTATGCTGTCATCGAGAGATATCGATTAGGTTAAGATCTTTTATTTCTTGTATCGATCTGTACTCTCTTCTTGGTCTCAGTTTTTGATAACGAAGACCTTTATATGGTTATCCAATAAATATTAATCAATCAACAACACATGTAAATTAATTTATAACTCACAATAAAAAAGATATTATTCAATACGGCGCAATACTCCAAAGTCGAAGAACGACGTATGATGCCGCGCAGCGATATAAAATCGCGTACATGGCACGCTTACGATATTAACTACTGAAAGATATTAAATAAGAAAGCAACTTATTATCAAATCAGAAAATAAAGAGAAAAGATAGAGACAAGATAATAAGAAACAGAGATAAGTTGCGAGAATTTATAGGGTAAACAATTTATTAATCACTAATGAGCATCAATAGATAGTCAATTTCAAGTAAAGTAAGGCAGTTAAAGATATTCTAATCAAGCACGAGCAAATGGATGGTAAAGCGCTACTACTCAACGGTATTAGACAATTAGATAACTCAACAAAGCAAGATCCAGAAATTAAAGGAATAGTCGCTATTAAATAATTAAGTAAGCGCTAACCAGTCACGAAGTTGCTTCCGGTATTAGAGGAGAGAAGAAAAGATAAGGTACGAGCTCACGTGGCTCACGCCGAGCAAATTGCGAGAAAAGATAAGAAAAGAGAAAAGATATAATGCAAGTAGCCTCGTGGCTTCACAAAATAACAAAAGAAAACCTCACTTACCAGAACAGAAGATGAGATATAGAGAAAGGTAGAGATAGTACAGTAGAAAAGAAAATTATAGAAGGAAACTGATAGATATTAAAAGAAGCGATATGTGATAGACTGAAGTGACGATAAGTAACATTGAGCGAAACGAAAGCACGTCTGCGATGTAATTTCGTTGAACGTAGAATCTGCCGGGTCGAGCGGTGATTCTGGCGATCCTGGCCAATTTTCAGCGTCCTGCTAAGCTGTCACGTGATTGTCTCCGTGTCCTGAGCGATCGCTAATTGGACCAGCAGGTCACGTGCGACTAGTCAACAGGTAAGACGGGCGGTACCATCTTCGCTCGTCTTCTCCTCTTTCGTGGTCATATTTTGAAGTATCGATCCGTTAGGCGATACTTAAGGAGGTTGAGATCAGCTGCTTCGCGCTATGCGTGAGAGAGGAAGGTTTTCCCCCTCACGGTATTGTGGAAAAAACCAAACTGGTGCAGCTCAGTACTGGTCCAAGACAAGTATTGTACCGAAACATCCTGGTGGCGATAGCCTTCATACCAGATACCCATGTGGAATCTGCCAGGTTGACGAAGTCCAACACTTACGAACTCTGGGCTTGTCCTCACGCTGCAGCCCTTCGATAAAATGTGTGTAACAAACAGACACGTTCCTTTTGATAATTGACGGAATAGCAGGCGGTATAATGGTTGGTTCAGCTCCAGGCTGACAATGTTGACGACGGAGAGCTCAGCCCATCGACGACGTATCCAAACGGTAGTAGCGTTATTTCTATGGTTTCGAGTCTTGCCCGAGAAGTCTGATCATTGGAGGTCTGCTTTGGGCATTTTGCGACGTACACCAGGCATGGACCTTTTCATAATCGCTACATGTATCCACCTGGAGTCGGGTTGGCGATGTTCTGTACTTAGTAACTGACGGTATTACGCTGTTGACACAGCTTCGTTGTGTTAAGCGCTATTCTGTAGAAGAGGTTCTTTATTATAACCCATGTGACGGGGTACCTATAAAATACCACATCGCAATATATAATAATACAGTGTGTCTCAGAACCGGGCCCCTGGCACTTGACGAGATTCTTGTATAGCAAGCCGTCCCATTAATGTCCCCCACCACTACGTGGCGCTAGTAGTCACCTATCACAATGCGTTCCTATTGGTGACATGCAGGTTAAAAACAATGCAACGAAAATGATAAAAAACGCAAAGAGCAGATTTACGGGTCGGTCGGAGGCGTCGGGGGTAGAGAAGGTGACTACTAGTGCCACGTAGTGGTGGAGGACACTAACGGGAACACGGTAAAACGAGGAGTGCCAATGACCTACCCAGAACTAACTACATAAAATGATAGGGGTTATAGAGGAAGTTGCGTCGAGTAAATAAACCTGTAGAATATGTGGTTTCCGAAGACACGTTTGCGAGATAAGACTGGTCAAAAAATCCCAATAAGCCCTGTCATGTAGGTAACCTAGTACACAGGAGACATCGGTTAGGAGCAGTCTTGGGCACCACTAATTACTTTACGTAATGAATTACATCCAAAATACTGCTAAAAAAAATGGATTCAAATATTGGCACTTTTGTGTGTCCGATATTGACCTAGTCAAGCTGTAAGTCAACACAAACTAAATGGTATCTTGGTTTCTCTTCCCTGTGCTAGTGTGCTGAAATCTCTTGCGCCACGCGGTGATTCCAACGATTTTCTTTTTCTCATATTCACAATAAACGTAATCTTTTCTTCTTCAATTTTTTCCCCAAGTTCTGTGTTAATTAATTAACCCTTTTTATCGCAAGAATTTCAACTATAACATACATAATACATTTGTAATTTGTAATTAGAATAAGATCCCATACTAATTACATTCTTAATTCGTTATTTAAATTTTTCTAATTAAAAATTACCATTGTAATTGTAGTATTTTCGTTTTACCAATGTAATTCGTAATTTATATGTAATTAATTATACAAAGTAGTAAATGTTGCCTAAGACTGCTCCTAACCGATACTTGCGTGTGTACTCGGTTACCTACACAACGAAGCCTAGCGGGATTTTGTAATCAATCGTATCTCGTGAACGCATCTTCGGATACCGCATGTTCATCAGAATATTTTACTCAACTCGACCTCCTCTATTACTCCTATAATTTTGTGTACTCAGTTCTGGGACATCCTGTGTTCTCAAGACCTTCAAGACTCCGCTATACAACCACTAGTTCTTTTACTCTCAATAGTATTTGGATAAAAATAATCAAATCATTTCCAATCCAGTTGATTAATTTTAATATTGTGCATCTTGTTTATAAACTTTAAGTCATCACACTTTGTATACTTGTACTATTCTTCATGCAATAGTACTGTCATCATTTTCATCTCTTCAAATGTATACAGTGTATGCTCCTTGTCCTTTGCTACACATAATCCAAGGACATAATAATTATGCAATTTATTCCAATTCAATTCTCATCTCTCTTCACATCTCTCCCTTTCGGATCGGTGCTCGTTACACGGGTAAGATACGCGAGCTTTCAGCAATCGCGTAAATTGAAAGGTCGAGTGCCCATGCAACATTACTTTCGGAAGTTCCTTCGTGAATGGATGTGAGGGATTGAATGCACGCATGTGGGTATAACAATTTACGTATGTATTGGTATCTGTTCGTGTGAAGCCCTGCCCTTACAGAAATACCATATATTTGATAATGTGAAAAATGGATATAAAAAATCAGAACATTTCTGAAGGTGAATATTGGATTAATATTGGGATAGTATATACTGATAAAAATTACCTAATTTTGAAAACTCATACTACTCACGCAGAAAGCGGAAAGCGTAGCTAATGAATGAAAGTGAATGGATATAAATGGCATGAAACGCGAGCCTTGGGCAAGCTTTCAAAGGGTCTAAATTTATGTCCACCTGATATTTGGGTGTTACTGTGTACACTGTGTGAGGCGGTATTTGACGGATCGTCACAAGGGTGGAAGTAACGAACTTCCTCGCTTACCTTCAAAGCGATAAATACGACCAAGTTACGCCTGAGGCTAATACTCCACAGAAACGACTATATCCTGTTGAGAAAATATTATCAAGTTAGCTTAAATTTTGTGCGCGTTCGAACTTTAAACATCGCACCACGAAAACTGTCTTACTGGCTTGGATTCTTCGTAAACGGTGAACGGGGCAGTGCCAAAAATATGCGAAAAGCTTCCCGCTATCGAATATTATCATCCTCGAACCGAACCACTCGTACCACTAACTGTTTTGTCGATTATCAAGCACGTCATGATTGTCTTATCTCACATGACTTGTAAATGAACTGTAGCGTGATGACAAGTGTTATGGGCCCTGTTGACTCTAATTGTTGTTTATTTACGAAAGAACAAACCCGCCGCAATAATTTAACGCTCGTACTAGAACTGAACTGCTAAACACGGTTTACCTGAGAACGAATGCAAAGTTTTCCTCTCTTGGTTGAGGTCGTGTTGAGAGAAGATGAGCTGCTACGATCAAAAGACGCCACTTACTTTTCGTCGATCTTGATGATTCTGGCTTAATTACGGTAAGAATTATCACTATTTACTCGCGATTGCTCTGGTTACGGTGAATGAATTATTGTTTTTGGCTGAATAAATTTCCTACAACAGGGTTGTTGTGGAAAGGTTTTCAAAAGAAAGAAGGATAACTCATTAATGCCAAGCAGGCGTCGGCGGATTAGGTAAAAAGGATTTAGATAAGTAATTAAACGGGCCAGGTACACCCAAAATTCACGAATGCCAAACAGGCACTGGTGATGATATTAAAATGGATACGGAGCCAGTTTGATTTACTTACGTTGAAGGTTATTAATTAGGTTAGTCACGATTTAAATTGAGCACAATAATTAGTTTTATTCAAATTGAACTGAATTGAAATTATAATGTTTGGATATTGTTATGAAAAAATAATATTATTCAATATAATTAGGAGCACGGAATTTCTTGAGAGTTATTTACTCCGTCAAGATTTTAAACGCTTTTGTAAACTACTGTAATCGAAGGTTGACGAAGAACTTGCTCTGTTCAACGGATGATTTTGAAGTAACATATTTCGTTAAAGGATATTTGATGAACTATCCAACGCTTCTGTTCACAAGGAAAGGTATCGAAGTGCCTCCCCCCCCCCAGGTTTCGTTCATTTTGGGATATGTTATTCTTCATTAAAATCTAAGAGACGCGTGTTTTTTTTTTATTGGCTGAAAAACGGTTTAAAGGGGTAGATTCAACCCCCAAAGTTGGGCATCCTCAGTGGTAATTTCGCATGCTTCCAGTTGACATATTTGAATGAGACCGATTGGAGGATAATTCCCACAGCGAATAATGGAAAATGCATTTCGTCCGAATATGATGGGGTTAAATGTTTACAAATTACAGGGGTTGAAAGTTACAGATTAGTTATAACCAAAAAACGGTTGCTCGTATTTGGCTGCAATTCATTGCATTTGAAAGAGCAAAAAAAATTAGTAGACGCGTGTTTTTACGTTTTCCGAAATAATGTCACATAGGGGGTGAACTACCCGTGTACACGTGCAACCAAGTTCCCGTTAAATTGGTACAACTTTGCTTCAGTTCGTCTCATTTAATATTACAAAGCACTTTATAAGCAACAATGGAGGAGCTTATTCGTTTGAATAACATTTGGTTGCATTAATGACAAAAACCACCCTCCGAAATATCCGACCGCCTTCGTGCAGAGTTGATTTCGCGATCTCGAAGTATTGCGGAACCCAGTATTTCAGAGGTTTCTGAGTTTACCGGAGTAGATTCTGACCTTGCAATTTTTAAATTAAACCTGGCCAACGCTGTAAAAATGAAGGACTTTACTTCTTATTTTTTCCAAAGGGTTGCAAGAGATCGTCGAGTTAACCCTTTATTGCACGGTTGTTCCACCTATTTCATATCCATGTTTTGTATATTTAGAGAGCTTTTTAACATATTTCTTTGCTGTTGTTTGCTATTTATAATCGTATACTAATAGATTTTCAATACCCGAGAGTAATTATTGAGATATAATATAAATTATTATTGTTAGAAACAAATTGATTGAAAAAATTGATGAAAATTGAAGCAATACTTTATTACCGAGAAAGTCACCACTCTACACATATACATGTTTTATATGAATTACATATTTTCAGGACCTCTGATTACGAATCTAAAATCGAATTTTGAAAATCCAAAATGGCGAATCCAATCTCTCTCTCTCTCTCACACACACACACGCATAATGGTCGCAGATACTTTGTCCGGAAATCTCTATGGAATTAGATCCTCGTTCATAAACGAGAGCTTCCTTACCCTTTCATCCCTAATTTATGAACAGTATCCTCGACCTAAAGGTTAATTGTAATACCCAAACTTTCACCGCCTACATAAATAGGAGAGAGTTTGACTCAACAATTCCGATGCATGATTAAAGAAGCCAACCGAAGACTTTCTATAAGAGTTTGTTCGAAGTGTGCTCCGCATATTTAATCTGAAGAAGTTGAGACTCTGAATGACAAACGGAACTTAAGACAAGACTTGAAACCTGAAGCACGTGTGCAAGAACTCTTTCAATAAGACAGACAAACGATTAAAGTAGAATTTCGGCTTTTAGTTACTCTTTTCTGTGAATGTAGAGTCACACGTCAACATCGTATTTATGTGACTGGTTCAAAAAAGATTCTTTTTCATAAACAAATTGTTAGCACTAATATTAGGATATCAACTAAAACTTTCGTACATATCCTTTAATACTGTTTAACACTACATAAAATGTTTGAAATAATGTTCACGATGTGCTGGATCGGCGGCAAAGTTGAAACTTAAATACAGTTTCCAAACCGAAAGTTTCAGTAGTTATATTCGAATTTATTATGTGTAGAAACTTAAATTAGTCAACGAATCGAATTATTGCTCAAAGAGCTTTTTGATGTTAAACTTTGAAGAGTTAGCGGAAGACTGACTTTCTATTAGTCGACGTTGAAAGGGAATTTTTTCGGTAATGATAGGAGTTTCTTTAAATTTGTAGATTGGTTCGTTATTCTGATACGTGGGTTTTTAGGTTGGTCAGGATTTTTACAGTAGAATTTCTTATATAAAGAAAAGGTATGCCGATGAAAGCAACAAGAGAAAAAGTCGTCGGAAATTATGTACGAGGGTTATAAAAAGAATGGGAAATTTTCGTATTTATGAGTGCACATTTGCTCGCCAAATTTGCAGCTCCGAAGCCGTGCGAAATTATTATAATTGTTGAAATTATTTGACGATTTCGTTTTTGGATGATGGTCGGCTTTTTACGAGCTGTCACTAAAGGTACTTAAGCAATTTGCAGCTAGGTATGTGTGAGTGATACGATATTTCAACTCAAAATGTTCACAATCAGCTGTCAAGTCAAATATTAACGACGTTTATTCCCTAATATGCTTTTTCAAAAACTGTCATACCTCAAACTCAATAGTCAGAATACAAAACTTGGTAGGTTCATCGTCGGATGCACTTAAAATGCAATGCAATGAAAAATATTTCGCGTTGATTTATCAATAATTCAACTATTTAAGGTAAGTGTCTCCTATCCAGTACGTTTTGTTTAAAGAAAACTAAAAATTCCAGGATTGTTTAGGTATGTATTAGAATTCTGCTGACAATGAGTCAAATACTACCGAAAATTTAGCTATTTCTCAAATGAAGTATTAAAATAAAAATTCAACATTCCGTTCATCGTTTGATGCTTGAGGCGTGTTGGAATCTCGCGAGCTTTTGACTATTTTAATATCAATGTGGCGTGTAAATAAATTTTAGCTCAATTCTGTGCGCGAGCTTTATTCACACGTGCATTTTTGTTTACGTAGAATTTCGTCCTGAAGAAAAGTTGGTTCGGTTTATTCTTGTCAGGCTTGCCTTTCATTCGGAAAAAAATGTCTGTTGCATTTGCTACTTTTGCAACCAGCGCCCTTTTCTTGTTGACATTACTACAATTCATGTAACTACAACTTTTCTCTATGATAAATTAGACTGTCGATCTAGTAACTCGGAGCATTTCTACAGTAACTATGCGAAAATAGTGTTTTTCGATACTAGTGCGCGAAGGTGGCAATGCCCGGACAAGCGTGAAGGCGCAGCACGAGCCCGGAAACGAGTTGAAGGGAGAGTGTGGCGCATTCACGCGAGACAGGCATTGCCAACTTTCGCACTAGTATCGAACTCTATTTTTTGCTACACCTGTAACGGAAAGTCCGACATACACGATTATTTTTACACGAAACCACGGCACGATGTCTGTTCAGTGACGATGTCGAGCACGGCAAAGAGTGACAAACTATTCCGTCGGTGGCGCTAGTGCAGCTGTTTGCGAAATGCGCAACTGTGGATAAAAGCGCGACCGTCTTTTTCGCACACCGCTAGCAATGTGCGAAGGTTTTTTTCTCACACCCCTAGCAATGCGCGAAAGTTTTTCCCGCACATGTGCGTAAAAGACTACTTTCGGTGCTTGTAAATAGTGCATAAAAATGGACTTTCCGTGCAGGTGTTGCAAAAAACTATATATTAACTTCAACAGAAAACTGCGCCGGTACGTCGTTTTGCCAGCGGTAATTTTCTTCTCCGTATACCGATTTAATTAACGTTGGAGAAGAAAATTTCGTTTCCATTGTAAATTCAAAGCGAAAACGAGTAAAAAAAAAAAGAAAAAAAAATGACCAAGTTTTGTTTTCGCAATCCCTGCATTTGTACGTTATATTCCGCGCAAGGCAGTTTAAACTCAGTTCCGCTCCGGGGTAGACTCACACACACTAGCCAAAGCATGCGAAGGTCTGCAGAAGCCGCGGTTTGCATATACCTACCGACCATGAAGCCCGCTTAATCACTCTTTAAGTCACGGCTGAACTTTTGAAATTTCCGCTAACAACCGGGTTAATTACGGTAGCTCGGGACTTGCGGTTAAGAGTTAATTATAATAGAAGAATCATGCGCGAGGTTTGCCACCCAAAAATGCTAGGTATTCGATCGAAGAATCTGACAAGAAAATATCGTCTTACCGCATTGGAAAGCAGGTTGAAAGAGATAAGAAGTTCTTACTTATAAATTATTAGGAGTTTCCACACAGTCCGAATCCTAGGTCCGCAGATCCTACTCTTTGAATCAGCTCTTTTATCAACTGTTTATTCACGGTTGCTCCTTCAGCCAAAATTATTGTAAAAACAATCGTACTCTAAATCTCAACAGCAGACAACGCATTCCGAATATATATCGCATTTGCCGGATTCATCTTTGTCCGACTTCTATGGTTCATTTGCATTTAATTTACGCGGGAACCCTTTCGCAATATTACTGACGCAATTTCAGAATGCCTTTTGTACCAACATATGTATCCTAGGGAAAAAACAAGCCGTAAATATAGCATTTTTTGCAATACTTTTCGAAGTACGATCAGATATTTTACTACCAATATTCTTTTTTCTCATAAAGTTCCTGTATTTTTTATGACATTGTTTACTATTGCATTATTTTACTCATTTCAAAACAATTTTTATGAAATGTTCTATTAGGGTACTGTGAACTGTGTCGGAGTTTTTCAAGTTTAGCGAATATTTTTCTACATAAGCATACGGTCACAGAAAATGGGACACGACAATTTTTAGTGCTGATCATTCGATTCTAAAATCGGATGAATTTGACATTTTTTCACGGGACTTTGTCGGAAACAGAAATTTTGAATTTTACGCCAACGATAAAAGCACATTCAGAAAAAAAATGTGGCACGGCAATTTCTCACGTTCATTATTTTAATGTGAAGTCGTGTGAGTTTCAGATTCAGAAGCCCAAAAACGCAAATTTACAGAAATTGAAAAAAAAAAAATCATTTTTTACCGAATCCAATATTCACCTTTGCATATATCACCATAGAAAAGCAATAAAAAGGTAAAAAGAAACGCAGTCGATTCAGTAGCTTCATTTTCCTTTTATTTCATTAGTCTCGCAAGAAAAGTGCTTGTAGAAAAAGTGAATTACGCAAAATAAATATAATGTAGAAAAAAACGGTTATTTTTTTAGACAACCGACAAGTTTTTTGGTTTTTTTTTTAACCGATGATTCTTCAAATTATCGGACAGAGTGACATGAATCATTTACCTTGATTTCATTCGTGTCACACCAACGAATGCTTTTCTTATTCGTTCTTCTTTTTCAAAATCCACAACTGTCCTCATTTTCAGTGCTAATGATGAGTCCTTCCCACTTTATTCACTTCAATTATTGTTAAACATTTACTCATTTTCTCTTGTTTTCGAATTATTTTTCCCACATGTGTACGTCTTGACCATCACCATAAAGAACGAATTGCTCCCAAAAGAAAAAAAAAAACATCAGATGAAAAAATGCCAGTATTTCATTACGAATCAAGATTTTTTCAAATTAACGAAACCCATCTAACTTTTTTCATTTCCAGTTTGTGAAGCGGAAGGATTAAATTTATCGAATCCTCGTGCAATCCCGTAAGGCCGGCTCTATCTGTGATTAACGGTCATACCGAAGCCGATAGAAAATTTCGGGGGATGCGACAGCCAAGGGACGATGCTGGGACCCGGGACGTGGGAGCCGTGGTTTCTTCTCCTAGTGGCCACCCTCTCCATCGTCATAGCGAACCAACATCATCAGTTCGATAATCACTCGGTTCATCTCCACGAAAGGACCACCACCAGGAAACCGAGGAACGAATCCTACTTCCAAGGCAAGTGATCGTATTTCGGGGGCGCGGGTAAAAAATCAGAAAAATCAAAAATCAGAACGGTCAGAATTCCGAAAGTAAATATATCCAAAACTCACAATCACGAAAGAACAAAGTGGTGAATCTTCATTAAGAGAGAAATAATGGAAATGGAATGTAAAAGTATCGAAATTCGAAGTTATAGAATTTAGAATACACGACTGGTGAAAATTACGAAAGGCCATTAGCAGAATGAGGCGAATGCGATTTCTCACAAACACAAAAAAATAACCTTCGGATGGATCATGAAGTAGAATTTTCATCTATTCGAATTCACAAATGAGAAGGATCGAGAATCAGAATGGTTAGAACTCCGAACAGTAATCTCATAGAAGGCTCGGAATATAGAATTGCAGTATATCAGAATCGTCAGCACGAAGAATCGCAATGCGTGAGAAGAGTCAGGCGCATCGTTGGCCACACTCTGAAGGCCTAACCCAACAGCTTTAACAACTCAAAGTTGTCCATTTGCATTGCCTTCTTTCTTCTTTATTAAGTATCGAGTAAAGAATTTGTTTGATTCTGTATAAAGAACATTTTACAACTCAGAATAGATTAGTTGGATAGACTCGGAACGTGAAATTCTGGTGGTAAGCCATCGATACGGTTACTTTCGGAATACCAATCTTTCTGAATTGCAGGATTCTGAATAATGACCCTTCTACATTCTGGATATCTGTTTTCCGCCGTTTCTAGACGATCAAGTTCTAACTTTTAATTTCATAATAATTGGACATTTGAGAATATGAAACTTTCTACAAATTCATTATCTGGAATATTGACTCTATACATTATTAAATTCTATATCTCTGAATTTTTGGAATAACGTTCTCTGAAGCAAGTCGGTTCGGATAATAAAGCCCTCTACTAAATACATTTCAGGTAAGCTGCAGTTTTTTATTGGTCACCATCCGGGACTTAAAATTTCTGATAATATCTGTTCTCTCATATTTGTTATTCAAGTTTATTAAATTCGGAATTCTGGCCATTCTGATTTTCGGTTTTTCTGATTTCTCACCCCCACCCATATTTCGGATAAAATAATTCAAACACATTATTTTTACAAACAAGACAAAGCTTCTAGAACATTATCTATTCGTCTAGAAGATATTTCGTACGTCGTGGTGAACCTCTGTTTTTGTTCCGTGCTCTTAACTTTCATTTTGCCTTCACTTTGTACCGCCAAGGATATTCAGGAGAAAAAAAACACGCAAGCGTCAATAACGCCGCCTCTCAGACGGTTTAGTCCAGCGGTATAGTCGATCTTCAGGATCGAGACTCTTGGAGTATGAGAGCGGTTCTCCGACCCCTGTCGGAACCTTGCCTAGGACACGTCGTGAAATATACTCTTCATGCCAGCCTGCAACAAAACTGTAACAAATATTCGCGGACCGAAAAGGTTTCGGTAACGGCGCAATTCGGTCTGGGGACAAATTAACCTTCGGTCTGCACCCTATTGCCCAAGTCCCGCCGTATCTCCCCCATTACAGATGATACCGCTGAAAAGTTGGACCCAATTTATTTTTTACCACCTATAAAATCCTAAATCAACTATTCACCCTAAATCAACCTGATTCACCGGTCAATTTCGGTACAGAATTTAAAGTTTTCAGTTTCAGTAAGTTCCTTCGTTTGGTGGTTGTAATCAAATGCATGGTAAATTTATATTCAGAAATGGTTTAATAAGTTCTTCCATATTTTTTCCCCAGGTGATGACGAGTAATAATTATGAATTCGTTGTCAGAACTTATAAAAACATAGGTGTAAAAAATTCAAATGCGTCATAAAGAAATACAGATATTCTCAGGAAACAAAATCCAATGCATCCAACGTCAATCGATCAAGATCGATCAAGTTGTTCTCAAGCTGTGACATCGAGCACAACGAACGTCGTTTTTTTGGATTAAACTTCAATTTTCACGCGTTATTAGTACGAAAGTGCAAAAGAGAAATGAATGTCGATCATGGTGGAGAAAATAAGTAGGTAATGTACTTCGCTGCAGGGACCCTAAAAGGCTTGTAATTCTTTAGCACACGACCAACGCCTGGTCGAGGAAAGAATTGTGAGAAATTGATGTGCACAATTTGAGCCCTGCGTATTATGTGTCGAAATAAACGAAATGCAATCTCGTGTACCGTTCGTCGAGAATTTCTGTGTAACATGTTTCATCCGGAGCGAAGGTAACTATAACTTGCTCGACGTCTTACACACGTCAAACAAGGGGAGCAATTCAACCGGGGGTAACTTGACGTTTTAATTTATTAACCAACCCCGGAGCGAATAAACAATGAAATCATAAGACCTCTGTCAGCTGCACGCTAAGCCCGAATCAACTGTGGATACAAAGGATGTGGGCCGGTAACGTGGAAGTGTGATCCAAGAATTCAAGGAGAAAAAGTACGAGGCAACTGTAACAAATGAAGAGAATGCAGACTTAGTCACACGATCAAGTTTTTCGGAACGGTTTGTTTTATGAACGGGTAAAAGAAATGGTTACGGGCGTGGAGGATCACGTTTTTTTGTATCTTTTTTCAGTCCACCTATAATCCACAATTCATGAGAGTCATCGACAGAGACGAACAGACTATCAATCTTGAACCAAGTATTTCAATTTTCGTACCGGTTAAAGTTATTCGTTCGCCTGAGTGTCGAAGAATCTAACTTTCCCAAACAGATGCTACCAAACTTTCAAATAAAATTTTAAATGCACGAACGATCGTGATTTTATCAGACGTCACTAACGTTATGGTTCTATCATTTCCATGTAGATTACTACGGTGTCGTATGAAACATTAAAGGCGATTAATTACACGATTAAAAATATTGTACATATTTTACATTTCTACGACTTGTGTTGAGATTTTTCCTAATCCGAAAGCCTTTCGGAACCATTAAATTGTGACTTTAGGTTCAACACAGAATTCAGTTAAAATTCGAAATTGTATGCACTAAAATGTACTAAAATTTCAACCAATTCTACCGAGAGCCAATTCCCATACGGATTCTGCGGGGTCCTTTACAGAATATATATAAATGTGATACGATGAAATTTCATATGGAACAGCTAAAAATTTCAACGATTGACTTGAAACTGACGATTGTCTTAAAATCTTACGATCAACGTGTTATTTTTCTGAAGATAATTTGCTGATGTCCATTTTATTAAAGCGGAAGCTTGCCTCATGCCCTTGACTCTGCTTCTTTCATGTTTGACTTCACTTCACACACGTTTTATATCAGACGTTACGTGCAATTATTACACATAATCACCATTTTCTATACATCCATGAGAGCGCAGAACGCATCTATTGTCCTTTTGCCGCCTCTCCACTAATTCTCCATACACAAAAGTGAAAAAACTAAACACGTATTTCTATACAGTGCGGAAAGTTCGCGAGCGTTGCAGTTGACGTGAAATGCGCGGGGTTCGTCGAGCACGCCGTTGAATCATATTTTATTAAGAGAAATGGTTCAAGTTTAGTTATAGATATCGTTCTTGTTGCCGTGACAGGTACGAATGCGATATATCTCTGCTAAAATAAATAAGCTCTTCGCGCTTTAAATATATTTCGCAAATAAAGCTAACCTCCGGCGGTTTCATCCCCGTGACGTTATTTTGTTTACACAAAACTTCAAACTGCAGTGCATTATACTGCGGCAAAATTTAAATCATGCATTTGCTCGACTTAAGACTCGGAGCTTTCAGCGTTTAAAACAGCTTTTTCAAGGTAAACGCAACGCAAGATTCACACACATCGAGTCTTTAGATGTATTGTTGATTCTTTGTAGAGAGAAAATTCCTCTCAAGTCTCCAAAATTCGGATCATCATCCGGCAGTTTAAAGTACGTTTACTGCATAAATTTGTGGAAATGGAGCTTGAGGGCTCGACAAGTTCCTGCGAAATTAAATCGTTTCACTTATGATACACGGTGACAATTTTCTAATCCTGAAAAGGATATTTGTCGCACAGGAAATTGGTCGCTGAATTTGTAAAATCTTGACAATCTCCGGTTTCTAGAGTTCTCAGATCCGATCCGTCTTTTTTACGTCGATTGCTGAACTGTAGGTACTAATTCACCTCGTTATCTTGGATCTTGTTGTAATTTACAAACGTTGGAATATTCTATTCGAGTCTTGAAAAAAACAAATTGGTGTATTTATCCCCCAGAAGCGAAGTTTCGAAAATATACATTTTTCACGGTACCTTTTTTGTTTAGAGTATTATTTCCGAGTGGCTTGATGAGGATGAAAAATAACGAGAGATCATTTCTGCCATATTGTGTTAGCGGGTCTTTGCAAAAAAATTTATCCTCGTTATTTTATTTCAATACTTCGTTACGAGTTGTGATATTGAATCTCTGAAACAAGCTTTGATGCCGACACATTTGACAGTTTTTTTTACGTTGATTGAATTTTTTTCTTACTGCACTGTATGTATCATAAGCAGTGAATATATTATTTTTTATAGAACAGTTTCACTTCTTGTTGTATTTCAAAATAGCACTGTCCTTTAATTAAAGAAAATGAATTTTTGGATGTTGTAATAATGACGAAAAGTCTAGTCCGGTTATCTTGGAAAACTTTTCGCTTCACACCTGGACTCACATCTAGTATTATAAATATTCCAAATTGCAAAAAGAATGATATACAATGTTTTAAAAAAGAAATAAACTGTCTTTAATGAATAAACGTAGAAAGTAAATTGATGTGATTTTCCCTGAATGAAATTGAAAGCTAAGGCTAAACAAATTAATATTTTATTAATATCCGTTTATTCAATCATTCATTCACGTTAAAACATCCATTATCTGTTCGCAAAAAATGCATGTAATGTTAAAAATGTATAACACAAATCACTTTCTTTCAGTTATAATTATATAAATAAATCGTTCTTCTTAGTTTTAATTGTATATATAAATTATCATTAGTTAGTTCAATTTGTTTGTGTAAATTGTCTTCCTTTAATTTAAATAATCTCTGCTACATGTCGGTTATTTGAAAAAATTCTCCCCTCAATTTATGTTTCACCTTCAAATTTGATCCGATGATGGGAACTCAACTGACTTAATTTTGCGATGCTCCTCTGTCGACGATCTCCAGTGACGACAGGTTCGTTTAAGATGTTTTTACCTAAAGGTGTAACGTTTCCGAAGAAACACCATAAAATCTCAAGATATTACTCCATCTTTTATTTAATGAGCATGTAGATCCTTCATACATAAACGTTGTATTAGAAAATTTTTATGGTTCTTATTCACATTGCACTTTAGCAAGACATTCTATTGGAAGACGATTCAATACGTCGTGTTCCAAAGAGATTTTAGCCGAGAGAGAGAGAGAGAGAGGGGGAGCGCCTGTCTCTGGGAGGTCTGGTGAAGGCGGAAACCACGTGACAGAAGACACTGAGAGTCAATTCTAACTGAACGCTGGTTTTGACTTGAGGCGGACTTATTTGAATGGTTACAATGTGCCTGGACGTCGGATCATGAGCTCAATCATAATTTTGAAGTGGATGAGTTAAGGTGGGTTAGCTAACACGCAGAATGTCGGTTGAACCTTACGCTTGGTGCTCGTCAGTATTCAAATCGGCACTTAAGTTGATACGAGGGCAAACCTGCGGGTAACGACGGCTATACCCAAGACACGCTTCACAACGAGTTTTGGTAAACTAAAGTGCGGAACTGAAGAAAAAAACTGGACAAGTGCGAGGAGGACTCGCGCCCTGAGGATTGCGGACAAACTTAAATATTTTTTTCTATGTGATATAAGTACAAATGAACTATTTTTGGACTTTTTCTTTTACTTGCTTCTCTGAAAAATTTCATGATTCTAGGCCAACGGAAAGTATCCTGTAGGTTTTGACGAGTGAATCTGCGAGTATCAAAATATGTGACATAAATGGCCGTATCTTTTGATTGCGATGACTTGGAAGCTTGAATTTTTCACACCTTCAAGGGGCCGTAAACCTTAGTATTTGGTAATAATTTAAACTTGATACCTGTATCCGTTCCTGAGAAAAAGGGGTCTTGGTAGACGGACAGACGGATAACAAAGTGGTCGTGTAAGGGTTCCGTTTTTTCGTTTCGAGGTACGGAACTCTAGGAACGTTAAATGTCGGTTTGAAGGATGACTTCGTGTCGACAATCGATTCGAAATTTTCGAAATAGTAAAAAAAAAGTACGCGTACTCAAACTCCTTGATTACATATTCAAAGAAAGAGAAATTGGAGTGATTGTTTCAAAAATTTGGAATTCCCTTCTTGATTATTGAATTTGTTTCCTCATCGGGTGAAATAAATGTCAATGAATTTCATGATCGACAAAGCTTGTGTAAACAACCACCCAAGATGAAATGCCAAATTTTCAGCAAGACGAGAATTAAAATCAGTATTTTATTTACTACCAACGTTTTCCAATTGTCTAGAAAAGAGTTTCTCTGAAACGAAAATGTTCACGGTCGTCAAGGTTGTTAAGAAAAGAAGAAAGCAGCTGAAAATTCGGTCTGAAATATTTGAAATATCCTTAGAATATCAAGAGATGAAAAATTAAAAACGAACCAAAAAAATTTTGACCAACATTCAAGAACTGTGTTGCGAAGCATCGTTAGCATTTTTTTGGGAAATGCGCGTTATGCGAAGGAAATGAGTAAAATTTTTCCGCTGTACCCACTTTCCACAACCTTTTAAACGTCAAATAAACTTCCGTGAGTGAAAATACTTGAAATTCTTAGGAAGAAATTTATACGTAAGAACATTTTCGCTCGGCGTATTGTCGCGAAAGCTTTCTACTCCGTGCACAATAACCATCCTGTGCACAATAACCATTGTTGCAAGCTCAAGCTTATTTCGTACCAAAAATGGCGTAGGTTGATCGTTCTTTCGTCTGAATCGATTTTCAAGCCTGACAAAAGCTCTGCGCACAGTTTGTTTACGAGTATTTCCAAAGCTTTTCAAAGGCATGGCGAGTGACGCGGGGAAAGAAGGCATACGAGTGTGGGAAAAGTTTATTCTATTAAGTGCCTTGTTGATCGATGTTTTTTTTTTTCCCATTTGTTTTTTCTTCTACTCTCTTTTTCACAACTCTGCCACGGATTCTGCAGGATCCTCAAACTCGACTATTTTTCTATAAAAAAAGTGCAGGTGGAAACTTTTTATCCATCTTTCCGAGTTGAAGATTCTGATGATAGCAGCGAAGTTTATTTTAACGCGTTACATCGGAACAGCAACATTTTTTTGCCCATCAAAAGCTCAACCGCGATGAATCAAATTAAAGCTTAGTTTTAAAATCTGGATTCACAGTCGACTTCGCAGTTCAAGAGAAGTAATTCTATGATCATTTGATTATTCATGCTTGAAACATGTTTATTTTCAAGTTTCTCACTGCGTCCAGTACGTTCTATGGTGAATTAACCAAACCCACGACACTTAAATTTTAGATTCAGAATGCTTCTACATTTTTCCCACGATAAACCTGCCTTGTTTTTTGTCTTTTGAAATAAAATACAACATAGGACTTGTAACCGAAACTTTGAGTTAGAATTTCAGTACCAGGCAACGTTTTAAAATTTGTCAAAATTCGTAATTAGATCGTAATCGATTTTTGATATTTATTGAAAGCGATTTCATCTCAGCCATTATCCCTTCCTTGGTAAGATTTGGGGCTGACGGAACTTTCATAGCATTCAGGAATTTTCTTGTTACTCAAAATTCATGAAGAACGAGTAAAAGCTCTGGCTTGATAGTTATAATACAAGGCTCCAGAGTATGCAAACTCTGCCATTAATCTGAATGAATAATGGTAAGAGTTTTGATATCACACTCAATGCTCCATCAGTCAATAATTCAGATAGCCGACGATGCGATGGGGTGCCTGCCACCCCTGTCACTTTATCGATCCTGCAAACAGTACGTTGGTTATTTTTTGAATTGAGGAATATGTGGAAAAAATTATTCCA
Source organism: Neodiprion fabricii (assembly GCF_021155785.1). NCBI lineage: Eukaryota > Metazoa > Arthropoda > Insecta > Hymenoptera > Diprionidae > Neodiprion > Neodiprion fabricii. Next base: position 24,057,212 of record NC_060240.1, read on the forward strand.
GTAACAGTGGGTAAGTATATAAATCCTTACCGATTGCGAGTATTTGATTATTTTAGTAGTTGGTTGCATATTTTGACAAAAAATGTGTCGTGTTGTGCTTTTTTGTATTCTTTTAGCCACGATTGTAAAATCAAGAGTCTTTATACAGATGCGTTATTGTTGTTGAATACTTTGATTTTCAGTGACTTCCATTATTATAAGATAGCTGCAAAGTCAACTTTGAAAGAATATATTATTCTTACAATTCACAATGAATTTACCCAGAATTTGATAAACGACCTTTTTTTGCCGATACGTGTCGTTTTTAATTCGTTGAATATTCCTAATCAACAGCTTTCGAAAAACGACGTCTCTGTTTAACGCTCTTGTCATCTCTGGAAAAACAAACGCATTTAACACATTTAGATTTTTGCCAAGACTCCTGTGGAAAAGCAACACGGAAGGAAACGAATTCCGGAATCAACACAATAGATTTTGTCGGAGTCCATTCGCTTTAATGTAGTATCCCTTATTTGTTCCAAATACGATAACGCCATTCCAACAATTTCGATGTATTTATTTTGTTAAAATGATTTAGTCGAGCAAAGATCGAGTGAAGTGTTGATTCGAGTGAACCTTTTAACGTGTTTCCGAAATTAAGTCAACTAAATATCATTTCATTTGAAGATTATGTGTTGTTTCTCCGAGTCGCATGCTCGTTGACTGAAGCAATTCGGTATCTATTTGAAGTATAGTCATTACACGAATCTGGCCAATAAAAAATTTACATCGATCGAACGCCATACTTTGTTGATCCAACCGGAGCTTGTTTCGCGTATCTGGTTGAATCGGTTGCAATAATTTGTTCACGGTGTAAAAGAAACACGACATGCTCCGGAGCAAGCAGAGAATATATTCAGCGTGAACCCCGGTATATTAGTACTACAAACGGCCGCTAGGCGGTGAACTTTCTCGCTACGGAAGTAACTTCAGATATAGTTATAAGATCAGGCAGTTGGTTAGGAAGTCAGATAAGGATAACGTTAAACAACTCGTCATCGGACCTGTTTAATAAAAATGAAGAAAGGATGATGCCAAGTTTCGATTCATCGAAATTAATACCGACGACAAATAAACAAAAAAGTTTTCCGGATTTATCAATTTAATATCTAGTAAATCCCACAAAATTTGGAGTTGACAGAATTGTAAATGATATCACTCGAAGAATACGGTTTTGTGCGCTTGAATAACTCTTAATGTTTAGTCAATGCAAAATATTGTTGTAACAACAAATTTCCATTACCTGTTTCAACCATGAAACTCTATTGACTGAACGAAACATGATATAGAGAACAAGCTTAATTAGTTTTGATAAAAGAATTACGCATTTTTTAAACAAATTGATTGTCCTGCGTTGTATCACATTTTTAGGCATATTCAATGGCAAATTTTCTTGATGCAAAATTCACATTATCGGAAGGAAACTCGCGCTTCGTTATCTTGAATAAATTGACAGTGTCAGTACGATCATCGTTCAAAGGCTTGATTCAATTCTATATTTTAAGTTGTCACAAGTATGCACCGATTCGTTCCGGTGGAGTTTGAAAAATTTTCGAACGTGTATCAGAATATTGTGACAAAAACCGCGTTTCATTTAATTTTCATAAATTCTCTCCAGCCGTCATTTCACGGCCAAGGACACAATTACGACAGGCACTCTTTCTTTTTCCAAGATTAACACCGTGATGTATTTGTTTTACAGCCTTATGCCGCTGCGGGGTAACCCTGTTCACCCCTCGGGGATACCACGCCTTTGTACAACGTCGCGTGTGTAATAATTTCACGCACCTTGAGCCACCGTGAATGCAGAATGCGAAAAGGGAAATTTTTATTTTTTCCTCTCTCCCTTTTTCACTGCCCAGCCATACATTTCTTTCATCCCATTTTCCTTTCATTTTAGTTTCGCTACACGATATTATAATCTTCCTAATTTCCTTGTCGCTTAAATACTTGGCTGGTATAAATAAGGCTTGAATAAAAGCGATTCACCGAATAACGATCAAACCTCCTATAATGAGCTTCAAGCTGATTATTAATAAACTAAAAAATATGCTATAATTGTCAAGCTGCTGGAAAAAATTCCAGCCAAATACGGTCAAATTTATTCACATTACACTGTTATCAATTGTTTACATAGTTATGTATTGGAAAGAAAATAACGAAATTCTACGTTTAAAACTTTAATGTGTTTACTTTTTGCACATAATGTTCAAGTATCGTTGTACTGTTAAATTTTTATTAATGCGCTCTTACACTTCACGTAAACGTGAAATCAAAAATTCGCAACATCGTCTACTCATTTATTACCGTTCAGATTAGAGTCTTTTGAAGCACATCACGGCGGATGTATAAGATCAGTTTAATTATAATGGACGTTACACCGCTGAACGAAGATTAAATCTCAACGTAATTGATAAGAGAAATTTGACGTTGAGCTGTGAATTTAATATCACGGTGTTAATTTTGCAGAAAAATATTAATTAAAAATTTCCGGAGCTGTTCCCTTTTACGAGTCCTAAATTTGAGTGAAAATTAGTTTCTTTACTTCATGCATGTACTAATGAATCAAAGTTTGGTGAAAAATGAGCACACTTACATGCCCATGAAAAGTTTGAAGCCTCGGCCGTATCCTCAGCAATTAGTGAGATATAACCTCTGCCTCGGTAATCGTACAGAAGGCAAAAGCGAGAAAGCTCTGGCAGCGGGGTCTCCACAGTCGGCCGATGTTGAAGAGAAGTAGATGCTCATTCGCGATGCAGCATATTTTTTACCCACGTTAAAACCATCGCCACAAATTTTTCCCTCAATTGCCACAAAAGAACTTAAATTATGCATCGCTCACCAGTAAGCTGGAATTTTGATTGGACGGTATTGAAACGATACACTAACGGAACAAAGCTAGAGCTTTATACGGGATAAGAAAACGGGGAATCGAGGCAATTTTTTCGTCGTTTAAGGTCATGCAGTTCTCCGACATTTACCGACCGAGCAGACTCACATTTTTTCTTTCTATATTAAATAACCAATCGAACGGAAAGGGTTCAAATTTCGTCAATGCCACGCTACTTTGTAACGGAATTCAGGAAAGTTACTCATATCCCGAAAATCGGTACTTTTTGGTCAGTTTATTACAACGGAGTCGTACACTGAAATATTACGGTTTGTCTGGAATTTGGATATGTAGCAAAGTACATTGAATTATGAAAATTCTACAATCTTTAGGTCTCTTGGGGTTATCGTTAACGAGATGTTGACGACGTTTTTCAATTTTTTTACTTTTTCGGATTGGACCTCAGTGTTAGAACTTTCGATATTCCTTGTCAACCAAAAAAGAAAAAAAAAAAAATTTGACCCAATGCATTTTTTACGTAATCGAACATGTCGACGGGATTCTAAGCATTTCGAAGTAACTCAAAACGAGGCATCACATTTAAACTTCTCTTTATAATTCCCGTATTTTGTATTTCTGTATTTTTGAACAGATCCTTTAAGCTTACGAATACGATAATCCGATAAATACTTTATGCACGACTATCTTGTATCAACATTAATAATAAGTATCAATTTTTTGTAAACGGCACACCACTGTCACGAATTAAATATTTTTTGAAATTTTATAATATTTTTTTGCTCACCATTATCGTGCAAAATTTCATCCGACAAAATAGTTTCACCTATTATTAATCCAAAAAGAAATTTCTCTAGAAGAAAGAAGGATTAAAAAAGTTCTTAAAAAAAAAAAAAAATAAAAACCGCTCAAAGAGCATAAAAAGCTAGGAACTCCTTTTTTTCTCTATTGCAATAAAACCAACTGTATATATACGCGTTGGGAAATCGCAGCAGGATGCTCGAAACTTGCAACTTTCCAAAGATATATTGTTGTTCGGTCCTGCAGGATTTGCGAACGAGTACCAACCGCCAAAGAGCCGATGCGAGTTTCTCCGCTCACGTCAGCGCAATGTATATCTATATTGTATACACGTTCTATGCTTCAGACGGTTTAATACTTTTAAGGGATACAAATCGGGGCCAGCTACAAACTTTGCGAAAGTTCAGACGACCTTACCTCAATCCTCTGTATGTATAAGGGGATCGTCGGTGGGAATTTCACGATATTCTTATATTATACCGTGATGTACCCGAGAATCCAACGCGCTGTAAAGAATATCAGAAGAAGCCGCTTTTCCCTGCGAGATGAAACTCAATCTGCATGATTCAAATTTGCACTTAATTTTAGGGGGCACTTTCAAAGTTTCCCGCCATTCTCAACATTCATCTTATCGACGGAAAAATTTTCTCATCTTCTCCTTCCTCCTTACATCTTACGATATAGCGAATACACTAACAGTGTCGCGTAATTTCGGACCAATGATAGCCTTGATTAAAAAAAAAAAAAAACAACCAATACGTTTCATTTGAGTAATAAGTATTTAATTATATTGTAATGTTTTTGTGCACATACAGGTTGCGGTTGCGGAGATAAGATATGATTTATATTGATAACAAAATTATACACTATTTAAGAATAAACTAGTAATGCAGGAAGTGAGTATTACGAATGGAAACTTTTCTTTTTGATTTTGTTGGTCGACACTCGATTGCACGAATGATATGGCAGATTCCTATTTTTGCCGCTAATATTCAACAACATGCATGCAGCGGATTATTATACAAAAATTTTCTCAAACGCGTTTCATTATTTCGAACAACTAATTCGTGTGGAATATTATTAGCAAGGCTTTGGAACGGAGATAAAATTTGTTCATTCTTTCATGTTTTTGCTATCATAATTGTATTTGAAAATTGTTTTTCTTCTCATTATATTGAATGAAAATAATGTTGTCACAGTAGTTGCCATTTCTTTAGAAACCATGCCTGATTAAAAGTACACGAAATAAAATTAAAAATATCTCATGTATTCGTGTATAAAACTGTTTAAGTCGTCAGGTGCTGCACATAAATTCAAAGCCCTTGACTATCTTATTTGTTTCACCATCATGGAATGTTTTCCGGCAAAATTTCATCCTTTGTCTGAATTTGGTACTATGTACCCCGGATCCCGCGGTAAAGTGAATAATAATTGCACGAGGCTAATTGTGTAAGATCTCAGAGTAAGAACCCGGTAAACGCATGATTGCGGTGCAAAGAGGGTAATTAAGACGAGAACGAATTAGCACGGGACACGGCGTAATTAGCATTGAAACAACAAATAAGACACTTGGAAGCGAATTGTTGTCGCCGGAATAACAAGCGGTGCGGATTAATTTCCGACATTCGCAAAGTGCGGTGGAATTTACAGTTTGTGTCTTCGCTTGGTTTTAAACTCACAGTCGGTTAACAATAAAAGATGTTTGAAAAACCTGGCAATGTTTTCTATTCATCTGAAATCTATTTTCAAATTTTCCATTTTTACTTGTTCATAAATTTTGATTTAAGACAGCCAGGTTTTTTTGAAAATACGTGCCTCGATAAATAGTTCACGTGATGAATATGTATGAGGAAGTAGAGCGAACGGTGCTGTAGCGTAAAGTAGGTGAAATTAATGCGAAATTCGTCGAAAAGTTTTGTTCAAATCACTCTCCCATGTCATAGAATGACTTACTGAAAAGAACGGTCACACTCATTAAAACTTAACAGATTTTAATCAAGACTGAATTTTGATATTTTTCTCTACTCGTTATCAGTAATTTTTCTGTACTTTAAAATATTTTTTGACGTTTCTCAGGAAACAATTGAATCAAAGAAAAAAATGGAAAGCTCTTTACTGCGGTTACAAGCGGACGCCAAATCATTACACGGTTTTTGAATTTAGTGGCATATTATTGCTCGCTTTTTTAAAACTAAATTCTGTACTTATCGTGTTGGTCAGATAACGCAGTTTCACAATTTTAATTAATTCTTTTTCAAATATAACAACAATATGACTTTACCGTTACAAACCTTAAATGATAATTTGATTTTAACCTGTTTTTTGACTACCCACGAGGTTAGGTAAACAATTAATTTCAGACAATGAGTTTCAAATCTACATGTTTCAGTTGAAGAATACATAAAAATTGAAAAATCGACACGGTTTTTTTGGTTGCTAAGAAAAATTGCACTCGAAATTTCATACCTACTTTTCGTCAAATACAATTTCTCCACAATTCAGAATTATAGTTACTCATTGTTGTTTTTTTCTTTTCCTTAAATTCTTTGAAATTGTTTAACCTCATATTAAGATTTTACTTCTGGAAGAAAATTTGAAACAGACTTAAAATCATATCCACTTTATGTAGTTAATGTAACTACGAATCTCTTTGTAATCATCAAAACGATACTCACGCTGCTTCAAAGTTCTGACTAAAAAATGAAAAGGGTCTCAAGAAAACCTGAATTTTCCCCAACAATAGTAGAATCAAACAGAAGAACAAATACTCGTCGCGTGATTTCTTTTGTGTAATCTGTGATAGTACCAACCACCAACACGCGTTACAATAGTGGACACGTGGCAAAAAATAAAGCTTTCGAGATTTTTTCACGAGCTGTTGAAATATAGGCAAACATTGTTCAGTGTCTTGTTTCGAGGTGAGCTTTTAGTAACGCAATGCGTTAAGGTCCAAGGGTTTGCGGTAAAGTGTACGATGGCACCACTCGTACAATGTACACCTCCGTAAATATAACGCCTGTATGCCAAGTCATATAACGATATGGCGTAGCTTACCGATAGACGTACATACAGGGTGTCCCATTTTAATCTTACATCTAAATTATCTCGAAAAACATTGCTCTGATCAAATTTTGTTTGAAACAAAAGTTTTAGAGTTCAAAGGGGGACGTTCAAAAAAAATTTTGTTGAAGGTCCCAAATTTACAATAGCGACGCTACGATGGCTGACATGGTTTTTTTTAATGGAAACCTAACTTTTTTTTATGACAAAACAATGCATTGCATTGAAACTAACAACTTTTGTAAGAAACATTTTTCGATTCAGATTGTGATTTTCATGTTGGAACTCCATTTTTGACTATTTAGCGCTGTCCGGAAGGTACCATACAAAACCCAAACAAACCTGCCCACAATCGTGCAACCTCAGACACGCACACACAGATGCATGCACACTTTTGTTTCGGTTTGTTTGGGTTTGTTTGGGATTGTTTGGGTTTTGTATGGTACCTTCCGGACAGCGCTAAATAGTCAAAAATGGAGTTCCAACATGAAAACCACAATCTGAATCGAAAAATGTTTCTTACAAAAGTTGTTAGTTTCAATGCAATGCATTGTTTTGTCATAAAAAAAAGTTAGGTTTCCATAAAAAAAAACCATGTCAGCCATCGTAGCGTCGCTATTGTAAATTTGGGACCTTCAACAAAATTTTTTTTGAACGTCCCCCTTTGAACTCTAAGACTTTTGTTTCAAACAAAATTTGATCAGAGCAATATTTTTCGAGATAATTTAGATGTAAGATTAAAATGGGACACCCTGTATATGTATGGGGCATTCGACATGTCGTCGAGCTGACGGATAATTTTTTATGATTCTTGGACATGTTCGTTAAAACTATAGATCGTGCATTCAAAATTCGAGTCTAATGAAAACTTCATTCCGAAGTTACAGTAACTGTGCAAAAAGACACGGAGACCCTTGAAAGTTGATGAATTTTCCGAAAAAAAAACTGAGTTCCTTGCGTTTTTTGGAAATCGCACATTTTCTCTTTGTGTCAGTGGATATTGCTTATCGTGTCAGTGTAAGAAATTAAATACTTGACGAACGATACAGCGTGAGATTACAATTTCCATGAAAATCACGATAGAAAATGACTTGACAGTTTCTGAATTAATTCCGGGCCTGTTACGAAATTTATAAATGTTTTACACTTACACAGACGTATTATCTGGAATTTCAAGCATTGAAAATTCACAGTTTTCGAGAAATCAAAGTTTTCAAATTCACCCAGCATTGAAACTTATCGATTCTCAGATTCTTCCTTTTTTATGATTCGCAGTTTTCTAACCCATACTCAATTGAAACTCGTGATATTTTATCAGCTTACCCTTTTTGCACGAAAATTCACAAGAAATTGCGCATAATCGTCTTAATCCAAAAGAAAAAAAATCAAAAAAAATGTGAATCCATTTAAGGAGTGTCAGAGTTTTGGTGAAGTGATTACACGTGGAATGCCCCATATACAACGTTGGGTTTATCGTTGGTTATTTTGAAACCGAGATGTGTATGGATGGTGTACATACACGAGCATACATGTGTAATATCCATGAGCAGAGTCGTATCCTGACCAAACTACACAGCAGGCTGATGGCATTCGGGCTCAACCCTAGTTTCAAGAGGAAGTCCTTAAATTGCCGGTTACATCCCGAGCTTGCTCTAAAGTGAATCTTTAGCGTCATATCACCGCCGTATAATAATACGCCAGAGTTGTTGCCCCGTAGCTGGCAGAGGCGTAACTAGGCATTTAGGGGCCCCGGGACAAGGACGCAAATTGGGCCCCTCGGGTCGATAATGAAACACTTTTTTCCAGAGCTTCCCCTCTCAGGGTTCATAAATTTCTTCCCATTAAAACAGTAAGATATTCGCTCTATGCATTATGTTCATTGTAAAACAAAATTACGATTAATCCAAAGAAGATATTTTAAATTTTTGACTATACAGTCGATGTAACTATTAAAACAGTCACAATATTGAGATAAAATAAGCATTTCAAATGGAAAATATCAGAAGTACACTGACACGTTGTTAGATTGGCTAAATGACATTCTGACATCTGATGGTAGGCTAATGAACTGTAAACAAATTTTGAGAAAACAAAAGAGCGAAACATCACGATCACGAATCCGAATGAAATATTTCGACTTCATTTTTTATCCACTGACTTCGTTACGCCTCTGGTAATTGGCAAAGTGAATGTGTAAACTACGTATGAAGACTCTTAGCAGAACACACTGACATCGAAGTTTGAATTTCCGGTTGACAAAAGCTGCACCGATTGGTCGAGGCAGGCATTGAAAACGGACTCTGTTCTCGCGTTGAGTGATTTTATTACCTTTTCCGAACGATATTGCGCCAGTTCTCAGAATTTATTTTGCAATAAACAATTTAAGAACAATACGGCGATATCGAATGTCAAACTTCTAAAATTTCACAGGTGCCGAATACGGAGGTATTGAATTTGGAACTTCTTGCGTCAAATTGATAAAATTGTAATACAAAAGTTCTCGCTGATGCTTAAAGAATATTTCCGGGTGTATCTTGAGCTTTGTTGATTCTTAGAATTCCTTGCCGGCCAAGTTTTACTGGAATTATCATCGCCAGTTTTAACGTGACTTAAAAAATGCTGCTTTGGATTGCGCGCATCAGTGTCAGATTTCGAAGAGCAGCAATTTGTCTGATGATTTCGTCACACCCTTGCCTCCAAACCGTTATCTTTTCACGGGTTACGACGTGTTTCTCAAAAGTTTTCAGAAATTACGTCACCAGCTTGGTGAAATCATCCTTGCAAGTTTCGACTTACTCGTCAGATCAAAAATTGATCATCCGAGGTATCAAATTACATTAGTTATTAACGTCGAACAATTTAAACTTTACTTTAGAGTCGTCTCCCAAAGTATTTTAAGGGAGTGTCAATGTCGATTTCGATTTTGTCGTATATGCCTCCAAATATCGATGTCCACGTATCTCAAACGCGAAAAAGAACTTAACAGCTCCATTCTGTACTCAATTCTGAACAGAAAAACTTCAGCGTATTTTCATTCGTCACAGAAAAACAGAAATGGCATGAATTCTACGAATTTAGTATTGCGATTTCGTAGAATCCGTGCCATTTCTTTTCAGATAGTATGTGCCTACTTTCAAAATTTCTAGTCTAAATTTATAATGGTTTGGCTGGTGTTATGTTTTCTAGGGGCAAACTGCGACTTGCAATACAATCAATTGCTTCGTTCTGCGTCATTCGATTTTTCTCCTAATCAGTAGGCTCTGATGTTTGGATGATAGGAATCTACTTTTTCAATTTCATGTTTACACTTGTCACGGTTTGATAGATATTGTAACGCAAAGAGCGATTTAAAGATTATCGAGTACGCGTACTCTTGATCGAGAGAGGAACAGCAACTAGTGAAACATCGATAATTTGGATTACCATAGAAATCAAATAGCCACCTTTTTCGTCTAATTAGGAAATCAGTTTTTCACACAAATTCCAATCTCATATTTTACCCTTAAATTCATTTTGGTTTCCTCTCAGACCAGCTATTTCACCAGACAGCTGTTCACTGACTAAAGAAAACCGTTTTATTAACCAGCTACCCAGCCACCATTATCAATATTATTAATAAAAAGTCTGTATTGTTGAATGCATATGCATCCATGTTAAAAAAAATTGTTGCGCGAATAAAACAAATCAGCCAAAAAAAATTATGTCAACGTGCTTTTCGCTTTCTCAGGTGATTGGTACCCTCCCTTAAGAAGGTTGGTTGACCAAAGATCAACGTTTTTTTCAGTCAATTTGCTAACGAAATATCAATACTTTCAAAACTCATTAAATCATTATATTTGTGAGTTAGAAAGGTATCTTCAAAAATTCAAATGGAGAAAATACTGAAATTACAAACATAAGCTTAGATGTCCATGTCTCATTCCAAATCACTTCGAAGTAGCTAACAACCTTGTGTCCTTGAACGCCTTTTAGCTATTGGCACTGGATTGCCGATAGAGTGTTTTTTCACAAAATATACCACTGTCTTCAAAGTACAGAACTGCGTATGGGGAGAAAAAGAAGAAGGTGAATATTTTCTCGTCATCTTTAAAGCTTAATGAATCGGGAATCACTGGGCCCATTTGTTCGGAATTCATAGAGAATTCTTCTCTGTCCTTCCCGATTGTGAGACTTTTGATTATGGAAGTTTTGCCGAAAAATATCTGGTCGTTTTCCAAATACGATGCATTATTTATACAGGTACGATGTAGCAGCTAGTTCGGCCGAGTAAACGATTCTGGCACTCATATCACACAATTGTGATCTAGTATATCTAATGATTCGTGCTTTCGTAAATTATGAGGTCATTTCTTATATATATATACTTCGTCGAATTTACAAGATAAATAAGTCTAATAAATTACATGCCGAATTCTTTCAAAATATTTTATGATTCAACATACGAACATTTTCATTTTCAGGGGATCCCATATTTTCTTTTTCGTAACTGACGTCAAATGTCGTTCTTTGTAAATACACGCTCCTCGGTAATGAGATAAAATCACCAGGGAGCACACCACGTGCTGTTTCTCTTCAACGCGCAGTCAATTCTTCGCCTCTCACCCGCAGTCCATACTTCACACGTTTGCTTTCGACGCTGAGAGTCCATCGATTTGACCGAGGATCTGAAAAGTTGGCACAACGGCGACTCACCGGGGTTTGAAACCGCGATTATGTTTGCCTGCAATCAAGATACGCCTGGGGTGTGAAAAGTGTTTCCCGGAGGTATCGAGCGTTCTGTAAAGGATGCCACTGTACCTCGGACAAAGGTCCACACGAGGTCCTAACCCTCCTCGACGGCCGCCACAGCGTCATTATCATTGTTGAAGATACTGCCGCGACATTGTTGGGGGTGCGGGTAAAAAATCAGAAAAATCAAATATCAGAATGGTCAGAATTCCGAACATAAATGTATCGAGAACTCACGATCACGAAAGAACACAGTGGTGAATCTTCATTAAGAGTGAAATAATGGAAATGGAATGTAAAAGTATCGAAATTCGAAGTTATAGAATTTAGAATACACAACTGGTGGAAATTCCGAAAGGCCATTAGCGGAATGAGGCAAATGCGGTTGCTCACAAACACAAATAAGTCACCTTCGGATGGATCATATAGTAGAACTTTCATCTATCGAATTCACAAATGCGAAGGATCGAGAATCAGAATGGTTAGAACTCCGAACAGTAATCTCATAGAAGGCTCGGAATATAGAATTGCAGTATATCAGAATCGTCAGCACGAAGAATCGCAATGCGTGAGAAGAGTCAGGCGCATCGTTGGCCGCACTCTGAAGGCCTAACCCAACAGCTTTAACAACTCAAAGTTGTCCATTTGCATCGCCTTCTTTCTTCTTTATTAAGTATCGAGTAAAGAATTTGTTTGATTCTGTATAAAGAACATTTTACAACTCAGAATAGATTAGTTGGATAGACTCGGAATGTGAAATTCTGGTGGTAAGCCATCGATACGGTTACTTTCGGAATGCCAATCTTTCTGAATTGCAGGATTCTGAATAATGACCCTTCTACATTCTGGATATCTGTTTTCCGCCGTTTCCAGACGATCAAGTTCCAAGTTTTAATTTCATAATAATTGGACATTTGAGAATATGAAACTTTCTCCAAATTCATTATCTGGAATATTGACTCTATACATTATTAAATTCTACATCTCTGAATTTTTGGAATAACGTTTTCTGAAGCAAGTCGGTTCGGATAATAAAGCCCTCTATTAAATACATTTTAGCTAAGCTGCAGCTTTTTATTGGTCACCATCCGGGACTTAAAATTTCTGATAATATCTGTTCTCTCATATTTGTTACTCGAGAATTTATTAAATTCGTAATTCTGGCCATTTTGATTTTTGATTTTTCTGATTCCTTACCCCCACCCCCATTGTTGACGTCGTTAAATATTGAAACGCGCCCTCCTAACCCTCCGAACTTGCCACTCCTCGCTTCTCTGCTGCAGCGGTCTTTAAAAGCTCTGCATGGCGATCGCGGAGATCAATATTAATCTTGGGAGCGTGACTCGCGACCATTTGTTTAGACCTTACGCATTGTCTTCCAAGGAGACAGGCAAGGCTGTCCGCCATGAGCCGGAGAAGACTTTGGAAGTGGTCCATCCGTCTTCTCGACCCTGTCGCCTTGACGCCCTGTCGCTCTTCAGAATAAGCAGCTACCCCGACCGCCGGGGTTGTCTCGTGGCAAATGTTTTCACCAAAGATCACCGCCTGACCCCGTTTCCATCTTCTTTCGTCGTACTTTATTCCCGCGAGCCTCTCATGCCTGGAAGTACATCGTCGCATGGAATTTCCTGCCCTTCGTTCATCCCCACGACCTTAAGACTGTGAACTGGGCTCAAATCGGTCATCGAAGACCGATTAGTAGGTACGGTACTCTATTTCAATCTTCAGAATTTGATCGTCTTTAGTTAGTTTAGGAGTGTATTTTTGTAAGAGTCTTTTAACTATTCCAATGAATAAAAATAAAAGTTTATTGTTTCTATTGCACTAATGTGCCAGCACGTGGGTTTAAATAATATCCACAAGTTACGTTTACGGAGGTATTCTTTCATCGATAATTTATTTTTTGCAATCGTGAATTGTCGATTCTTTTTCATGATTATAGAAATCAAATTATCCAACAGTAATTCCGGTAGTCTTGTACAAAATCGTTTTTTTTTCCTTTTAATAAACATTCATACATACATTCATTTAGACAAATTACAAACGATTACTTTTGGAAAAAACGTTAAATGTTTTTTACTAATTAGTTGTGTTAAAACAAGAATGTGACATTTTTATTATTCTTGCTTCAATTATGAATATAGAAATACGAAAAGCAAATTGTCGATCAACTTAACTTTTATTGAATATTTATTAAAGATGGTCGGCGATTTGTTTCTCATGGTGAGCTTCGTCAATTTCGTTTTCGTAGCTAATTATTTATTATAGTTAAACTGGACCAGATGTTATGATGGTATTATTTGGAGTTAATATAAACATCGAACCTCCGACACGTTTTGACTTTGTTGGATTTAGATTGTTCGTTCGAAATTTAGAATTTGCACAGGTTTAAATTTTTACGCCTGACCACAAAAAGAATTAAAATGACCTATTGCTTGGGATTTTCCATATGAAATATTTTGGTAGATTAAAAACCTAAAACCTTCTTTTTTTTACTCTCACGAGTTCAGCTACCTCTTAAATTCACGCCATCTACATATTTATATCAGCGCGTCCGCGAATTAATCATTTCTTCAGAGGAATTAAAGTTTAAATAGACCGTCCACTCAGCCTAAAAGAGCAAAAAAGAAACAACATCATTATCATTTTTTTTGCTTCTCTCTGGCAGATCTTTCGTATTTATGTGTCCAGTTTTTTTTTCATACCGATTTTCATACATTCATCTATACGAAACATATTTTTGTTCGAAGTTGTTAAAATTCGTGGCTATGGCAGCTGGTTAAAACCGACTGGTTTCTTTTTCATCGCTGGTAGACATCTTTTTGGCCTAACGGCTGATCGGGTAAAACAGTCACCAGATGGGATTTCAAAGCTAAGATATGAATCTGAAAACTCGAGTTAGCCACATTTTGTATACATTTTTATGGCTCTACTCTCTTAACTTATACAAAAATATGAAAAGTGAACCAAAAACCAATGTTTTTTTCCAATCAATTTGCTAACGTAATATCAATGATTTCAGTACTCACTAAATCATTATACTTGTGACCTGAAATGATCTCTTCAAAAATGCAAATGTAGAAAATACTGAAATTACAAACAAAAGCTTAGAGGTCGATGCTTCATTCCAAATGACTTTCAAGTGGTCAAGAATCTAATCATTGGCTTCGAATGGGCTTATTTCTCTGATCCCATCGGTAGCACATCCATCGCACACATGCACCCCAGATGGCAATTTATCGGTTGAGCTACCGGCTTTGACGTCTCACTCCCGATAGCGTTTGAGCATCGCATGTTCCCGATCAAATCAACTTCGAGGTTGCAGATTTCACTGCTAATCGTCTGTCTCGAGGAATTTGAATCAAGTGCAACATGTAAGGACGGTCTTTCGGAATCCCGATTACAGACAAAAGGTTGTTTCGTCGGCAAGTAGCTGGAGCATGAATTGAAAAGTGAAGTAAGATGGGTATTTTTTTTCCTCATAGGACTATTTGAATAATGTCCAAATGTAATAACGTCAAACCCGGTAAACTGTTCAAACAAGATTTCTGAAGCTGGATTTGAATTGAAAAAAAATTGAGTGCAATCACAACGATATATTTTCAAAACACTAAAGCATTTTAACCTCGCTTAATTCGAATCAAAGAATCCAGATGATTCAACATTAGTAACAATAAATAATTAAATTTCTTGAAAATCGATTTGTAGAGAAAATATTCGCAAACAAACTCAGCTTCGATTCATTCAAATCTGTCAAACAATACCATGAAACTTCTAAATTTACTAACAATTGGTCTTTCCTCATCAGATAATGCAGTCTTCATATTTTTTCCCCCACGAAAAGGTAGAACATAAAAATTCAACACGATGAACTTTAGTTTTATTTTCCAGGGCACGATTGTTTTCCGTGTTTTATTTTCCGTTATAATGAATTTCCATCGTACCGTCCGGTACTGTGACGCAAAACGCGTTAAATAATCAATAAAAAAAAAAAATAAAGTAAAAAGTAAACAACGAATGAAAACTATACTGAAATTGATCCGAGAGAAAGTGTATATCTCTCTCGCTTCGATAACCCCGCCTTCCCTGATGGGGCTATAATTTCCTTCTCGCGGTATCATTCCGCGGACAATGAATTCGGTGCTATCGAGAGACGGGGGGGGGATGTGTACCGAACGATACAGGAAAGTAAATAGCGGGGTAAAAATGAAAGGGAGAAATGAAAATAAACAAGAACATGAATAGAAGGACAGAGGTAAACACAAATTATGCTTGCGACCAGCCGATTTTGCGGTCACTTTATCCTACCGGGTTCAATCGGTCGTGTAATTTGACCTTTCGATAACTCGCGGGACTCGCCTTTCGAGACCTGGGTAAGGGTTTCGGATAACGTGAATACCTGCGTAGGTACGCATAGCACGCATGTTTCGCGCCCTGAGCTTATTGCAAATACTCCGCTCAGCTTTATTCGCCACTTTCGGACCCCGCACCTTTGGAACTTCAGAAATGATGTGGGTATGATTGCACGTTCCAAAATTACGGTGTACTGTCAAAACTGCACGGTTACCGTCAGTGTTTATATACATTTTTTTTTTTCAACACGAAATAGGCCCAATTTTAGCGCGTGTAAAGTGGAGGGAAAATTGCTCATTTCGAGCATGGATTTCATTACGTCCCTAGGGATTTAACGTTACGCGATTTGGCTACAAAGTCACTTCTCCGGTTTCGCGCCTTCGAACAACATCTCGATGCGTTAACAGAAGTCAAATTTTAACCGATGACGGATGCTCGTTCAAAGGTTGAAATCTGTGAGAGATTGTTATTTGAACAGAAATTTGTCGTGAAGATTTGTTCATCCGATCGTATAACTTGGCGAATAAATATCATACCAATTGTGCGATGAGCTGTGACTCCGATATGAAAATATATTTCTCGAAGCTTTCGTATCGAAACCTTTTGTTTATGATACCTTTGCGTACATGAAATAACACACCGTTGAGATTAAATACGTATCAGTGGATTGCTTCCAAAATATAAGTTGACTTATATTATTGACATCCAGCTGAAACGATACCAAGCACACTATATTACGACGGAATGGAATGAATAGACATTTTTTCTATTCTGCGTACTATTTCCACTATCCTGTCTTGCAAGCTTCAGTTCGTTGCGAATCGATGCAGTTTTTAAACGAGGGAGAAATCGCGTAATGCATGCTGATTAGCTAGGAATTGTTGTGGATTTTCTTCGAGGCGAGATTAGTTTTTTCCGCAAACAGTAAATTGATTGCGTTTTCCCAAGAGGAAGATGAACAATTTTAGTTTGTAAACTGTAAAACAAATTACCTACTTTTACGAGGTTTAATTTACCTACGCTGTATGCAATTCGGTTATACGACCAATACGTTTCGAAATTGTAGCCCATCTATGTTCGTAAGAATTGTAACAGGTTTACCTGAATGCATTTCATTGTAAACAAAGCAATTAGTGCTTCAAAAATTCCTTCTATAATACGGATTTTTCATCAATTGCTTACAGTTCAAGTAAGCTTATGCAGAATTCAAGTCACCAGCTTGTCGGATTTTTTTTTTGTTTATTTCACTTACATCGCTCAACATTCCCGATATATCGATCTTTTCAAATGATTATTTCAATTCATTATCACATTTCGATTGTTCTTTCAGATTTCACAAAAGCTTCGCAAATTTATGGAGAATTCATATTAAATTGTAAATGATTTCTAGCATTTTAGAATTGAAGAATATGCTTACATAGTACATAGTTAATGCAATTTTGGTTGCTGGAAATAGAATCATTCGAATGGCAGAACCTGTATCATATAACGTTGCAAGAAAATTCAAACGTTTTTCGTTTTCGGCCTAATTTTGTACAAACTATTGCTACTTTGTATGGTATGTTGTGAAATATCATTTGAAATGTAAGCAAACTATATTGACAGCACATCAGACAAAATCTATAATGAAATATTTTTTAACATGTAGCGAAAACTTTCAGTCCTACAATGTGCGACCATCTCAACTCACGAAATGCAGTTTTCTGAGTTTTTATTGAGTTCTACCATTGGCGAGAACGATAAAACATATTCTACAGAAAATTCAGATACAGTGGTATTGAAAGTGTGATCGAAAAACAAATATGAACTTTTTTTTTCAGATGCTAAAAAGATACAGCCTTCGTCTCAAAAAACTCCCCAATTAGCGGAAGTCAGAAATTCAGAATCCATGCCTATACCGATTGTGAGTATGAGTAAATGATGAGCAAATCCTTATCGTCAGTTCGGAGTCCTTGTCAATTTATTCGATCCCCAAAATATGCCAATGCATTACTGCCTTTTTCCAGACCTTTCTCGATCATACAATCCAATTTGAGTTCGTATATAAAATACGAAGTGCATAAATACTCAGCAATTGCGAAGAAGCCAAGGAGTCTCGAATTTTTCCAACCATGAATCCCTGCCTTTTTTCCCGGAGCAAGTCGTGTGAATGGTAGAAACGGAGCTTGCGCTTTTGCCGGTTTCACGCGGATGTTAAAGTACAATAGCTTGTAGCTCGAATGCGCCCCCTTAATTCCTGCATCGCGTGGAAACGTGCCCGGAGCCAGAGGTGCCTCGTATCGGATTACCGATTCAGTGAACGATGAACGTATAAACGCCGAACACCGAACGGAGAGTGAACAGTAACGGCACGATCTAAGTGCTAAGTCGAGCTTCTATACACGGCGGAGATGTTTTACGGACCATTTTCTGATGTCGTATATATCTTGCACCTTTTCGCCTATCTCCGTGAACACGATTACGGATGTAGGTATGAGTAGGAGGGTTGGTACCTGCTTTGCATCTTCAATTGAGCGGCAGGATTTGAGCGACCATGTTACCGAGATTCATGTATAGTATTGTAGTGTCGTGTAGAGTATGTTTTTCTACCGTACGGTTTCAGAAAAGCAGCCTCGAACTATCGACACTTGGTTTACGCAAGTACTTGAGCTTTTGTTGAGGTATTATCGGCTGAGTTTGTACCGACTGGTACATTCGATCGATCGAATGGTAGTAAATTTTTAAGTTGCCGTTGTATTGTTACGGAATATATGAGCAGCTCCGATGAGCCGTGATCGATGCTACCTCCACCCCCAGCGATGATGTTACTTTGGTCACCTTTTTTGCTTTTTATTCGTTGATTCGTTTTTTCCCCGTTTCTATCGTCGATACAGCGAAAGAAGAAAATTGGTGGAAATTAATCTTCAGGAAGGTGAACGATTGAATCGTGTTAAGGTTTACTTTATTGTTAATGGCTTGAGGCAGTGTCTTGAAAAAAGTAATTTTTGTTGATTTTTTTTTTTTAAGGGGAGAGAAACTGTAACATTCGAACAAGCCCGCCTAAATCGTAACAAGATTTGAATGTCGGTGGATGTGAAGGCTTGACGTCGTAGCTAGGCTTATAAGTTTCGTCCTCACCATTCCTTGCTCTCACTTCCTCGACTAGGACCGAACCGGTGACACGTATCAAAGAAAAATATAATATATCGATGTATAAAAGTGGAGTAAACTCTTCGAACAATAATTGTCTGTACCATAGTGACCAGTATGTCAAATTTAAACAAGCACCTGAGTTATTAAAAAAGAGAAACATATCTAATCAGTAAACTACGAAAAGGCAATAAGGGAAATTGAAAGTAATTAACGGACGAAACTGGACAAACACGAGGACACAATCATACTCGGATCGATATTGATAGGTTTACATTATACACCTATTTATATTCTTTTTACACATATTCTACACATTTTATACAAATAATCACGAATTTACCATATACACAATAAGAAATAATATTTGAAACGATTTTATCAGCCGGTTATACGTTCTGTTTTTAACTTCTTTCTTGTTCTTTTATTAAACGTTGGCACGGAGATACGGCGAGTGTGATGAACAAAATTATTTGTTAATTTAATTTGTTTATTGTATTGTAACGGAAAAAGGGCGTTCCGTTACAAAACGACGAAGTTTCTAAAAATTTAGAGTGTATTTTAACACACATATTAAAGAGGAAAAGACAATCTTCTCATCATCGTATTGTCGCAAAATGGCGAAGTTATTAGCCGACCATTGAAGCGCCTCACCGCTGGAATATCGAAGTAATTCTTGTCTGAAACGTAAAAACCAAAATTGTTTTTAATTGGCACATATCTTCACCATCGATATACAGGATTTTGAAGTTGAATGAAACTTTTCAAGCTTATTTCTTCAGAATCCTGAGGACTTTTACAAAAATCACTATCCTCAATTTTTCATCACGTACACGTCACTTCTTCCAGACCTTAGATTCGTTTCCCGGACTCTTACAGCTATCTTATACCCTGCATTATTTTCTTATCGTCACCTCACTGCCTCGGATTCCATAACGCATCAGCATAATGCTCTCTTTACTAGTGAACTGCAACTAGCCAGTCAGTTGCATCCTTCCTCCCATGTACTTCATGTCAAATCATCTCCCGTTCGGTCAACATCTAAATTCACCGCTCTTCCCTTTTTTCTCTTCCACATCTTCTCACTGTACTCTCCATATCTTTGACAATAAATCAATTATACATTGAAACATTCAACTCCTCGATGCAAGTTCCTCTCATTTCTTCTGATCCTTCGCACGTACGCGCAGTCGACGGATTACGAACCCAAAATAGATCGTGATCACAATCGTTCAACTCGTAACTTGAAAAAAAAAAAAACAAAAAAAAAAAAAACACTGAGAACATGGAATGATTCCGATTATTCAAAAAATCCGACTTTTCATGAGTTTGGTAAAGCCTGGAATTTCCGGTAAATCCTACACGTATCTCCGATTAAAGAGTTGAAAATTAATTCCGTACGAGGCTTGTACTTTTTCATCTTAAGTTTGTGAATAGCCTGTCCACGATCCCGAAGCCGTTGCGTTGGTAAACATTAATTTCACTTTGCATACAGGCAGGCTCTTTGATCGAACTATAAACAATCCGTATCGTAGAAAATGAAATTTCTTTTCTTCTCCTCCTCTTTTCTCTCTCGTCAAACAAGCAGCTGCACACCAACAGCGTAACGGAGCAAAGCCTCCCTCGATATTGGACTTGGAAAACTTTTTTTTTCATTACATCACAAGGTATGATTTTTGAACCAAAAAAATAACCATCAGAAATGCGAAGAACAAGGCATGGACATTTGTTTTCGGAGTAAAATAAATATTTGATAAAAAAGGACTATCGGTTTCAAATAATCTACACATGGTCCGTTCCAAGATACTTCAAGATTCTTTTCATCTCAATATTTTCCTTTCCTCTCTCACTGTTTGCAAGTTACCTGTTTTCTGCATTATGTTTTTCAACATCGTTGATTGGATTTGCATACCATGGATGATTAACATGGCCAAGAATACAAAAAAAAATAAAAATAAAGCTCTTTGCAGAGCTCATCTTTCGCTACGTGATCAAGTGTTTAAGCAATGTCGAAACAACGGTCGCACAGGTGTTGCGCAATGTGCTTTGTGGTTTATTCGGGCTTAATCCCCGCAAGCTCGGCATTAGTTGTTGGAGCCGAACTCTGTTTACGCCTTGCTGTATACCGCGCACTGCAATATAACGAAACGAGGTGCATAAAGACCATAATGATCAGCAACGGCGTAATGAACCAGCAGCTTATTTCAGCTGGCTACTGGCGCAGTTTAAGCCCCATCCACAGACTATAATACACTACCGAAACAGTGCCACTCTACTGGTAGAGGTATCCACTCGTATTGTGTATACGATGGATGATATGTGCCTTGAATCTCGATGAGGATTATTCCGGAACCGCAATTGTCAGATAATGTGTCAAATCACGTGTCTCGCGCAATATGTATAATTACCTAAACCGACTGTGAACGAAGTGAAAATATTGAAAACTAGTAATGTTCTTGATAAAAATACTAACGACATAACGGAGGGTCACCTGTTATAGTTCGATGCGCATGCGCTAAAATTCGAGAGCAGTTGTTTTCCAGGTTGACCAACCGTCGTGAACGTAACCTTAAAGTTTCGACAGTTGTCGCAGGCAGTTGTGTTCAACATCCGACAGCTTCTGCCAAAATTTTTGATCTTACATACATCACGACGAACTCTCGTCTAAAGGACCCTACGGAATCCTTATTGCAGGAGTCGGGGGGTTTCGTTTTTCATGCGAAATCTGACGTTGCAACTCCTTCCAGTAAACCAACGATGGAATTAATGGAATCAATCACAGCTTTCTGCCTATGTTTCAGGACCAACCGTGTAGTTTTTTTCAATGATTTGTCTGATTTCAAGTCCTCCTGAAGCTTTCTAATTCATGAACATCACGAGATTCATGGATATCAAAAAACAGTGCCAAATCTATGGGAGCGCCGCTGTCTGGTACGATAATAAGACATAGGAGATGAAGCCATTTCTGTTTCTCAGAAACATGGAATTTTTTTACAATGTTAAAAAAATCTCCGAACGAAAAGAACTTGTAGCTTATAGGTTTCTGTGCTAACCTCAAACAAAAGCTTGCTGTTGATTCCAATTCTGACATGGACGGCAATTTATTGTGAATTAAGCTCATAAGCCTCAACTACTTTCTTCCCGACAACTATGTTACTTCCGTTTGAATTCTCAAACTATCAAGCAGCGTAACATTCAGGAAATGTATCGGAATGTTTAGCGTTTCGCATTTTGGTTGCTATTCCTGTAACGTTAGCCAGTGAAAAACGCAGTTTGAAACTTAAATTGATAAAAAGTTACCACAATCAGCAATTACACAGTCAAGACTTCCTGACTTAGCGACGCTTTTCATTGAAAACGAAATTGTCGAATAATTAGAGTTTGCTAATTTGGTTTGGGTATTTGCTGATAAAAATGCCCCGAACGTGAAATTTCGTTAAACTCTTCTCATCTTTAAGAGCTTTGAGTCAACCTTGATTCTCTTAACAAAACATAACTTGAAAGATACAGGTATAAAAAAAAAAAAAAATGTAAAACATGTGAAAAAAAAGAATCAACTTGTAAAAAAGAAACAATCTAAAAGCAAAAAAAAAAAAATACCATAAAGTTGTAAAAAAGGAGATACAAAACTTTCTACGTCCAAGTCGTTAGCTCTGGGTAAAGCTGAGAGAAAGTCTTAAAAATTCTCACATCGGTTCATTAATTTGTACCCGCTTGAATGGATCAAACAGAAAGCTGCTAATTTGTCCTGTAGGAAAGAAGCGCCACACAATCTTGGCTCGGGGCGTCAGTCATGGTAAAAACCGGCTCCGTCAAAAACTCTGAACACCCTTTTCCCGAAGGCTGTATCTCGAAAACTACTGATTTTCGGGGCTTGTATCCACGAGAACTTCGGATCTGGAGGTTGTGTACCATAACATACTGAAAATCCAGCTCATGCGACCGGAAGCCAATGTCCATAAGAATTCTGCGGGGTCCTTTATGACTACCTTTGGCTGCCCTGCCAAATAGCTTCTCTCCGATCGTAACGCATGCGCATTAATCTATAGCATACGACATACCATTCAGTGGTTAGCAATTCACACTGTATATGTTCGTGCCGACTAATCAATGGATGCACTTCAAAATTCTGACTGTTGTGAATTGGGGTCCCGCGAAATTTTGACCCTTTGTTAATTTTAACCCTCCGCAGTCACACTTCTTTTTAATCCCCTTTTACTTTGTTGCCAGGTGCATCACTGCACCAATTTTTAAGTCTACTTCGCACATTCTATTCGCTACGCTTTGGATTTCGCCGTATGGTGGTGAGGGAATGGATAATTTGGGAAAAGAGAGAGACTCTTGACTCCACTCGCTAATTTACCAAAATAAAATAAAAATGGTATATTCTGCGTATTGGCGATGCAAAAAAAAATTATAATAAAACGAACAAAAGTTTTCGGAATGCTACGGCAATACAAAAGAAATTAAACAGACAAATAATTTCGTTTTTTGCGAATTAACAGAATCAACTGCCGTAATCTAAATAATGAATTATCCTAATTAGGCTGATTAATTTGCGTTTCAAACGCGATACTAACTTCTGACTCAACACAACTTCAACAGAACTCGTCCTACTCATTGTCAGCCCAACTTAACGTAATGGTAGTTCCTAGACTTTACCAAACGTACGTAATCGTAATCGTAATTCTATCAAAGACAGAGTAATCACTGTCATCAATATTGTCGAACCAAGTATAATCCAAAGATATGTCAAAATCCAATTCACTAAAGTGTAATCTTCATCGTAATTGTCCTTAATCGTAATGGTAATTCTTTACTGCAACCTAATCGTCAGCTAAATCCGTAAACGTAACTAAATCAAATCGTAATCGTAGTCGCAAGCTCCTTCAAACATAGCGTAATAGTAACCGTAATCGTAATGTTCGTAATACGAAGCATGATCGTTGCCGTAAATTGTTGTTAACAAATCGTAATCGCAACGGCAACAAAATGCACCAACGCAATCGAAATCACAAATTCAACCAATCGTAAACGCAATTCATTAGAAACTCGTAATTCCGTGAATTTAATAGTAAACTCAACGCATCAGAAATTCGTAGCACATTACTCGTAATATACGAAATAACTCAAACGCCTCTTCAAACTCTCGCACGTGATCATATCCGCGACACTAAAAGAAACAAAAAGCCTCAAACAAATCTTATTCGATACTGTGTAAATTATCCCCTCACGGAATTTCGGATGCTTGTTAGTAGTTTTGGGCTCCGTCTGAGGAAAGGGAGCTTTTTGTAACGTGCATTCGGAACGACACATTGCAACAAACAGTCACGAGGTTTAACAACGGATCAATTTTATCTGTGATGACTGAGACGAGGTGACGCCTTCGGAGTCTTGACCCTACGGATTGATAATAGACATCGTACCATTCGCCCTGAACTTTGACGAATATAAGTCTGTCGTTGAAACAGTTTTTCAGTTACTTTAACCCGTCGAATAAATCATTCTGTGCGAGATTTGAAATCTCTACAAAAAATAAATATTTTAGTCTGGAACACGTCTCGTCAAATTTCCAGAATATTTTAAGCTTGAAAATCGTATACCATTCCACTCCAATATTCAAGCCGTACTCGACTTTGATTTCGGATTCTTTGCGACCAAAGGTGTATCATTGTATACTCCTACACGGTTGGAAGGATGTCGGAAATATTTCAGAAATGTTACAACTTTTCAGATTCATTATATAATTTCAGGAATTTTTCCGAAAAGCGTCTAAAATATATAAATTACAATATAAGACCTTCGATACTTCAGAAGCGTTTCAGAAATATTATTTTAAACGAAACAGTCTCGTTATTTCAAAAATATTTAAAAAATCTGATGATTCAAATACGCTGTTTCCAATATTTTTGAAATATTCTAGACGTATTCAAAATGCTACCCAACATTTTCATTACTTTGGAAAACTTCGCTTGAAATCATATTTCTATAATACATTATCCATTGAACATACTGTGCCGATAGAATTGAATTCTTTTAAATAATAAATTATTTTATTATCGATGGACTTCATTATTGCTTCGGTAGAAATTATATAGGGAAAATTAGAAAGGATTTTTCATCTCGGTGCAAATCCCGACTAGGACATAACATTAATGCGAAGTATTCACAGCTGTCCGTTGAATAGGCATTTTAATCGACATTCGGGACCAATGACAGATTACAATAATCTAAAAATCCCGTTGTCGCTTCATAAATACGTTTTCATTCCGCATGTTAACCACTCGCATGGCACAAAAAAAAAAAAAAAAAAACATAGAAATGTTTCTTCAACGTGTCAAAAATATGTCTATTTCCGCATTTACAACTTGGAAAATATTTATGGGAAATATTTCTCAAATGTTGCAACAGAATATATAGCATGACTCGAATGTAGCATCTTTGAAACGTTTCCGTTATACTTCTGATATGCATATACGAGTGAAATGTTTCGACATATTTCAGACGTATGTCATCTATGTAACGTTATTGATACATGCGGACATGGACGTATCTCTGACATATTTCTGTAATACCGCATTGAAATATACCATGGTTTGAATTAAACATTTCCGAAACGTCTCTGAAATATTTCCGTGCCGTGTGAGTTGCGCCCACCTACGTAATATATACCACATGTTTGTTCTCATTTTCTAGTCTTTATTTCTATTCACAGGAATATATTATGCATGCACGAGAAGGGAAATCCTCCCGGTGTACATTAATACTCCTTTGAATTATTTATCCCTCCGTGCTGCACCTCGTACGTACTCCACAATACACGTCTCCAGTTCTGCACCAGGTTCCCTACCTTCTACTATATATATATATACACATGTAATCCCCGTTCAGAATATTTGTCTTTAAAGTGTGTGCATTGATCTTCGGTTTGAGTAATAACGACGAGTCTGTACGCGTGTGCGTGTACGAATAAATAACATATCTGCAAACCAAAAAAATATTTCTTATACAGAAATTGCCGGAGAGAGCAAAATACCCGTACTTTTATTTTGATTGATAATTTTTTGAATAATCGATAAAGGCCTAAAAAATCCTAACGGTATGAAAAATGAGACTGAAATTTACTCGACACATCCTGTAGAACGCAAATTTGTTAGAAAACTTTCAAAGTTAACCGACAAAGTCAAAGATCTAGTCAGTTTGTATTTCACGCAAGGTTTACGTTTTTCAGTATTTATGGATTCTTTTTAAGACATAATAAGACATATTTGACAGAAATTAAAGCTTTCTTTGTGAGCTAAGCGGTTTTTTCCGCCTCATTGAATCTGCAGAATTATATCGAAAATGTGAATTGTGTTGATTTTTTTGTCCGATAGTCTTAAATCCGATAGTTTTCCGGACACAACAAATCAATTAACGATGATTCTCCAAATTCCACGCGAAAAAATTTTCCTTGTACAAAAAAAATTTTGTGCGGCAAGAAATTTCGCATGGTGTCCCCAAACCTTTAGCCGGCAGTGTGCGCGAATGAAACCCGAGCTGTATCCGATGCTCAATAGAACTGAAGTAACCCAATCCGAAATATGAGCTGCAGATTTAGAACGGAAAATCAGCAAAAAAGTGCCACCTGGAAAAAAGCCGGGAGGTTTAACGCGTCAAAAAGTTCTGAATGATCTGCACACGGTATAAAAAGGATTTGAAAGGGCGAAATTTTTTCATTTTTTTTCTTTGTGAGCCTATAAAACGCCATGTTAATTGCAATTTCCTGTCTCTCGTTTGTTTCGCTTGGTGTTGGTAACTCTGAAGGTATGAATTCCGCCGGATTCCACCATGCATATATTACATATAAAGATTTGAAAGTATGTTGAAAAAGGAATCTAAAAAACAAGTTAATATTATATAATTACATAGAAACGCGTAGAATTCATTTATATATTGCAAGAATCAGATATAGGCTCTTGCACATTTTTGTAAATCAATAATTTTCTTGTAATACCCATTTTGAAATTAGGATTACAGTTAATTGGCGATTCAGCGTTCGGAGTATCTTAAAGTCTCAGAGACCCGTGAAGCAGGTTCTCACAAAGATATTTCGCAGTTTAGTCTGAAATTTTGATCACCTGTTTAAAAAGACATTCTTTTGTCGGTGAAGTTCATGTTGTATAGAAAATATGCATAAATCATTTTCACCACAAAAATGCCGTGATCAATTTAAGAAAAATTTATACAGAATTCTTCTAATTCCGAAAATTCTGCGTAAGGGACCCTGTAGAATCCTTATAAGAAATTGGGTTCCGGTCGAATTGGCTGGATTTTCAGTATGTTGTAGAACATATCAAAAGTTTTCATTACACAAATCCCAAAAATGTGATGGTGGAAAAAATGGAATTTCGCGAGTCGATATTCTATAAGGAATACCCCATACATTGTAATAATAAATTTACACTCTCAAATAGGTCCAAACTTCAATTTCCAGCTTTACTTTGCTTCAAAGTTCCGAAAATGAGGTCGACTACTTTTTAACCTAATGTGGATTTGAAAGAAGTCACCAAAATGAGGTTTACAATCTATATCGGAAATTGACAAAATTATATACATGAGATACATTTCGAAATTGGAAACAGAGGAAAGATTGTAACTTTTTGAAGTAAATGTTCTGCAACAATAAATTTAATAGGCCCATGCTTCGCTGAATCATATGAAAAATTATTCACTAGAAATCAAAGATTTTTGAAAAAATTTCGCACGTTATAGCTTCTAAACCAACTCTGCAGAATTTTTGGATCAGTAAAATTCGATACGAGGACAAAATAAAATACGTACATTCTTTTTTTTTTAAGGAAGGGTACGCGAAAGACATTCAAAAATAAGCCTCGGGTGAAACTGTGCTGCCGGCTAATGGCCGGGGACATACGCAACTTACCTTTATTATACTCGGCCAAATAGAACAGGAGCGATCAATTTTCGCAAAGCTTATTGACCGTGAAACTCGGCGCGATATGTAATAGAAACTGGTCAATAATGGACTATCGTTTTTTCAGTCCACATTACGGTGCTATAATAGTTTGGAGCCTACGGTGACTCTGCGAATTCAGCCCAGCCAGGTGGCGCTAGTGCCGTTAGTCCATATGGGAAATTTCGGTTGAAATCGAACGCATCTGTTCGGATTCAGTTTTGAATTTGATTTAGAAATTCCACTCACTCTGTAATGATTCGAATATAACCGCTCAATGAGCACAAGACGAGCGGATGAGATTAGACCCATGGAGTGGGACACCTGGTCACCAATTTAAAATCGAAGAAGAAAGGCTCTTGGTCAACGTCTCTCTAGGATGAAGGAGGTGCGGAGGTTCCCATCTCCGAAATTTTATATTAAAAACCGAAAATCGACGAACGTATATTAAAAGTAAATTTTACCACAAAGAAGAACATTTAGAACTAACTAGTAAAAACTCCAAAAGCCAAATAAAAATTAAAGAGAGACGATTTAAAACGAAGAAACAATTAAAACACAGTCCAATCCAAGAGTATAATGAAAGACAATTCTTTCCAATTAATTCTAGGTTTAACAATATACACCATTTTTAAACGCGTATTTTTAAAAATTTTTAAAAAAGTAGCGCCAAAACGTGAAGCCTGACGATAAAATTTAATTCAAATAAAATACTCATTTTCAGTTTGGTTCAAAGATTGATAAAATACGGTAAAATAATCCATAACCACCCGAAAAGTGATTCGCTTCTTTCTAACGTAAAAAACCAATTTTTTTGTCAAGTATAGAATGGTTGATTTGGCCCGAATTTTTTTCATAGATAGGTTCATTGGTTACGAATATTTCAAGGTCCCGAACATTATGCCCCGACTCTTCGTTGAAGAGTGGAAACGATTTCAAATCGATTTGGGAGAGTCATCGATATTCGAGACTAGAAAATATTTTGTGAAAAAATGTACAACCTGTCTCGGATGACGTAAAAAAGGTTATTAAGTCTTACTTTATATGGTAACATTTGAAAATGTTTTGGAACGTTTTTTTCTAACTTGTAGAATGAACTCGGGTAACCCTGGAAAACGTTTTGGTAGTATCTAGAAACGTCAAGAATCCTCTAGGAACCTTTGAAAGTGATCTGAAACCTTGTACGAACTTCGGGGATACTCCGGTAACTCATAAAAATGTAACATTCTAGATCAGTATCAAAGGTTACCAGAAGATTCCCGACATTTCTAAATGACACCAGAACGTTTTCAAGAGTTTTTAAATTGGTTATTCGAATGTTCATCGAGCGTTGTTCGAAGAACTCTCACGAATCACGATTCAATATTATAAAATATAAAAAAAAAAAAGAAAAAAACACACGAGTCAGACGTTGAGAAAAAAATTACTCCGTTACATTTGCCACAGCTCTGTAGCGACCTTTTGAAATTAAAACTTCTCGGATGTCAGGTATCCACATCTGACGCATCCAGTCCTCTCGACACTGCACGCGAGCATATGTAATTTAGACCTTGCGATGTGGCGGACGGCCTGGAGCGGTAAATGGGATGAAAAGCCACGGGTACACAAGTAACGTGTGATATATGTACCCCTATGTATACATATGAGGTATTCCATGCCAACTGAGAGGACATTTTCCTTGGCCCCCGCCAATTTGCTTCATTATTTTTCATATGATTCTACAACCTAAAAAAAGCACTCACCATTTTTTTCAGATTTTTCGTCCCAACCGTTATTTTTTTAAAAATGTTACAAACGTAACATATGTTTTGTATACGTACAAAATAAGAAAAATTATTCCTCTAAAAATATTTTTAAAAAATACAAAAAATCAATTCTCCACTCTGAACTATGTCTCAAAATGTTTGTTTTGGGACTTGGAAATTATGTTGATTTTTGTAAAAAAATGAAAAATGGCGTTATTTTTTTAGGACCATAAAAGGGTTTGTAACATTTTTTAAAAAAGAACAGTTGGTATGAAAAATCTGAAAAAAATGGTGAGTGCTTTTTTTAGGTTGTAGAATCATATAAAAAATAATGAAGCAAATTGGCGGGGGTCAGGGAAAATGTCCTCTCAGTTGGCACGGAATACCTCATATGTATACGTATACCCTGAAGGCTCGCAAACGTATCAACGGTTACACGGGCTTCTTCCATAGCATGCGTTTCGTTTTACCCACCTCGCGGTCGAAATTTCATTCAAGAACAGCTTTGCGCCGCTCCGTTTGAGCTGCGATAAATCCTGCAGTTAGAATTCACCCTCTATCTACGTATACCGGGCATTCCATGTCAGATCAGGTGACATGAATTTTGAACTATTACAAAGCTGGTTGATATTACTGGCCGTATCATTTTTCAAACTTTGAAATCTGAGTAACATTTTCTGTGCACTTTTTTTTGCTAATCATTATTTATTATTAATATTCCTTTCGACCGTGAGCTATATTTAAAATTCCATTTCTTCTCGCAATTTCGAAAAATTTTATTCGGTATGAATATATAGTGCGAATCGATACCATGGTTGTGGGAATATGGTAGAAATACTGACAAATACGGTTTATGATGATAAAAATTGTAGAACGGAAGAGATTTCGAAACAAGAGAGAAAGATCTTTTTAGAACATGTCCATTTTTAAATGAAATACCCACGATAATTTCTTCAAAAAATTTTTTGGAAAGTACCATTCGGCGGTAATTCGTCCATTCTGAAAAAAAATCTTGAGACCTATTGGTACTACTTCTTTTACATAAAATCGGTAGTTATGAATAAAGTGAATTAAAAGAAACGTGAATTACATTCAAGTTCAAATTACGTAAAACACGTTTAACGTTTAACGTAAAGTAGTTCAACGAAATGGACAATTGAAAAATTTTTCTAAATATTCTAAGATTCCAAGAACATGGTTTGTTTTTTCCTTCAGCTTTAAATAGCTTCATGAACAATTTTCGAAAAAAGACTGAATGCCGCAGGTGCCTTCTAAGGTCCGCGAACGAGTACATAAAAACGGAGATAAGATCCAAAATCATCAGGACACAGAAATAGTGTAAATCAAGCATGGAATGCCCCTTATGTACATGTATATTCACGTCACACATGTGAGTATGCATGGCATTTGGAATATAGCCTCGGCTAAAATTGCAGCAAGCAACTCTTTCTCTTTCGATATTATGCAGTATACAAGAAATATTTTATCACACGTTGTCCAGAGAAAATCATCTTCTCGTCTCGCGAAGAGTGTCTGAAAAGATTTGAGAACTGTGGAATTATTAATTTCATGGTTATCGAGCTGTTATATACATTACATTGCTGTTTTGAAAACTTTCGTTTACTTTTGTCTTAGAAAATGTTGTTTTTTGTTGGGAAAATTTATAGCATAGTAAATATTTCACCACCGCTCTCAAGCAGACGACGTGTGTTGGAAAAACAAAAAAATTTATTCGCTAATTTTGTGTCAGGTTGAATTCTAACGATCGATTTAAATAGTTAGCACCGTTTTACCGTGGACTTTTGTTTCGAGCTCGGTTACGCGTTTTGGTTTCGCCGAGGGGTTATTCCCTCAAGGAATCACCGAAGAATTTTATGAGAAATTGCAAAGAAATAAGAAGAGATCCATAGGAAATCGTGAGAAATCGTTCTAAACCAAGTATAACGGTAATCCGGAATACAGATGATTTTGGTCAATTTCCGTCAACTTCTTGTGATTCCCAGTTGCAAGAAATCGTACCGAAAAAATTTGACAATAATTAATGATTCCCGATGCCACCCGATGGATCCTACCTGGAACGGAGACTACCTGGGATTTTCCACTTTCACTGATTGCCTACGAGTCTTCGGTTCATTCTCGATTGAAAACCTGATTTTACCAAGCATATGCCCTTATCTTGTTGTGATTTATATTTTATATATATTCAGTGCACGCCATAAGGCTATAACCAGTCCTGACTTTCTCGTTAGGTTTTTTCGTTTATGTATAAATCTCAAATTTGGCCACTGCGAAGATTTCACAGATCTTACATATCACTACCGAATTATTTTCAAAATGTGTTTCAATTATTTTCGGGGATTTTGCGACGAAAGAATAAGCCTTAGGCATCGCGTTTTTGTCAGTTGGTAAAACAAATGCTATAAGTTGGTTTGATCGCGAGTCATATTGAACTTTCGGCGTTTATGCGAATTGCATCTTCGCTCAACCAGACATACGGTCATAAGTTTCTGTCTTCTAAAAATTTTTTCAATTCGTTTACTCTACACGCGCCTTTTACAATGGAAATTGAACTACTATGGATAAAGCGACTAATGGAAGTGAGAAATGGGATTGGTCAATTTGCATATAATGTATTATAGACATGTATGCTAACAACAATTTCAATGTGTATTCGTATCGACAAGAACCTTTATTTTTTGTTAATTTTTGCCGACTAGTACGTATTAATATGTTTAAAAAAGTTGATCCCTACCTATCACTACCTATTTCGCGAACATGTTCCTCCATCTTTTCATTTTCGAAATTCTCTGTTCGAGAACTATTTCGAATGGTTTTCATAGATTCTCCTGTTACAGTTGTAGACGAGGTTGTAGATATAGTAGATAATTCACCGGAATGATGGTTTTTCGACAGATCAAATATCACTCGAAATATCACTGTAGACACTGGATACTGATTCGTTCCAAGTAGTATGTGCTACATCACCAACTATGCTCGTTTACATTACAGTATAGGGTAAATCATAAAGCAATACATGGTGTAGCTTTCAAACCCCATATTCGGCTGAAAATTTTCAATGAATAACTCTAAATTTATTATATCACATGCAATTAACAATTTTTAATCACAAGTTCCGATACATTTGTAAAAAAAACTCTTTTAAATATTATTAGTACCAATGTTCAGGAGTAGATTCAAATGAAATCAACTTGAATAGGATAGAGAATTTAGTGTAGCATCCGTTTAAGCCTTAACTTCGCCATGTCACCCGGCTTTCCCCTAACTGCTGTAAATCTTACAACGTGGCTGTATGAGGGTAGGGTGAGAAAGTTTCAAGACTATTTCGCCAAGTTTAGCGTGACGCTAATGTGCATATATACACCAAGATGGAAGTCTTCTTCAGGTGACGAAAGTTCACCCAGCTAGTTTCCCCAGAACTTACATACTGTACGTGATTGCCGACACTTTTTTGCCGGAAGTCACAAGTCGCAGCTTGATACCAAAGGCTCCTTTCGTCTTTTCATTTTCAGAGGTGTACGTGTTTCCTTTGATTATTTACGCGTGAAGTTATCGCTGCAAAAGAATATTTATTCAAAGGTACATTCCTGTGCAATTCAACCAGCTTTAGAAACTGTAATATTCTTGGACGTTATAAATACTTGTATTGTTTTTGTTTTATTTTCTGTAACACCAATATGGGGATAATATCGCCCCCCGTGTTACAGAATTCCTCACTTAGGGTTTTAACCTTTAAAGTGCATCACGGGTGTTTGACACCCGCAGAAATGTTTAAGGTCCCAAAAACATTACTTAATTTGAAAAAAGTGGGTATATGTCGTCATCTACCTGCAATTGAGATCACTAACTGTAAGTAAAGTAGGTTAGTATATTTTGGTAAGCGTCAGTATACGAACAGATGCTGCGCAAAGTAGACGTTCTAAAATCCGCGGGTGTCCGACACCCACTGTGCACGTAGTGGGTGAAAAAGTGTTTTTGGAGCAAATTTTTTCTCTGTTTTAGTATACGTAATTAACAATAATTTAACGTAAGTACACTATCGAAAGTGAAAAAAATTTTTTATTTTCATTATTTAACACATTTTTGCTTTGTAGATGGCTTATAGCCTACGACCACGCTTGTTGCGTGAAACGTTATTAGAAACGGCAGACGATGAAGAGAATTTTGGCGGCCAAGAAAGTGACGCAGAAGAAAATTACTTTATTTTTTTATAAATAATACTTTTTTATACGATCCTTTTTTATGTGATCCTTCAATATTTTGTATTATTTCATTATTTCGATCCTTTTTTTATTAAATAAAAACATAAAAATCGCTAAGAATTGATGTGTTATTTTACCCGAAAAATTGGCACTTCAAATGTGCAAATAAATATCTTTTTTGAAAACATCCGTATTATAGTATTTTTTTTCTAAAAGTATAGTATTTGAAGAGTACCATCCTAAATTTTTAGCTAAAAATATTTAAAATTACGCGAGATACAATTTTTTAAGTAAAAAAATCCATTTTTTCCATTTTTTTTCTTTCAGCAATTTTTTTTGTGTTATTAAAATAAATAAATAATTAAAATACCTACTATATAATAAAATATATATGTTAAACTATATCGGATTAAATTTTTGTAACAAAATATTCGATAGCGGCTGAGTAATTAACGTTCAAAGTCTCGCGGGTGTCGGACACCCACGATGCACTTAATGATCCGCGAAACAACGATGCACTTTAAAGGTTAAAACAAACGTTATTTTTCGGAACGTGGGATTTACTTGGATTTAAAGTTTTTTGAATGGACTTGCACGCGGCTTGTGAAAAAATCGTATTCGTTATGAGGGACAAAATGATCCTATTTAAAGTGTATTTTTGATCGTTCTTGCGGGAAAAATCTTATTATGTAGAATTCAAAAGATGCATGTGTCGCAAAAATTTTATATTATACTTAATTTCAAACATAAAGAAAAATTTCTGTGTAACAAAATACAAACCTTCAGTTGCATTTACGAATGACATCAAGACCTTGAATTGAAAAATTGAAAATCTTCAGTGAAGTACAAAATTCGAGTATATGAACAATTGAAATTTATTAAATTCTCTAAAAAAAAATGTACTCACTTCCTCGTATTTCAAATTCTTTCAGCAATTATTTGACTGATCGTGACAAGTTATCTGTTCTCAGAACGCAATCAACTTGGTTTGTAAGAAATATGTGTAAGCCTGGTCACGCAAGACTTGTTACATAAAAATTCATTTGATCAAATCTAAGTGCTACACATAATTTTTGCTTCAAATTGTCGGCTAGTCGCAAAATTCAATGTAAAAAGGATCTTAAATATTCCAGGCTAACACATCTAATGTGAATTTGAATTTATCGCGTTTAGAGGTTCAAAACTATTGTTTTTCGTATATACTTCGTGCCACAACGGAGGGACTAATAAATACGTGATACCTGAAAGAAGTGAGCAGCTAAAGATTGGTTTAACTCAGAAATATAAAACAATTCTGAAAACACCTTTCACCCAGCACGTCGCAATCAGTCAAAACACCGTTATAAATCTTTGTCTTGGATTTAAACAGTTTTGGAGGCTGTTATCGAGTGAGTCGGGACGAATCTTCAGGCTCCTGTCAGCTCCATAAATTGAACTCTTGGGATGCGGACGTTGAAAGTTTCATCCAAGTAATTTTTTCCGCGACAAGCATACGAAATTTTCAATTCATTTCACCTTTTTCACCTCGCAATGGTCGTTTTTCCCTCCATTTCAAAACAGTAAATCACTCCTCTCAACGCTGGCTATTCCCGAAAGCGGTGGGAAGAAGACGTTTGAAATTCCTTATCATACAAATTATAATAAAACTCCTGTATAATCACTTTCACCGATCGTAAATCTTACGGTTCGCAGTAACGCCACGCATAGAAAAATGATACCGATTGTGTTGACACTGGTGCGAACCGCGAGCAAAATGAACGATCAAACTGGCTCGAAGCCAGAATGTCTCAAAAAGGTGGAAACAGTAAAAACTGTTTGATTCGTGGAGAAATCCCAGCATAGATCAGTGAATAAAAACGGGACATCCGAAGACGGGTCTGGAAGAGAGGCGCCGCTGAGCCACGGGAAAAAAAGGAGAGTGAAAAGATAGTTTTTTGCAATTTCTTGCCATTCATTGACCCACTTCTAGCTTCTCACATTTCGTAAATATACCGGGTGACTTTCGTCTGTAGAAAACACGTCATCGTTAGTTCGTCACGGGTGAAAAAGTCTAGCTTAGTTTTGTCACAAGTGCACGTAATAAATTATTCTTTACTTTTATCCAAAAGCAAATAATTTCTTTTAATTGAGAAGAATATCGTTGACCAGACGTGGTAAATATGATTCATTGGTACCTATGAGAAAACACTTCTTCAATGTCGTGGAATAAAAGTATTTCATAAAATTAATCATTCGGAAGAAATTACTTCCTGTATAACAATGTCAATCTAATGGAAAAGCCATACAGGAAACAAAAAATACACGTAGGTGTATGTGCAGGCCTGAATGTGTTACTTGCAGGTAGACAACCGAAGTTACATCTCACACGCAGTAATTACCTGTGATGTAACCTCGTTTACCTGCCGCCAACACATCGATCGCGACGGAAACCTTCACCGAAAACTCACGCTATAATGTATAATGTACGTGGTTGTGCAGAAGAAAAAGGTGACGCAATTTGTAGGCAAGTAAATAACCTCAGGCTGCATGTGGCGAGAAAAAATGCAATTCCGTGTTCATACAGGGTGTTTCCGGGTAAACGCCACAGAATGTTGGGTTGCCTAACACCAAGGTGCACAAATATAGGTAAAACAGACCTGCCAAGTTATCGGTAGGTAACTCGGTAGGTAATGCGTTTAAATCCCTCGCGAGTGAGCCGCACAGAATTTGGCAAAACCGAATCTTCCAGCTCACTCGCGAATACTTTAAACGCGCTATCTGCCGATAATTCAGTAGATCTGTCTTAACGGTATTTGTGCCCCTAAGCGGTAGACAACCCAATTGTGGCGGTGACTCGGAAACATCATGTATAAGTAAATATGCTCTTGAGAAAATCCCATAAAATGATCGATTTAGGTAGTATTATGAAGAAACGGATATTTTCCGAAATTTGAAAAGCCTAATCCAGAAATTAAGCTCAACTTTCCTTTCCTCTATCTGTCTCTGGTGATGCTTGTAAAATAATAGGTTTTTCATTCATATCGCGAAGCCCGAAAACGTTGAACGAATATCGAGGGGAATGCTGTCGTGGCTTATTGATGGTGCTCTGAGATGCTGGGAAAATGACGATAGAACGAAGCAGGTTTACACAAGAAGCACGCTGAGTGAAATTTGAAATATACGAGAACTTTAAACAAGAACCCAATAACTATATTCAGTTCTAAGAATTTCGGCTCCAGTAATCACTTTGAGGAACTGTTTAGCCTCCCATAATTGCAGATGATCTGGAATAACACAGTCCTTCGGCTCCTGTTACGTCAACTTCATGAGCTTTCCTGTATTGATGACAAAATCGAATTCCACCATACAATTTTAATGTAAATTTTAAAAAATTTCAGAATTATTCGCCTCGCGAGAATTATTATTCTCACTGAATTTTAGAAAGTCAATCAGATATCGTTATGCACTGAAAAATTAACCTGGACAAGAGTCGAGAGTGTTTTGTTATTCGTCAATTTCTGAATTCATATGACTTGAATTATGAAATTATAGTGGCAATATCCGACATTAATAATTCTAAACTTGAAAAGTAACTCGGTTTGATCTTAACTCACACTTGGGTATATACCTTTAACTTTGCACGGGTTCTTTATTAGGTTTGGCAAATTATATAGCCGTTGTACGTGAATGAAATATTGTTCACCGCACCGAACTATAATTACAGATTATAACAATTGAGCGCCTTCCTGGAAGCTTGGGCTTTCAAAAGTCATACCTAGACGAGATCGTTTCGGATAAGGAATCGCCTCAGTGTGGATAAAAACGTTATAAGTTATGAAAAAATACGAGAACCTAATCCTCTGCAGTCTCCGCAATCGATATATTTACTCTTCAATGTCAGTTTTACGAGCGGTCTGATCCTTAACTAGATTTACTCACGCATAGCTACTAAAACCGCCGAGCGAATTTTAACTTCAATACTGCAGAGCTTTAGGATTGGTGGATAAATCATAAAATGTTCTAAGTAGAGAATGAGTATTTTCGACCTTCCGTAGAAAGAATGATCGGAATCTTAAGGATGCACGTAAAAAAGGAATGCCTAACGTAATTGATAAAAATCATTGTAGGTCCCGAGCTACGAAATCTAGATAAGAACAGACTAGGTGAGGCGCTGAATGATTAGTGCGTTCCGATTTCCAAAATGATCCCGTTTGAAGTTGCTTCACGTTTGTACTTTTTGATTCATAAGTATTTGTTTTTGGAACGGACACGAGAAGCTTCTACGACCTTCTAACAGATTCTATGACTTTCTGTTAACTTCCAGGGTATTCTTCTTATTCAGGATGCTTCTATGTATAATCTTCTATGTAATATAGAAATGGAGCTTACCTCCACTTAATTGACACCTGTGAATTAATTTCATGGCTAACTGACCTTCTTTAATAACCTTTTAACACTATGACATATTGACTGTGAAAAAACATAGTTCTTTAATTTTTTTAAATAAATGACTACCAACCTTTAACTCCTACTAAAAAAACTACTGGAAGAGTGACATCGTCTACCGTCACTAAAAAGAACATTGTTTCCGCCAATTGTAATGGTGAAATCGACTACATCTTATTATACTTACTTAACTTAAAAGGTAAATAACACCAAAAAACATCCTTATCACAATTATTCATAAGGTCTTACTATCAACAATGTTTATTGTCTCTGAGAATGTTACATCTGCAATATTTGTGTCCGATTACTATTAGTACCAATTTTATTTGATTAAGTCCTATTTTCCTTTTGTTTGTTTTTTTTGACAGTTTTTTAATAAATCGTTCTGAGGAGGGCCCATATCCGGGTCGAAACGTTAACTAAAATTACGTTTTCTTAATTGACCGATCACCAATACTAGAATATATTACATACGAGGTCGAGAATTCTTATTCATCATATAATCTTCTATGGGCTTGATTGTCATATCGATTTGCTAGAATGTTCCAGATTCGTATTGTGGGCATATTTTCTACATGTAGTGCAATATGTTCACGTCACAAAGAGGATTAATTCTTACTGACGAAGAAGCAGCTACTATTTAGCTACTATCTATCTTCTTGGAATGGCCATGGCTATTAACCTAACAATATGAAATGTGAACGAAAGAAATAAAAATCATCATCAACGCGGAGCCTCAACTGATTGAAAACCCCCTTCATCGGGCCCAGAAAGAGTCTACTCTGTATTATATACAAAGTAAATGGACACAATAGGAACTGAAGGCATTGAACACCTTCAGGGAGTCAGTCTGTCAGAGGTTATAATAAATTATTGAGGAAACTAGAAAACTGACAAGAAATCCAGTTTGATGTTCCCCTCCGACTTCGTTGGAATGATTTTTTATGCGCTTGACGTATTTGAATGGAAGCAGCTCTGAAATGTTTTTATTGACGAATCAAACATTTCTATGTCAGTTTCATTCAAATACATCAAGCACTTCTATCTGAAATTAAGAAATCACCCCATTGGGTGGCCATTTTTGGAAGTTGTTTTCCCCCTTCAAACCTGTTTTTTCATCAATAAAAAAATACGTGTCATCTAGTTTTTAATTTTCTACAACATATAATTTACCTACTCAATAAAGACCGATCAGAGTGCAGCGGGGACCGAGAAGTAAATTCAGATTCGTCAGCAATGAAATTTAGAGGAATGATTGAGGATTATGCAAATGGATGAAGGTAGATATCGAGTCACTACGTTTATAAATAATAAAAATTATATGAATGAAACGTGGCCCGAAATCATCAAAATTACGCGATGGAGTAGCTAACACAGTTGCAGGTTATCAGATGTGAGGCATTAATAAAAAATTCCGTTAGCCATACTGAAAATGGATACATGAAAAAAAAAAAAAAAATACCGAATCGCCGTAGAAATGTGGATACATCAAGCAGGTGAATCAATACTCGAACTCGTTCAGAGTTGTCAACAGTTAAACGAAGTCTCGCGTGTCACCGGCTCGCAGTCCTGACGGATAAATTGAAGACGAATAACCTTCGCAGTTTGTATGTTTTCGAATTACCTGTTCTACGCGTGATCTGATAGTTGGTAACGCGATATAGCTGGTCGTGAAGAAAGCTTTAACAGCAAATTCGTCGAGTGAAGTAGATACTGGACGATTGGATGGTAAATGACCAATTGGTTCAGAAACGCGTCTCCAGAAACGATCTTCAAACACAGAGGAAGAGAGTGTTGCAGGTCAATCTTCGACCGTCTTCCGTCACTCGAATCTAGGTGAAAAGGAAGGAAGGAAGGAAGGAAGGAAGGAACGAGAGTGCGGACAGACATTAGGAACCAAGAGACTCCTCGTCTAATTATCTAATGGAAGACAATGGCCCGGTATAAAACGAGTAGACCGTCTTCATCCCCGTCCTGGTATCATCTTCCTTGACCTAAAGGACCGTTTCGAAATACCCTCACACTCCGAATGCTCGATCCTACCGCAGCTCTACCCAAAGCCGGTTGGGTACTATCGTAGCTCGCCGCGTCGTCGACTTTTCCATCACTTATCTCGGTCACTAAAAGAAGAGAAACATAAAAGGGGAGTACAAGAGGAAAGGTAAGGAAAAACAGACACACACCCACACACAGATGCTTTCGAACCTCGAGGAGTGTGAGGCACTTTCATTCCTTCTCTTCTTTCCTCCTTTCATTTTTTGGTTAGAGCACTTGGCTTGGAAGGTCAGTTGGGGACCATTTACACCCCTACCTTTCGCCCCACTTTCACTACTCGGGCGGTTTTCTTTCTATCCTTAAAACGTGGTGCCAATTTGAGAAACAGCTCGCAGCTAAGTGGTCCAGCGATAAAGTGAAAACTTTTAACAAGATTCGGAGCATTGACTAGTTAAGAGGGGTAAGGTGTACGCACTCACTGTGATCTAACCTGTGAGTCTGTGACTAACAAGCTAACTTCTGAAAGCTTCGAAGCGGACTGTGTGGGGAATTCTCATCGTAAAGTCAATGAAGCAATATCCGATGCCAAGACTTGATGCTCAGATTATTCGAGGATCACCGCTCTGTAATGGGGGGGAAAAGCTCGCCACTTTATCGCATCCTTTCTTAATGCTCTAAGAAAATGACCAAGATCGGCATTGAATATGGTTTTATACATGCGCGAAAATGGGCCTCATAGCCCGGCTTCGAATATATCCTGACGATCGTACGGTAAAATATGAATTCATCGTCGTCAGCGTCACGGAGGAACAGATATTAAAAGTTTTTTTAAATTTGTCTTCAGTCAGATAAATTACAACCTAGCATGAAGTAGTTAGAATTGATTATAGATTTGTTTCGAAACCGACAAGTTAACCTCAATTTTGAGGTTTCTAAAACTACGAAATATCTAGAATGAACTTGAGACATAATTATGGGATAACTTGATGGATCGAATAAAAGATGTAAAATGTAGAGGATAAAACGCGCGAGAACATTTTCAGCTAAGCATTGGAATGTTTAGCATTCTCTCTGCAAGATAATTTCAAATTTGTCTTATAATTTCATAGTTTTCAAGTATTCCTCGACAAGATATTTATGCAATTTTATCTTCGAAAATAATTTACGAAGTATTAAATTTAGCTATGAGAAGTGGAAGAAAATGGCTTCAACAAGTTCCAGCAGTATCAAATTACAGATGAGATACACAGATTCACCGTTCGTATATCACAAGCTCCGTGTGAAACGATTGATCAAATAATAACAGCTTTTTGGTGCATCCATACGTGCAGGAAATAAATCACACCCATTCAGATGTATTCCAAAGACGACTCGGCTTTCTTTCTTACGGTTCGTGTTACGACGGTGATAAAATTTACTCCACCCGTTAACATCGCAGTAAAACGACGTGGTATGAGGTTTCAGGCTGAAAAGCTCACCTGAACAAAGAAATACAAGTAAGACAAATCCTGAGACTTGACGCGCTACTGATGGTTTGAGAGATGGATTTGTATCAGACGCAAACTCCGAAAAAACCGTCGATACAAAACAGATAGTGAAACAAAAGTCCAAAGGCTGTGATTGAACTCTAACACGTTTCTGTATTCTGGACTGAACATTATCTGCAATGAATAACGAAAATTTAACACCTAAAAATGTGAACTGGAATGTGAGACTACTCGTAATTTATCGCAATTTCAGTTATTAGATTACTAGATAGTTTTTCCTATAATAGGCATTCATTGTAATACCTGATTTTAACCGTAACTCAATTTTCTGAAAATTAGCAATTGTTATTTTCCTCGAACCATCAGTTATTCACAAAACATATTCTACGCAAAATCATCACAGGCTATATTCAATAAACATGAGCTTCATTAAAAAACTTTCTTTCAGAATTATCGTCAATGGTTTCGATACATTTTTATAGAAAACATAGAAAAATTTTTCACCGAATTGCACGTTTTAAAACACTGATGTAATAATTATATGAAATATGGTGTAAGCTTTAAAGCCCAAAATTATTGTTACAAAGGGTGAAATCACCCGTCTTACCCTCTTTTCTAATGATCCAGTAGTCATCATAGATAAGAGAAGTTTGTAGACGTCTTGTGTCTTAAAATGAATAAGGCTGCTGCGTCAACCAGCATTCTTGTAAAAATACTCTTGTTTCAGACTCTAAACGAATAACACCGTTTTCAGCAATAAACATAATTTTCCCAAAATTTTCATTTTTCGCAACTCATTTGCCACAAAAGCTCAACTACCCACATTTTTATTTCATAACTCCAACGAGAGTTTCATTATCATTTCACGAACAAACTTTCCCTCTCTGATAAATGCGACTCTTTTGCAGAGAAAATAATTATACCTATTCCAAATCCCTGCGACGTTGATTCCACCCATCAACCGAACTTCGTGAAAAATTACACACCAAATACTCCCCTTAACGAATCGTTGCGGTATAAAGGTGGATTATATACGAGGAATTGGAGTTTTGAAAATATTAGTTCCCCCAGCATCGACATGCGGTTAAACTTCGGAAAGCAATCGACGTTTTCTTGTATACATGCCGGTAATGTATTTATGCTAATAACGTAAGAGTGGCGCTCTGGGCTGATGGCTGCGTACTTTACGTTATCTTTAACGCCGGGCGTATAGCGCTGATACAAGTACACGTGCCTTCCATTACGCAGGAAACTTTGCGGTAAATTTCACACCCTGTTTAGATTAAATAAAGTCGAACACGAGGCGGCGACGTGTTTCGTTGCGCTCTGAGCTCTTTCACTTTAAGCCTTACCGTACTTAAGCTGATGCTA
Source organism: Neodiprion fabricii (assembly GCF_021155785.1). Lineage (NCBI taxonomy): Eukaryota > Metazoa > Arthropoda > Insecta > Hymenoptera > Diprionidae > Neodiprion > Neodiprion fabricii. The sequence goes on from NC_060240.1 coordinate 24,100,366, forward strand.
CAACCTGGACCGGGACTACCACCAAGTTTAATTGAAATTTATTTTACACGGAGATAACTGCATTTTCGGTACAACGTTAATTTCATGCTAATTACAACTTTGCCGTGTAACTGAAATTGTTCTTTCCTCTTACGGATGAATCGACGACCGTGTCTGGTCGCTGAAAAGAAAATACGTAGTGCAAATTTTCAGTATCTTATTCAAAATTGTAGTACGTACTAAAAAGTACTTGTAATTCCATTCAAGAGCTTTGAAATATTAAAATTGTAGCCTATTTCGCAAATTGGATGGTTTTTCAATTACCTGTATAACCAGAAAAATAATATTTCGAACACATTCACAGTGGTTTGAATATGAAACATACGTTGTTTCAATTATTCTGTAATTAATTTCCTGTTAATCTATAACTTATCTAGTTTCTTTCATGAAATTTTTGTCGCCAGCAAAAACGAAGGTTTTCTCTCAGAAGAAACTGCAAAGGGTCTTTTTTCGGTGATTGTTGTTTAAAGCAAATGAAGATTCTTTATCATTAGATGTCTGTGAAAAGTTCAATTTCGGGAGTTACTTTTCTTGGAAAATGAGATCAATGTCTGCCAGTAGCTTTTATCGTTCCCTTACCGTCTACTTTTTCTTGTTAACGTTAAGTACTGGCTTTTTCATCTACTGTCACATGTAAAATGCAATATAGAGAGGCGAGTAAAATTAGCAAGATACTTGCAAATAAATTTTTAAGTGTATTTTAATCATTAAAGACTGATATCGCAATTCTTTTTGTGTCATTCCCCAGGCCAAGTAGCTGACTTTTAAATACAACTTCAGGTCAATCTGACTTTCCTAAACCAAAACCAGATCACTGGTTAATGATATTTATGCTGATTCCGACAAAGAAAAGCTATTTAAATCAGCTACTGTCAGACAAATACCAGTCGCTTTCTTTTACGTTTACTTGACGTTTGCAATTTAAGTAAAATTATTACCCTAATCCTGAACTCATTGTCACGCACGTACACAGAAATACCGAATATTTTTACTAGCCCACTTCACAAAATATGTTTAATGAATGCCCCTTGTGGAAAGTATGTAAGTTTCTATTATTCCCAATTCAACCATAAAGTTAACTTTTTTGACATCAAAAGTGTGACGAAAGTGGCGTATTTTTCGCTAAAATTCATTTGCGGGAAATATGAACCCAACTTAAAAGTCCCAATTTTCAAACAAATATTGCGGCCTGAGTCGAGTACTATTAAGTACTTACTTTATCTTGTGGCCGTTTTCTACCGTCGTTACACCTCTTCAGCCAAAATTCACCCCAAGATATTTCGTAAAAATTGTGCAGTAAAGGTATCGTCGTCATGCTGAAAATAGTAACAACCAACGAATTCCGCATTTGTCAAAAGTAAGTCCACTAAAAATTTTTCGATGCGTTGTTAGGTTTTGAATAGAAATTCTGCGTAATTTTCTTGAGGACTAAGAATCCCGAACGCACTGATACTCACTTAGAATTAATTCATCAGCAAACGCAAAATCTCTGAGAAGAAATTTCGGACAGAAAATTGATTGAGTTTTTCTGAAATGAAAGTCCGATATATTTGTCTACGAAATTACGTTGCTTGAAAGTATTTCGGTGTAAAAATTTTGGCCAGGTCTCGGTATCCGCAGCACGTATCAAATTTCCTTCGCAATATTTAAATTACACATGACGCATGTTATGCATACATTTTTACACGTTGAGCCGCGACACATTGGACAAAAAACACGAGGCATAAGCTCATGGGCTTATACGTGATATGCCAAAAGTTTCCTCCAGTCGATGAATTTAAATGCTTAAAGTCATACGTATCAAAACTCAGCTTTCAGACTTCTGTATTACGGCTTTTCGTGCAACGTGAAGAATTGAAAATTCTCTACGACTCCATCAAAGTGTTTCGCGTTTCTTTACCGTTCGGCTAATCACCGTCAGCTACGCGAAAATAAGCCAAAAGTTTGCAGTCGATAATTTTTTGTCGAATTTAGATGGTTCTATCGGTAATATTTCTGAACTTTGAAACATGGAGAAAAGATATTACATAATGGTGTAAGATGAAAGTTTGAGATGCCATTAAAACAAATTATCGACATGGTAAAAAATCTTAGATGAATGTTATCGTGGTTCACGAAATGTTATTTTCACAGTATTGTTACGGTTCAGTAAAAATTATTATGCGGATATGAAGAATTTACGTGAGCTGTGGAAACTAGACATCATCGACTGAAACTTGATGCCTTAGAAATTGAAGCAGTTTGCAGAAATGCGTGATAAAAAACCTCCTGAAGAATAAGCATTAAGTTATTTCATCGTAATGTACTCAGATACCTCAATTTTATATGTTTCACGTTTTTGTGCCTCAGAATATTCGTTTTCTTGCTAATATTTCACTGAACTATCAAAACCGAACCGTACTGTATACCTTAATTGGTTTTTTTTCCCAAATATCAGTTAAATGCAATCTTGAGTAATCTACCCGTAACAACTGAAGTTACGTTTTAGGTCTGCACTGTTATTTTTGAAATGTAAGCTTGGTTGCCTGTCTGCTGGCGAAGCTTTGAGAAAATTAAAGATAATAATCCGGTATGTGTGCATGGTACTTTAAAATAACATATATATTGCAGATCCTTCAGGTAGCCACTTATAAACAGATCAAAAATTTACAATTCGCAAACAAAGAGTGTAGAAATCTTTATATCCTAACAATTGAACTATTCATCCTCCTTTGATATTTGAATTGTCGTTTCTGATCTTCTTAGAAGTTTTAAATTCCAGTTGGCTCTTGAAGACATACTCATAAAAATTGGATTCAACAGCAACAGATTCATCGTCCAACAAACGTGATAATTAAAAAATTTCAATTTTTTGTCTTTGCCAAAAATTAAGCAATTTTGAAACTCGCTCAAATCAATTGTTTTGGAAAGGCAAGTTACTCGTTATTTCCATGCTTGGATTGTCGGATTCACTTCTCACAGCAACTCTGAAGATGTAAATTATGGTGATAAAATCGATAATAGGGAAATCCGTCAGTTTTACAGCCTCTTAAATTGATTTTTATTTTTCATTCTTATAATTTAGTAAAAACTTTGAATTAGCTACATGCGAAATAATTTAAATACATATTAATTCTCTTGAAATCGCGCAACTTTTACAATGTTGTGCCTGAGGCCAAGGCTTCGTTAACTTTGCTTTAATTATGACGCCGTTTATTGTCAAAGAGATTTTATGTTCAACTCCTACGAGGTGTGGCAATTAGAAATAATCGCTTACTGTAGCATGTTGGCATATTTTAATCCCGCGAGTGAAAGAGCCCTGGTATTCGGAATCATCGTAGCTTAACATCGCAATTAGTTTCCACGCATGATTAACTCCTAATTTCTGCCTTCCGCGTACTATTAATCGTTGGTACAGCAGGACGTACCCATATTATACTTTATAACTTCTGTTAAGAATAAAAAAAAATCGTGAAAATCACCTATTTTTCCTGATGATAAAATAAAGAGCCGACCCATACGAAACGGTCCAATAACAGATTAGAAATTTCAGTGAACTACAACTGTGCGATCGTCAAAGAAAAGTACGTCGATGTTTTTGAAAATTGTGGGAAAGAAGCAAAGCATTCTCAGTATGATCAAGATGTAACTGACGCAGTCTTTTCACCATTAACAACCATCATTTATTGTAAGAATATATTCACAAAAACGTGTCAGTAATTGATATAATAATATAGCATAGAATAAAATTATATCTGCTAATACGTAAATCTATTTTGAATGCACAAGTAAAGAAGAAGTTCTCTTGGAACTAAAACTCTTTCAAAACGATTGACGAATTAACACTTACCATTGGCATCAACTACTCATCAGTCATCTTTATTATCATCCGTCATTTATTGGTTGAACATTTTTTTTTTACTTACTCACATCTCGTTATCCCATATCTTATATTTGGTTTTACCGATGACCACGACGCATTACAAAAAGGAAGCGAGAGCCACGTTACATGCGAAGTGTTCGCCCCGTTGAAAAATATTCTCATTACGTCGGAGTCTGGTTGTCGGCGCCATTTTATCACCACATAACCTAACTTTTTAATTTTAACGAAAGCAAATCGTAATTCTTGCGGTTTCAAACAACTCATGTCACATAAATTAATGAAACGTAATCAATAATATACCTGTTCTACCGTCCACGTACAAAGAAAACACGGTCAACGGTCAGCTGTCAGCCTTGTTGCATCAGTTTCATTTTTTTACCACCAGATGACGCATCGCAAAGTGACAATCCCAATAGCAGGGATGGCCAACTTGATCAGACCCCAGATCTTCAGTTTATTCGCCAGACTCCGTGTGATCTACCAATCTCAACTCTTTGCCACAGAATTAAATCAAAATTTTTTTATAAAGTCAAAAATGCGTGTTTTCTAATCATTTTCTGTATTTCAAAGATGAACCGAGCCTGAAACTTCCTCCAATACGAATCCCGCACCTAAGGCATCACCACGTCACCCACTGGGGACCCTACTTCGAGAACGTGAAGAACGAGGATGTCAGCACCGGCGGTGTTCGCCACGTCGCTGTCCATCTAGGCACGACAGCAATGCTCGATTGTCGAGTCGCCATGCTGTCCGACAAGACGGTAAATGTTTTTCCAAGCTCTCGTCTTCGCTTCTTTGCAACGTCGTTATTCGTCTCCCTTTGCTGTAATCTCAGTTGAAACAGTAATTGAAAGAAAAAGTGTCACTCGAATCCTGAAAATTTCTATTTGTAATTCATCCAAAATCGAAGCTTACAATTAGTGGTAACTCTAGTATGAAATCAGGTTATGTGGATGAGACGAAACGGGGAAAGAGTTTCCCTGCTGACGGTCGCGAAAAATACCTACAGCTCGGATCTGCGGTACAGTTTGTACTTCCAATACCCGAACAACTGGAGGCTGGCCATATCTTCGGTGCGACGAGAAGACCATGGACTCTATGTCTGCCAGGTGAATACCCATCCCCCAAGAATGCTCACGACGAACGTCACGATTTTAGGTAATTATTAATCATCATTACTCACTAACATATCTCCTTGTAAACGTATCTTATTGGGGGTTTCAATTATAGACGAAAATTGATATTTTTTATGAATTTTATTACAAGATATTCTTATTCTTACATTGAGCGTTCATATAATAATTTCAATACATTCGTAGGTTACGAAGGTGTCTCAGAATATAAGAATAAAAATGCTAGAATGATAAACGAAGGGTTTGATATCGATGCTTGGTTTGAATTCCTTTGGAAGTGGTTCAGCATCTACTGGATTCATTCGACTTCACGCCTCGATGGCTCTTTTTATTCAGAAGACTAATTTCTACAAGGTTGATGAAACAGATTTTCTTTTTTTCTCAGTAGTCTCTCGAATATTGTCCTTTGTTAATCACAATTAATATCGACGTGATGTGGTAATATTAAGTATTTAACGATGCCAACATGATAAAAGTAAAATATTTCGGTGAATTTGTAGAAACTGGTCTTCTGAAAAAATGAGCCATCTTGGCGTGAAACAGAATGAATCTACTGGATCTTCAACCGTTTTGAAACGTTTTATCTAAGATTTTATTTATATCTCCAATGAACTCTATTCTTATCTTTTTAAATAGATCCTAATAACCTACGAATATAATATTTTGGTAATCACTCGATGCACGACTATGAGGCAATAAAATCAATAAAAAGCATCGATTTTTGGCCGATTTCAAATAACCAACTCATTACCAATTTCGGCCAACTTCTTGATTAGTTCGATCTTAAATATCCGGGCATAAGTACCTCGGGTATATTAGATATATTTTAATATATCTGAATGCGTTTTGTACTCGTATATATTATTCATAAGTCGATCCATAAGTGAAAATACCGCAGGGTAACAAGTGAAATGAAAAATTTCGCAAGCAATTAAATTTTTCTAGAAACTCTTTCTTGTGAATTTTATGTAAATTTTTTCACAATTTCAATATCAGCGAGATCTTTTCAGAGCAGTGCGGCAAACGGACGTGTTCGAGGCATTGGAAACTTTGTTAAATCAATTTCTTAGCCTCTTCTTGCTCTCGTCTGGTCCAGATCACACAAGTCTGCAACTTTCCGTGTACGCAACTTTTCACACTCCGTTACCTCTCACGCGGCTATTCCTGCATGGATAAATTTGAATTTCTCTCAAACATTTGACGAATTTCAAGTATTGCCAGGGTATCCGGTGCTGCTGTGAAAACCGAACGGATCGAGTCGGTTGGCCGGTGCGAACGACGAGGGACAACTTTAAATTGGCCCTAAAGTTACACGTGCTTGCAGAGTTTACAGGATTTATGTGGGTGTACATGTATGGACGAATATACAGGGGAAGGTGCCCGTCTGCTCGTTCACGCTACACGCGACATCCCGGGATCAAGCATCCAAACCCCAGTTGGATCAGTAACATTATTCGAATAACGCGTCAAAACGACACGTGTTCGGATACGGCAAGGACAAGAATTACTTCTGCATGGTCCTTCGGTGATGCCTCGCTGTGACGCAGTTTTGACACTTCTATCCTGTTTTTTTTTTTTTTTTTTTTTGCTGTAGATTGTAGCACGTGAAATATTACCAACGTGTTCACCGAAGCGAAGAAAATCGGGCGCCGAAGGAAGTTGGGCGCGAAAATGTGACAAACTAAAACAGAAGAAGATACAAAAAAAGAATCGTTCTCCTAGCTGTGAAGATCATTCTATCACCCTAGAACTGAACGACTGAACGAACTTACCTGTAACTTAAGTTCTATCGTTATTGTATGCAGGGCCTGTTTCTCTAGATCACACACGTGGATGTTCAAAGCTCGTTACGGCAGCCACGTTTCAGTTCAAATATACATATAGTCTCCAATATAATTCATCATTTCGTTAATCGTGCAGTGTTATGCGATCATTTGAACTGACTGATATAACTTGTTTTTCCAAAATGGAGAAGCAGCAGGATCCTTGTCATACTTTACATGACGATTGAAGAGACCTGACTAGTTATCGAAAGTGAATAATTGATTCACGTTTGCATACTCGTGCACACATCTTGATGTAACCTATAAGCTCCCGTCCTGTAAGATGAAGTTCCAGATCTGAGCAAAACTCACAGGAGTCCAGGACGAAATTGCCTTTTCTCCGATGGGCTGCGCTTCTGCCAGCGCCGAACGCGACGTTCTTTGTTTGACAAGAGAATAACTTTCCTTCTCTCTGTTCTACTGCTCTGCTACAGCAACCGACTCCACTGGCACAAAGCAAAGAATGGGGTTTTTACCCCTGGAAGTGGGCGTAAAAAGCTTAAAAACTGCGACGCCTTCGATGGGAAAAGGAAGTAGTATGTATGTTATGTAGAGCAAGAGGTATGAAATACAATTTTTGTGTACGTAACTCAACGATACTTTTTTCAAAAACATGTGATTAATTTGAACACAGGCTCGAATTTGTGTGGAAAAATGTTGTAATTCTTTACTTGTATTATTCCGTCGTTATTTTGTTGGTTTTTGTATTTTTACGCAGGATTTTTGTTCCTATACGCTTCAGGGGATTCTCATTATTCGGAGTTTGACAGCATGCACCAAGTATATTCGTTGGTGAAAAAATAAAAAAATTCAATACGATCCGTCCATAAAAAATTCAAACGACCAAATTTATTGAACATATTGAAATGAACGTCACTTGAATATAATCGGAGAACTTGGCGACTGTTAGTTTTTTGCTTCTCGTTGTGCTACAGGTGTCAAGAGAAAAATAATTTTGCCAGTTTCGATTATTCGTAAGTTTCCGGCAAAATATACACAGTTGAAATTTATCAGTACAGGGCATAAATGTTTTAGACAAACATTGAGAAAAAATGAAAAAAAAGTGTAAATGTAACCGACGTACGTGGAAGTTTTTACAGAGAGAAAAATTGTACGGAAATACATGAATATCTATGCGAACAATTTTCCCACGATTCGCCGAAGAAATTAAGAATTCTATGGAATGATTATTGAAAATTTAAAAATGAGAATCTATTGGTTGAATATGTATTCCTGTATGTTTTCCACAATCTCATGGAGCAGAGTTAAATATACAACTCATATTAGTTACTTATTAGAAGAGCTTAAGCAATAATTTACTCTGAGACTAATATACACGGAGACGTAAATTTTGAACATTTTCCTTTGAACAAAGTTCTACGGCACGCGAGTAGGGGCAAGCAGATTAAATCTCGTTCGCTTAAGATAATCAGGCTAATTCCATTCTTCGCTATGATTAATAGTATCGCCGTTTTCCGACTACAATAATTTATCATTTCCTATGTAACATTAAATTTGAGAAGCTCAATTTCGCCTTCATACACACACGTAATCCGGTGACCGAAATTAAGGTACATTTCACGGTATCTTTTTTTCTCCTTTTACTGTACTAAAAAAATTGTCAAGTATAGATACCAGTCATTCAGTATACCATCAGTTTCGAAAAATTATTTTATTCTTAAGACTACAGCAGATTGTACAACGAAGTGTGAATTTTTGGATCGATGTTGTTCGCTACCGATTCAAATTACGGATAACTCACTGTTACCATGAAATCCTAAGCTGCAATGGATGTAAGTTAGCGGAGCAGAATTCGATCGGAAAATTTTAATCACTCTCTTATTTGTAAGTTATAAGAAGTATTGATTAAATAGATATGGAACGTACTGACGGGTCGACAAACCGCGTTGACACTAAAACGTGATACAACAAAGTTTGGAATAGTGACAGTGAAGCTAGTCTAGTTACATGCAACTGAAAAAGTTCCCGTAATACAGGAAAATATTTGAAAATTCTTAATTTAAACTGTAAGCACCCAATCATCAAGAATCGCAGCCAAGTTCACGTAGTCCATGCCATAAGACTCAAACTTGCAGCCATAGTTAGCTTGTAGATAAAATTATGTAGCGCGGTTCAATGTTTACGAATTGATAAAAGACTTAGATTTTCATGAAATTGAATGAAATTTTGCCTTATGCGATTCATTGCCCGCCTTTTTTAACAAATATTAATGCGTATGGCCGCTAACTTTGGCTACTGATTTCAACTTCATGGCCGGCGCTTGCCAGCTGTTCCCGAGCAAACTCGATAGTGACGTCCCCACACGCGAAATCTCCCGAGACACTGAATATTTTTTGTAGAGATTCACACGGTAGCAAGAACTCGTATAGTATAGTATTACATTGATTTGATCCCGAAATTTCAATGCAATCGAACAAGTATGCCTTGAGTTATTTCCAATTGAAGATGACAAGTGGCAGACCATTGTAGATGTAAAACATTACTGCCAAGTTCCAGATTAATTACACCAGCCATAAAATTAAAACCTAGATCCTAGATGGCAAAAAAAGGACAAACGTATACCACTGAAAAACGAAGTACAAAAAGTTGTAAAATCGGGGTATGGCACCAAGCACACTGCGTCATCTTAAAGTTATGCTTTATCTGATCAGAAATTGCTTTTGGATTACAAAGTAATAGGTGGAACCAACATTTGAAATTTCATGCATTTAATTAAAAAATTTCGTACTGATTGTTTGATTTCAATGACCAATAGTTGATTTCATTTGTAAGTGAATTTTTCCCGATTATCCGAGTTAAACTTGGCTGGATGGCAGCTTCGTTTTCGTTCTGAAACACGAGTTTTTCATCTGTAAATCGAGACGACTATACGTATTCGATTTTTGTTTTGCCAACTCACGAACTCAAAAAAAAAATGGGTGCGTGTACTTATGTACGCGCGTGAGAAGTTATACTTCTTTGGCATCATTAAAAAATACACAACATGTCAAAATCTTCTGTCACACAATGATAAAGAAAAGAAGTATGTAATAAAAAACAATAAAACAAATAACGGATGTCTTACATTATATTTAAATAATCTATTAAATTTTTTTCACGAACTTTTTATTAAATGTTCTATTAAATTTATTTCTTCATTTTGTAAATATTAAAAAACCAATAATAAATATTCAACATTGATAATTTAATAATATTTAGTATTAATTATATTAAATAATGATATTTTAATTTATATCAATAAATAATACATACGGATAACTAACCTCAATTATATTGGAGCACTTGAAAAAGTATTTTAGCACAATTTTTTCACTAATATTCACAAATAGTAAATAATATTAATCCAAATATTCAATTTAAATCACTACTGAATATATTTTATTGCCACATATATAATTCGCACGTGTATGAAAATAAAACACGTGTTGTGACTGTAAAAACTAAAACCATGTGGATAAATATTATAAATAAATATGAAAACAGTGATCAGAGGCGACAAGCGTACCAACATTAGCTTTTTTTCGAGACTCAATGAACTCGGTTGAGTGGGCAACTTCATCCTGTTAATTTTGTGTTACAGTGATGCGCGCGCATCTTGAAATTTCACTCTCATCAGTTTTTCATAACGCGCCTAAAGAAGTATAACTTCAAAAAAAAACCGTTTCAGACAATTTACAGGGTATTCATTCATAAATAGAATGAGCTATTACAAAAATAGAATCATGTGTTTTCTCTGCAGTTGTTATTAGGTATCAATATGTTTACAGTTAAAATACAATATAAAAAAAAAATCTGGTCAACAGGGACTTTTCCAATTAAATTTAAGTAATTTGCTTCAATTGCACTTTCCAAGCCTTTGTTTTTTCATGTTTCGATCGCAACACATTTTTTAGCAGGCTGTCTCTTATGACGTCTCATACATCCTTACGAATAAAAAACGGTATTCGAGTCGAGAAACAGCTCGATCGATAAAGCGCCGAAGGCTGACCTTTCTGTACAATGCCTGTTTTTGATCTGCCTTTTTAGGGCGTATGTCGAGAGTGCTAAACGTGGGTGAAACCACCTATCCGCACTCATATGGAGAGTACCAGACCTCCGGACCACAGATTGATCTGAAACTTCTAGGGGTGTGTTTCTTTCACCCAAAATATGGAGCTTTTGAATATGAAGTTATATCCATTGTGCCTTCATTCGCTCTGTCTTCAATACATCAGATTGTCGAAAGTTCGCAGCTTATACTTCACTAGACTGTAAAAAAATGCGCCGTGAATTTCTAAAGAATATTTTTTAGCGTCAATCTAACACTATCTGACATTCAACTTCTGAATTGACCACAAAAATTATTGTTCTATAGTAGTTCGCATTGGTCACTATTGGTAAACTTTAACACCGCCAATTTTTACAGTATATGACTCTGAAATGATAATATATCCGTTTACACTTGAAACTATGAGAACCTGACACGGACACTTCGAGAGAGGACAGTGAAAAGTAATACTTTAGCTGAAAATTCAATAGTACATAAAAATTTCAATTCCGAAAATTCAGATCCTTGAATTCTAACGCTGTACGTCCGTGATATTTTCCCTACAATTAGCCTTGCACCCTAACGCGATAAAACGAAAGTAAAGCCAATGGTTCACATGGAGATTGGATTTATTAAATTCACGGATTATGTTAACAATGTCACGTGGGCAATAATAAATCCAGAATAAATGATAGCATCCCGATTAAAAATGTGTCCATTCGGAAATTTTCACCGGCCTCGCAGCCCAATTATAAATCCATTTTTTACTCTTCATCTATACTTGGATACTTGCTCTAAAACATTTAGGTCGGAACTTCGAATATCTGGTAGGAACTTCGATTGTTTTTGCTAATTTGATGTCACCTCGAATTATTCTCTTTTTGGTCGTCAAATTAGAAATTTAGATTTTTTTTTTCCACTTGATAGACCAGTTATGGTAATTCGAGTGCATTAAACTCAACGACGAAATTACATTGACTGCCTGTTGTAGTGTTCATAATAAGATGAAGCGAAATATACTATTAATGATGCAATAAATCACTACGATAACGATTAATGATCGCGATTATACGGTAATAAAATAAGGATTCGTCAGTCGAGTCTCGAGATAAAAAATCGAATGCATGAAATGTCATTTTTCATCCCCCCCGGAGAGGGTGTGGAGGAGGTTATTGAGTTATGAACAACTGGGCACATGTTTTTCTGACCTAAGAAACATTTCTGAACGGATAGTTTGACAACCCCGAGACAGAGGCATTTGGCACCTTTTTTATTTAATTAACCAGGTATACCCTTTGGAAGGGTGGCTTTCGTCATCAATGCAACCGAATGTTATCTAAACGAATAAGCTCCCCAATTGTTGCTTGCGGAGAGCTTTGTTATATTAAATAAGACGAAGTGAATCAAAATAGTACCAATTCAATGGGAACTTGGTTATACGTATATAGAGGTAGTTCACCCTCTATGTGACATTAATTCGAAAAACGCAAAAATACGTATCTTCTACTTTTTTCTGCTCTTTCAAATGCAATTAATTGCTTTCAAATACGAGCAACGGTTTTTTGGTTACAAATAATCTGTAACGTTCAACCCCTATAATTTTTCACCATTCAACCCCCGCCGTGACCGACAAAATGCATTTTTCATTACTCGCCACGACAATTATCCTCCAATTGGTTTCATTCAAATATCTCAATTAATAGCATGCGACTTTGGCCGTTTTAAAACGTTTTTCCGTAGATAAAAAAAAACAAAAAAAAAAATACGTGACTCTTAGATTTCGATCAAGAATACCATATCCTAAAAGGAACCAAAGCGGTGGAGGGGGAGGGGGGGGGAAGGGGGGGGGGGGCGTCTCGAGACCTTTTCTCGTGAGTCTGAGATCCGTATCTTATAATGTTACCGTAAATCAAGAAACGACTCTTTTCCTTTATGTCGTACACAAGAAATTTATGTAATCACGAAAAATCGTATCTCGGTATATTGTTCGTGTGTTCTCTCGACATTTCTAACATGAGTTTTACGGTACGAACTCTTGCAGAGAGATCGAACGTCCCGAGTTCGTTAATTTATATATTCGCTCTCAAACGTACATCCTGTTCATTGACATTTCGCGCCTTGATCGCTCGTCTGTACTCTGACGTCACGTAAACATTTCATTCCGAACGCAATGGTACAGAAATTGCTAGGCGAACAATTTCCGGCATACGTGACATATCGGATGCTTTATGTGCGGTCAATAGCGATGGATGTTAAACGTCATAACCAACAGATTACGATCGTCTGTCTATATTTATAATAAGATACGCGATGTACAACGGGATTCCCAGATTAAAATACGGAAATGATGGAAACTGGAGGTTAAATCGTAACACGCGTTACAGTTGCCAGGCGAAACTTATACGGAATGAAATGGAGAAAGACGGTCGAGATGGGTATGGGTATACATTTCTTCCGGGTGAATGTATGCAGAAACGGTCTAGGCGGAATATCGTGCCCAGATACTGCCTGAAGGGGAAGCAGAATCACTCGGGAACGAGAAATATCAGACGGCGACAGAAAGCTCGTGAATTACAAAAAAAAAAACGGGGGGGATAAAAAATATATTCGTCCGCGTCGCACGACGACGATGGTAAAAGATATTTGCCTTGAAGGAAGAAGGGATCTTTCATTTCTCTCGTAAAACGTCTATCTCGTACAGGTATGCAATGTAAATACAGACGTGTGTATATGATACACGTACAGGATGCTATAAATCTGTACCTACGTCGAATGGCAGATCCAAGTGTGCGTGGGAGGATTTTTTTTTAAATGGAGATGGGAAAGCTGAGGGATAATGATGGGAGTAAAGGTACGAAGAAGGTGGAGATATGGGAACTTGAAAACGAAAACGAACTTGATCCTGCGTTATTATAAAGTTGCCAGTTATTGATTATAATATCCCGTTAACAAAGCGGTTCGGATGAATTGCAAAGTAGGCCCGTAACTTTTCTTCTGTACGCAGTTTGAAGTAGATTTTTTTCCGCCCGCTCTTCTTTTCTCCTCCTCCCTACTTCCTGTCTACGTAATTCGGAAGCGGCAACGTAAACGCGGATGCTCACAAACCGCCGGAGTACCTGCGAAAGTAACCCAATTAAAAGCTACGCTTTGCTGTGCAGCGAGCTGATTTTATTCGATTAGGACGGAATTAATAAGAAGCAAAGCAAAGAGAACGGGGGAAAATTCGAATAAAATACGGGCAAACGTTGTTTTCATTGACTCGAGCTTAAAGCTCCGTGCGTAGAAATTTAGCGATGATTATTTGTTACTAGATTCAAAACCGCCACTCGCTGATGCTTTTTCCGGGTCACTTTACACTTAAAGCTCGAAACTTTGATTTCATTGCGTTACTGTAAAGTACATTGGACAATCGTTACAACATTTTTGAAGACGGATGGCAGATCATAGATCTAAAATTAAATTTCAAGATTCTGACAGCTGTGCAGTTGCATCCCATTTTCTTGTCTCAGGTCATAAGTTGTCAATCCATCAGTATCATTTGTAATCTCGACGTGAAAAGTTTTTCTGGAACATAATATGTAATAATTCACCACCTAGTTTGCAGATGTTGGGATATTTATTTTTCATTTTGCAATATTTAAAATTTCGACACACATAACCTCAATGATACATTATAAGCTTCGATGCGATCAAAAATTTGTGAATCACACTTACTTTATTCAAGCTTGAATTAACTGCTCTAATTAACACGAATTTCGAGTCTGGATTCTAGATGTCAAATTTTGATTTCTTCTACGTAACTAATGCATGAAAAAATAGTTTTATTAGATGAAGTTTGCTTTTTATATTTCAACGTGCTGCCACCTGCTGTTTATACTATCAACAAAAAAATTAAAGACTTATTCATCAACGTAAAAAAATCAAACGCAAATTTTCTAAGTATTAAATGATAATATGTTGTTTATTAATCTATGTATAAAACTAAAATTTATTCATTTAAATATAAACTCAAAACAAAATTATTTTTTTTCTTTTGTTGACTTGTGTTGTTTCTATACAATGTCAAGCTAAACATTCAAAGAAAATATTCGAATTTATACAATGTTTTTCTAGCCTGAAGACGAACGGATTTGGAATACGATTTATTTAAGTTTCTTTATTCATGTAGGTTAAATTTAACACAAGATAAAATCCATTCAACAAAACAAAAACATCTTTCCGGAATTTTCATTCAACAGAATTCCGTCAATTAACTTCATTTTTCATCTTCGTCTAGATAAATCAGATTTTCATCTCCATCTTTTTTATGGTATGAAGATAAGATAAACTGCTTGTATTAAAACGACGGTGATACCATTCGGAGTCATTCTGCGAAAATAAATGGTTCAATGAAAACGTCTTTCTGGAAGAAACGCTTCGCAATCTACGATCATTGAGAGAGGGAGTCGAAAGATAATTTTTTTTTCAGTCAGTGAAAAAAATATTTTGTTGCTTGAATTAAACACTGACATGATCTCAACAAATCCTTTGGCGCTACGAAAGATCTGCGCTGTCTAATCGATCCTGCCGATTATTTTTCTGCCTCTGTAAAATGTTATTCGCAGAAACAACATTCGTTCGTGTGATACGCAAAGAACTGTTTTATGAAATAAATAATTATTGTTTTTTTTTTCAATTTTAATCTTTAATTTTTTAATATTATGGAAAATTATCTTTCACCTTACGTAGATGAATTTTTATACTATTCGTATAACTTACCTTCCTCTAGACGATAACACTCATCATTTTGTACCACTGGCTGTTCTGTTGCGTAACCTATAAATTTGTCGGAAGAATTATGTACTTGTACATAGTTTAATTTCTTCATTCATTGTATCTACACAAACCGAAGTAGATGATAACCAATTCAAGGCCGTCAGTGTCGTCTGCTACCATCTATTTAACCCGCATAACAGACGCATGAGCGACTTTGAATCGGCAGGATCCACCTCTTCGTTTACTCGCATGCTTCAGAGGTACAGAAAATATTCATCCTCACTTCAACACTGATTCTGTGTGAAATATTGACGATGAAGAAGGAGAAGAAAAAAATTCCACGTTCATTTACGATCTAGGATTTTTGTCATCAAGAAAACAAGACAAAGTTACCGTATAAACACCACTGGAATAATATTGCACGGAATAGTTGAGGATTGTTATTATTGACTTGCGATGAGGTCTTGTTTTTGTTTGTACGTGCAGTTTTTATGGGGCCCTGAACTAGAGATGAAACTTCAACCCTGTTAGTCATCTCCACACCCCGCCTTTAGCGCTATAAAATATATACTCAAATCATCACGGAAAATCATGAGAGAACCTTAACTCTCGTCTGACACTTTCAATTTTATTTCATACTGTGTTTTAGAACGTTTAAACATCATATCTCGAAATAATCAGGTCTCATTCTTCTCATTGTCAGTTGTTGCAAGATTTCAGGCTAGCTCGTCATCATTTCAACGACAGATGTTGCTGAAACACCAAAATTCGATCTATTATGTTACTATTGATATTAAATTTACGAAATTGTGCGTCACGTATCCTGAAAACGTTTCCTCGATTTTTCTCAAAGTTTTAGGCTTCTCGTAGTATACCAGCTGTAAAATTGTTTGAGAAAACCCTAACGAAAGGAAAAACAAACCTGATTCCAGCACCCGAGATAAGGATTCTGGACGAAGCGGGTCATGAGGTGAAGGACCGTTACTACAAGACAGGAAGTGGAGTGGAGCTTGCGTGTATTGTCCGAAGCTCGTGGCGCACGATTGGAAACCTGGTTCCCACGTGGTTGAAAAATGGTGCGAAAATTCCTGACCACGTAAAAATTTACCATGTCAACGGGTGAGCAAAACACTTTTAGTCATTTTCGTGTGTTAATGTATTTCGGTTAAGTTATTTTTATAGTTTGTAACCTAGCATTTCTCTGCATTTAACGTTCTTGCTTTCCAGAATCAAGAATTTGGTTGCACGAGGTTCCCTTTTTTTTGTTTTTTTCTTGGTATTTGCTCTTTGCGTACGGGAGACAAAAAAATTTTTTTCCAATCAAATTTTACTTAATTCACATACGTTAGATTGATTCTTTGTGCACCTAGAGAAAATTCGTGGTTGTTGCAAACCAAGTCTGAATGGGATTTTGCGAATTTTCAAAATAAAATTGGAAATTCCGACTGGACTATTTCTTTGTTTGTGTATCAAAAATTACGGTTCATTTTCAGGCATGATTTTGAAAATATTGAACGTTGTCGTAAAAAGTTTATGATGTAAAGAGGATCGAGGTTCGAATAGAGCGAAAGCCCGCAAAGTTGTGAAAAAAATTTATACAGATTTATAGCTTACAATTAGAAGTATATTACTTCGCAGTTCATAAAAATAGATTGTGGCCAACTCACAATCAGTAATCAAAAATTTGATAACCTTTACGATTGTTTCAGATAACACCAGTGTCAATTTTTATAATTCCCAATTTTTAAATACCATCGGTCATAATTTGAACGAATATTAGACGAAAAACACTATCTTGGTTAAAATTGTATTACATAACTTTTCAACCCTTCATTACTTCTGGATAAAAATTGCGAAAGTTTCAATATGATAAAAATATGTACATGCACATACCTACATAAGTAAAGCATCGTCTCTTTTATTCTTCTTTTATAAAACAACAATTGTTTTAGACCGGCAAAATATGTATGAAAAATTGAAAAGTCGTCAAACGTCGCAATCAATGTTCTGTTATAACTTTTTTATTCCACCAATAATCAGTCTTCCGATATTCCATCTCTGGTTAATCATCAACGGGGATTCTTCCGTCGAAAAATTAACAAGAATATGTGAACTCGTCGGTTACATTTTGCAATAAGTATAAAATGTTTTGGCATAGCTGTTACGCACATCCGTTTTACGGTGTGTCCGCAAAGTTCGTTGATTAGGTAACCCGTAACTTTTACATTTATACGGTGTGTAACGAAAATGAGACGGTCGAGAGCTACGGACGTGACAGAGAAAGAAACTCTCCAAAAAAATATTCGCAGGAGATCCCCCTGAGGGATCTCCTAGAGGAAATAGGTCAGGGATCGCCTGCAAGTATAAACTCCAAATTAAAGGTATACAGAGATAAATTCGTTTTCAACTTCGAGTAAAAGTTAGAAATTACACCCAACTTCTGGAGGTCAAAGAAGGAACATCGGTGTGGTGTCCCTCTTCGATTCCGTTACATCTCACGTGTGTTTCGGAACATTGAAAACTAAAGGACGCGTATTTTTTTATCGGCTGGATTTTGTGAGTGATATCTCGATATGTCTTTCTGACAATGAGAATAATTTATCAAAATTTTAGACCTTTCGCATACTCGAAGTCAATACCAGCGCGTCTAGCAGAGTTGTAGATGAAAAATCCATGAATTTTCCGGGTTTTTCGAATCTGAAAATAGTTTTAACCTAACCGACGATGCGATATTACTTGGAGAATCGCACATAATTTACGAGTACGCCCTGTGCATCAGTTATTTAATCAAGTCAAATCACGAAGTCTGGAATCCTTTTATCTTGAGAATGTGTGGAATGAAAAAAAAATTTAACCGCGGAGATCGAAAATATATCTCACATTGTTCACGGTAAAGGAAATAAACGTGTATACATGTATAAAAAATGTCCGAATAATTCAGAAAATTATAAAATGAGAGAATTATTACACAATTTTCTTTAAATCTATAAATATTAATTAACCCTTTAGCAGTGTTGCGAGAATGAGATTTTCGTGCCACTTTTGCGTCAGAAAAAAAAATTTGATAAATTTATCCTGTAATCTCAGTGTTACGGTTTCTGAGGCCGCAGAACTTGAATCTGAAATTAGATTTCCAAAATTCAAAATGGCCGATCCGAGTCGGATTTTTGATTTAGGTCTGACAATAAGATTCAGCTTGATACATCGCTAATCATCCTTTAATTAAGCATGTCACTAATTCAGCTATGATTGTCTTTGTATAAATTTGATAATTATACAAAAAATATTTCTACAAACTGTTTAGGAAATTCTTGTTGAAATGATATAATTTTCACGAAAAAATCATAACTAGTCGCATCGTTATAGTACCCACCTAGATTATTCTTCAACATTTTGTGAATTCCCGTTACAGAGTTTTCAGCAGCCAAAGTTCGATAGTTCTCAAAATCCAAGAATCGCATTGACAGAAAAACATCGATCTTTCGACAACTTGGACACTTTTAATTATTTTTTTTGCGAAATTCTTTAAGGAAAGCCAAATATTTTAAGCGATTACTCGAGGATTGTACCTTCAATGGTTGACAAGTTATAAATTGTCCGTTGTATTTCGCTGAGAGTTTTCAAGACGAACGTTTTGTCTTTTGTTACATATTTTTCAATCGTTAGGTATTGCCTTTTGATTAGCGAATGGAGTTACTTCGAATTCATAGAAAATGTAACCATATGGCGAGAATAATCAACATTCCTTTCCCGTTTGTCTGAAGTGAACCAACGAAAAAATAAATATTGTGGGGCTCGGAGTTCACTTAAAAAAACCTCACGAAATCCATTCGACCTTACGAATTGCTCTAGGATCCATCGAATCCTCACGAAATTTAGTCAGGATCTTCGGGCCCGTTTCGCTTGATTCAATCAATAACTGAGATTGCATAAAATTCAAGGTACATACACGTATAGCAATTTTGTTGCAGTTACTTGTCGTTAAAGTGCGTGAAGTTCTTCTTTCGCACTAATTAATAACAGTGTACGTTAGAATAACGGCATAATATTCTTTAGTAAAAAGCATTCATTTTACACATAGTTACATACGCGAAGAACATTTTGTACAATTTATTTTTTCTTAATTACTTAAACTCGCTCATCAAATCCGGAAATCGTTGCGTTCGAATGATTCTAATTAATATCCCATGTACCGATGAAATATGTTCCACGGAAATCGTAACGTGACACTCCAATTACCGATTCTGTGCCAATTACGGAATTTCGTTTTCAAATATTCTCCAATAGGCGAATAACCAAGAATAGTTATTCTTTCGTCTCTAGATTTTTATACAATACCGGCAAAAGCTTTTGAAAATATTTTATTCGTCATTCGTCATCTTTCAAAATCAAATCCCTGGTGATAAAAATACTTTCCTGATACGCATTTAAACATAGCCGCAAATTGGTGATCCCAATTTTTCATTCTTTCCTTTTTCATCAGATCTGCTGAAAAGCTCGTCACCAGAATCTACATAGAAAGCGCAGCAAAGAGCGACAGCGGTGAATACACCTGCAGCTTTGACCAGCACAGCACTTCTTTGGTGCATCTACACGTTTTGAACGGTAAGCTGAAAATTTTGACTTTTGAATATCGAAATCAATTCTTGAGAGAAATCGATTACACGCAGTCCGAATACGCTGCGAGCAACGGATCGAGAGTTAAAACCGAAAATCGAGGTAATCCCGCAGTATTTATCCAGCTGTTGGTCTAACGCTGTTTCAGATGTCTCATTCGCATCCCTCGGGAATCAATTAGTCTAATTAAAGTCGTACAAATTGCTTCTTGGCAAAAAAATTCCCGGGTTCTAAAATCGCAAAAAGCAACGCTAACCCTTTTGAACAACGGATCAAAAGTGACAGCAAGAACACATAAAATTTGTCCAGGATTTTTAAAAACACGAGAGAGTTAAATCACAAATTTATTGCTACCGAGTTTCAGCTGTTTATTCAATGTGCCCTAAATATTGTTACAAGTGTTCGGGTGTCGGTGTGTAGTAATTTAACAAGTTGCTGTATAGCGTAAAAGTAAAGACAAAAAGAAATGCAAAAGTATGATGAAACATTACATAATAATTCTGATTATTGTAACATGAAAAGGGAGTGCAATACACATTATCTTACAAGCGGAATAAGAAAAATATTATATTCTCGTAGTTTGTAAGTATAGTTCAAGTTCTGTCTTACGTTATACAAGCGCAACGCACCTCTGCATGATTATACGATATATTACGTATGATGTTGTATTGTTACTGTTTTCGTGTAACCTGGATTAAGATGAATAAATTACCGAATTATTTCATGTTTTATTTGCATTTTCTCAGCTGTTGGTCTCACGACGATTTAAACGCCCCTTTTGGAATCCTTGAGGTCGAATTAATCTCGCTCGAAAGAGTCTAATACCAAAAATTTTTTGCTCCTACAACCGTGAAAAGCAAGGCTAACCCGTTTGGATATTTTCTGAAAATTACAACGATTTTGAAAAATGCTTATCACTCTTCAAAAAAGTTTCACGAGTGTAACGAAGGACCGACGTGCGTTAAATTACTTTCAATTTTCATTTACTTCGCATCGGCGAAACCTTATTTTTATACTATTTATCAGTGTGACTTTTAGTCTGTGTATACTTGGATTGCATGTTCCAACAATTGGATTGATACTGTAACTTTTTTCTTTTGTACTTCCAACATTTAACTAATAATTGTCTACCGAATTGGTCAATGAATGATTTTCATCGAAGTTGATCCATAATAATTTATAATTCTCACATGCTCAACACTAAAACACTCAGTAAACTTTCAACTTTCGTCGTTAACAACGGAATTGTAAATTATATCATTATTGCTATACGATGAAACTCCTTGTGATGAAAAATTTTTCACCTTGTACATTTTGACGATATTCCTTCGTGAAAATAGGAAAAGCTAATATTTTTTTCACAAATATCATCATAAAAATACCAGCGTTTTCTATAATTACGAGTGAAAAATATCGTCAAGGTTTACGGGGTGTCCGCGAATTTTCAATCAGTATGAGGATGTTCGTTACAAAAATTTTCTCGATGATAATATAGTTCACTATCCCACAGGCAAGATTCAGACAATGAAATTATTACAAAATTGTATCCTTTGCGTAATACAACATATTCTCAAACTCGAAATTCTTAATAGTGAACACGAGGACTGCCTCAGGTTTATACTAAAGCAGGCAAATATGAGTAATTCTCCGGGCCATTTAACCAATAAATTACCGAACAATCTTATATTTCAAGATCGGTAACAGATTTCACCATTCAATCAAGCGATAGTAAAGGTGAAAGAATTTCAAAATTCAAGATGGCGGATCCAATATGGCGCAAAGTAAACATAAAAATTGATCCTGTTCACTTTGAATATGTTACCCGGGGGTTTTCGGGGTCGCTGAAAGCGGGTATGACGTCACAATTTCAAAATTCAACATGACGGATCCAATATGGCGGACAGTAAATATAAAAATTGATCCTATTCGGTTGAAATTTGTACAGATTATTACGTGCCAATAATGTATTCGCTAGCATGTTTTTGACTTGCTGTAACATCGGGTGATATTGAGAATAACTATTCACACAAACGTTATATTGGTTAGTTTTCGTCCATGCGGCATCATTCTTGTATCTAGCAAAGTTCTCAAGTCTATGATGAGCCCGACAAGAAAATACCGTTGACTGTATAAACTGTAAAACTATACATGACATGGAATAGCTCATTTTCTGGGGAGAAGGGTTAATTGTTAAAATTGAAATCTCAAATAATTAACCGATTTACTTACTTATTTGTTTGTAACTAATTTTGACTAAGTTTGAATAGGTCGAGGGACTTGAGATTTTTAATCACCTTTTTTACATGATTTCGGTTCGCTCGTCTGTGACGCGAGAAAATTGCAACATATTCGATCTAGTTTCGATTATAACAGAAATGCTCTATGTATGGAAGAAGAAAATATTTTCAACTTCTGTTGAACCTACAAATTGTTAATTTTTGCTGTTTGCAGGCGAGAAGCAAGCTGCTGTACACCATGACCAATGGAATTCCGGCATGACGGAGAGACCGAACAGAAAAACTATTACAGTGTTTTTGGCTATCCTGTTAAGTGATTTACTCGCAGTGATTCAAAAGTGAGAAAAACTCGTTTTCGGGTTATCAATGATAGGGGAGCGTCCTTTATTCTACGTACGATAATACACTGAGAAGAACATTCGTTAGATTCAAAGGAATAACGATTAATAAAAATTAATTGACTTCATGAGAATCTTTTATCTTCAACTGAGCCCTACTTGAACTTATATAAAATCATTTCTTCTTCAACTACGAAATAACAAGCTATTCGAGTACCTTATTGAGTAAAGAAAATTGATCGCTGGTTGTTAAAAAATATTCTACAAGGAAAAAGTCTCAATTTTAGTGGAACAGAACCAAATTTGTTTAAACAATCAATACTTACTCATAGAGCTAGGTAAATATTTTGTGAGATTGTAAATAGCGTAATAATATTGACTAAATTGCATTGACAGTTTGTATAACAAAGTGGTTTCATTAGATAAAGGTGAATTTTCTCAACCGTGTTAAATTATTTTTTATTTCATGGGTATAAGTAACGTTCAGTTGAAGTTGAAATATTTCATTGAATGCAATCAATTAAATGCTAGTTAAGTAAATTTATTTCTCGTCGTGTATATACACGTAATAAAAAATAATATAACAGTATTATTCCATAAGTATCATTAAGTAAGTTTATACTCATACATGAACAAGATGAGGCATACGAGTCGTTGCAAGTTAATGTCTCAAAAGATCTGCGGAGTGTTGAAAAAATAAGCTGTGTAAGTCGCAGAGATAAATGTGTACTGAACATGTTTCCTTTCTTTTTTTTCTGTTCAAATTTAAGTCGCACGCTCAATTTCTAATACAGAATTGTAGCACATGAACAACAAGTTAGCAATAGACTTAAAGGGTAAAAGCGAAAATTTTTTCAAGTAAATTTAAATGGACTACGAAGATTCCAATTCGGAATCTATTACACTGTAAGCAGGGATCGGCAATAATGATTTGAAACTCATTTTTCAAGTAACTTGACTTCTTTTTTGATTATTCAACTTACGAGTACCGATAAAATATTTGCCCGTGTAATTGTTAACTTTTCAGGGGACTGATCAATCACTTTAAATAATTAGTCATTTTCTAACTAATTAAAAGATGAAAAATAATCTTTTTCAATCCTGATTCCGGACTGCCAATTTCCGTTACGAAAGTTTTTAGAGTACCGTGTTCAATTATAAAAGTGATTGTTCATTCGAATTTTCATTCCATGTCAGCTATGCGAATCGACGTAACAGCTTACACAACATTTTCCCAATATATGCTCTGGTATGATTCATCCGAATGATTCGATTGATGAGCATCTCTCTGATTAAAGTTACGGTCTTCGTCCAGCTATTGATATTTTAGCATAAACTTTTTTTTTTCGTTCCATTACCGCGACATATTTCGCAGGAGTTAACTCGTAACTTTTTCTGAGCCTCACTTTGTACATACGTATTTTAAAATCGTATGCGTATTTATGTATACATAGAAAGAATGCAAAAAAACTACGCATGAATAATTGACGTATTGACGGTAAAATAAGTGGTGACAGAATAATGAGAAAAAGAATTAATAACTGTATAATGAATTGTACATATTCGTGTGATCGAAAAAACGCGATACTTAAACGGGGCTTGGATGAACTTGTTTTTGGTTTAATTGAATTCAATAAATTGGCAAATTGTTGGCAAAAACACTTCAAAATTTCCAACTGATTTATGGTACATGAACTTTTGACAAACTCTCGAAGTTTAACGCAAAAAAAAAGTGACCAGAGCGCTTTGAAGATTCACGTTTCAAGAGAACTTATAGTGATAGAGAACTGCTATCCTTGGAATCGATGCCAAACAGTTTCTACTCGTTACAAATGATTTCTGACCAACAAGACTTTAAATATTAATAACTGACAATCGTTTATCCGGGAAAACCTGACACAAGCTCGAAACCAACTTTGTGATTTATTCACTGAAAAGAATGCTGAACGTCAGAATTTGACTAAC
Organism: Neodiprion fabricii; assembly: GCF_021155785.1. Lineage (NCBI taxonomy): Eukaryota > Metazoa > Arthropoda > Insecta > Hymenoptera > Diprionidae > Neodiprion > Neodiprion fabricii. Next base: position 24,125,183 of record NC_060240.1, read on the forward strand.
AAAGGATGACATAATTTCGAAAATTGAGCAACTCTGTAAGTAACGGGTTTTTCTACAAATTTTCACAAAAACAAAAGTTGCTCCACGAAATCTGGATTTCAATTAACTTTAAAACATGGTTTATTGCATTTTGTTTCCTTCCATGTTACGAAAGTTTTCCTTGTTATCGAATGTGAAACACATTGCGTTTATTTACAACCACCCTGTGTATGTATCTGATGTATATTAAATTTAAATATATAATTACTGTGCATAAGTATTGTTAACGGATACGTTATTAAATTACGATGAATGTAATACGGACCATTCATTTTCTTACCTAATATATATATATACATATCGAAATGATATATTCCCACAATTGTACTCATTCGTCAAATATTTCGCTCGCGTAGTACGATCGTTATCAACTAATCATACTACCTGAATCATAGGAGAATGGAAACGAAAAGGAATACCTGTGATAAACAGTAATATTCAATATATTTATTTTGGTATTCATTCAAACAATATACAATAAATTTCAATACATATACATACATATACATACATCCCACATATGCGAGCTGTGCCAAATCTGTTGTTGGAAAAAAGCAAATTTCCGTACATGATTCAAATTGGCAAGACATAGAATCAACCATTCTAGGTTTTTTTTAAAACTTTTGCAAGGCTATAAACGATTCATTTACCACAGGGTATTTTTCTTAAGCATAATTTTCTTTGGTGAATAGAATGTCAATAACAACGAAAAAAAAAAAAAAAACTTGTTTGTTTCCAAGGGATTTTTGACCAACGTATTTAAATGCGGATGATTGAATGATACCTACTTCATTTTCGACTTAATTTCTTTCAATTCACAGTACCTCTGGACTCATCAATGATTTCAATGGTTTAGAAAAATGATATTTCAGATCTGAAATAACTATATATTATTTTAATTGGTTCGCTCTTTTCTTTTTTATGATAGTATATGAATTAAAAATCCAAAAAGAAGAACTGGGTTTTATTTGATTCAAAGGACTTGAAAATCGAACGATATTTTTAAGACTGTTAGGTCGTCGGACATTATAATATTTCGAATTGAAACCAAATAGTTCCGTTGCCGTTATCATGGAGTTACCCATCCGATTGTGGTTAATATGCCGACTTACGGTACATGCGGCCTTGTTTTACCGGCGGTGTTTCGTCAGTCGGTACATGTATAACTACAAACGGTACTCGATTGTCGTATTCACTCCCGGGGGTTGATACAATGAATTTCAGCACTGTTTTACCGACTATCGGTTACAAAGCGAATAAATTCTAGTCGATGATCAAACCAGCAGATCATCAGTTGATCAACTGATCTAAAACATGTTTAAACAAAACGCATCGTTGATTGAAGATTGCTAAAGTCAGCCAGCTGAACGGGGTTATTTTGCAGCTTATTGTTAGTGCAGTTCGGGAAGGGGCGGAGCAAAGCGAAATTTGGTCCGGAAATTTTCTACCGTTACCGACTCAGTTAACACTGCTTAAGCGAGTCGGTAAGTGTCAAGTACTGCGATTACTTCCGCGCCCTTTTCCTTGCTTCCACAAAATACCTACGGCTTCCTGTTTTTAGGAATCTTTAGTAAATTGCCCCATTCAACTGAGGCGTTGACGCAAGGCAGATGGCAAGCGTATCAGACCCAGATTTAGAATCTTGTTTCTCGTTTCCACGCATGTCATATCAACTTGAGATAATAATTTTTATAAGATCTGGATTCAAAATTACTGAAAAAAAAAAATTAAAACATTGAAAGCGTGAGATTTTCGGTTATTGAAAGAAATTCTGGGCAACTTGTAAAGATGATTAATGCATTGATATCAAGTTTCTATTTCATTTTGTTCTCTAATCCCATCTCGGACAGATAAATTTATCACGTAAACGTCATATGCATAATTATATTATAAATTTGAAGAATTCCTGTTTTTCTCAACTCCGTTTTCTCAGCCTGAGATTTTTCTCAAGTCAACCCTGAGCATTGAGTTGATTGCGACCGGTTAAAGGTTTCGAAAAACTGAAGTTTGAGTACCAACCATCACTTTTACTCTGTATGTACATCACGTACGATTCCTGGTGATAATAAATCAAATTAGTAGAAACACCACGGTAAACAGTTTGTGAAAAAATAAGAGAGCCAGAGAGTGAAAGGAAAAATATATCGCACCTTTCAGCTACTTTGGATCCTGCATCAATTGGTTTATCTTCTTTCGTTTCGCCACTCTCTGATGCTTCTTGCCTTCCATGTGCGCCTTCCATTGAAAGTCGCCGACGAAGACCCTCTCGCACGTCTGTATCGAAGTGTGAAAATTGATTTCCTTAGCATTGTTTTTCTTTCTTTTTTTTTTTTTTTTTTACTTCTTATAATTTCTTTCTAATATTACAATATCGTTTGAACCTGAATTTTATCTGACGGAAGAAGTGACGGCCAAAATTTCTCTCTTTTTATGATCAAATGAAAACCGTAAGGTGAAAATTACTTCGCAATAGCGAGTTCGCTCGGTGTTGCTGTCAGGTATCGCGAAGTTTTCAGTCTTATTGTTGTTCAGGGATTTATGGCTGGGCGTTTGACCCTCAAGCCTGTCGGTTATTATGGACATCGCAGGTCCCAGAACTTTCTGATCCCACTGAGCTACGTCTGTGCAGTCCAAGGGATAAACCGGGGGCACCTAAAGCACAGTTTAATAATATTCCCAATAAAGTTAGAGGATGAAATAATTTACTGCAATAGAAGTGCAGGTGCCAAGTTGTTACCCGTCTATGGGAGGGTGGAAGGAAACTTTTTTTTTTTTTTATTTCACGTTATTCGTTTTATTTAATAATTTTCTTTCGGTTTTTTTTTAATAAATCGACACTGGCAACGGAAATATTGAGCAAAACATACCTGCCTGTCGAATCGGCGTATGAATCGATTCGTCACCCATCGCTGCTGCCTCCTAGCGTATCGCCTTGTGCGTAGTTTTAAATTCTCGATACCTAGTTTCAGCAGTTTTTCACCCTGGAATAAATGATGCAGGCATGAGAGATATAAAAGTCAAGAAAATGAAGTTGTATTCTTTCCGAAATTATTGCGCAACGGTGCAAGTTTTCATTTATTTCGAATACCTTATTTTGAGCACGGTGACGTTTTACAGTTAAAACTAAATATGCGGTCGTGGAAAACAATTGTAAACCTGTATCATTGACTCTTTTCTCTAGATTTACTAAGAGTAACAAAATTAATAAGGAAAAAAATATTTTGCACCGAGAATTCGAGCTGAAAAAAATTTAGTATTTCTCACAAAGCTTAGTGTTATTTTCCAGTCGAGACTGAGTGTCTCTAAGTATGCTCAAAGTGTCTCATTTTGTGGATAAATATTGTGAGGTGAAATAATTTCAAATAATTCAATAAAACGTAATCTATGGTTGCTTCAAGGACCGATTAGCGTGCTGAATACAATCCGTCTACAATCATTGTAACAATGGAATGATAGTAATTTTCCAGTTTACATTTTTAAAATTGTATTCCATTTGTTTTCTCATCCTAAAATCGAGCCTACAATAAGAGGTTACAGCGTTTATGAAATTCGCCTTTTTAAAATTGTTTTAGGTGTAACTATGACGATCGTTCAGCAACGTGATTATTTTAAGTTTTTTTGTGATCGGATGACTCAAAATTTCCATCATGTTCTAAAATCGCAATAACAAAACTTTTTTAGTGACTCGGAATTTCATTCCAATTCATAATTATAAGTATATGTAACGTTTTGAAAAGACCAAATGACAAAACTCACAACCATGTGATCAATATTACATAATAACGCTCGTCATAAATTTTATTAGATAACCTTTTTTTCCTTTTTTTTTTTTTTTTTTCATGCACCAGATTCTGCGTTTTAGTCTTATCTCTGAATAAGCCTAGTTACATACTTGCGGTATAATTATGCATGCGAATACTGTTTGCGCGGATCTGCAGATCCCAGAATACATAAAATACATCGTATTTTTTGTCATCAAAACTTAGTAGAATCATTCTTATTCAACCGTTCCACTATTTAATTATCTTGATGGGATGATTGACTTTGTTTGCAAATAAACACAAATATAGGCATACACCCGCGGAAAAACCAAAAGATGAAGATAGTTTTGGAAATGAATTTGAAGAGTTGTTGTTAAAACAATTTTATTGCGTTTTAGCTGTTTCTAATTCAAATTATAATATTACTAACCATATCGGAGCTTCTCTGATCCTCGGGTAGGATCAAGTAGTCGTGAAACTCCTTGAAACCGATGCTCTGAAAGATCCCTTTCGTGTAATCGGGTAGTCTGTAAATTAAAAATAGACAACATAAATACAATGTCGTCAATAATTGAACAATCAGAGCAAAACACGTCTGGCGTGCATGTAGCAACGACCTTCGAGATAAAAATGATATATGCATCGCACGACAACAGCATCATTGTAAAATTTGATTGTTACTTTGTACTCGGTGCATTAAACCCGATCGATACGTTATTTCCACTGTGGAGTTCATGTGCTGACGGGTCGGTTTGTAATCGGCATCGTGGTATTATAATACAGATACCATACATAGTACATCACATTCTGCTCCAGATATTCCATCTTTCTATTATGGAGATAGAAACTGGTCGCCGCTCTATTTCCTCTGCATGATCAGCTCTCGACCCGCATTCCCCGCATGAACTTACAGTCACTTCGTGCCGGGAGATCAAGCTTTGATTCGGTCATGCGAACCCGAGGCAGATAAATAGTTAGAATCAAAGTAGTTATAAATTTTTTTTAACAATTTTAAGTATGCTCGTCGTGAAAATACGAAGGAAAAACCTGTGAGAAAATCGTTACGTAATAATAAGATCGAAGATAATCGTAGATTTCCAACCAGTGATTAGACGGAGGCTGGAATTTATTTGAATTAAAATTCGTAGAAATAGATTTTCCACTTTCCTCGGAATATTTATAACGTATAAATACGCATGCCCATCTTGAACGCGCGGATAATCAATTTCGAATGAGCTTAGGATTCGCGGATCTGTATGACTTTTTGCATCGGTATCACTTAACTTTAATTAGGTGTATCATATCTAATCCCACGTTGAAGTAGGTCAAGCGTTATCGTTACGCGTAGTTCACGAATTTGGCCCGGACTTAGTTACGGTATCGACAAAGCGACTATAAAATTTCGCGAATTCGCAGCATTTTTCTTAATTTGTTTAATTTTTCTGATTACAACTTTGAGGACGATCACGTGATACATCAGCAGCGCACGTCTCGTTTGCGATTCAAACGTTCGCGTTACTATGTCGATACGACCTCGAACATAAATAATTAATGCTTCAAAACTTTTTTTAATCAAATTTATTACTTCTTTCTTTTTCTGTTAATCGTTGCTACTAATTCTCGTTGAATTATTTAATCAACTAATTATACCCTCAATTGTTGACCCGCATATTACTTAATTGCGTATCATTTGAACTTCTTCAATTCGGCCCCTAACGCAGCAGACCAGATATATGTACACTGTGACGGGTTTTCCCCGCAAGGAGAAAAATGGAATGTATGGATGGTATGCTGTGTGCCTGCACATAGACGACGATTACATTGTCCTAAATTCGATTTGAATCGAGAAAGTTTATTACCAGTGAACTTCGTCAGGGGAAATCGCGAAACGGCGACAGGAGGAGATCGGTAAGCCGGATGTTGTACAAATCAATCGCGCTTGTCTAGCGATCGGCGTACAAGATAAGGATTAAGATTAGAAGGTGTTGCCTTAAGATAGCGATATTTGGACGTCCTATTCAAACAGCATCCGCAAAATGTGATGCTATACGATCGTCTTGTACTCATTTTCGTACGGAAACATTCACAAACTTACTTTCGGTCAGCTTTTTAGTGATAAAATTTCCATTTAGCTATATTTTGATGTATGCTGCAGTGTAGACTGAGATATAACTTTGCCATTATTTACTAGAAACAAGTTGAACAATTTCAAAACTTTTCGAATTAAAGCGTTGCCGTCGAATTTTTCGCACTCAATGTTCTGGGAAAAAAACTACGACGCAATGAACCGTAAATCTTCAAAAATTAACTAAGAACGCTTTTTTTTCGAAATTTTCAGCCCTGTGCATGCGAAAAACCGAAATAATAAATAATTTTATTTTTGTGTGGAGTATATCAAGTTTTCAGAGTAAAATGTCAATGAGATTGTATAGAAACCGGTATGAATAAAAAATTTCTTATTGTTCCAAAAAATACTCCGGTATGTCTACTTTTTTACACACAAAAATAAATGCAATTTATACCTTCGACGTTTTTTATATGCACATAACTGAAAATGCACAAAAAAAACGTGTTGTTTGGCAGTTCAATAAGATCTATGTTAAAACGCACTCTGATAGATTTGAATATTTTTTTTTTTTCACTCCGTGCGCAACAAAACCAACGGTAACAAAATTCCCGTACATTCCTTTCTTTTTGTCGACAGTACTTAAGAATGCAAAAGTCCTAACCAAACGTGCAGTTTTTTTAGGTTAGTTTTCAAGTTCTCAAAAAAATTCATACAGCAAAAAAGCGCGACAAATTCGCAGTTCTTATACGTCAAGTTTATTATATTTTTAATTACCATTGGCTTGAGATTGAACCGGTTCTACCGCAATTTATCCTACAGATTTTAAGTCCTACAGGGAACTGCCTCTAGAATCGATCCGATGTTGAATTTATATTCTACGGAACTGTGGTATGTAGGGTAAATTTTCTACAAAAAAGATCCTGCAGGATATTCTCGGTAGGACTTTTACTCTGTCAGATAAATTTCTGTAGAACCGAAGACCTCTCACTGGCTCTAATACGCCAGAAGGTGTAAAATAAATACAAAAGAGAGAGCATTAAAAAAAGAATTGACAGAAGTGGGTACAAGACTAGGATCAGGCGATTTGGTTGAACCGGAATTCCCCATTATATGTATGGGTGTACCCATGTTTACGATTCAAAAACGTTATCGCGAATAGTAGGAGTACCAATGAGATATATTTCGACGAAAATTGAGTCAATTGAATTACGTCACTGATTGCTATCTGACTTTCACATCTTGAAAGCGGAGCTAGTCTAGATGTCGAGAGGATTCCTAGAAGGGAAACGGTGCGAACGACGACGCGCCGGCAAATAGGCAACCAAAGTTGCATCTAATTTTTCGTAGGATGGTAAACGTGGAACCGTGCGCGCGCAACTATCGCAGTTGACACGGACTCCGTTAACAGAGGTTAGTCCTAGCTTTAAAGTATTGTGTTTCGTAAGATACCCTCTAAAATCACGCAATTTCGGAAAACTACTCAAAACTATGATACTGATGCAGCATCGAATCTAATAAATTTGAACATGATTGTTTGACGGCAAGTTGGATCGAAAACGGCTTCGTTAAAGTGGCAAATTGGTCGGAGAGTTCGATTCTTTGAGGAAACAGCGTCACGACCTGAACCAGGTCAAAAACTGTACCAAGAGACTCACCGATGGAATTTTCAAGGTCATAGGAGATGCCATACTCAACCGCTGATCGATGTGTCAAGTACTCGTAGATCGATTACATGTGCGCCATACTAAAGGTAGGTTAGTGGCACGTATCAATTTTTTATTTCAATGGATTCGATTGCCACCAGGCAAAAGAGATACCTCAAGCGAACTGACTCCCGTCATCTTCAGTTTTAAGAAGAATGATGGATTTCCTCTTGGCTCCTCTTGCTCATCTGACGATGATATAGTTTTACTGAACGTTGATCAACGTATCCTGCTCTTCGAAGCTTCAACACAATTTTTTTATTTGTGATCGTTGGAGGATTTGGTTTACTTGGATGCACTTCCGCAAAATGGTCTGCGATACGCTGATAACTAATTGAAAGCTCTTGATGATCTTCTCCACTTTGTACGATGCTAAATAAAAATCCACAAACCGCAGTAAACAAATTTTTCTTCATTCACTAACTACAGATATGGTTATAAAACGATACAAATAACTTGTTGAATTTTTTGAACTTGGGTATATTAAATACTAGTTTCATTTTTTCGCGTCATTCAGGTTATTACCCAATATAAATCTACGCCCTGAGTCGACGACGGTCGGGGATGTGTGATAAATTTCTAGCATTTTTTGCGTCTTTTCTAATTGATTCAAGTCCGATATAAAAGTTCAAATATTCAATTTAAGTCTTGTGTCTTATGTAGCAGCTTTGCAACAGCATCTGTAAGCTGGCCTAGCATCTGCTGACGTAGATGCCGAGACATTGTTGACCATGGATCGGAGCTTATACTAACTTATTGTTAGAAAAATATCATTTTTGTCCAACCTGCACCGAAAGTATGCCTTTTCGTGCATGTAAAGTGCGCGAAAAGTGGCCTTTTCCCGACCGGTGACGAATACCGGGCGCAAAATGAAGTTGTATAGTGCACTCGAAGGCAAAATTTCGGCACAGGTTGTGGACTAAAAGTACCGTGTGCACCATAGGTGGAAAGCGATATACGTTCGTGCGTGTTTCAATCGCCTACTTTCCGCCCTAGATACACAATGTACTATTCATTTGCCTGATCACAATCAAATCCATTGAAATAAAAAATTAAAACGCGCCACTAACCTAACCTTTAACATGTCACAGTTGCAATTGACCTAATGAGTACTTGGACAAAAACACAAGTCTGTAACCAATAAATTGCACAGTTTTTTTATAATACCGTTTCTTATATATTTTCACTTACTGAAACCGGAAAAAATACTCAAAGACTTCCATCGCGTCAGATTTTTTCATCAACTCGTGTTTGTAGTTTCATTTACGTTGAAACTCCCTTTCAATTTCAATTCTGGTATCCTATTCTTGATTCTAAAAATCCTATGCAAGAATGATTTCTTACTTCCATTTAATACGTATTAGAGTGAGACTCGAGATTAAATACAAAGAAGGAAACAGAAAAAGTTTAACAGGAAACAAAGAAAGTGTTTGTTTAATTTTATAATAAGCATTGTTTAGTTCATTGTAATAAAATGGTGGTTTTTTTAATTATTAGTAATGCTTCTTTTTATCCAAACATCTTGTATTTTGCAAGAATACGCGATGAAGGAAAAGCGAAGTCATTTTTGGATTCAGCACAACGAAGTTGAATGCATTTTGACATCGATCAGCGGTTGATTATTTTTGCGTAGTTTTCCGAAATTGCGTGATTTTAGAGGGTATCTTACGAAACACAATACTTTAAAGCTCGAACTAACCTCTGTTAACGGAATTCGTGTCAATTGCGATAGCTGCGCGCGCACGGTTCCATGTTTACCATCCTACGAAAATTTACACGTAACTTCGGTTGCCTATCTGCCGGAGTATCGTCATTCGGATCGTTTCCCTTCTAGGAATCCATTCTGTATTTTCCGATTGACGCTCCATGGAATTGTATTTCATCAATCTTTCGCAACATGTTCTCCTTAATTATTTTCTTTGGATAATGCAGACGAAGGTATTTAAAAATTCTGCATTCAACATTTTCTGATCAAAAACACAAATTGTTTTTATTTCGATTGATCGAACAATTTTTTTGCACATCACCATCGACACATGTCCCTCAATGTGTATGCGGTGTACAGCAATGTATAGCAATAACAAAAGTGGTGACATAATGCATATGGTAGGTTCCCCGAGACAATTATAGAAAACGTAGAATCAATTGTGCAAAATCCGGACGACAATTAAAGCTGACGGATATTAAATATAGATTACAGCTGAATAACGTGATTGATCGAATAACGGTCGACTCAGTCAGATAAAGGAATGCGAGATTGTTGGGCGCCGTACTCGAAGATATAAAATTTCTTACATAATCGGCGAGATACGACGTATGAAATAATGTATTACACGGAAAAAAATAAGCAGTCCGACTCGCTATGCATCGTACGCGACTGTCTCAAACCCAGCAATTTTTTGTTTTTCTTTTTGCTATCACGTTGAGAATATTTATTAAATACATTGATAATAAAAGGTCGATAGCAGCACATACATTGTTTAATTGGTTTATAGCACGGGTTTTGATTAAAATTACTACTTAAATTCAGCAGAATTAACAACGGCTTCCGTCAATCGATTAAGACGATGATATATGTATTTGACTGAATGCCATTGAAGACTTTTGGATTACTTACTCCGGGAATGAGCTATAACGTCATTTCAAATATCCTTTTATCAATCAACAGCTTAAATATTGTAGAATACCGCTTGCTATAACATGTAGATATGTATATCTATGATAACAATAACCTGAAAAATGTACTAAATGTCTAACAACATTGAAGGGATTGAAACTGAAACTGAAACTGAAACTTATAATTCCATTATTTTCTACTTAAGATCATCGTAGCTTACAAATACAAAGATTTGACGAATATTCAATCTGTGACTATTAGCGAGTGAAATTAATGAAAATTGCAAATTTTTTATCAACCAACCTCCGTAATTTTCATTCGGCACAAGTCCATGTTACAAGATATTTGTCGAGCATTTTGTACACATAGATGCACGGTGCGTAACTGGACTTCGTGAGAAAATTTCAACCTTGATCGATTATATGCAGGCAGACGGTGTTCGAAGAGCAACCAAATTTGGCACGTACAAAAACACGAAACGATTTCACAAGGCGGGGTCAAAAAGAAACGAAAGCCAATAAAAATGAGTAATCGTATGTACATTTGGGTATACATGTATATATAATATATTCATTCGGGACCAGTTTTTTGGCGACTCTCAATCACCTGAAGCAGTTTGTTCAACAGTGCCTCGCACTTACTTTTTATCATTCTCTATACGTATCTTCGATGATCTCTGTAATTTTTTTCGGCAATATGTTGCAAATTTTTTTTTTTGTCTTTTTCTCAAAGTAAGCTTGACGGATTCGTTGGATGTAAAATAATCATGATGATGACGAGGATGATGATGATTATAATTCAAGAGTCAAGAGACGTGAAGATATTAAATTTATTGCTTTTACGAATGTACGTTTTACCAAATTTTTAATGCTACGCGATACCGCAATAGATGAACTTCGAATATTGAGACACTCCGGTTACAATAATGAAAAATTGATGATGTCGAAGGTTTACTAAAAACTGTTACAATAATGACTTGCCTGCGGAAAATGTATAGTTTCTACTTCCTCTTTTTTTTTATTCGTGCACCTGCCAAAGTCGCTGAAGACGGAAAAATATTTTTGCAAAGAACTAAATATCAAGACTGAATAATGCATATTCTATGAAAAAAAAAAAAAAAATGCAGGTGGACAAAAATAGGATCGTCGGTGAAAAAAGGAAGCAATGAAAAATCGGCGCTTATCAACTTCAAAAAATTCGTATAAAAACGGGGTGGGAGAGATGATCGGGGACAGGAAAAAAGAACAAAAAAAACCACGTCGGTGATTTTTCGAAATCCAAGATATGAGTAATTCCATGTCAAACCACACGCTTCTGTTTCTCCATCCTCCATTCTCTCATCTCTCCGCCGCTTCTCCATCGTGAAAATTTCAGATTCTGTTAGAAATTGGACGATGAAAAAACTGGTATTTTTTTCAAATTTCGGGTAGCGTAGATCATGAAAAAAAAAATCCATTCGAATTTTTATAGCAATGAAAAAACAAGTTTGTTTGCAAGGAAAGTGTAATTTATACAGATATCGTGACGTACATTTTTATGATCTTGAAAGTAAGCCCCATTCGAACCTTCTACGATGTATAAGTTTGAAAATATGAGAGTTTAAAGATCACTGTGCGCGATTATTTGGCTGGTTTTTTTTTTCTCAGCTTTCGATTCTGTGCAAGTCCGAAAATATTATGACATAAAAGTTCGCGAGAAGAATCAGCAAAATTTTCTCCTATCAAAGACAATATATCAACGATCTTTGATAAAATTTTCATACCTGATCGTTTCGAGAGGGTGCGGTTTGAAATTCGACGTGGAATGAATCATACGTGAAAATAAAAATGCTCCACGCGTGCAAGTATATATACATTTGATTGTCAATTTAAGTACCTATTATACGTATATATGTATGTAAGCGAGAAAGACGAAGGTGTAAAGTTGAATGAAATTGCTAGAAGATATCAACTTTAAATACGGGATGTTTCCGAGTAAACGACGCGGTATGTTGGGTTGCCAACGACTAAGGAGAACAAATATCGGTAAAACAGACTTACCGAGTAATAATCTCTTTGGTCGAAACAGGTCGTATAATTACTTTAACGTTACTCCGAAACGCGATGACTGATCGCTTTAGGATAAGGTTATAAATTGAATGCCCTACCTGCCGATAAACTCGTAACAACGTATGTTCCCCTTAGTGGTAGGCAACCCAACATACTGCGGCGTTTACTCGGAAACACTCTGTATAAGAAACGTTATATAACCACATAGACGCGTGCGGATATTCGCTCGATTTCAATGCGTGATGACTAATTTCATTCGGAAGATTATTTTCTAAAAATTCACTGAATACTTGTCGTTCATTGTATTGATATTAATTGATATATAAGTAATTTGACAACATTTCAACAGTATCGATTGTGATCAATAAATGGCAATGTTGAATTGATTCCGGATTAAAAGAAAATCTGTTACAATGACAGGATGAAAAATATTCTTCTGAATAGGATGGACGATCGTAGAGTGAAGCTGATTTAACAGATTTTCAACAGTTTCGAAGCGATTCGAGATGAAATCGATACAGACATTTGTATCGCATTTATTTATAATTCGAGTATTTTCTATTTCTGTCCTTTTTAAAGTGATCGCAGCTTACGATTAAAATACTTTTTGCAAACACACAACGCGCGACCAATCTCGTGGTAAAATTGATAACAATGATCGATTTTTGGCCAACCGGTCTCTCTAATTGAACGGAGGACGCTGTTCTGTGGCTATGAAAAATATTTCTACATTTCTTAGCGAGTCGGCAGGGGTATTCAATGCACGGAGGTAAAGGTCCGGGGATCCAATGAACGAGAAAAAAGAAAAAAAAGATAAAAGAAAGAAGGAAAGAAAGAGAAAAAAAACGTAAGAAAGTGCAAGCTGTCAGGCAGGATTTCGACAGCCACCCCTTTGTCACGCTCCTGCACTGTCAATTGTTGTGCCTTGTTACAGCAACGTAGGTAGATACGCGCGTACGCGCAGATATACGTGTATTGAAGTACAAAGGGCATTATTATACCTGTAAAGTGTTTAACAAGGAAAGGAAATAGAATCCTACACATTTATACCCTTGCATTTCCGTGGGAAATGAGAAGGATAATAAATCATTGCTCCAAGTCCAAAAATTTTCGTTATCGTATTACCAGGCAGGTATCAGATTGCAGACCCACCCCATATTGCTTACCAGGATATGCAGTTCTGGCTGAGGGAAAAGTGAGAGAAATTAACGGCGGACGTTCTTCAAAATTTCAGCTGAATAGTCCAGTCAAATTGGATTGAAACGAGGTGGATAAAAGAATTAACCGGTAAAAAGCTATAAATTAGTGGACACCTTTATTTTGGCATACTTTTGAAGATGTAATAGAAGATAAATATAAAAAAACTTGTTAATAACAGTGATTGAAGAATACCATGCTTTAATTTCAAGATTAATATGTAGCAAAGTCTAATGTTCAGTTCTTTATATCGATTTAGCGAAGTAAACGTTCACTACTTTAAAAAACTTATTACAAACAAACGAGGTGCGTAAAGATTTAAAAAATTACAGCATAGTCGTAATTTATTTTGAATCAAACTTTATTGCATACGAATTTTTTACAGCAGTTGAGCTTATCGTTGTAATAATTTGTTCGGAAATATATTCCCTAAGAAAAAAAAAAAAAAAAAAATTTACCTGACCGAATTTACACTCGTAAGAATTCTTTTTAAGAAGAGAGAATCGGCAGAAAAATAACCCAGTCTCGTTGTGAACTGAGCTTTGAGTAAACAATTAACGCGCAGTAAAAATTCATGCACAAAAAGAACTTGGGTCTGTAAAAATAATTACAAATTTCATTAAATCACCGGTTTCAAATTTTATAACGATTCAACCTGTGTCCGTAAGACTGATGAAACAAAATAAAAGCTCGTACAAAAACTCGACCAAATGAATGCGTCGCTGTAATAACCGCATTGCATTTATAGTCGTTACATAGTTATAACTAGTCAAAAGTTATAACCTACTCCGCTGGAAAAACGTATGCGTGAGGATAATGAGCGTGGAATATCTGACAATAAGGTGTTGAGGCGGTAGAAGAAAGGGAAGTTCAAAACTGTTTGGTCGACAGCTGTTTAATGCACGTGATGTCTGGTATGATATTAAACAAATATGTACACAGAGGTGATGGTGGCGCCTAATAATTTTGCAGTTTGAATATTTATAACAAACATGCTTCTCGAACGGTTTTATAATATCCACGTATGCGATTGCCGTACAGAAGCCACGTAATAATTCGTACGTTTCGAAGAAAAAAATGCCGATTTTGATACGCGGCATTTTGCATTGATTATTTTATTTCAACACCAGCGTCGTGAAACTTGGTTGAAAAAATTCTTCACATTGTCTACATCTTCGATAAGGCGATACATATATCGTGTGTCTAATTACATAAGGTCGTAACCGCCAAAAATGCGATTTTAGTGACAAACGGGCGTATAATTTAAAAAAAAAAACAAAAAAATTTATCGAAACGTATGATTCAGTCGAGATCAAACGTTCGAAAATATAAAGGCCAAAGATAGTATGTAAAGCAGATATGACCTTTTTCCATTAATAAGTATACGTGAAAAAAAAAGATCAAGACGGAAGGTCGTAACAATAATTTTTTTTATGTTTCTGCAATCGTTCTAGAAACTATTGAAACGCGTTTGAAATCTGTAAGAATTCAGAAATCTTATAAAAAAAATGGTCGAAGATAAGAACGAAAGGTCATAAGTGCCATTTTTTTCCAGCAAAAGCTCTGAAAACCACGGAAACGCATAAATAAGTCAAAATCTGTGAAAATTCGAAAATGTTGTGAAAAAAAAAAAATTGTGGAAGGTAAAAACAAAAGACTGTAACCGCAATTCGTTTTTTTTTTTTTTTTTTTTATATTGCAAACGCTCTCAAACGGATAAACAATTGATACTAATAATATCATACAGTGAAGATATGTGAAAGTGGAAAGGGAGATTTGTTAAATTCTGTTTTCCTTGATGTTTTAGTCGATTTCCACACTTTTCCCGAATATGAATATTTTCTGTGGTGATATAAAAATCGGATTACATACGCCCATGATCCATTCCGATCCAATAAAAGCGACTCGTTTATAAAATTGAATAAATTTGTATTAGTCTTTTAAATTATTCAAGTTTCAAAATTTGGAACGGTAAGTTGTGAATTTTTGATGTTTCTCGAATGCAAAAAAGAATTAACAGGTCTAGAATAAAAGAATCCTATAACTTTACAAAAATCCATGAATAAAAATTTTTCTTATTAGCAGCATTACCCAGCGAACCTTCCTTGCTTTGGTTGATTTTTTCCGGAAACGTTGATAGACACAACATTAAATAATAAACAAAAAAAAAAAAAATGTTTACCTTCTCGAATAAACATGCAAATAATTTTCATCCCGACTATAAGCAGGATTATTTAGTGATCCGATACTCTGCGCCAAGAAATTTTTTATGAAAAAACAAATTATAAATACGAAAAAATCAGTGTCAAATCCTGCCGTTTAACAGACCAAAAATTTTTGAAAATAGAATAAGAAACGAGGGAAAAAGTGTCTCTGTCGGTAGTTCAAGGATCGGGACGTGAGGGCGCGACTCTTTATAGTTGAGTATTCGAAAAACGTTTTCAAGCGTAGCGTGGAGAGCTTGACAAAGTTTCCCCATAGAGAGTGGGAAAAAATCATTTCGATCATCTACGAAATTCCCGGCGGGGCCCCGACTGGAACCTCGTGGGAAATGTTTTGTTAAACAGATTTCGGGACACATCAAAGAACGGAAAAAGTTTCGACAGAAAGAAGAACTCTGATATTGCACCGAAAGATTGTTTCAACTAAGATAGCAAAATAGAATGCTCGTTGCACGTTTCAAATTGCAAAAAATTTCGATCTTTTCAAATAGAGATATTCTCATTTACGAATTCGTCAATGGAATTCCGAAAATTTTCGGACCACCGTCATATTTATTTACAAAATGGCCAAAATGGTGGTTAAAATTGGAAACTATTATCACGTGTACACTAGACTGCCCCTTAATGCAACTTTTTTTTTTGTCATTTGCCACCTAATTTGGTTCAAAATAAATGGAAAAAAATGATGAGCCCAATCGGAACCCCTTATTCCAAGGGGAAGGACTGCCTGTGATCACGAAACTTTGTCTGTTAGAATAACATGATATTTCGACATATTCTGGTTTCTAATTTTTTTTTTCACAAATCCCAGAGATGTTAAAAAAATCTTGTACAATCATCAGAATCTACTCTATAATAGTGACAAACGTGGAAAAAACGTTGATCGGCTCCTCGTGAAATATTTTATATGATTTTAAACGCATGTATAAAATCAAGAAGAAAAACATTTGGCTAAAAACAGGTTTTTTCTAAACTGGGGTAAAATTTTAATTGTATCCTTGACGTTTTCAACCGATTCGACGTTATTCTGTTCAATTCCCATACTATTTGAGTATTTCCGAAGTTGCGTGGACTTGCGAGCGGAGCGAGCAGGGAATTTGAAATTAATATTACTTCGATTTAAATAGCAATAATTTATATTCAAATAACAATTGTTATTCAATTTTATTTCCTTTAACCCCCCCAGTTCAGAAAAACCCTGTTTTTGGCCAATATTTTTCTTTTTTTGTTGATTTTATAAATACGTTTAAAATCGTACAAAATATCTCACGAGAAGCCGTTCAAAATTTTTCTTGACTTTTTTTAAACATATTTGGATTTTGGTAGAAATTAGTAGACGAAGGTTTCTTGGATCAGTGATAACCAATCCAAGATCAGACTTTCAAAATTCGTAACGATGAATTCATTAAAGTGGTTCAAAATAATAAAACGGTCGCAATATTTTCACGTATATTAACATGAAACCAAAGGGCTTTTAAATCGTTGATCTCGAATCCGAATTTGTAGTACGAAATTCCAATCGGATATTAATATTTTTTTCCTGCGAACTTCGAACCCGCGGTGCAAGAACGGGAAGTTCGAGGGTTAACTCATCGTCAGTGTAAAGCAGCTTGTTATCATTCGTATCGCAAGTTGGACTTGATCGGCGAATATTATTCATCGCAAATCTCCCACGAAATATTACGTATCTGGGTTTCGGAGTTTTGGAAAAAAAGGGTATCAATTATAGGATTTCGATTCTCTTTTTTTTTCTTCACTTCCAGCAATCTACTTGACGAGGGGAATTTAATTAATACATACACCTGTGGCAACAATACGACGTGTTTCTGACAACTTGATATAACCCAACTTGTATGTATATATAATATATATATATATATAGATGCAACGTGCGTGTGAAACTCAGGGGTCACCCTGTAGTTAAATAAATTCTCCAAGGTAATCAATTCATTGTGAATATCATTGTTTATCGGTAGAATATGCAGCTAGGCAAGTAACGGAGGTAGGTAAAGGGTGAGAAAGTAACTTACAGCGGTTACTGGAATTTCAAAACTGTCAATTCGACGGAGAAAAAGGACAAGGGAAATCCGAGGTCGAAATTCTTCACGTTCAACGTGACCGATATTGATGTAAATATAATTTTTCTATTCAATAATGCGTAGTTAGAAAGCAAGTAAAGTATCCGTCGCTTTTTAATCCTGTTGCGATTTAGAATTTTACTGCAGTTTTGTCAAGTCTAATTCTGAAAGTGGGAAATGGCAATTTTTCCATCTTCCAACCTCCACCTTGGCCTTGTAAGGAAATTCCATCGCCAGCACGTACCGTCGACTTACTTCCCGTGTAACAATAGTGTGGGAATACGTAAAGTAGGCGTAACGTTTGGACAATGCCAACACAGCCAGGCCTCTCCGATAAATATTAATCTTAGGGGACTGCACAGACGTGTTTGACCTACGGTAAATATTAATATTACGGTCTGACCCATATATAACGAAAACATTATTTTCAAAGTGATTGGTAGGAATGAAGGGAAAATAAAAAGAGGAGGAATGCCTTGAATAAATAATTCGCTCTCAATTTTTTATTCCTCGCGAGGGACGTGCCGGGTCTGATAATAAATTCTGTACGATAAGCCTGAAAAGAATTGAGGATATTTTAATGAAAGAGGAGAATCGGTTGGAGAGTTTTCTGAATTTTGGAAAACATTTCTTGAAATTAAGACGCGGAATATTTCAAGATCGTCAAAAGTTTTGACTTTATAGAATTTTTATCTGATTGGAATTATTGATATTCGTAGAATAGAATTTTTATTTATTTATCTAATTTTTAATTTTACAATATGGTTTTCCAGTGACAATTCACGGAATAAAGTTTCAAACTAATTTGGTATGATTCTAAATTGTACGATCAAAGGCGATAAAATCGACATCGGTGTAAGTTTTCATAACCGAAATCGATATTCGGAAATTGATCTGCAAATATCGTAAAATTTTAAACTTCACGTTAAGATTTTATTCACAAGCGAAAGATTCGAGACTTCTGACCCTGTTTTTCATTTTTTTCCATTGTCTTACAATTCTTCTCAAAATTTCCGTGAGACTTGAGTGTTTTTTTACTGAACTTGGAACAATCTACCAATATTTTTATCAGCTTGTGCGAAAAATTGCACACACATGTTGATATAACAGGTTACTTATTTCTTACTCATTTTTTATACTCACGCATTTTCCTTAATCCTTCCCTCGTTGTATCTGCGGTGAAAATCCAGCAGTTCCTCGACTAATCCTGCCTTCAGCATCGAATCTACTCTGTGGTCGAGTCTTTTGTCCAATACCGCCTACAACAGAAACGAGACGCGAATCGTTAATAATGAAAAAAACAAAAACCAGAAAAGTATACATCGACGTATGATAGTCATTAAAATTTTTCGTAAATTTTCGTTCATATTGACTTTCAGAATCAAAATCTGTAACCAAATACATTTTTTGACCACAATTTTCCTCGGTTTTTGTGTTTATTGAATTATTTTAATTTCACTTTTTTTACGATCGTAAACAATTTGTTAAAAATATTTCAGCTGACAGCAGGAGAAAAAAATACAGACTCTAAATATCCGGTTCGAAATTTAATTTAAGATACCGACAAAGAAATTATTTTCAGCGTCAAAACATCAGAAATTATTTCCAAAATAAGCAAGCTGGAAAATGTTAGAACAATTGGTTTTTTTTTTTTTTCGGAAGCGACATTTTTCTCGATCAATTGGCGTAAAATCTTTGCGTGCTTCGCGATCGTATCGCCACCAAATCGGTTGATTTTAAAACCTTCAAAGCTGACATAAAGTTTGAAAAAAAAAATATACAATAACTGAACACGTACGTTGTTCAAAAGTACAATTTTGACTCTTATCAATCTCTAAAAAAAAAAAACTTTCGTTCTAATAGCGCCAAAAAATCAGACACATCGTTTAAATATAATGTGTAGTACAGTTTGAAAGGGGTATATTTTTTTTGCTTGCGACGAAGAGTAACTGAAAAAAGAGGTATCCAAGTTTTCATTTACTTGGCGCGATGAGTCTGATGGTGGTAGAAAAACGCGATATTTTAAAAATTTATAAACAAAGTTCAGAGTTTCAATTAAAAAACGCTTTTAAGGTACGACTTCTGATCGAGAACTAAAATACGACTGGAAAAAAAAAAAAAAAAAAATAAAAAAAAAGGCAAAAAAGTCCGTCGGAACCAAAGGCTGAAACGTTCTCCTTTTGACAGAGAATGCTTCACGTATTATGCGAACATATATTGTACATTCAATTGATTCAAAAGTGGCCATCTCGTATCGCCAGGTGCGAGATATTGATTTAAGATTAAAATCTAATTTTTTTTTTTTTTTTTTCTTTTCTCCTCGTCAAGAATTAAGAAACCTTGAAGCGCCTATCTAGCATACAATACTCGCATAGTAACACCCGGTATGGCGGATTCTGCAGCTGCTACGCAAACTTTGCGTAAGAACATAAAATATCTGGATAAATAAAAACGGTTTTCCTGAGTAAACCTGTCCGAATCGGCACGCGGATGGAACTTTACGTCATTGAAGATGCGGCGAGAAATTGCCAACATTCATAATTCGTTTGGGAGTCGTATTTTTATACTTGAATTTCATTTTTAACAACACATTTTTAGAAACATTTACGCGACGACGATGGCGAGGATAAATGATGGAAAATCGATAAAACAGAATGACAGTCTAAACGCGATGATGTAAATAATCTATGGTGCTGAACCGACTCGTGTCAGACATTTAAACTTGTGAGAAGCACGCTCACCTTTTGGTAAAACAATTTTTATCATTAATTAACGACTTTACGTTGCTCCGTTGCAATTGTTTTTTCGTCTTTGTTCGCTATTGTTTTTATAATCGCAATTTTTTTTTCTTTTTTTTGTTTTTTTTCAACTTCCCAAGAGTCCCGAACGTCGAATGACCCAGAAAAGTATATCTATAAGTGTGAAATAACAACGATGAAAAAGTTATCGGAGGGTGAATGATATTTTTATAGTTGGTTTAAATATGTACACAACGTTCTAATATTAGATGCACGGTCTGTTATCATCGAACGGAGACGCATATGCGTCGAAATTTGTTTGTGCCTGCGCGTGGTTGTTTACGAATTGAATGAAATGAGAAAAATTTCATTTGTTACGGTAACTAGAAAAATTACAGTAAAACAGGTATCGTTAGAAAAGCTGTTTGAACATTGTTGGAATTACGAAAAACAATGTACACGTAACCATTTTGCGCTATTGTCGATCCTTTTCTGGTAATTGCAACGTAAAATCAGTTTTTGAGGTTTACTCTAATTTTTTATTTAAAATAAGGCTTTAACGTCAATTTATTGCTGAACAAGCATTAAATTTTCGCAACAGTGATCGTAATGAGAAAGAATAGTAACGGACACAGACTTTCCGGTAACAGCTAGAAAACTAATTTTCATTTTCTACCTAGAACTGTATTTTTCGATCGTGGTAAAAAATGAAAACAGTTAATGACCGAGCGGTGATCTGAACAAAAAATTTCTCTCGGTATGCGATACGATACGAGGAAGTACGACGGAACTATTAGACTAACAATCACGCGTTGCACTTTTGTCAGAATTGAGATAAAATCGCGTTACAGTAATAACGTAGGCAAGGCTAGGCGTATCAGTATACAAAGATTGAATGTTGATAAGCTAAATTTTCACAATAAATAAAAATTGGTAAAAACGAAAATAAATCGTGACATATCGATCGTTGATCGCAGGGATAATCGATGTAACGATCTTTTCGAACCACGGGCAGTGCGACGTTCTGATTACAGATCGATTAAATAGCCCTGATTATTCACACGTAATAGCTCGAGAATCAAGATTGATCAATTTTCGCGTCAGCCGACGAGTGCCTGTAAATTAATTACATCGACCGTTCTAATCCGCACCCTGTCAACCGTATCGATCGGCATACGTAGCCAATCGGACCTTAGAATCGATTGAGAAAACCCGGTTATTCTCAGTCGCGGTCGCGCTGACTGTTATATCTTTATCTTTACGATTAGACTTTATAGACGAGCACGCCGTCACCGCAGGAAAGGGATGCTGGTAATAGAATTCGCGTGCGAAAATGCGGCCAAGGACATTCTGCGCCGGCAACGCACGTGGACGATTTACTACGATTTTCGAACCACATAAATTTCATTCTTTTTCTCTCTCTCTCTCTCCCCCCGCCACCGCTTAAACATTATACACGAGTGTTAAATAAAATTTATTACTTCGGTTATCTGGCACACCTAGGTTTTCGTTTAGTGTTCGGAAAAATGAAAATAATTCATCGCTACGAATTCTGTTCCGTGTTTTATTTTATTTATTTATTTTTTTCTTCTATTCGAAAGTTGTTTTTTTTTTTTTTTTCTTTTTTATTATTACCTCGGTTTCGTAATTCAGTATTTTAGGATTACAGTAAGCGTGGCTCGTGAACTGTATGCGAATAGAGCAAAAAATTATGCAGCTGTTACAAATTATACTATCTTTGAGGTTGAACTAGGAATTAGGAAGAAAAGTTAACAAACACCTGATTGGGAAAAGTGATGATTTTCTTATTATGTTCCAACAATTAGAGCGCGTTGTGCACAGTGAAATTGTTATTTTCCATGTACGGGGGATTTGCGGTAAACTTTTTAAGACTGTAAACGTTCATCGTATTCAATTGTTTGATAATCGAAAAACACGTAAACATGAGGGAATATCAAATTTTACACTTTTTTCTTTTTCGTTCTTGAGTGACAGAATCCTCTCAATCTTTGTTAAATGATAGCAGTTGCAATTGTGCTTGTACAGTCACGTAGAGAAGTTCAAAAAAAATTACCGGCAACACTGTAAATAATTATTTTTCACTCGATTTTAGGTTATGTCATTTCTTGTGTGAATTTATCGAACTTAATCGTGTCATTTTTCAAAACTCGAAGTGATTATGTCGTTCAGTAAAAGGAAAAGTTTAATATCGTACATGCGATTTGCGAAATTTGCTGAAAAGACTTGAAACTCTCGCATCGCCTTAGAAATAGATGAAATATCAAACATAGCGTTCTTTTATTTCACAAGCGTAGAATTAATAAAAAAAAAAGCAAAACGCGAAGACGACGAAGAGCCGAATTTTGCAAACGCGATGTACGTACACTCTTATCGCGATCCCAGCCAGCTGATAGCTGACTATGATCTCGAGAATGTGTCTAGAATACTATTTGCAAACGAAAGATTAGATACATTTAACTTCATACGCCCAAAGTCGGGTTCGCTGATTGTTGCATCGGTATCGTTACATTATCTCCGAAGTTATGTTGCCTTGACACAGTTACTTAAGCAACGATCTATATCATCGTGATAACTGATTACAACGATATTATACAAATTTTTCAGTCATCTATCCAAAGTTCGCACGGTTTAGTTTTTCCTGCACGCTTCATATTTGTCTGCTTTTTTTTTTTTTTCATATATCTATCGTCGAGCAAACCGCGTCATAGCGCTATTGTTACTTTTAATCGAGTTTTAGTTTTACTTCGATTGCTGAATTTTTGCTTCTACCAAACACATGCCAGGAAATAAAATCTTACTCCAAGAAAACGATGGAAGAAAACTATTATGGACATTGTAATAATCTGTGTGCATATTTGATAATTTCCTCTCTTATTATTTTTACTTGCAGGTTATTCACAGCTAGATCGTTCGATAGAGACTTGCGTTCCACAAATGTTTCCTGTCTATATTACCATATTTTTCCATCAACAGAAATTACGGTATTACAAGTAGGAACGTTCGATATACCTCAAGTTTCAATCGATAAAGATTGATTACAAGGCAGTTTTAACAATAAATACCTAAATCAATACAATATTTAACAACAAGTATGCCATTTCGTTTCGTTAAATAACTATAATCAGTGGCAACAAAATTTTTCGTCGCGTCTTGTATATTTATTCTATGACATCAGTCCCATTCGCTGTGAATGTAATCAGGAAACGACAACCGTGTAAACATTTGAAACAATAAGTTGCGATCAAACGCAGCATTGAAAGTCTGGGGAAATATTTATCGTTAGAAAGGTATTCTAATCTATACGTAACGATTATTATTATATCTGTTAAAACCTATACAAGTACAATTTATCCGTACAACGATGCGAATATCGTTGCGCCTTTCACAGATTCAACTAACGTAGAAATTTGTCTCATCGTACAACGAACGTCGATTGAATTTATCGCGAATAAAAGTATGCCTGAAAAAGATACGAATCGACGATATTTTCGCGCAACTTTCCGCCAAAAGTATGCAACGGCACGACTTGAACGGACATAGAGAATAACGCTAAGACGGGTTACGACGGCGAAACAAAGAGGGCAGGTTGGCTGGAGGGTTTAGGGTTTCAAGCGAGAGTAAAAAAAAAAAAAAAGGCACAACAATCGGATCTTTTTATCGCCGCAACAGCGGGCCCAGGTCTCAGACCCAGAGCCAGACGCGGTCGCAGACGGTGAAAATAGCGAGGAAATGAATATGGTGGGGGGGGATGAGAGGAGGCTCATCGGGCAAGGGATCAGGCATGGACACGCAGACACGGTTCCAAGGTCAAAGTTGTGCCGCAGCGAACGCGTGCGGTCAAAGTTTGTGGAATGCGTGTCGCGCTGCCTACCTTTATCGACCGAGTTGTTTTTCCATTTCATAAGCATATTTGAATAAATGGTAAGTTAGCGTAGCGGACCCAAAAAGCTCGAGAAAATTTATCTCAGTGCGGCAATAATCTTATGGGAATTGGGTTTGCAGTGAAATTGGTTTGAATTTTTTGCATATCGTAGATCTTGTTATTTTGAACAAAAAAAAAACGTCTCCGCGGGCAAGATCCTCTGCTACGAATAGTTTAGGCGCTAAAAAAATGTTTATCCTATGTCCAGTATTCGTTTGTGTTAAGAAAAACTGAGAAAAAAAATTATTGTTTTTAACAAATAAAACCTAGGCATATAATCGGGCATGGTGACATTAAGTTTATCGACTCATCCCCCGCTCCAACGTCAATGATTTTGCGATGAGAGAGGTAAACTGTGGTAGAAATTTAGAATTTAGTGCAAGTAAAAAATTAGCAACCGTGTTGAATGTCATTTATCTCGACTACTATCAACATTCCACAGTATTATTTACTTAATTCACACCCAATGCCGAAACCAATATCTAAAAAAACGTTTTTTGACACACAACGAATTGCGTGTAGAATTGGGGTTTCCAATGAAATGTATTTTATTTCACATTCTTGTAGATTGGAGAAAAATATTTTTGACGTATTTTTTTATTTTTTCAATTGAATCAAAATTGCCGTTAACATAACAGATTGAAAACTATAACATTGTGACGTCACCCACGTTAAGATATATCTATATATATTAATATCAATGAAATTCAATCACCTATGACATGGAAAATTATCATTTTTAACGAAAAACAAAAAAATACGTCCTCATTATTTTGGCTTGCGCTGCATTATGCACCCCTAAAAATGGAAAAAAAAAATTTCATTCGAAACCCCAATTGCGCTGACTGCGACATTTTCACATCGGTGTTGCGTGAACTGTGCTACTGGTAAAAAACAAGTGACATTTCACTCAGTCGGTAAAGACTGACCACAGCATCCTCTTAAGAGTATACTATTAGCGTATAGTTCATCCATCACTGATGTTAAATTTCGGCAGACAGTCCAGTTCTACTGCATTCAATGCCGAATGAGAAATTTTTAAAACATACTTGTGGCATGCAAGAATATTACCAGAAAATACATTCATTCCTGCGATTCGTATGGCAATTCAAATTACGAGAATACACTTTTTTTTATCGTTACTATTACGCGATGCAAAACTTTTCGTATATTTATGCTCGGGATAATTTACATGTAACGTTTAGCGAGCCGCGACTTTTCGAGCCGACAATGCATGGCATACGCCTTTATAATAGCTAAAATAAGTGAAATTCAACGCGGTCGGTAAAGACAGACTGTACGGTATCCTCTTAATTTTAGCTGCGTCACTGAGACTTTTGTTTTGTATTTTTTTTTTTCTTTTTTCTTTTTTCTTTTTCTTTACTTTTGTATTCTTGTTTGGGATCCCAAACTCATGAAACTATGTAGCCACGTCAGAGCCATTGATCAACACTATAATGTAGAGCGTGAGGTTTGAGGTAGGTAGAGGTCGACTTAAGGTTGCTTTATTAAGTGGCTGTGAAAAGTAAAATTTCGAATTCCCTGAATTTTCCATGAATTCTACAGTCAGAATTCAAGTTTTCACCCGATTACTTTACAACGAGAATTCCAAAGTACCTAAATTGAAGAAATTCGTTGTTCTGCGGATTGGAAAAATTTTGAAACTGGTTATTCGCTTACATTGTTCGCCGTGAATTTCAAGCCAATGCGGTATTTTGACGGCCTAAAGGTATTTTGGCGATCAATTTATTGAATGAGATGAATGGAATTTCTGACAAAATGTGGACCGGCTGTTTCATATTTTTATAAACCACACTCTGACTTTACAAATCGCAAGTTATTTGTTAACTCGATAAAGGCAACAGTTTTTAACTACAGTTTGTTACACTTTATAATTCGTTAAGGATAATACAGCTCATCGACATTTTGAAGTGGACGATAGTGACAACGCAGACAAACAATACGATATCTGACACAGTCTGGGTATATTCCAGCATTGCACATTGCTAGATGTTGACTCATCGTGCCACGCGTAGACTTGCACTGGTGTGCTAAGAATCTTCTAATCACGACATGTTCATTTATCCACATGTCCATTCATATTGGTCCATATATGGTCCTTACGCCAAGTGCAGAAGGATGGATGTTGAAGAGAGTTTTTGAAATTTTCAAGTACCTACGTAACTCGAAAATGTCCGATAAGTGAAAAATTGAAGAATTCAATTGAAGACAAACTAGCAACGTTAAAATTCAAATTGAAAAAAATTCCGTTTAACGAATCGATGTAACGAACCTCAAACCTGACAAGACTCCAGTAATTCAATATGTTCACAACGATTGAGAATGTTGAAATTTGAAATCACGATCTATTTTTAAATTAAAAGCGTTGCGAAAGTGGCCCTTTTACAGTATCTCCGTACAAAAATGATTGTAGAGTAAAAGATTCGCTTCCAAGCCTCATTGAAGATGTACAAATAATAAGGTGAACACGCCTTTCAATCTATGTTCGTGAATAACTGTTTGTAGGAAAAGCAATGTCTGTTTAGACATAGAAGAGAAAATGGAGAGGTACTTTTCGGGACGGGCAGAGGCGGAACCGTATCTCGTAGGACGTAATTCGTATAATAACATACGTTGGAATGGGTTACGAAGGCGTAAAACGGCTGGGGTGCGTCCCGTTCATCGCCATGGCTTATAACCTACACGAAAAACTAGAATGCAAAAAGTTGCACCACATCCTGCAACGCCGGCTGTGTTTTAATACTGGCGACGTAGAACGACGGCCGTCTACAATAGCTTGCACCACGTTTCGCAACGATTGTATACCATACCGTATCAAGAATAGCGACTCGTCGTTCGTGCACAATGTGTCGGAAACACCTTCGGTTTGTTGATTGTGAAAAATGTTGAATATTTGACGAAAAACGTATACAGAAAGTATAAACAGGAAAATGGAAGCGACGAAAAAGCTCATTTCGTGAATTTTTTTATGTTCTAAAAACCATTTTGCCACCACGATTGAACTCCTGTACCGTCCGTGACAACTTCGGGTTTAAAAAAATTCAGCAACATGCAAAAACAGCCTGACACGTTAAATTCCGTTATTCCGTGACAGGGATCATTGAGTAAAGTGGCAATTTAGAATATTACTAAAAATTCGAAGATGAGAATCGCGGTTCGTTTTTTACTTTCCGAAAAATTACGTGACAAAAAATTGCTCGAAATTGAATGTTATTATCATTGTTATGGAACTTTTTTCAAATTAATACATAGCTGTAAATATCTTGGATTTCTTTTGCAGAAAAAGTCGATTAAAAAAATTCTATCATTTACTTATTGAATTTTGATTAAACAAATTTGGTTAATAATAAGCGCCAGTAACGAATTTAAAACTCTATAAGCTTTATCGAAAATGTGTGTATCGGAAGAAGTAGGGCCAATATAATTACTAGATATAATTTTATCTTGCACACTACGAATGTTACCCAAGATCTTGTCAATGTGGGAAAACACAAATCTTGTCTACACCGATAATCTTAACGACTTTAGAGTAATTTTCGAAACTTTTCATTGTTTATATCTAACACAGGAAATTACAACAATATCGAATGCAATTTTTTCACACCTATTATATCCTTGAAATCGTTATTAAATAAGTTAATCAAAATATTCGAGATACGAAGGAGTTGATAAACAAAAAACAACTAATATTTACCAACCTACGAGATTTCGGATCATCGTAACTTATTTCCTTATCATTCATCTATATTGGTATATTTCGATGAACTTTGCAGATTCTCCACAGGCTGCCAAAAAATCACGGTAATAATTTTCAGTAACCGCATTCAGAATATGCTGGAAAAATTTTTTTTTCCATTTCCAAAAGTGTGTTTTTCAAGGAAGTAAAATTTCAGCTTATAAACAAATGGAAATATCCAAGTCAATTTTAAAGTTATCAGAAATATTCTTGAAGGATCCGATAGATCTTTTTGGGACACTTATTTTTAAAACAAAATCATCCCTTAATCTTCTACTACAACTAAAAATGCAGGTGGTTTAACCTTTTATTTATTTATAATTTTCTTATTCAAAATTTTCGGTTAAATCAAAATCGTGAACGGCCTGTAAGCCTTCCGGCATCATTACGATTATGTTTCATATTTCTTGCAAGTCCCGCCGGGCGGCGCCATTAATAATTATTTACAATTCTTACAATTCTTACAATAATTAATTGCGAGAAGAATAATAGAGGAATCTGATTACCGGTATAAATGTTGCAAGTAATTAAATTACAATAAATTTTGCAATTTGTCATCGTGTTAGTGTTAAAAAAAATCTGCCCGCGCCCGAGCGTTTTTCATAAAATCATTAATAGTTGCAATATTTATGACCCGATTACATTGAAATTTTTGGAAAGTTTTCCTCGAACATCACGAAAAAACGGCTCACTACAAGGTTTCTCAATAATTTCATCGCATACGTTTTTCCGCCAAACTTTCCGAAGCCTGGTTACCGATATCCCGCTATTTGTTATTAAATATAAGTAAACGTATGCAATGTTCAAGTGTTTTATCGACTTTGAAGGTGTGACGTATGAATTCTGAAAAAAACTGTAAAGATTTCAAATCATTTCACCAGTTATTGAGCTAGAATCGACGAGTTGAGTTCTAAAAAACATCGGATTTGAATAATAATCTAATTTAAAAATTATACTGGCAAAGAATATCGACTTCTGACAGGTTTAGTTGATGGGATTTTCAATTTTTTTATTTCACACCTTTTTTTCAACTCGCTTTCTGCCTGCGGACAATACTTTGCGTGTTAAATTTGAAGCAAAAAAGTAAAAAAAGAAAAAGCAGCATAAACATTTACCGAAAATGGCAGTCTCTCAGCCGAGGCCAAATTGAAACCTTAGATTTTGACGAGTGTCGTTTCCTAAAAAAAAAAAAATAAAATAAATAAATAAATAACTACTCATCAGCGGTAGAAGATAATCAACTGTTGAATCCGGTTCGCGATTACCCCATAAAATAAAGTTCATCGCAGAGTTGCAGATTCTGTAACGGAACACCGTGCAGCAGGCTGTTACACGGGTACGGCAGTGCGCAACGTATAACATAGTAAGTTCAGATTTGCCCAACATGAACGCGAATTAACGATCGCGGTGAAGCGAAGCGGAAGTGAGCAAGCAATGCACGAGCCGAAAGGAACGAGAAGAACGTGTGAAAGGAATGTAATATTGGCAAATATATGCGGCCGGGGCAGAAGGGGGAAAAACGTGAGCCAAAACGCGTCGCAGTGCGCAGAGAGAGAGAGAGAGGGAGAGAGAGAGACCAAGAGTAAGCGAATATCAATCTGCGCGACATGTGCCGGAGGGAATTATTCGCCAGGGCACAGCACGCGGTAAGCTTGCGTCTTCGTAAGAGTTCGAAATCCAAGACCGCAGAGCGAGGAACGCCCGACGTTTCCGGCAATGCGACGCGATGCCTCCTCCTCCCGCCGTCGTGGACCCGGTAAAACCGTGTTCTCAGCGCCTGGAAGAACCACTGAGAAGGTTCCCGAAACCACCGCAGCGCCACCGCTGCAGTTTGCGA
Organism: Neodiprion fabricii; assembly: GCF_021155785.1. Taxonomy (NCBI): domain Eukaryota; kingdom Metazoa; phylum Arthropoda; class Insecta; order Hymenoptera; family Diprionidae; genus Neodiprion; species Neodiprion fabricii. The sequence continues at coordinate 24,155,191 of NC_060240.1, forward strand.
GTGAGATCATCGGCCTGTGAGACTCACGTGCTCTTCGCGCCGGAAAGCGGATCTACTGCGCATGCGTCTCGGCGACTCGAGCCGTTTAAGGTCATGCAGTACTCCTACCTTTACCGACCGAGAAAACTCACCCTTTTACGCGAGCGATGCATCGTCGAAATTGGAAAACTTTCCGTTTGTTTGTTTGGGTAATGTAGGAATAAAGGGGGTGAGTTTGCTCGGTCGGTAAAGGTAGGAGTAGTACATTGCCTTAATCACGATGTCAGCTACATCGATGGCATTCAAGGTGCGACGAGGATGCTCCGAGGAGTCATTAACTTGGAAATCGTAATGAATAATTCCTAATAATCGTTATTGATTTCGACTGATTGTTATCAATTTCTGATTTTCGTCGATTTTCATTGATTTCGAGTGTTAGTTTTTATTTCGAGTGATATCCCATTTGGATACAATCACAGAAAATCATCTACGTATGTATAAGAATGCTCGGAAGCTAATGGAAGTCACTTGGTAAACTGGAAATCAACAACAACGCATGACAAGATAGAAGACAATGGAATGTGATGAACTTAAACCATTTGGTGTTTGAGGCACGACTTATGATTCTCATGATTTGCAACCCTTTCCGGACGATTTTTTCAACACCATTGTGTACAATTTCAAGTAATTCGCAACGATTTAGGTTGCTTCCAGCTATCTCGATTGATTCCTCGTTATTTCAACAGTACATTGTGTGACAAAGGACGAAATTCGGCAATCCCACAAGCTACGATTACCAACTTTTGACCCGCGTCTCACACCATAGTTTCTTCAACAAGCGAATGAAAAGTGACGGGGCTTTGCGCAGCAGTTTGTAGAACGCAAATGGCCAATTTCTTCCCTGTAGGGATGAAAGTGAAGCAATCCTGGACTGCGCATGCGCGAATCCATCTTTACATCACTGAGATAAAATTGACCAGTTTCTTTTCGCCAAACTGCTCCGCAAGGCCCGACTTTGCATGCGCGTGTGATAAAAAGAATATTCCAGTCATTCAAGTTTTTTTTTACTGACAATTCCATTTTCAACCGTCAAATTAATAACTTTCTTGAGTGAATGTTTGTCGGCTCCGGAGTAAACGCGCAGATATTAATGGGCGTCGACTATCATTCGTTACACGATGCATCGGGAAGATGACACTCTGCAACTGCGGTTTATAAGCTATTTCGGGAATTTGAATCAACGTTCAATCTTAAAATACATTTCTCTCCATTACTTGTACGAGCAATTTTCCTGCAGCGGTGAGTTTCCATGTTCTTTTCGGATTCCCCACGGTTTCGAGTGTGTAAAATTTTCCGCATTTTACCGGCATGATACTTAATTCGGGGTATCATACTTGCTGATAATTTGCCCGAATAAATGTTCTTCGAACTGTGTTTTGTTCGACACAAATTTATTTACTAATTAAAATGATGTATGCCTCATTTTAGAAAAGTGGCAAAGATAATACTTTAACAGCTTGCTTAGAATACTTTTCAAAGAATTACAGACAATCAGAGGAACATAAATCAAATTTCAAACTCCTGACTATAAATGGCCATATATTTTTGTTCACACTTTTCCAATTCTGCGTAAGTTCGTGCCGTTTTCTTAAAATTCTTCCTTCGTCCTGTTCCGTTATTTTTCTCCGTTTCGTAGGGTCCCGTTCGTCGATCGGGCAAATCTTCTGAAAACTTGTGCCGACAAGCAAAAAGATAGGTAGGCAGGTAGGTAGGTAGGTAAGTAGATAACTTCAGAACTCGTTTTGGGTTGCAAGGGGCGATCGGTTAATTTACCTAGGTATAGGTACAGGAAGCAAACAAACAAAGAAAAGAGGTCTGGTCACGGTCGATGGGTGCGGCAAAAAACGTGTCTGCAGAACTGTTCACAGACCCCGAATAGACTGCAGGTATGAATTTCGAAGAAAGGTAAAAATACGTAGAACCAAAAAAAAAAAAAAAAAATTATAAGATTTGAAACCGAAGTGTAATGTATATATAAATAACGGAAATGAAAGATCCTATAAGAGTATACTTGAAGATTTGTAACAGGAAACTAAAAAATTTCACTCAGAATAAGCGAAGTTCCAGACCCAAGCTTACACAAATTAATGAAAACTGAATGGATTTAAATTTGCAGAAACAATCCTGAATTTTGCACCGGATAATGTGAAATTTTGCGGCTAATTTCGCTTTAAGCCTTCCACCGTCGAATTTATATTAAAGAAATATCGGTTTTCGATAAATAATCAAAAATTGGATGGTTAAAACTTACTTTGGAAAAAAAAAATAAAAATATCCAATCGAAGGTCGAAGAGAAAAGAAAAAGTCTCAAGCACAAGATTAACACATCAATTATCCAGGTTTAATTAATCCAAACTACATAGATAAGGTTATAATTCAAATAATTTCAAACAAAAAATCCTGTACCGTGTTTGAAATATTTCATGCGAATCTTCGAAAATTTAATATTAGATCAATACGGATAATTTATGTACATAGGTATAAGCTTTACCTCAATCCCAAATAATTTCTGCATTGATTGGTATTGTTCTGCAAGTAAATAATAATAAATAAATAAATAATAATAATTTATTGTATCCATGACAATGTTGGACAAATATGACATGATAAGAAAAAGGAGCACAATTCCTAATGCTAATTATGGTAATAAATAAGCCGAGTAAACGAAGAGCCAACGAGAGAAGAATCCCACGTGGGTGTGAATGGTTAAGGTCGCGTAGCACTCCTACCTTTACCGACCGAGCAAACTCACCCTTTTTCTTCCTATATTAAATAAGCGGAAACGTTTCTTCGACGGTGCATCGCTCGCGAAAAATGCTGAGTTTTCTCGGTCGGTAAAGGTAGGAGTATTGCGTGACCTTAAATCAAGAAACGGCGAGTCCTCGCGCTGCAATTTACTGAATGATTGTGAATGCTTGCAAACGTCAGCTTTGTTTACGGATCGCGTTACGATCTCCGTAATACAGTGTCGAGATGTAAGGTGTGCGTATCGAGGGTCATGCCACTTGCCGCAACCGCGGATCATTTTCCGCTTGCATTCGCTTTCGCACTTACATGGGTAATTCGATATTATGCTTAGCTCCGCTTAAATACGCTCTTCCGCCAACCATAATATGACTCTTTGTTATTACTGTATTCTGGTATTTTTCATTTTGTTTTTATTAACAAACGTTCGTTGAATACGTGAGAAAACTTATCGTCAAATTTCGTAATCAACAACTAGCCGAATTATCTTGACAGTTTAGAAGTAATCTCGTTATTGAACGGCTTCCTCGCCCTTAAAAGCGAGGAATCGTTTCGAGTATCGTTCGTTCAATTTTGATGAATAAAAGATCATTTTATTCGTAAATCAGTTATTCTCGAGTCTTTTAAAATTTTTTGATAACAACAACGGGTTTTCTACTAAAACATGGTATATAATTGTTTATAATTTGTAAAACTAACAAATAGTGTCTCTTAGGTTAACTGAACAGTTGTAAAAAAAAATCGACCGTCGGTAATTCGTATGAAATTCATTTGTGAACGGAATGAGGTATAGATCACGAAAATTGGGCAACCATATAATTTTGGCGTTAAATTGTATGATTCAGTTTCCACGAGAAGTTTTTTTACATGTTTTATTCGACTCCACTAATCGCAATTTTTCTGCAAAACAATAGCGGCAACGTATCATTCAGGTAAGAATCGTTTCCATATCGGGAGGTTACTGCATTAAGGGGGTATTCTAGTGTAGAGGCATGAATTTGAGGTGTTTTTTGAAGTGCTATAAACAAAAAACAAAAAATATTTTTACCATCCATTTTTTTATCAGGCGTTTATTATCATTTCACGATTACAAAAAAAAAAAAAAACAAGTCAAAAAATACAAAATTGAAAGTGCTATGAGTTGTTGAAGTGGGGAGTACGAAAAAAATTGCGCGCCAATGTTGTCACGATTGCAAGCATTTTCAAAATCAGAAAAAAAAAAAAAAGATTATTAATCTACATAAATGCAGCTATCGTACTAACCAAAAAAAGTCGAAAAAAAATAATAATAAAATAAATAATACGTTTTTTTTTACTTTTTTGGACGTTTCTGAATTTTTTAAAAATAGTAAAAATTATTATTTCGTTATAATAATAGTTCGTGCGATAGAGACATGTATTAAGAAGATTCTCACCAAATTTCAAGTAAATCGGTTCAATAGAACTTGAGAAATTATGTCAACCGTTTTGAAAAATGTAGTTTTGAGAAAAACGCGTTTAAAGTTTCGAGTAAAATTCGTTCCAGCCGAGCCAGTATTGAAGACGTGTCACTAAAATAGCTATATCTCTGAAAATAATTGAAATTTTGACTTGTCCTTTCAAGGACACATTCTTAAAAGGTTAAGCTTTGAAAATATAAAAAAAAAAAAAAATCGATTTTTTCAAATTTCTACACTAGAATACCCCCTTAAGCGATCTACACTTCCTCGCGCTTAATTAGAGCTTTACAATTTATTACTCGCCTGAAGATGAAGTGACTCACAGATATTCGCTGTTAATCATCATTATAGCTCGTGAGCCGCCTGCAGACAATTTTTTACCGTGAGTTTTATTCCAAAACAGTTTCGAACGCAAAATAAGAATTTAGATAGTACAAAAAAAAAAAAAACATGTTTCACAAACTAATGTGCCTAAGTAGTAGTAGTTTCATATCTTCGTAAGTTTATTTTGTCGTTTAACGTTTCTTTATGCATCTTTACAATACATCGTCATTCAAATTTCATGGATCATCCGACGATACCTACCGCAATAAATCTCATGACTGAATAATTATTTACATTTTTCTTCGTTTCTCATTCAGTAAACAAATTACATTGATTGTATTCTTCGAAGAATTATGATGTCACATTATTGAGGCACTCACCGTGAAACTGAAAATAACCTTTTTATCAATGACTAATAAAATTCTGGAAACTTTTAGGCATTATTATTCTAAATGAAAAGTTTGTATTTCTGGATGAATAATTGGCTGACTTTAATTCAGTAAACTTTGCAAAAACTACATGGCATAAAAATTTGAAGACGACTTAATATTTTCAAGTAAATTCATTCTGCATCGATGAATTCAGAAAATTTATTTAAACTTTGAAGGTTACTAAAAAAGTGTTTAGTTTCGTACCACATTTTCTTACTCACACATTTTCTGGATTTTTGGGGTCGACGAATTCCACTATAGTCAGATTTTGAGATGGGCACATGAATCAAAAAAACGCCAATCGTCATTTATGGCAAAAATTATTAGAAACTGTAGATCTCTTTTAGCGCATCTATGACATTAAAATACTACTGCGATGGCTTATCAACTCTTCATTATCTTCAAAATGGCGCCACATTTCTCACCTATAGGCTCCATTGCCCCAAAATCAAAAAAATTTCATAATAGAGAAACCCATGGCAACGAAACAACATATTTTCTAGTAATATTCCGGCTATAAATAATCTGTCCGAATTCAGTAAAATGAAAGTCATGTACTGTCCAAGTTTCAAGCTACCTCTAGTCATTTGTTAATTAAGTAAACAAAAAATAAACATAAGATGACTCGGTTGGTAGCGCTTTAAGAGAATGTTAGTCACTCTTTAATGACCGCGTTAAATGTTGCTTATTTGGACTGTTATCAAGGCCTGATAATCATTCACGTAAAAATACCGTAGCCAGAGCAATTCCACACGCAGTGCCAACTACAAATATCTAAAAACGTTTATTTTTGCGCAAGAATAATGTTAAAGAAATGAATTCCTGTTATTGAAGTATCACTTATTGCAGGAATACATTTCGTCGCGCTATTCTCGCGTATAGCCAGAAAGTTTTTGGATAGTATTTGATACTGGTCAAAATAAGTGACGTTTAACTCGGTCGACGAAGACTGACGATATCATCCTCCTAATGCACTTCCTTTGTTGTTGGCACGATGGGAGGCGACTCCAATCTTTAACGATCAAGTACAAAGTGTAATGGTGTAATTCTCCGAAAAACCGACCAAGTCTATTCGTTAGGTCAGCACCAGTTGGCCTCCTGACCGTGAAACGTGCAGAGGAAAATAAAAAGAAATTAACAAGTAAAAAAAGCAAAGGACGGATACAATTCTGATACGTAAAGTAATGTGGTAGAATGAAAAAAATTCGGGCTTTCGTAGATGTATTCTCAGAGTTGAGGTCGTCAATTTGACTTTGCCAAGGATTTCGTTAATCAGCGTCTGCGACGGTTACCATATACACATGTTGTCGGACGTTGAATCTTACGGTCACTCGTAACGTGCAAGCATTCGTACCGCATACATAGTAGAAGCTGTGTAATTTTCCGCTACTATTTATTTACAAAGTTCAACCGTCAAAACTGATAATTTTTTTCTGTCACTGAGCTTGGGATAAACCTGATTCTTAAAAACGTGGTACATGAACTGTACGATTTGCAGGTTGTAATTAACTTATTACAATGTGCCAAAATATAATTTGTATTCTGTGGTTTTCTAATTACAAAATACAAGTGTAATTTTAATTACAACTTACTAATAAAATTATGATTCGTGATTGAGATGAAAATGGAACATAAATCGTATTGGCAATTCATGTTTGGACGCACGCAAAATGCAAATGTAATTTGTGTTTTATTCGTTGTCCTCGCAATTACAAGTTGTATTTGTAATTTGTAACAGACTCCTTGAAATCACGCCCAAAATGTAATTTGCATTGTCTCTGCCTTTGATTACAAATTTCAAACGTGACATTTATTTCACTATCGTCGCAATTACAAATTGTATTGGTAATGTGTGACAGACTCGCTGAAATCAGGCCTCAATGTTATTCGCATTTTGTGTGCCTTGAGTTACAAATTTCAAATGCGTCACGTACTTCACTGTCGTCTCAATTACAAATTGTAATTGTAATTTGTAACACTCATTGAAATTATGCCTAAATTTAATTAGCATATCGCGTGTCTACAATTACAAATTTCAAATGTGACATGTATTTCACTGTCATGTCGATTACAAATTGTAATTGTTATTTGTAACGGACTCACTGAAATCAGGCTTGACGCACTTCGTGTGCTTTCGATTACAAATTTCAAATGTGTCGCGTATTTCACTGTCATCTCAATTACAAATTGCATTTGTAATTTGTAGCAAACTCATTGGAATTATACCTGGATGTGATTTGCATTTTTTGTGTCTTCAATCACAAATTTCAAATGTGACATGTATCTCACTGTCGTCACGATTGAAAATTGTATTGGTAACGTGTAGCAGACTCACTGAAATCGGACCTGAATATTATTCGCATTTTGTGTGCCTTGAATTACAAATTTCGAGTGTGTCATGTATTTCACTGTCGTCTCAATTACAAATTGTAATTGTGATTTGTAACAGACTCGTTGTAATCACGCCTGGATGCGATTCTCATTTCGCGTGCCTTCGATAAAAAATTTCAAACGTGTCGTGTATTTCCTTGTCGTCCAAATTACAACTTATTTTTGTAGTTTTCAGCTTGTGACTGAGTAACAGCAGTTGTACCGATGACTGGCCTTGTAATCGGGGTCCTTCATCTCGTCTGTTCCTAACCGCGATTAACGTTGAACGGAAAATTCATGAAGGTTCTACTGTATCCATCGCACGCCCATGCACATACATTGTGTAGCTGGCTGCACACGGCACACATGCATGGTGAAAAAAACGTGTTCAGCATGTGGCAGTCGAAAATCCGCACGTATCCTCCTTGCCGCAAATACCGCAACGCACCACACCCATGCAGTAGTTCCCGCAAGCAGACATCGGCGGCCTCTGATAAGGACTCCGCATCGCGTCTCTGGTCGCGTCGTCTGACCGTCACTCCGACGGGGCGAAAGGGAGGGAGGGCAGCTGCGGCTCCGACGTATCAAGGCATCCGATGACGTCACTTCCCGTCTACAGTCCCCGTAATGATCTTACTTCTGCTGTTTCTTTTCTCACTGGATTCCCGCTCCTATTGCAGCTCAGCGCTTATGCTACTAATGCTGGTTACTTTGTTATTTATGCACGCGGACACGTGGAAGGTGGTGCATGTCACACGTGCAGGTGGTCCAAGGGAACAGATATATATATATCTTAAAATGCTATATGGATGCTTGCCTCCGTTCTTTCTCATCTGTGTAGGTGATTTTTTTTTACACTCAACACTACGCGGCGACAGGGGATTACGTTCTGGGAACTCGATACTCTGCTTTAAAATTCCGTGAGGTTTCTCGATTAGGTAAAAGAAGAAGAAAAAAAAAAAACAAAAACAGACGTTTCTTTCAGAATGCGTTTTAGGCCAGCATGACTGACAAACTCACTCGTACGGTGTAAATATCATTCACAGAACTCTCAGAGGCGTAGAAAATCGTAATTCTTTGACAATAGCCACGGTTTTCCATACCTATCAAAATTGCTCCCTTCAAAGAGCGAAACATCGTGTTTCTTTTAAACATAATCGTATGTCTACGAAAAGTAAATCCTTTCTTCTGCCTCCAATTTTGTCAGATTTACGCTATACTTTTGACTACGTTGCAAACTGCCAAATGGTGTATTTGAATTTTATTTGTTCAGATAAAAAAAACTGAAACTCAAAACATCGTTCCCGATCAACGACGAATGATGAATGTTTGAGAAAGCAAATCATAGAACAAAGAAGATTTAATACAAGGTATAATTTCATTGCTATACGTAAAATAAAAAACTTTATTGGTAATAAAATTTTTTGTATCGTGAGTGTAATAGTCATTCCTATACTAAATTGTACGCCTTGCAGCAATAACTATACTTACTTTTTTTCAACCAGCCGTTGTATGCCAAGTACAACGAGTTCGATTTAAAAATTAATATTTACTCAAGTAACCGATCGATTCCAAGAGGTTATTTTAAATCGCAGTTGAATCAGCGAGATCAAAAATCTGTGGCGTAAATAGTTAAAACCCGATACAATGTTTACAGAATTTCCGAGAAACGAGTTATTTCCCTTCTTTCATCGCTTCGACAACAGATTGACGCGATGTAAAAAATAGAAAATAAAAGAATCGAACGTGAATTGAAACGGTGTTTCGAAGAGGCTCGTCGAGTAAAAGAAAACCAACAACGCGTTGCACGCTTTCGCGCCGTAGTCCCCAAATGTTTTCCTCGTCGGGCCCCGCGTGTCGCTGCTCCAGCCAGTCCCCTGTGTACAAGAGAGTTCGTGGTGCGAAAGATAATACGTTGGAGGATATTCTTAGAAAAGGCGCGGTTTCTACGGTTCCCCCGTAAAACGTCCTAGCTAAATATTTGACAAGTGAGACTGCATACCCACACTTTGCATATATGCAGAGGTACAAAATGTATAGAATCAGTGAATGCCGGCGTTTGCCGTTGCCATCGCAACGTAATATATTATACGTATATAATATATATATATACATATTATATATGTGTGTGTGTGTAGGTATATATGCTGCCGTATCGGCGGTTCGCACAAGCCATTTTAACTGCAGCCACCGAAATATGAGATTATTTACTTACAAATTTTGCAAAATCAGTCTGTGAGAAGAGTAAGGTAATAATAATGGAGAGAGAGAGAGAGAGAGAGAGAGATCCCTGACAAATATACTATGTATATTACGTATGTGAAAATGATACATTTTATAAATACATGAACTTTGGTGTTTTAAAATATCTGTACTGACATTGTTTAGAAATTCATACCGAATAATGTACTGTTTTAAATTTTGGAATTGAGAATAATCTTGTCAAATTTTTACTCGTAACTACAAATAACCGAAAATATATTGAACTATAAAATCGTAAGACGCGAAAGGACCGAAAGCATCTGAACAGCAGATGTAAGATAGCAAAAGAAGAACAGAACAATCGATGGATTCGATAATTAATTACATTGAAATTTTGGAGTTTTGTACTTTGAGAGGCAGTGAAAAAGCATTAAATCGGGTTGACCCTGTAGCTGCGATGAGAAAAATTCTGTTGTTTCATTCAGTGACATTAAAAAATGTTTGTTTTTTGTTTTTGCAAATTCATTTTCATTCATCGATCATCGACGATTCGTCCGTTATAATAACGATATAAATAAATCACTATCGAAACCTAGAGAATAATAACGGGTGTGTCGCAAGAACGCGACGAGTTGAACGTCAATCAGATTTCTACAACTCCAGGAATATCAGCTCAACTTGACTTATCAAACTGATAAAACAGATCAACGAGTAGCCAAATCTCTAAATATAAGTCGTAAAATTTCCGTACCAACAGCGAATTGCGCATACAATGTGCGTAGTAGACATGCATAATCCATGCGTTAAACCGTGTAGCGTCGGGGACCGTAGTGGCTGCACACGTGATCCGCATCGCAGGTTGAGTAAGAAGGCAGTAAAAAGAGAGAAGGGGGGGAGGTGGAGAAGAAACGAGGCAGCGATAAAGTCGGAGCGAGAAGAAAGGAGCAGAGCGCACAGCTCTCCCGTCATTCATAAAAATCTTAGAACTGCCGAGCGTGAGTGCGAGCGAACTTTGCGTTACGCATGCGCGCATGCGCGCTCGGAAACGTCGCACGGCGAGTGCAGCGGGTCGCTGCGCTAGCGTACGAATCGCATGCAGCGTCGGCGCTTGCGTGCTTCGACGATCCCGTAAATGGGTCGAGAAAGGGAGACGCCGGCTAAACGGCAGCTGCCCACGCGCGTGGGTGGATGCGGGTAACTGGATGGGAGCCTTCGCTTCGCCCTCCGCGATTCTGCCTACTTCGAGACGAGAGAGACCGAGGATCGGCGGAGAAAATAGAATAGAATAGAGTAGAATAGAATAGAATAGAATGGAATAGAATAGAACGGAATAGGTATTGAGAGATTGTTCGCCACGGTGCCATGCTGCTCTGAGACCGAAGGAAGGGTGGAAGAGAAAGCCTGCGTGCCGTGGAGAATTGTGTCGGTAATAAATGGCATGTACGAGTAAAAGTCCAAGCTTTTTTGACTGGCATGAAATGTGACATGTAATTAACAAAGTTTAATGATAGAAATGTAGGGTTTTAAATTTACTCGGTAACTTTCCGGGCATTCGTTGCGATAACGTCGAAGACTGTGAGGCTGAAGTTAGTAACGTTGACGTAACGATAGATGGGAAGAAAAATTTATGATTGGACAATTTTGGGATGACTTTATAGGAGTTTGCTTTTCGGAATTGGTTTTATATTTTGTTTGTAATGATTTACCAAATTTCGAAGTCACGAAGATAATTAGCGATTTTTACTCAACACGCATCTTTACGGTAACGTTACTGAATTAATCCTCGTCAAAGACTGGGCTTTTTTAAAAAATCCCTCGAATACAACGCAATTCTTGCGATTAGAATTTAAAATATTTTGATAGTAGTTCTCGTAGCATAGAAAACGGTGTTCGATATCCAAATTCCAATTTGCTGAATACCATTACTTTGCAAGATATTTCATGATGTATAAAAATTTAATTTAAGAAATAGTATTGATATTAAATTTCAATATGTTTATTTATTTTTATTTTTATTTTTTTGCCAATAAATGGCACAATCTAACGATAAATCATCGGATTTCACAGTGAGTGCGAGCTTCTGTTTTCTATTCTACCAAAATAGCTGTTGAATCATTTCACATTTCCTTCAGAAAAAGTTCATACGCAGCTCTCCCAAGATAACATAATTTCAACCCCGTTTAAACTTTACATTCAGGAACTTACCGAATAAGGTTAATCCAAAGAGGCAGAAAAATATTTGTGTAGTGAAACTTTTCGAATAGTTGAACTTTCACGCCGATGACAAAAATTTGGAGCTTTATTAGCCTGCCCCCTTAAGGGTGCATAATGGGAGGTACAGTCAGAACAAAAATATGCCAAAACGAAAACATGAAATAATAAAAGTTTGAAAAGTTCAGTTGAAACGAATCAAGTTAAATCTGATGACGAATGAAAAATAAGTTCTTGCAACGCAGAAAAAGTTTGAAACGGAAAATTTCTAGTGTCAAATTCTCATTAGTAACAACATCACTACCGTAATCGCATTATTCTACTAATTTTTCGCCGAAAAATTCCTGTACTTAGTTCGTCCGATTTTAACGAAAAATATAGGTAATTTTAATCGTAATTGAATTTCTTATAAATCGTTCGAAACAGATTTTCTCTTGATTTCGTGTTGATTTATGGAAAATTCATTCATCATATTCAATTTATTCCTCGATTTATTCATATATTCACAAATAGAATCAGTTATCATTCATCAAAATCAAGCAAACAAAGTGAATTTTTCAGAGAAGAAAATTGCAATGTTATCAACACATTAATTAAAATTCAATGCGTTTACATTTTTTTTTTTTGCATAACTAGGATTTTTTTTTTTAGTTTGATGTAACCTTTAGTGACGCTTTTAGACCTTTCCTTTACACGTTTCTGCTTCGACACTTTTACAATCTGCCACATACATCAATACATCCTTAAGAGAATGCTGTAATCAGTTTTTACCGATCGCGTAAAATTTCACATGTTCTGACTATTACCCAGATTTACAAAGCGTCACTAAAGCAAAAAAGCTGAAAATAGCACTATTATATACGCAACGATGAGTATAAATATCCAACAAAAGGTGCCTCAAAATAAGCGAAACTTTACTCGGTCGATAAGGTGTGACTATACCATTCTCTTGAGATACAAAAGAATTAACGTATAGTGAAAATTATTGATTCGTCGTTGATATTGCTGTACGAGAAAAAAAAAAAAGAAAAATAATCTTACTGCATGAGAATAAGATGACGTAATATGATGTTTTAGTATGTATATGAGAATGAAATGGATTCACGAACATGGATGACTAAACAGAATTTCATTTCCAGTACACAATGATACAATCATTTTGTTTCAAAGCAAGTTGACAATTTACTATCTTTTCGAGGTATTCCTAAAAAAAAAAGCTCTTAAACTCGATTTTTCACACAGTAAAGCTACAAAAATTTTCATTCCCAAAACATACTGCGCGGCAAGTGCAATTTGTTTACTTATTTCGCTATCCAGTTGTTTGCGGGTGATAGCAAGCTACGAAAAATCATAGGCGAAAATTGATATGCTTTCATACCAGCAATGTCAAAAGTAAAAAAAAACTTACCGGGTGTTTCATCCGCATGAGAATAAATTTGTAAATGGGAGTAAAAACCAGTTTAACCCTTTAATACGTACATTTTTTCTTACGTGTGATTCACACTCCGCTGATTGCGAGTCTGAGCTCGAAATTCAAAAATTCATAATAGCGGGTCTAATATAGCGGACGTAAATTCAAACGGATATTTGATTTTGATGAAAGTTCATACTACATAATTTTTGGGATCACTGATTACGAATCTGAACTCAATATACGAAAGTTCAAAACCGCGTATTCAATGTGACGGATATAAATTGAAAAAGTTACGTGATTTTGATAAAACTTATAGAACTTTTGGGATCACTTGTAACGAATCCGAACTCGAAATTCGAAATTTCAAAAATTCAAAATCGCGGTTCCAATATGGCAAAACAAACAAGAACATCAAAAAGAAAAACTTGAAAAAAAATTCTTTAAAACGTTACGGTACGAATCAGGATTGCGTAAAAATTGTCATCCAAATTTTCGCGATAGATTGTCAGAAGATACTTTTTCCCTTATATTTTTTTTAGACTTGGAAATATTTAAGAGACCATGTGGTGCCAAAAAAAAGAAAAAAAAAGTAGTGTAACAAATAAAAGTCTGTAGAAAAAAAAAAAAAAGTTAACAAGAAAAGCTCTTCCATGCAAGAATGTTCGACGAACGACACTGTGCGAATACGTCTCGCTTGGCTTGCATGTAAATCCGCAATGTGCGGCATAGGCATACCGGGAAAACAAACTTACAACTTTGATAAGGCAGCCGAGTAACTTAGCCCGAGGGGCACTGCTCTCGTTGATATCGTGAGCCACGTTTATGACTTTCCGGCTTAACCACAATGAGGTGCAATGCAATGCGGCGCGAGGCGGGCTGAGCCGTAAGAATTATTCGCGTATAACCGACGTAGGCAAGTCGCATTTATTCCTTCGCCAGACTTTCGCCTGCTGCATTGCTATCACAAATTTCCCCCTCTTGCGCTCGTACACAGAAACGTGATATAATACGAGCGAGCCTCGAAATTCTCAACATAGTTCGATACTTGAAGGCACACTTAACCGGGATCAGGAAATGTGTGATCTTGCAATAATTTAACAATGAGATAATATTACTGAATCTTTCGTATTCGACATTTTCGGTTGTAATTTAACCGTTTGTCATTTTTATTTGCAAATGGAATGTCTGGAACATCTGCTTTTCATGATTCCGCAATTACGGTCGGTGAAATTCGATAATAATATTGTTGAAAGTTATATTATGATATTTCGTACGAAAGAGGCCATTTTTTTTTTTTTTTTTTTTTGGATTTTGGGAGGGTAAACCGAACTTTGATTACATCGAACATATTTTCTCTAGAGATTGAACTACTGATTTTGTAAAAACAATATCTTGTAATATAAACAACTTGCATGTCTTTGTGTAAAAAGAGATTCGAAATAAAGTTTGCTAATTTTTAGTGAAATTCTGCAGCTGTGTATGAATCATCGACACTTTCGCCTTCGTTTTTTTTTTCTCACTTTTCTTCGTCTCCCCCTTCAGTTTATCTTTTCATCGCCAGTTTTGACAGGGTCTTGAATTCTGACAGTTTGAAAGACAAATGAAAGCAGCGACGACATGCAACGAACTTTTTCTGTCTTTCTTAATCTCTCTCTCTTTTTTCTTTTCATTTTGGCAAGAAATATAAATAAAAAAGCAATTTGAATTTTTGCCAAACTTCTTGAATACAGTCGATAAAAGTATTCTAAGGTCATCTTTACTTCTAACAACGCTTCGACGTTTTTGCTTTTGACTGCTGTTAGAATACTTAAAATTTGGACGCAATTGAAACGGGTTTTATAAGTGGATTCATAAACAGTTGCTTGTTGGTCTGTTGTTTTTTTTTTTTTTTTTTTTTTTTTGATCCATGAAAGGAAAGATGATCAAAATTCATTGTATATTGCAGAGATCTTCGTCGATCGAAGTGTTTCAGATTTTCATCTCTTCTTCAAACGAATCGTAAGAACTACGTAAGAAAACTACTGTTAAAAAACCTACTTCAAGACACGAAGTGTAAAATTTACTCAATGCTTCTTTTTGATGATATTTGTAAGCAAAGAATGTTTTCATAAATTATATTTTAAAACGTTTAAAAGGTGAAAAAAATGACAAGAGTTCGACTGTAAAAAATTCTTCCAGAACTTTAACTTCGAGGCGACTAAAAAATAGATTGTCAATTATGAAAAAAAAAAAAAAATAGGATAAAAATTCTGATTCAAGTGAATAAATCTCAGCAGGAATAAGAATCTAGAATGATTGGACGATAGAATATTCACGATATCAAATTTTTAAACAGACAAAATTCTGTGTTTTAGAATTTCAAAATGCAGAACATCGATGTAAGGAAGAGTCGAATCACATAAACAGAGAAATGTTTATGCGCACTTACTGTACAATCCTCAATTATGTTCATTTATTACCGTAAATGAAAAACATAATTCTAACTACAAATTAAACATAAATTTTGTAACTGTAAAGAGATCTCTAAGTTTTACTGTTCTTCTTAATTCTAAATCGTCAGACATACACTGTATTTAAAATACTATGTGTGAAAAAATATTCAACTATACAGGTTAAATGTTAAAAGGGTGAATTTAATAACGTAACCGTATCGAAACGTTGAAACAAAAATTACTATTTCACACTTTTGGACTAATTAAAAAAATCGAATTTAAAAAATCTGAGTTTATTCGTGCTTTATCAACAATTTCCTAAATTTCAAATGATCCTCCAGGGTTACAAAATATCGAGTTTTTCTAAAGATGCATGCATATGTTTCAATAATAATAACCACATTCTTCAGCAATTCGAACAATATCAAAACCGGCGATTGTCACGACACCCATTTTCCCATAATTTTCCAGAAACAAACTAAGATTGGCTTGCCAGGTCTCAAATAATATTTTGGTATTCCATACTTTGACCATTCTCGCGTATTCGAAAATGAAACATTCCAACCCTCCCATTTTCCAATCTTCCCAAATTTTCACCCGAATCCATTAAAAATTCCTTTCAATAATTAACGAATTATCAAACATCGACGCAGGTATGATAAAAGTCTGCGATACGAGGATAAAAAAATACACCGTCTGCAGCGGCTTGTTGCAGCCGCCAAAACCGGTCGGTGAAACTACCGCATTATACACACGAGGCACGGGAGCGCGGATACTTGCACGAGATACGTTGCGTTATATGCATGGTAATTTAACAGATTGGAATTTTCGCATTTGTCCGCAGGTGGGTCAGGCCGCGGCTGCGTTTATCGGTTGGTAATGCAGAGTGAGAGGCGAGCCCGTCGTCTGTCCGTTGATTCGTCCGACAGTCCAACAAGCAAGTCGGCTACACTCTCCTCGTCTCTATCCGTTCCCCGGTCAGATTTCACGTCGGCTTATAATTATAACAGAGCCAATCTATCCGAGCCGAGCGTTGCGGCATTATAGACGCAAATGGAAACCTTGTTCGATTTTTGAAGGGTTAACCGTTACGAGGGAGTCGGACGATATCGCTTATAAGGAGAAAGTTCCGTGCTGCAGATTTTGCGCACCCGAGATTCCCGCTCAAAGATATTTACACCTAGATTCGACTGCTCCGATTAGTCGGAAACATTATTCTTATGTGACACGTATTATTCAGACCTCCGATATTGTTACGTATGAAACGAGATTCGAAAGTCGAACGGTTTTTCAGCGATTGGAAAATAAGAGAAAAAAAGAGAGAGACGAAAAGAAGAAAAAAAAAAAAAACACCGTTCATTTGCGATTATTATTCTCAATCGTCTCGAATGAAATGCGAATCATTGTTTTAATCAATTCTCGAGTTCTGGATAAAACCGACCGCGGGATTATCGCGCTCTGCGTTACCGACCATCGCACGCTACGAAATAACGTTACACGAAATAACTCGTGTTTTATCAAAATGCTGTAACTCGCGATTGGTTTATATGGAATTCATCAAACAACCAAGAGTCGACGAATTTTTCTGGACGTCGGTTGCAAGGAATAAATTTATAGGTGATTTTTACGACGGGAAAGACGTAAAACGGTGAGACAATCTTGGTTCTGGCATTACTACTTGATTCTATAGACGAGACCGTAAAAGTGACAAGGAATGTGTATTTTTTATTCAGGGCATCTACTCAAATTCACTGCTAAACAAAAACTTCCACATATTTCTAAAGACGATATTCAAAAAGCACGGGTAAAATGATTCAATTTTTAGATGGTAATTGTATTTTCAATTCAACAGAGGCAGGACAATGTTGTTCTTTCCAAAAATCTTCCCGTACCTTTCCGTCTCTTTGGTTGTTCGATAATTGTTTAGAAAGCAGCCTTAGTTGAATAAAAAAAAATTCGTCGCGTGAAAACGTCCAATAATCTCGGAAGCGATTGATCAGAGATCGTTGATTCGAGTTCGTTAAATTTGTATGCGGAAGCTTTTCGTGAAAAGATTTGATTCTCTTTGTCGCGTCCCAGATACCACCGAACCAGCCAAATTTGACTCTTGTCACAAAGCATAGTTGAATCAGGGTCACATTTTCAAACGCGCTTGTGATTGACAAGTTTTCAACAAAAAGAATCACTTCCAATGTACACAGAGCATGCATGCCGATACTGCTAATTATCTGTTGACTTTTCGTGTGATTAGAAGGATGAAAGGCTTCACTTCTGTTCGGAATTACGAATAAATGTGAAGTCACACCAACTCGGAACATTTACAACAGAATGAAGTTAAATAAGTTGTCGCATCTTCGTGTTAATTAAATGGATTTCACGAGTGCGGGGAATCGTATATTTTTCTCAACTTGTAAAACTTGCATATTAAAAAGAAAGAAAAAAAAAAAATGTTCAACATGGAAAGTTTGATGATGTAAAAATTTAAAACCGTCCCGTTGTGACCGAATACGATAATATTGTACCGTCAAAGTTTGAATCTCTTTTGCAAAGTTAAATCAGAAACAGACTTGGCTCGAAAAATATTGTAAAAAAAAAAAGAAAAAGAAGAAGAAAAAGTACTTCTCGGAATACACGATTATTCAAAATCAAATGTCGAAAAAAGTATAACGATAGCTGAACTTATACGTCACGCATACCATTTTGATTTCTCATCGTTCCGTTTCTCTCAAGTCCCCCCCCCCCCCCCCCCTATTTCGGCGGTAAATTTAAATGACGGTTGAAACGAACGCGCGTCGGTGCTTGAAATAATACGGAAGTTCAGTGACACCTCGTTCCGCGATGGTGACTTATTATTAGCCAGCGTGTGCCTCCGAACCTGACCTAGTTTTCTCCTGCGGGTTATTCCTCCTAGTGAGAGGGTTGGCCACGGCGAAAGATTTTTTTATTTTAGTAAACAAAACCAAAACGTCGGGTCAGGCACCTGTGCCTTGACGCAATTAGAGTCGGTCTCTGATGGCTCGTCTATTTTTGAGTCTCCAAAAATGAGTTTACTACGCTTTCCTTTTCGGTTTCTTTAAACTTCCGCCGTTCGATATTATACTTAAGTTTGAAGTGAGTTGAATTTTTTTCATCCCCATCGTTGATCTGGGAAGCGGATGACGCCGAATGACTCACCTGGTCGCATTGCAACCACAGTATGACGGAGTTGTGATAGCGAAGCGGACCTCCGAGGCCGGAACCCCCGGCAAGTTGCTGCTCCCTTAAAATTTCGGAATGTTTCGTACCAAACTGATCGAAGACCTGCAGCGATCTGCAAAATGGAAATTTTAACCAGGCATTAATTGTCGTGTCTAGTCGTGATTGACTCGGGTTTGCAGGGCTGTAAACGGAGCGGGGTTGAAATGTCGAATTTTTTTTATAACGAAACATCGAAGTTTCGAAAATTTAAAGTTCCGAAAGGACAAAATGGCAAAAATTTCAAAATCTGAAATATCGAAATTTCACCACTTTCATCTTCCTTCGTGTTGGATTTTCCATATTTTTACGTTCGGAATCGTGGTTATTCTGATTTTTCACACCCACTTGTTGGTTAAACTACGCCGTGTGAGTATATTTTAATTTTCTGAATTTTACCCTATCGAAACTTTGTTGTTTTGCAAAAGTTCGATATATTCAATTCAAGTTTCGCCACCGAATACCTGATTCGGAATTAGACGCTTTGCGAACTTTTCAAATTCGAAACTTCATCCCCACCCTGGCTGTACGATCAATCGGTTATGGGATCGAACGATGGATCGATTAATTATTAAAAGAAAAAAACTAAATCAAAGTACGGATTAACGATAATCAAGTAATGAAAGATACAAATTACTCGTTCTAAATATAAAAAAGGAAACCATTGTTGAAAAATAGCGATTGATCGGAAGAACATTTGATTGGAACCTTTGTTATAATACAGATTTGATACGTCTACGCATTATTTTTGTTTATTTCATTTTTAATTTATTTTTTTTTTACTTACGAAACATTCTGACTTCAGAATACGAGAAAAAAAATTGCCGAGAAAAATTTACTACCTGATACCAGCAAAAATTTCGTAAATAAAGAAATTAAGAGTGCTCGAGTAATCTTGAAATTGTAGTAAGTATGATAAACGGAAAAAAAAATTACAACAAGTTTATTTTTTGAAACAGGAAACCAGTTATCTGGATTGTCGGATGTTGCGTTAGCAAGCGTATCATAGCCAGTTTCCTGAATTGACGGAAGTTATAAGATCACGAATCAGAATGGCGAGTAACCGCTCTGACGATTGTTGCTCCAATTACGGATGTTAAACCTTAAAAAAGAAGCAAACAAACCAACGTACGCCGAAAGTACGTTGAAAATTTGAATCAAGGTCATCGTGAAAACGACTACGTCATATTTTACTTGTTATCCAGGATCTTATAAAACGAAAATTAAACTTCTTTCGTAATTGTCTACAATTATACAATAAACACAAATGACACTCGAATAAAATGCTTGTCGGTTTCGATGCAATTTTCGAGTACTTTAAAAATTCATAGCTTTTATCCTGGCTCGATACGAAAGTTGAATATAATAGACGAACTTTCCTGAAAATTTTTAGCAAATCGAAGTTCCAAGAAAAAAGTTACAGCTATCTGAAAATAGCGATTTTTCAAAAACCGATTGGCTTTTTGTGGCTGTATAATAAAGAAATAGAAGTAATTAACGAAATGTAGGCCGGATATCGATAGAACAGACCTCAATGAAAATAATCAGCAGTTAGTCAACCCTCTAGATTGAAAACTGTAGATCAGAGAGCCTTTAAAAAAAACAGGTAAAATTTCGTTAAAACAGTGACGCAGTTGGAAGCTCGGCTCCAAGCCGGAGTTTGAACTGAAAATATATTTTTTTCCTGAAAAATAGAAGGTCTACAGAGAAGAATACCGTTTCAAACGAGTCTCCAAGTTGATTAGAAGCTAAGATAAAAAAAATGTTAAAATGACCAAAGGATCGACGTTTTTAAAATTTTTTAAATTTCTCCAGCGGCCAAATTTGATCGTATCGGGCTGAAATTTTCAGGATCGTCTCCTTTTCTGTCTTACTTTCGAAGGAAACAATTAGCATCAAAATCGCTGACCCAAGTGCGCAGACTTTCGTCGAAAAGTAACGTATCTGCCCACCTATATATGTATACATACATAACATACAAGACTTATTTTTATTTTGCCATTTTTACAAAAAGTAAAATATACAAAAAGAGGGGGAGGGGGGGCGGGACGAGAAAAAAATCCGAAAATAATACATAGAGAAGAGCGAAAGGCCTGGAAAGAGAAGAAAAGGAATATAAACGAAGAAGATGCGTGAGAGCCAAAGTCTTCCGCGTATTACCCGCGATGGGAAATTGTTGGGCGGTCCGATGCCTCTGAACCGAAATAGAAAAGATGCGTGTTCGTCGGTAACCGTAGACGACGCCGGTTTCCGTTTCGTGTAGGAATATCACCAGACATCTTGATAAATCTTGCGAAGTAATCGGGAAAAAGGAATTTCCCTACTCAATTTTCACGTCCCATCGCACAACGAATGGTTATTACAGTAAAACTCAACGACCGGAAATCGCTGGATGACAATTTTCTTTCGTGAATATTCAACGCTTTTTGTAACTTTTTTTTTTAATCATCTCTTTCGTGCTTAAAATTCCGATAAATTTGTATTGTTTTATACGGTATTTTTGGAACGAATGTTTTCAGGCTGAGAATTTTTAGAAATTTCTGCAATCAAATTAGAAACATTAAATTATATGCTTTTCGATGTGATCGATGTATCAATTTTGAGTCACGATTTCATGTTGATAAAAATTTTTAATATGAAAAAAAGAATCATAAAACAACAATGCCGAATACCGGAAAATGAATCAATCTACTCATTTTTAGCTGAAAATTGACTGAGTAACCGTCAAGACACAGATGTTCAGGAAAAAAAAATATGGAGATACTGCGCGATGAAAAATAAGTATTCATTTGAGTGAGTGAAGATGAATTCTTGGAAGAATAATGAATTAACGATTTTTACGATATTTCATTATTTAGCGTGGATCAAATCAGACGATTTCAAATGTTTTTAGTATCGATTATACGGTGAAGATATATTTGGGGTCATTTTGATCCTGGTGTAAAAAAAAATGTCAAATTACACAGGTAGACAAAAAAAAAAGGTTTTAAATTTTTGTTTTTTTATTTTATATTTAAATAGATATATTTCGATTCTATACATCGAATAATAACTAAAATCTCCATTCATTACCTCTAAAGTTTGCTCTTGTCTTTTTTACGTTAATAAATAACACCAGTCAACACGAATTTTGAGTCTAGGTTCTAGATCTCAATTTTTGATTTCTTCCACATAGCTGATAAAAGAAAAAATAGTTCGATTGGATAAAATTGACTTTTTTAAAAACCAGAACAATATTTCGTATTTAACAAAGAAAAAAAAAAAATTACCTATATTCTCAAACATTTATTGTAAATAACAATTAGACGAACTTCACTTTCACGTTTAGATCACTTTTGAATAAAACACAAAAAATTTTGTATAAAAGTGATTCAAACGGAAAACAAAATTTTGTTCAACTGTCGTGTACAATGAATATTTGTAAAAAAAAAATAGGTTATTTTTATTAAAATCCAAAATATCGTTCCGTTTTCTACAAAAGCAAACGTTACCCAATGAAACTATTTTCTTCTTTCATTAGTTACGGCGGACAAGATGAAAACTTAACATCAAGAACCCGTACTCAAAATTCGTGTCGACCGGTGTTGTCAATATCTGAACGTGTGTCGTTCGAATTTGCTCAGACTTACTTTCGTTAAACTTAAAGAGATCCCCGCCATAAGTGTGTAGCGTCAAAGTCAAACATTGGTCCGCAACCGCAGGCGTGTAATAAAAATTTCGAAAGAACTTCCTTGCGATAGTAAGTTTCGTGGTTGGCGGTTAATTGAACGCCAGCAGCGTTTAAATAGACTTATCGCGGTTTGGGGCGGAAAAATAAGGTGGCGCAGTGTTTCCTGGAAACTGGAAGAAACCGGAAGTCCTTTGAAGATAGCTTGCTCACAGGCAATCGCTCGTACGGTACGCACCAAGATATCCTACACCGACCGGTACTACCAAGGTTAGAAATGCGATAACAGTGGGGATGAGTTGGTGGAGTGGTGGTCAAAACTTCGAAGGATCAATATTTCGAAATTTGAAACATGCGGAAATAAAATAACGAATGATGAATTGTTCGAAATATTGATTTTCGAAAGTTCCACCGATCAGAATGACACATTTTTATTTCGAAAATATATTTTCAAGTCGGTTTTACTTTGACTAACGATAAGGAAGATATATGTTGTAATCAAAAATTAAGATCTCGAAGGAGCAAAATTTCTTGAGACCACAATAACGAAAAATTACATTTGTAACATCTTTCCTTTGCAAACCACAATTTAGATATCGTTGAATTTATTGGAGGTGGAGGTGAAAAATAAAGAGAATGGCCGAATGATAGAAAGAGAAAAATGTCGATTTTTCAAAGACGCGAAAATCTAATTTGTAGTATTATACAAATTTTGAAGTTCCCTGTTTAGAAACTCGATATACGGAAAAACGAAACTTGGAACACGAAAATCTAGAATCTGTATACGATTCTATATTATCGAAGCTATTTCTAAAGATTCCACATTTTGGCATTCTATAATTCTGACTTTTCTGTTGTTTTTTCTTTTTAATTTTTTTAATTTTCATTTCCTACATTTTTCAGTCTTATAAATTAAATTTTCCTCCTATTTCCTGATCTTTTCACCTGCTTTTTTTCATATTTTGACTAGATGATAATAGGAGGATCCATCTTGCAAGCGGCTGTTTCTGTCTATATAGTGTTCAAACATCGAACAATCACCTAACCGAGTGACTTATGAAGTGCTCAACCCGATAAGTCAAATCTATCAAACGCATGGAGAAAGTCAAGCAGCCGAAGGTTCTGCCAAAAAGTGGCATCATTAATTTTACGATCTGCAACTTTGGCTTTCCGATAATAATGGAAATAGTTTATTATGTTTGTTAAAAATTTTTAAACTCATGTTTTCGAAAGTTGATTCTCTTTTTTGGCCTGGATGTTTATTTGAGATTAGCACTATGAAACATAAAACTTGGCAAAGAGGAAAAAATCCACGATTTTCAATAATTATTTACACCGAATGAAATACAGTTCATTTTATTGAAAATACGCCCCGAACATAAACCGGACCGTTTTTGAATCAGATAAAACCAACGTAGATTATTTTCAAAAAACTATCCGTTTGTCCAATATTCTTTATACTTTTGAAGGACGTAAAATAATTCATTGCGATATTTCTCAAACAAAAAGACATTTATATCTAGTTAATTATTTTTTCTACCATCAAAAAAATCAGTCATCATTTTTAAACGAATCAAGAATAGATGTTAAAAATTGTGTTAAAACCACCTTAATAAAATAAAAAACGACAAAGAAACTTCCATTTCCCTAGTGCCATACGTTGGGTATGGGAAATGGTTCGCTCTTCGACTGCGACGATACATGTGATCCGTTGTATACTCTAACGGAATTCGAATTCGAATGACAATTTCTTAGAAAAATCCAAGTTACAGAGCCTGGGCGAGACACTCGAGGTATAAATGGATATAATGTGTAATACGACGACCGTACGTATAAATTCTTCGGGCCGGAAGCGTGATTCGAATTGTTGAATGAATTATTTTGATCACGAAACTAGATACGAAAGACAGAGAGAGAGAGAGAGAGAGACAGACGTCGTGATCTGACTCACAGTCTTTTTCTTCCAGCATCGTCGAACTCGTGAAATGAAATTTAAAATAATTCTAACGACCGTATGGTGTCCGTATGTGTGTATATAATATATATATATATATATATATATATATATATATACACGGTTGCACACATGTTATTCGGGACACTAAAGCTCCTGAAATAAGAAGCATTTAATTTCGTGTTGCTGCGATTTATTGCTTAAAAGAAGAGAGCCTCTAATTTAGACAAGTTCGTGATTTTTTCCATGCGACAGTTGCGTACCTGTCAAGCAAAAACTTACGTACTTATTTATCAACGTAGAGTGAGAGAAAAAAAAAAAAAAAAAAAAAAATATACGCAAACGAATGAAAATTTTGGTTATTATTCGATGTATGGAATCAAAATTTATCTATTAAAATATTAATTCCAAAAGATGAAATATTTTCTGCTCATCTCTGCGATAACTGATATGCGATTTTTATTGCCTGAAAGAAAAAAACTTGTTGGTAAATTTTTTTTTTAGATCGAATCTCATATTCTCCAGCAATAGGCAACGATTGTTTTTAATAATTTTACCGTGCAAAGGGGTACATGCATTTTAAATATAGACATTGATAAAAAAAAAATGAAATTGGATCTTGAGGCTTAAATGTAGCATTGTAAAAAAAAATTCAATTCCAAACTAAGGTTGACTGTTTTTTTTTTTTTTTTCAAGTTTTTTTAACAATTTTTTACAATGTTATAAAATCGATCGATTGAATGGAAGAAAAATTAATTCCTTCGTTGAAAATGGCTCGTATAATTATTATTGGTCAACACAGAGTTTTTGAGAATTTTCTTTCTACGTATTCGAAATTAACGTACTTTCTTATCGAGGTATCCGGTATACTCTGCTATTCCCGTTGTTTCAATATCAATAGCGCGTAATTAACAAGGCGTGATCATTTTTAACACAGAGAATCTGACGAAGAAACTAGGAAAATTATTAAACGAAAAGACAAGATAAACACTCAATTCTCTAAGAATTAACACTCTACATTTAGCGACAAATTTTAAGTTACAAAAAATGAATTCAATAATAAAATTCATTTGTGAAGACAAAGTATTAAGTTCATGCTGGTCAATAATGTTGTCATGAAAGACATTTCTCTTCGACTACACAGTTATATTCACCAATAAAATGAATTTGAAAAATCAAACGTTCAGTTCTGATTATGTCTGTCGTACGTTGAAAAAAAGTTTTGAAACTATCGCTGCACTGCAATCGAGACCGACCACAGACATTCGCTGAAAAGCATATACATTATGTGCATAAATTGATAATTTTGGTTAAACTGTAAAATATAACGATAAGAATTAAGTGTCTGCGGTCTGTGAGGTTATCTACAAATTCGATTCGAAACTGGACATATTATTTCGACCGATTGCGTAATACGTGGGTAATTAGCTCAGAATGCAAGTAAAATTCCAGTATATTTTCATATTATTTTACATTGCTATTTTATTATACATATGCAAGATTCAAAGATATTTTTCAAATGATCAGTGATTTTACGATTGCTGTGCGGAAACACCGAAAAACTACGAGAAAAAGTTTTTAATTAACATTCCAGCGTCGACGATAAAAGAATATCAATTTAAACAACATGGGTTTTTAAAAAAAAAAAAAACATATTCTCTATTACTTGTTTTTTTTTTTTTTTTCATATCCACGATTCGCAAGCACGTAATGCTTTTTCATTAACGAAAACGCTCGCCAGAACTTTTGAACAAAACTAACTCTGCACTGAATAACTCTAAAGGGGCGTGTCGATGCTGCGTTAGAATACAGCTAGAAGCGATATTTCTACGGCTTTGCCAGACTCGAGTCATAACTCAAGCTCCAAGGCTGATAATGGCCGATAAAATTTGTATATATATAACGGATTGTCGGCAAGGGTGAAGTAGATGACGAAAAAACGAGCGTGATGGAAAAACTTCTTCGTATAATTTCATCGACGAGCCTGCGGGAAAATTTCCGCAAAATTACTGCTGACAATAATTAACAAAAAGTAAAATACAATAAATAAAAAAAAAAAAAAAACAGTTGAAACGCAGTAATGGCGACATCTAAATCATTTTGGCTCTCGGCCATCTTCTGCCACAAATAGCGTTAAACGGCTTACAGATATTAGTCGTAAGATTTTGGCTATTCCATTTTCTCTTCTCTTCTCTTCTCCACACGCGTAAAATTTAAAACTCCAGAACTACCGAACCGATTTTGATTTGTACTTTTTTGTGGATAACTGCGGAGTTTGGCCAAGTTTTAAGCCACATTTCGTTACAATTAGATCAATAGTTTTGGAGATATAACGATGTATGTAAGCCAAGTCGAAGTGGGGTGACACAGTTGTCACCTTTCAGTCACACATTTTTCAACTCAATATTTTTTTGCCCGAGGATTTTTGGGGTCGCTGATCACGAATCTGAAGTCGGAATTTCATCATTTCTGAATCCAAGATGGCGGATGCACTATAGCGGATGTAAAATCGAAACACTATTAAAAATCGATGATTCGGGCCCAGACTTGTTACTTATTATTAGTATTTTAACAGTCATACGAAGTAGCAAAGATCGTTTTGAAGTTGTAAATAAGCTGTGATAAGGTTGTGACGTGGAAAGTTTTCCAGTTTCCTTTTCGTTTTGGCACCGTCCGATGAATTTAAAAGTTTTGTTTTCATTTTCAATCCTTCTTTTCATCGGTCTTTTCGTGTTTCAATCTGAATATCGATGAGAAAATCGCCCGTAACTGGTTAACATTGATAAAAGTAACAGTAAATTCTCGATTCTCATTCGTAACAATTATCTTTTACTCCATTTTCTATTTGCAAAAATACTGCTAACTCGACTAACAATAAGTTTCAATTCTCTGGGTATAAATTATTTGCAAGGTACGCCATAAATATCGTAATACGAGATTTTCCGCATTTTCTGTAACAATTGGATTTATCGGTATATACATAAATAGCACAGGTCAAGACGAGTTTCGATTTTGATAAGAAGGTATGAAATTTCGATAGATTTATCGACAGTTGGACGAAAAAAAAAATATATATTCCCTGGAAAAGTTTGCTTTTGTATCCAGGAGAACGGTTGTAAAGTATTTTACAAAATCCGTAGTTAAAATTTTTATTTATTGACAATTAGAAACAAATATATTTATATGTAATTTTTCATCAACTTTTCACTATCGTATCAAACAACAAAATAGTGGAAAAAAGTTTAAAAGTGAACCCTATTACTTTTTCTTTCATGTTCACAAGTACTTTCTCTCACTAAACCCCCAAACGTAGTCCCCCATCATATTTTCGTTGTATTAGCTCCCTGATAACGTTGTTCGAAGTTCATAATAACTTGACGAAAACGTTCTCCTTGTTCTTCCAAGTACGCTTCTAAGTATGTTGTGTTCAAATTTATCGAAATGAACATGCAGCATATGTACTTTTGGAGACATTCTGCGACCCATGGTTTTAAAATTTTTCAACATGTTTTCAACTAGCTCTTGGTAATTTTCAACTTTGTTATTCCCTAAAAATCCAGAGACTACTTCTTTAAAATTATTCCACCTTTTTTTTTGACGGTACTTTTAAACATATCAGAATTATCAAAAATATCGACGATTACTCAAAAAAAAAAAAAAAAATGTATCATCATCAAAACTACTACAAAAGCCAAACTTTATATGAAATATGGGTACTTTTCCTTTATTATTTTGGAGCACAATGGATAGAAAAATCATAAAATAAATTTTAGGACAAAGACGAAAAAATTTCTTTGCAGAGTTGTGTAATAAAACTAAAATAAAAATAATAAAACAGAGAAGCACGTGACGAATTTCCTGCGTCAAACCTTCAACAGGTACATTTATTTCGTCCCCAAAGATCTGCTCAGCATCCGGCGGGAATCCGTGCGACTGCCCATCGTTTATACACGAACGTCACGTGATATTCTACGACATACGTGAGGTTTATAGATCATATAACGCGACATTGATAACGTCAAGACAAGAAAATCAGGCTAGCACCATCTCCAAAGCCAAATTACGATATTAATCGTGTATAACTAACGTACAATACATGCAATATCATGCGATGTGACCCAATTATAAGCATCAACAGCTGTCAGCCAAAGCCGGTATTCGGCAGCTTGTCTGAAGCCAGCGAATTTCGCTTGCTTATCGACACCGCGTGCGATACGGAGTAAAAAAAAAAATGAAAAAAATTTAATTAGCGCAAAAGACACAAAAAAAAAAAAAAAAAGGAATGAAAAGAAAAAAATAATCAATTGATACGAAAAATTGATAACCGGAGAGAAAAAGATTCGTTCAAAGTTATTATTTGTTTTTTTTTTTTTTTGTTCATTTCAGGTAACTTCTCTCCAAAATTATTTGTAATTAATTGTTTAATTTTTGACGTCACAGATTGGATGAGAGAAATTTGAGGAAAATTATAATGCGTCGGTTGAAATATCCTGACAATTATAATTCATCCGAGATTTCTGATGATTTCTGCGTTGTTTTAGTAACTAACGGAGGCTGCAAAAGATAGCAGCATATTTCGCAATCATACCGAAGCAATCGTGCGAAGACAAGGACGGTTCCTTATCTGAATGCCTCGGATTAAATTGAGTCCAAAATTCGTAATCAGCTCTCATTTCGGTATAATTGAGGATGAGTAAAGATAATCGCGGGTTATCGCACAGGCAAAAAAATAAAACGCCTCGTTTCTGACGCGTTAAAATTCATAATCATCTGTATCGGCTGCCAGATTGGCCGTTGCATTTAGTTATCGCAAAATACAGCGTCACCGTTATGAAATGAATGAAGAACCAGTTTGAAAAAAACATTTCTATAACGGATATGTAGATTTGCAATAAATTTGAAAATTTAATTCTTGGTGTTCAATTACCTGTATATTGAATAAATATAACGGTAAATTATTTACGTGCCAATAAAGTTTAGAATTAATTAAAAGCACATGCAAATGAATCTGCAATAATAACAAACAAAATTACTTTGATTTGATTAACTGATATCGAGTCAATAGATACGATATTAATAATAATTTGATGATGTAATCAAGGTATAATCTCACTATCGGTACTCAATCGCTGTAAAGATATTTTTTTTAAATTGTAGATGATAAGCAAAAAATGATATCTATGGGGAATCATCTTTCTACTTATATTTTCTGAAAAATTGCTGTATCTTACTTACCATTTACTAGGTTTAGATAAGCGAAGATACCTTCTTTTATTATTTGCGACGATGCTACGATTGATTTCATTGAAATTGTGAAAAATTTCAACCCATCAATCGTCCGACATATCTATGAGAACCTATACATTTCCATAACGAACGCAATCTGAAATAATTTGAATCAATAAACGCCGAACTAATTTAAACTTTGGCATAAAGTAAAATTATTAATACAACCCAAATCGGTTCTAATTTATAAAATATAAAAACTTGATGAACCAACAAAAATTCAATTCAATTTCCCGCGAAAAATACGATAATACAGTTTCATGATTGCACAAATTAAAGTCTCACACGCTCCGTATCGAATACATACTCGGTAATCATCCAGAATTATTACATTCCGGTATCGATTTGTCGGAAGCGACTTGTCACGAAATTTCTCACAATTTCTTTCCGTTTATTGGGAATACATTTACACGTGACATGCATAAGTATCATTATTTACAAATATAGATCTTCGTTAAGAGGTGCGAAACGCGCGACGAAAAATGAGAAGCAGCTACCAAATTATGTCGGGCAATTATCTAAACTACGTCTTAGCATTTCGCTTGATATTTGCTGCGATATCCACTCTGCCAGAGTTATCGACCAGCCAGATCTCTTCTCATATCTCTAACAGTCAGTCAGTCGATTAGTACTGTATTCGGTGTATTCTATTCCGCGTAGAAAAATACGAGCTCTACGTAAGCTTTTCAAAAAGCCAAGTGTTTCGATTTTTTTTTTTTTTTAAATTTTATTTTTTTGTTTCAAGTACCAATTCCAACCAAGCACCAATGGCAGTGGTTAAGTCTGTACGTAGCCGATTTAAAATTTTTTAATCATTACTGTTATTACGAACTATTTGAATGAAAGAAAACGACCTTAAAGATACAAAAAAATTTTAATTCATCACCGTTTTGTAGATTAAAAAAAAAAAGAAGCATAACAATAACAATAATACGGCTGCGCATAACGATAGTTACATTTGTATAAACGTTGATAAAATTTTGTTTTTTATTTTCAGACTACCCTTCATCAAGATGTCAATGCCACAATGGAGGGGCAACTTTTTTTTATTAATCGTTAGTCAAGGCCCGCATGCTTGTTAATTTTTGAAATTTATATGAAACAAGTTTCGTATACACTTGATAAAATATCAACAATACGATGTCTTTGTTGATTAGTTATCTTCGTGAAAAAAATTCTTAAACATCTGTCATTTTTTCGGCCGTCACAGTGGCCTTCCTCCTTAAACTGTAATTGCGTACATGACATATCATGACTTGTAATAATTACAATATAAATTTGCTCGAGTTGATGATTTATTAAATAACATGATTTTTTAAGCGATTAGAATGCTTGACAAAGAAATATTTTGCGATAAGTCGAGTATTTTCGCTGTCGGTCTCGGATAAAGTGAATTTTTACACGATTTCAACTTTAACCTTGAATAGCTTTTGAAAGAGTTTAGTTGTCAAAAAATTATATGATATTCGTTTTGCAGAGAATTGTATTCCTTACAAAAACATGTATCGGGCATTTATGTACATTGCCTCGTTACCGAACTACGAAAATTTCAGAAATAACTAACATTGGTTTCTAACTGGAAAACAGAAAATTTCGGTCAGCAGCCAGTAAATATTAATATTAGTCTTATTTCCTCTTGCTACATTAATCAAACGTGTGATTAAAAAAAAAAAAAAATAGTCGATTTTTTCGGACCACTCTAACGGATACGGCACAGTAGTAAGACAAAGACAACAAAATCTTGGTATTGTTGTTTCCAACGGAGAGAAAAGAACATAGTAGCGGGTCGGTCGGTATCTTTTTCGAAATGACTCATCATTTTTGACGACAGAACGATATGCCGCAAGTAATTAAAAGGACAATTAAGCAGGCGACTTTCTCTCGAAAGGGTTTCTCTTGCGGCGGGCATTCATGAAATTAAGGTCGAACTCGGGGGATGGTAGATATCGCGTGAGATAAAGAGTGGCTGCAAGGATGGGTCCGCGATCAACATCCGGCGTCTCATTCGCCGCTCAAATGATATAAAATAAAAAAAAAAAAAACACACGCACTAACCGACTGACCCTGAAACAGCCATGAAACGTGTGGGTGGGCGAAACTTCAGCCCACGGAGACGATATCTTTTCAAGATACTTCCGGACATCGCGTTACGGGACTCGCATAGAAGAGAATGACGAAGGTAGAATAAAAATTGAATATACAAATTTTCAAGCCCACTGGCTATGTAACGGAATGAGATTAAACTCTGCAAGTTATACAAAAAAATTGACCAAGGAAACGGGGGGGAAAAAAAAACAGACCAACTTTGGTAATTTTCAAGCATGATGAAAAAGAAATTAAGCAATTAATTTCAATGTAAATTTAATGAACCCAGAAAAAATAATAGAATACAAGCTTCCGTGTTTGCAGTGAGAAATTTCAAGATAAAATGATTCAATTTTTTTTTTTTTCTTTTTTGTAACAAATTCGAACTAAAAGGGAGCATTCCATAAGTAAATATTCTTAAGCGCGCCAAAATAGTATATTGTGTTAAAAGTGCGGGAAGTGCGCTTGTGCCAAGAAAAGCCCCAGTGTGTAAAACCGAGCGATACAGTTGTGCGCATGCGCCAACGTAATTTCGCCGCACCGTTCGGAAACAGCGAATTTTGCGCACGCTCCAGAAGCTTCGTAGAACCGAACATTCCAGGCAGATATCGGATAAACCATATTACCGTTTTTGAAACTTTTAATTTGCTTTTGTTGGAAGCTAAAATATTATCTAGTAATACTGCAAAATCAATTTTTTATCGAGTCAACGTTTACATGAAACACTTAGATAAAACAAATATTGTAAAAATTCATGTTACGTAAGACAATAAATTGGAATCCATTTCCTTGAAATCATAATCGTCAAAATAGCTTGTACGTGATTAATAAAATGAAACGACCGGAATTCAACGATGAACGATGCTTTTTTTTTTCTTTTTTTTTGCTGTCGTTATGTTTAAATATTTCTTATATCTCTGTGCGATGGCAACCATCATCAATGTAGAAAATTTTAATTGATAAACGTCTGGAGTTTGGTAAATGATCTTTCGGATTGATGATCGATCGATCGATATTTTACTTTTAAATTTTTAACTAAAAACCGTTGATACGAATGAGCAAACATTCGATTTTCCATGATGTATTTTAAAAATTGGAATAACGCGCATCAATCGCCGCATTAAACCGTACGCATTAAATAATTGAATACGGTCGACGCTCTTTTTATCTGTTACAAGCGTCTTTGAACCTGACCTGCGCCTACGTATTTATGCTAGAAAAAAATCCTTGACGGAAGCGATAAGAACTGTACGTTGTATTCGGTGGCGGAGAACGGAAAGTAGATGATAATTTTTTCGATGGAATTCGTTATTCATTGATGAAACGACGCTATGTATACACGCGACACAAGTATTTCATACATCCATACTAACAAACATTTGATAGGAAGATTGAGCAATAATTATCGTCTATATTATCATTTTAAATGTCTGTAGATCCTTTGACTAGCGGCATATATCGCCCAGAGGATCAATTAAATAACCAAACCGAATTAGCTAAGACGCCGTTGTTGAGACAAATATGAGACGAACGATTAATTTGTGTTTATTAATGTGATCAATTTGAATGAAACAAAACGTTATAAATAAGTAGTGAAATAAAAAACCCGTATCAGAAACGTTATGTGCATTTACGTTATGGTAATTTATGAAAATCGAAGAAAGTAAAAATTTTTTTGCCCCATCACTTTGCTTTTGAAGTTAGGGGAACGTGGAACACGACGGGCGTTGTTTTGATCTATCTCGAACAAATTGATCATTACATTGCCATAAGTTCAAAAAAAAAAAAGTTCTGGGACACGACGTATCTCTTCCAAAACATGATGATAAAAAATTTTCATTTTTCATCAATGACCCTGCATCCTTTAATTCTACGACGATTTGTCTCACGATCAGCAGTGAGAGTTTCGATAAGATGAGGTAAAAGGGTTGAGAAATCGCGTGAAACTTGTGAATTTTCAAGTCTACGAAGGCTAGTGATATGCACAAAACCGCGTAAAACTCTTGCGGAATAACGTATGTCACAGGTACGAGGTACAAAAGGCCAAGAAACCGTCAAGTTTTATATAAAGATCGTAATCACCAGGTGAAGCGGGGAAAGGCTTAGAAGAGCCGAAGTTTTCAGTTCGCCGGATTAACCGAGCACGGTCTATGGAATGAGCAAAAAATGGATGAAAATCCGTGCAAAAACGGCAACGATTCTTTGGTGGAGGGTGAACGGTGAAAGCAGGTGAGAAAACTACACCAAGTTTTACCTTGGAGGCCTGAACTAGAAAAGAAATGAGGGTTACGCTCGAAAGATCGAGGGATTTGGGTCATCAAGGTGGACTAAAGCAGTCCGGATACGGGAACAAAAAGCATCAAAGTTCGATCCGAGGATTTGAGGATGGCTGGTTACACTGAACTGCGTTTTACGGGGTCGAAATATTATTAAAGACGTTCTTGTGGATCCCATAGAACTACCTATCGATAGTTTCGATGTAACCAGGTTCGTAAAGTTCGATATTTGGTTAAAACTTTCTACGAAATGCAGACAATGGCAGTGAAATTTGTTTGAGAGCGTTATAAAGAAATAATAAAAAGATGAACTTGAGTCCAATTGCCCGGCACACTTTATACAACACTTTGTAAAATTTTTTCTACGCCCTAGAATTTGAGAGATTCGAACAAATTCAATCCATTTGAACACTGGATTACATTGAAAGTTGGTTTGTTCGGAATATTGCCGTTAAGTTGATACACCGATGAAACACTTTCGTGAAATGGGCCTCTTACGGAATGATAAAAAAACTGTGCGAACAGAAGGAATTCTTTTTCTTAACATCGAGTACCTACTTGAATTATAATGATCAAGTCTGTGATTGCAATATTGTACCCATGCCTGACGACTCGAACTTGAAGAGAACATTTTCATCCAGAATCTAAGATACCAAATCCGAGAACAAAGAACATTTACTTTACAATCACCCTGTATGTAACTTATGACGCCACAGGCAAGGTAGAAGCATTTTATAATATATATGTGTCTCGAAAAGTACCTGGGTGAGGTAAAAGGTAGGAGACGTAGGGACGGTGCGGAGATTTATATGGCGAGAAGGATGAAGCAATAAGAAGGATGAGCAGGGCGTTTCATTATACGTGGAATGAATTGTCGAAAACAAGAGCCGGTTCACTGTTATAGAGGATTTCGAAGCCTAGCCGGTTGATTGTAACGAATGCATCGGGCATATTAATGCAAATGGTGCATACACGCGACGCGGAACCATATCCAGTACTACCCAAGTACCAAAGGGCGTCGCGTCGTCTCGTTCGGAAGGAAACTGACAGAAGAAAGGTTCACGGCCCTGCATGAGAGGCGGAGAGGCTTTGGGGCCCTCGAAAAAGCAGGGCGATTCATTTCGCACCTGGCCCTGGTTCTGGGGCCCGTGAAAGCCTCTTTCTTCCTTCTCTTAGGCCACGGTGGTGGGCACGGGTAGGTAGCAAGGTTGTGTACCTTGTGCCCACCCATTGCACTCGTCCGTGAATACCGTCAGGGTATAAAAATATTGGTGCGCAGTTAGCTGGGGCGAATTGCGGAATTCGTGGAAACATTGCAGTGCGAAAATGGAGCGATGAAAAGAATACAGCCTCGGATGCAAAAGTTGCCGTGGTATCATTCGTACGCTCGAACACACTCTACCGAATCTGCACATTTTTCCGCATCGATCTTTGAACTTGGCGCATAGTGAGAAATCAGCAATTGGAAGTCTTGGTTGTGAGTGTCGTTTGGTGTTGTACCAGCTGATATCGAACCATTCCAAATTTAACAATTGATTCCAGACTTCCGACCATCGATGTGCTTGTTTTGAACGTTTCCATTGACGTTGCAAGACATAGTTGTGTAATTGGATGAATGCGTATTCTAGTACTGTGCAGTATTAACGCGAATTTCATGTTTCGTATTACCAAGTTCCACGGCGGAGCAACACGTCGTTTTCCTTCCCAGAAAGTCCTACGTCCCAAAGTCCAACGTTTTCATCTTCTTATCGGACTCTCTACTCACGATGCGGTATAAGGTTACAAACCTGCGGATGGCTTTAAGAATGTTAATGTGAATGTTACTGTTACTGTGACCGTTAATTATTCATCGTTGAGCGTGTAAGATACCTCAGTTGGAGAGACGACAAATCCTAACGATGAAACTTTCACT
The DNA here is from genome assembly GCF_021155785.1 of Neodiprion fabricii. Taxonomy (NCBI): domain Eukaryota; kingdom Metazoa; phylum Arthropoda; class Insecta; order Hymenoptera; family Diprionidae; genus Neodiprion; species Neodiprion fabricii. The sequence continues at coordinate 24,191,212 of NC_060240.1, forward strand.
AAATGCAATTTTCAGATTCCATATGCTGTTGGTATGGTCCAACAAGAGATCCTCTCTTTATCAAAAGGTACCTTCGGGTATCTTCATGTTTATCATTCAAATTATCGAAAGCTACGACACGGGAAATCAGTCGATAACATTGAAATTTCCTGTAATCATCGACAGACTGAAGGATCACTGTAAAAATTTTGAGAAATTCGTAAAGAATTGAGAAAAAATATTATCACAGTTATCTCGAAATCGATTGGAGTTGAGTCCAAAAATCATAAAAACGTGTTAAAGCCGCGTCAAAAATTTACTATAATCTGATAACCTTTTGAATTTATCTAATTAACAGAGCCTTGTTGTTTCAAAGATATTAAAATTCGTACGCTGAGACTTAATTACTGTCTGTGACTGGGCAGAGAGTCGTAGAGGTTTATCAAAATTGTAAAGGTTCTCACCACACCTCCATAAACTCACAATCGTGACTTCGTCCCTCTATTACGTAAATTATTCCAAAACAATGACCGATCAACGAGCAACTTACAAACTCAAGTTGAACTGATTCCAGACGACACGTAGTCACTTCTCGACAACGGTATTTCCGATTTGTTCGCTAGCATCATTATTACGTCAAATACGTTTTTCCATAACTCTAAATCTGTTACCGAATAAAGAATGAAACAATAAATAGAACATGATTGATTCGCACTTCATAAAATCGCAACAACTATACGTTATTACGAAAAGAAATGGTCGTACAATTAATTGTTGGATTTCATAGGTGTGGGGAAAAAAATGGACAGAGAAATTGGCTCGTGGATGTAAAATGTACCAGCATACTAGATGCAACAATGTTTAAATTTCTCTGAAGGTTTCTTCCGTTTTTTTCGACCTTCTTTTGCAGACTAGTCGGCATACCTGCGGTAGTTCAAGGAAAACTTTTACACAAGTACAGCCAACTCCAGGCATTCGTGCGTATAGATTATTGTAGATACATACGTACACGTGTATACGGTATGTACTTAGGTACTTTAGGTGCAAGTATGCGCCCTCGGCCGTCTCCTCAGCAGCATTGTTGCACGGCCTTTCTTCGCTCATTCAGGTTTTTCCCTACCTCGCTTTTTCTCCCTGTCGCGACATCCTTCTTCTGTTCTTATTCTTATTCGTCTTCTTCTTCGTCTTCTTCTACTGCTTCTTCACCGAGGAGTCGCCGAACGGTAAACCGGTTCATCACCATAACGTATAAGTCATAGCATGCACCTTCCTCCACCACCGGGTATTACGTGTTGATGCAACTTCCTTGTGAACCAAAAGATGCGCCGCAATCTACAGGGTGACTTTTAATTCACCGGGGTGCTATCCAAGCGATTACATTAATCGTTAACTATTTCTACTGGCTTCAATTGTTTTAAGATTTGTCTTGTGAATAAATATTTAAATGCATCGAAGACTTTCACTTCTGATTATTCTTAAATTGATATACCAATAATTATACGTTCAGTTCCAATAACGTTCATTCACGCTATTAGCCATTATTGGAATTCCATTGCTCTGTGATGATTCGCAACGTGGATTGCACATTTTTGAAATACTTATTTTCAAATACCTAACCACCTTTTGCATTTTTGTTTGATTATCGCTATAATTTTTAGCAAGAAATTGCTCTCTATAATTTCAAAACAAATCCAGGACTTGGTAAACCTCGATAATCTTCAAAACTAAAATTTCACATCGTTCTTTGCAAACAGAATGACGAATGCGGAATACGGTTGCTTGAATACAAATGTAAGAACATCGTAAATAAACTGTATAGTTCCAATTAAACCCACTGAGTTCATGTTAAAAAAAACATCTATAAGTGCTGTATCTTCAAGCTATGTAAAGGTGCTTAATTCCTTGTAGAAACCAAGTATGGTTTATAAGATAAATTACTTGTCTGATAATTTCATTATTGTGGAAAAAAAAACAAATAACGATTTTGGTGAAAATTCGAGATAATTTCGGGGAAACATTACCGAAAAGGACACATGCAAAAAAAAGAATACACAGAATAGGATAAAAGAGACAAGAAAAAAATTTGCCTTTCCAAAATTTGCAGGAGAAACGTGGATTTCGTGAATCTTTGAACAGGCGTGAGAGGAAAGTCCTTGAGTTGACCATATTGGTACATATACATAGAAATATATCCATTGGGTAAGCAGGTAGGTAAGTAATTTTTGTTTAGCGCGGGTAGGCAGGATTTACGATCAGGATATAAGAACGAGAAAAGCATCCCGTTACAAAAGGGAAACGCGCATATTCTCCGTACTCGGCCTCTTCCTCGGTTCCCATTTTCCGAATCCTGTTGTTCCGTAAGTAAAAAAGAAAAACCTAACCGAGACCTTCGTCGTCGTCGTCGTTCCGCACCCTCGTCAACAAAAGCGACAAAGGTTCCAGGACCGCCTGGTCCGCGTCTTCCGACCTTACGACCTGCCATTCTTACCTCCGGATGTCATCGTCGCAGAGCCGAAACAGCTGCTGCCCGACCACCGAATTCAAAAGAATGGACTCTGAGGATTTAGCTGCTGCGCACTTTCGTGGTTCTATTTAGTGCGTGCACGCGATGCGCTGCACATACTTTCCAAGGTGCCCATATCAGGGTTTGGTACACCTCGATCCGTAGTTTTTATCTTGACGATCTTTCGATTGGGATGCACTGGACGACGCTCTCCGGCCGGTCGTCATGAATTTTCATCTTTGTTAACATCGGGCTTTCGGGAATGGAACGAGCATACACCCGTCGCATAGCGCATCAGAATTGAAAATACAACTGACTCCAGGTGTTCGTTTGACTAACACACGCTAGGATTGCCACCCCCAAAATCTGGAACGGACTAGTCAATATAATCCATTCCAGCTGTTTGAAAACCCTGAAGGTCCCTAAACTCCGTGACTTCAAATCGGGTGAAGTGTTATTCGAATGTTTTCAAATCTCCGCAAATCCACGCGAAATCGGTTTTCTCAATTTCTCAAAACCTTTCTTCCATTCCCATGAGATTTCCTAAAACCATGGAAAAACCGTGGGAAAACGGTCTAAGCTGTAGATTGAAAAATAGTTTGAGGTCATTGGATTTGTCTGAATCTTAAAATAGCGTCAAAACTTTTTCGAGATGCTTGAAAATCATCCGAACAACATTGCGAAACCATTTTAAATTCTTTCGAAATCCAAGAATCATTTAACCTTATGCCAATTGGTCAGACTGTTACATTGTGATCGCAAGGATACTGCTTATCCGTTTCAGTAAAGGCCATATCCGGTTAAGAACGGATATCCGGCCTCCTCGCGGTTCAATCTGATTACGCAAACTGTCAGCTACCACTTCACTTGCGGTAAGTTCACTCTGAGTTGTAACCCCAAAACACCTCCCGATAAAGAACCAACAAATCAGATGTCAGTTTTTGATGTTATTTTTCAATTTCCCCACCATCATTTTTCCGAAGAGGAAAAAAAAATGAAAGGAAAGTTATCGCATACATTCCAAAGATGAAAGGTTTTAAGATCTAGATAATAACTTCCGACCATTATCGAATGGATGTTCGAACGGAATTAAATGACTACTCAGAACTGATTAGATTTTGGGCCTGATGAGTTCAGCAGTATTCAAGTTATTAGAATAAATAGATCAAAAAGTAAAAAAAAAACAATTCTTCTGACTGGCAATATGGACGAATTACCGACGTCAGTTTCAATTTAGATGAACATTGAAGTAATATTCGCCGAAATCCAGCATTCCTATCATCGTATAATCGTTAGAAAATCGTGCAATCTTTTCTTTTTGCCGTAATAAAATTGACGACGACATGGTGTAACCGTTTTTAACACTGCTGCGATCCGTTATTTTGTAAATAAAAACTGGCACCGCCTCAGGGCGAATGACACGTTATATATTTTATAAGTCACGTGCAAGAAAGTTTTCACACGGACAATTCAATCGATCATAGGCAGTACAGTAAAAAAAAAAAAACGTTGGCCATGACACTGATTAGATTTGGATCGAATGTCAATTTCAACCGATCTACTCGTATGCAACTAAAACGCAACCGGAATGAATCCGCATATTAATGCGCGTGTATGATGGACAAAATAAAACTCAGCTGCGCTTTTATACACGGTTGTAAATCCCCCTCAATACCTGTCCTAATTAGGAGAGTGGCTAATTCTAAGAATGTTTCGTCTTCCGACAAGCTCGTAATTGCTGTCAGTCATGTCATCGTATCGCTTGTTCGTCAGTCATCTCATCAACTGCCCTATTCCTAAGAGTGCTTTATAAAACCAGTTCACAAAGCGTACAAAGCAATTTTGAAAAGTCGAGAAGGAAGAAAAGAAAACCAGCGGTAAGAAAAAGACGAGGAGAAAAAAAAAAAAAGCGAAGTAACAGTGAGTATGGACTATTCTTGGATATGGCAACCATTAGCACCGAGTGCCAAGTCTTCTTAAGTATCTAATACTACGAACAGCCTACCCATCACTACGTATTTTGAATCTGTGTACGCCTACGTACGTAACTGGCAAATGTACGCAATCGAGGCAATCACGTGTAAATATACACGGGAGTCAGTAACCTCGTCCACGTAATTGGTACGTGTGAGCTTGAATATTGGATTGAGTAAGTCGTGAAGATACACCTCGTCTCCTCCTGACGTGTGATCACATGGCATCATAAAGTGAATTGGATCATACGTAACGTCATCTTGGGAAAACATGATTCTTGAATAATTCATTAGACACTAAAGTAATAAATCTGATGTGCTGGTTGGAAAGACGCATGGATACACTTCGTTGAATTGAAATAGAAGTTAAAAGAGGATCCATCGTTTGAAAGGGAGAAAGATTCCGATTTTTGTTGATTTAGTATTTCATCTTCCTAACCCTAGAACGCTACACTGGAGTCTTAAAAGTCTCAAAGCTGAACCGTGAAAGGCAGAGAGAAATTTTTTTTCCATGTATTATATATCAGAAGTATCCAGATTTTGCAACTTTGTCAATGTCGGGATGGATTTCTCGACAAAGTGACTAATCTAATTAAAACAAAAAGAAACAACAAATCAAAATACGACTATTTTGGTGAAAGTTATGACATAGAATCGGATGTCGTAACACAAACCCAGGCATTGTAGGTATGTCGCGAAAAATAGGTATGGCATGGGTTAATTAAGCATATCGGTATATGAAACCAAGCAATTCGAGAAGCTTGAGCGGTAGCAACATTAATTTATAAATGATATTTGAAATAATTCTGCCGTTAACTTTTTTCACTGACGTTTAATATTAACGGTTGTTTGATGCTACACTTCGTATATCTGGCGTAAATTACATGGAACGAACCGTTTTTACTTACTGTTCTTAAATAACATTTGCAGAAAATATATATTTATTTTCTAACAGTAGACAACGGTGATTATTTACAATCTATGTCACAGTGTGCAAGCAGTTGTACGTGATATTATACTTCAATGACAATACATTAAATTAAAATGTATAAGTTATTCCAAAGAACGTCGAAATGTATGGTACATCCTTGGATAATTGAAACATCATTGCACGTACAAAATTCATTTAGTGACTGTGTAACGGAACTGATTTAACAGATTGCAGTATAAAAAAAATTTTATTCTTAGAAAATATTAAGGATTTTTTTTTCTTTGTTTCGTGAGAAAAATAATTCAAGTATTCTTGTCTGCTTTTTTTTCGGTAAAAACAACATTTTCTGTCGACGGAACAGCAAAACACGAGGAGTGAAGCGGGGTCGACCGATCGCAGGTAGTAAAACACCAAGCTTCAGCCTGAAAGTCTAGTTCTACGAACTCTAGGGCCCTTTTTCTTTACTACTCGGCTGAATGAAAAGAGCTATTGGTATTTTTAGGTAGAAGTTATTAAAAAGCGTAAGTGCCACGGTTCTAACAAAAATCGAAGAAAGACTTCGATCAAAAGTGATTACTTCGAAAGTATATTTCTTGTCGGTGTTGTCACAATATTTCGACAACCGTTTAAGATCTCATATTCAATTTTGCGGAGAACTGTAGATAACACTCGAACGTATATATTAACTCTCTCTGCCTCAAAAAAATTTACACCGAGAATAATTTTCATTTTCATTCAATAATAACAAATAAACTCAATTTTTCTTACAGTTTTGCGTGATTTCGACACCTTTTTTTTTGGGAGGGGGGGGGGGGGGGGGGGGGGGGTTGTAATCTTTTTTTTCTGGTATTTTTATGCTTATTAACGATGGAATTAGCATCCCTAAAAATATCAACGATACATTGTAATGAACTCCCTTGTGACGAGCAACGAAAAACGAGACATTTTTTAGATATCGGACGATATTTAGTCTCTTAAATCCTGAAATTTACCCATATAGTTGAATAATTTCGGCTGTCAAGACTTGAAATTTTTGTCCAGTTTGGCCAAGAGTTACATCACGTATTTATTCGAATACTCGTCACTATCCAGCTTACGTAAATTAAGCCACATGGAGAAAATAGGTTTTGAAATCTGAATGCGTGTATTCCTCAAATTCATGAACATATTCTTCAAATTATTCCTCTGGCAAGATTCGATATAATACTCGTACACTTGTGTACGTAATAGTGTATTTCATACGGAAATGGATTAATTATTTCCAACAGGCATCAAGTCTAAGAATTCATTAGGCGGTACAAGTAGCGACACACAAGTAACTTTGTAAGAAGAAGGTTCAAGTATCGTCTAAGCTTGAAGTGCTCAATAAAAAAAAAAAAATAAAAAAAAATTATATAAGCATATAGTACAAGGTCAATGAAATACAATCCAACAATGGAGTTAATTCTAACTCCCCTATTTCTCCCCAGGATTAGTGGCGAAATAAGATTGCCGTACTAAAAACTAGGAAACTTGAATAAACCTTACATTGATTGAAGTGTACAAAGGAAAGTAAGTGCTGCGAAAAATTGCAGGACGTTTCTTTTCACTGCTACTATTATTTCACATCGCGAATGAAATTTCTACTTTGTAGACGGCCACGATATATGATATAGAAGAATTCACTGTACTCCTGATGTAACCTATGCAAATTAATGTCTAAGCTAGACAAGAAGATCTGAGTGTACTTGGTTGAAGGTACACTTGGGGACAATGAATCTGAGACGGTTAATTTTTTACACTAGACAGTTACGTTGGCAACACAGAGAAACCTACAGCGCCACAGTCGGCCGAGCGCGAAACAAACTCAATCTCAATAAACGTAACGTAACCCATGACCGTCGAATCTAACCTTAGAATACGTGTCGATCCAACAAGTCGTTATCTCCTTGGCATTCTAAGGTTAGATTCGACGGTCATGGGTTACGTTACGTTTATTGAGATTGAGTTTGTTTCGCGCTCGGCCGACTGTGGCGCTGTAGGTTTCTCCGCGTTGCCAACGTAACTGTCTAGTGCAAAAAATTAGCCGTCTCAGATTCATTGTCCCCAAGCGTACATTACCATCGGGGAGTCCCAGTCAGACGGTGGTTCAAGGACGAAGTAGTTCTAGCCGAACATAGAAGAGTAGAAGCGGTGAGTGGCCTTCCAAGTGTCTAATTCCGCAGAACGGACGCCAATCTACTCAACTGTGCCGACAAGTACTTCGTCGATATAGCTGCAGGGTGTGAGTGTATGCAACAAAAGGATACACGCAGATACGCACATCCCTCTTCACAGGGGCTTTGACGATGTTCGTGATAATTTCCCAATTGCTATCTTATTTACATATGATACACTATACGCGGAAGACAAGTTGTTGCAACACACGCAGCAGCACCAGCAGCGGCAATAATCGTCGTACAAATTTTTCCTCCTACAATTACCCAATGAACTTCACTTGAAGAGTGACACAGATTTTTTCCACCGCGGTATCATCTACGCTAACTGCTGATAGCTCATCAGACCGTGAAGAAATAATTCCAAGCGATAGGAAACCCGACCAACTTTGTAATACCGAATTCAACGAATCATTTATCAACAACACGTGTACCTGTAGAGATGAAAGACGTAAGTTTCGACATGTTCACGGGGCGAGAGAGCGAAGAGTAAGGTAGAAGATGAAAAATAAGAATAAGAGTACGAGGGTGGTCGTGGTGGTGGTGGAGAAAAAATCGTTCCCAAGACGTCGCAGTGCGCTTAGGCGAAGTCGACGCCGACGTAGACGTAGACGAATCAGGATGAAAAGAAGGAGATAGAGAAGTCTCGGTCGGCAATCAAAGTTTGACTCCGTGCCAACATCCACCCTTCCGGCTAACCGACCGTGGGACGGACAGACAGACCGATAAACGGACAAATATAATCTGGGATGAAAACCTACTGGAAGGTAGTAGGTCGAGCACTTTTCGGTGGATACTCTACACCTAGACTTAAAAACAATGTCAAGTTACGGACGAGGTTGAAGTTAGCAGCTTCAACGATGCGCGTTTGGGAAAAAGTCGTTACTTTGATCCTCAGGATTGTATGAAATTCAGCTAGTAAATCGCAACAAGGAAAACGTGTTCGTATCTCGAAAAGCCAAGTCCTTGAGAGTCGTTCTAAAATTGTACGACAGGATTTTCTTCCATCATGTTTCAAGGGTGCAAAAAGAAGCTGGGATTTTCAGGGTAGAAAAATATTTGTTAGGTTTCATTCTTTCTTTTGCTAGGCGACCAAAAGCTGCGAAGACCAGGCTGATGAAACCTATGAGCACTGTGGTGGTCCTTATTTAGAGTCCCGACAAATGATTTCCGTGCTTGTCCTCCAAATCGAGTCCAAATTACTCAAAAACAATTCCTTAATTTTTTCAGATATTTACCTCCACTCCTTGTGATGCCTCACGAGACTTTTTCGCCATAAGAATAACATGGGATCTTATGATCACTTTGAACTTTATCTTTTTTTTCTCCGACTATTTAAGTGGGAATGATTAGAATCTGACGGGGATTTCTCAAGTATAATTAACTCTTTCCGAGGATATTTTTTTCCGAGAATCAGAATTATTTTCTATCAGAAATCTACTATATATATAACTGAAAAATGAAGCTATCGGAAAGAAAGAAATATCCTCGAAACGAGCTAATTGTATTTGATAAATCACCGTTCGATTCAGATTATTTCCATGAAAATTGCGGTAGAAAAAAAAATAAAGTTATGTAATCTTATTTTTATGGCGAAAAAAAGCCTCATGAGGCTCTATGAGGGGTTGATAAGAATCTGAAAATATTAGGGAATTGTTTTTTAATTATTTAGAGTCGATTTGAGGGGCGGCACGGAAAAAATTAATGGACAACTTAAATAAGTAATAACCAGCCTAATTCGAAAAAATTAGTGGACGTGTTAAATAAATAATAACGACCCTAATGAGCACAATGCGAAGCTAAAAAAGAATGTAATGACCCTTTTATATTAATTAATATTTCAAGTAATCCGCTGGAAAGAATATCACAGTGAAATTTCGAAATATCACCATAAAAACTTGTCCGTTACATTTTTCCATATTTCTATAAGAATGTTTCAGTACATATACAATAATTTTCTGGTAGATCTTTTTTGTTCATTGAATATTACTATTGTTATATTATTACTACATATTTTGTTTACAACCTTACATAATAGCAGGCGTTACTAAATTTATAACACTTGTCCCAACATATTCCGATGATGATGATGAAACTAAAAGGTGATATCCAACAGGTAATACTTTCATATATCAAGTAGTCAAAAAAACAGTTTTGAACTAACAAAAGACTTTTGATGTTCACCTCTTAGAAACCCTGAAGTTGCCCGAATTTCTCTAAAATTTTCAGGGATAGAAATTGTTATCGACTTATGGACAATGAATATGAAAAATGTCACTCATCGATCACGGTATCATTTTACAAACACCTTTCCGACGTTGAAAAAAAAAAAAATGTCAGACATTATCCGAACTAGTAGATAAAATTAAAAAATTGCAACAATTGATCGTACAAATTTGAACTAGATCGAAATAGTCGTTTTCACGCTAACCTTTCTTTTGCGATATCGCAGTCTGTCTTCGAGTGACTTTTTTGTAACATTTGTTACCGGTATCAGAAGCGTTTCCAAGCATCAACGTTCTTAAGAGGTGACATAAGTAGGCTTTAAAGTCGGCCGAATTCTGCTCCAATTCTACACCGCAAAGTAGGTGGGAAAATACAATTTACGCGATCAACTGGAGAACGTAACTCGGTTGGTCCTTGACTGGGTCAAACACGTGTAACCGAGGCCGGGGCGGTTGGCTGGCCACGTGGCGATAGACTATCAAGCGTAAAACTTACGAAAGCAGTAAAAACGGAGATAGATATATCCCGTGAGGAGGAAAAAAAGAATTTAACCAGAACTATGCAACGCCCAATACGTTTCTGATTGTGACGATGAAACGATGCAAAATTGAAAAAGAAACTAAAAAGTTTTTCAACCGAATGTAGAACAACTCAAAAGTCCCAGTTTATTACTTTATTCAGTCTGAAAGACGATGGGAGAGAAGAACGTTTTAACCAATATCTAATGAAAACTCAAATAAGGTGTAATAATAGACTGAAAATTACCGATACCATTACCGTGGCAAGTCTGAAAGAAGATCACCTTTTCCAAAATTTATGTGAAACTATCGGGAGAAAAACGGGATTTTCAACGTGAGGATGCAGTTCAAACGAGTCATCAGCAACGAATTCGTGACAGAGCAGGAAGTTTCTTACAATCTTCTAGGTTACACACGGAAGTCTGAGTCACGATCTAAAATCGCAAGACATCTGGTGGTGAAAATTAGCTCGTCGAAAACGGCTGACGATGAATAAAAAATGATCAGCAGCCAACGGGATGGATCCGAGTCATGCAAAATCGCAGGAAGTTTGAAAAAAAAAAAAAAAAAAAAACGCCAGTGCCAGAGTGATTCAAAGCGAATTGCAGTCATCGAGAGTTATTCTAATCGTAAATCGGAACATTATCACGCCTTCAACATTGATCCATCTCGTTATGTCCAAACCACATATTCGCCCTATCGTAACCTGATGATATTTTGAATTGCAAAAAAGTGACTAATCTATGTGGGACAATATCTCTGAGATATATTGGAAATGCCGAGGAGCCGGGCTGTTCGCAAAACTAGGCTGAAGGACATACCGAGCTCGGATTTAAAGACATGCCGCGTCCTTGAACGGTGATTCGTTACCCTCGGCGTAACAATACCAGAAATTGGTTCAATATTGAACATTCAAATTGATCCGGCACATTCAAGCACCGGACATTTAGTGCCAAATCGACAACGTTCTGCGATATACGAGGAAACGAATTTCCTCGATAAAATCTGTGACAAGTTTTTCCCACCAAATGGAATGGAATGCCGTGCAACCTCCGGACAACGCCCAATTTGGGTGACGACCACTCTTTCCTTGGCATTGTTCGTTTATTTATTTATTTACGCATCCTCTTCCCTCCTCCCTTAAATAGATTCACCGATCACTCGCCACTCCAACAGGTCTTTAGCGAAGAGACTAGACCCAGCGATACCCGGCTGTCTTTGCCCGTCACTCTCGCCGCCCACGTCGGGACTCCACGTGTCGCGGTGCCATGCCGGTACCACGCACACGCGTGCTGAATGCCATCTAAGATCCACACCACCATCGGACGGTATAACTTGAGTCACGCGACGTTAAAATCGTCGTCGGAACGGAGATCTGACCTGAAAAGAGGAGCCGCGTGCGAGACACGACCGACGAATACGTCCAACCAGAATCCAACAAAATTTTCACCTCCAAGTTTTGATGCTGGGCGAATCTTAAGCTCGGGATTGTGATGGTTGGGGACAGCTTTCGACATCTCCAATTGGAGAGTTCGAGGTCTTTTGCGTCTCTTTACCTGAGATGCTTGCATAAACTCAAAGGTTTCGGAGCCTCCAAGAACGTTTCCAGGTCAGTGTATCCTACATATTAGACTATCGCTCGTTAGCTTCGAGTTGTCTGGTCGCTGCTGGTGCGTCTATCATGTGCCCAGACGATGTCCGAGGTTCTATGGGAACAGCAGTCGGTTCAGGCGAAAGTTTAATTTGGTTTTGATGACATTCCCGGACGATAGATACCAGCGCTCTTTCTTTGGGATCAAAGAATACGGTATTGTGTTACATGTTCCGTTTTGGCGATATTCGAATGACAATTGTCGCAGTGTAACCGAGCGTTAGATGTGCGTTTGAATGATTGAGCTGCGTGAAAAGTCACTGTTAGTTTTAGAATATTGAAAGTAAATCGAGCAGGTTTAAATTCCTTGTAAACATGTCCGGTACAAGGTTCACAGTCGAGTTCTGCCTGGAAATGACCTCAAGTGACGCGATGATTTCCTGCGCAGTGTGTTTTTCGCCCCTCGCGTGGCAATTGCACTCGAAATAAGTGGCGCAAGTGTAAGCTAGTTAAATCAATCTGAATCTCAAATTTCACCAGAGACAAATAACTTTCTTGACCATTCATTAACGAAATTGAGCCAAATTTGATGATTTCTAACAAAGGCAACAGCTTTTATTCACTCCAAACCCCCGGAAAAGACTTTCTGTTCAATCATCGATCACATGTAAATCGCTGGTATAACCTTGTCAGCTTCCGAGGGGAACTCTCACTTCACTTCCGCCACTCCCAGTGACACCTTTAAGAAGTTGACTTGGATCCAGTGGACTGAAGCAATTGCTCTCTTTTGTTTTTCAATGACTACCGATGAGTTTGTACCACGTATCAGTCAAGTTTCGAGTACCGTCATTATATATTTCAATGTCTTCCTTCGTTTTCGGACATTAGCTCACGCTAATTGAGAGCTTTCAAGAGACATTTATAATCCTTTACTTCGACTGTTCGTACACTATCGATCGTTTCGAGGGGTTGCCCAACGATTTATTTCCCGAGCTCGGGGTAGTCCCAACAAAATTGGTTTTACGGTACCCTCTAAGCGCTCTTCGTTGGCTTATCTCTGAAACCACGTGCACTTGACTTAACGTGTGAATATTTTCTCAATATTCCGTAATCCGAAGGCGTAAGTAATTTTCAATCAAAATTCACAGAAATTTGTTCTCTTTTTCAGCGCATCGCTCTTCTTCCGGTGATTCCGAGGACATTAAATCATCGCGTGTAAGAAATTGTCACTCAAACGAAGTGCGATACTCATCCAGTCGGTATATTAGAACGCATGGATGAATTATGCGCGTATCTACAGATTCTCAACGTATTTTTACAGCACGGTAATCATCAAGGGGACGGGCGAGGGATCAGCCTCGAGAAAATCATCAGACCAGCAAAGTCAAGGCATGACCAATTACGAGGCTTACCTGGCCGCAACAATTAGTAGGTATACCGCATTATAATTAATATAGATGGCTACCGCCGGGACATTGTGGATATAGCCTTCTTCCCCTCAACTGCCGGTGAACTACGACTGACCTTTACTTTAACCAGGTACCCGGGTACTCACTCCATTAAAAATACAGATCAAAAAACTCGTGCGCGGTTTCTTACACATGATGCAATTAGTGTAATTGCTAGCCGTACATTCGTTTCATCCTTACGGAAGCGTATTGATTTCGAAGAGGAAATATTTTCTTCTTACCAACACCTGCTCGTGTATTCAAAATAAACCAATTTGAATTGAAATCAATAACTTCTACAGTTTTCAGTCTCATTAGTTTCAGCTTCCAAGTAAGCCAGCATGTCAGATTCGTTGCGGTGAACCCAATAAAAGTTCGATGAAACGAACACCAGATTGAAGTTAGTAACGTTGATATAACGAAATATCAAAACTAAAGTCACTGTTTCGAAAATTTATAACGACTTTAAAATATTTTAATTTCCAAAATCCGAGTACGTTTTACTTTTTAAAAATATATCACTCAGTTCGAGACGATCCCACAGTTACGAAATAATTATTACTCCTAAAAACGAATCGTTACATCACGTTACAAACTTCTTTCGACACTTCTCTCGAAAGGAAAACCACGATTCAAGCATTACACTGACCTTATAATTTTTCGCCGGTCATTCGGATGCAATCTGTCAGCCATTGTTGCGTCAACTTCTCTGAGCTTCCGGTGCAGCTCGTCGGTGCTGATTGCGTCGTCGAATTTGATCTTCTTCGAAGCCGGGGCGTCGATATCGGCACTTTCGTATTCCTGTGTTTCACTTTCGCACACATCACTCACCCGATTTTCACCCACTGCACTACGATTTTCATCATCAACCACGACAACACTCGTCGCACGATCCGATTTAACAACATCACTACCTCGCATATTCACGAAACCATCGCCGCGGTCGAAAACTAAGGAAGAACACGGCTCGTCGACCGCGGTATCCTTTGGATCCTCGATGAGCACCTGCCACAGCAGAGATTCTATGTAATAATTCGTCCCGCCGACGATTATTGGCACCTTTTCGACACTCAGGAGCTTGTCTATCTATGTCTATTAAGGAAATCGTAGTAGATTAGAATGGATTGAATAAGAAATTAATCGACTGGTTAAGATGAGGATATCGATATCATCTGTACGGCATATGGAAATACAGAATATATTCCGAGTTGATTGTTTTTCACAAGAAATAAAAAAACTTACCTCAACCCTGATCCGAATCTTTTCAAGTTTTTACTGTCGCAATTTTCAATTCTGACATTTTACTCGTAAAGTTTCAAAATATTCAATCTGGATTCTCAGTATTTTTTTTTTTTTTTTTTTATTCCTTACCAGATTTATATTCAACCAATTTTGAGTTCGAGGTGAGAAATAAATTAATATGATATTCACTGTAACAACGATTTATAATCCTGAAATTCTAACTGAATTCTTCAAGGTACCAAAAGCATCGCGATAAAAACTAAAAGTATTTCAACCATCGATACGATTCGCCACGAAAAACTTGAGACGAATTGAAATCTTTTGTACCCACAGAATGTTTTTACGGCTTTCCACGAAGTTGTATCGAGGCATTATTAGCTTTAATAATATATACGTACAGAACAGGTGTATAAAAATAACGTCCAGATCGACAGAGCGATAAATTTCTCCAGACACAAATTAAACTCACCGTGCTTATCTAGCTAACAGCGAGTTATCCTAGACATTCAAGCTGTGTTAAATGTATAATAGTAGCGTTTGACTCGAGGCAGGTGAAATTAAAGCAGATGAAATATGAGGGCAGTCGTAGTCCGCGTGTCACCAGGTGCACCAACACTCGGACAATTATGTGGTATTAATCAACACCCAAACGGACCAAATCTAACATCTACATTACGAGGCGGACAAAAAGTTCACTTCCCTGCCCACTGGGTGTATAATTGTGAGATTATATGGGCAAATAACAAGGACGAGATGAAAATTTACAAATTACTACCTTAAGCTTGATCATCGGATCATAAGCTCCATGACTCGTCCAATCGGCACACGATCAGGAAGCGCCGTGATGCCGACAATCATAGTCCGTCTACCTGCTGGTATTAAAGGATACAACAGGCAATGCTCTGTTCCTGAAATCAACGACCGAGAACGTCGACAAGGGATCCACGACGTCGAGCATATGGTGCGGAGCCATGGCTTGCTCTTCTTTGGTTACCTTCGCTGTAATCACGTCCAACCCTTTGTAGACCTGAAAGTAGAAGAAGGGTCGTCGTTAAGGAAGATAAGAGGAAAAGCTACACGTCTGAAACGCACCCGTAAGAGGTCCGTTTCCGTTTTGATCTATATTTTATTTCTACGGTGTTCCATTTTATTGGCAATTTCACCGTCGTCGGAGAAACATGACTTTAATTGCAAGGAATTTGGGATATTTGCTCAGTTCCCAACCCAATTACGGATTCGATTCAATTCTATCATTCATTCCTTGTTCTGTTTTTGTTGTAGCGATAAACGTCTATAAGTGGATTTCCTCATTACTTCGGTCTTGATTTGCCAAAAGTTTAGATAGGGACTTATTATCGGCAGATACGGATTCTGCAAAGCACCTTATTATTAAGTATCCGCTAGATTTATGAGTTTTAACAGCATCATTCCACCTTCGAAATGCAACGCATGTTTATTGCAGACGTTGTCCCTCTAACCGTTATCCACTTCAAGTTCAATATTTTTCTATGACAAAAAATGTCAAATATGCTGTTTCAAGTGATGATAATTTACAGACATTTCTCAAGAGAAAAATGATTTTGTTCTCTATTTATTTCACTAATTTTAAAAAAGCTTTACTTAGAAAACTTTCAACTAATGTACCGGGTCGTTATACCCGTACGATTTACAAATTACAAATGCATTGTCAATAAATAGTATTTTCCAAGACAATCGAACAGAGAAATTGAATATTACCGGCAAAAATTTGACTCGTTGAACAGTTTACGTTTGAGGATAATTGCTTGCCAGTAATTTACATATGCTTTGAAAATTGAGTTTAATAAATAACTTTCTCCATTAATCGATGAAATAAATTAAAAAACTAGTTGTTCCCACGATTAACGATGACTTAAGATTATTTTCATCTGATTATACGACAGTATATTCGAAGTATCGAAAGAAAAGTATAAATTATAAAAAACGAGAATTATATCATTGATATTTCAGGTTGAAACATTCGTTAATAAATAACCATTCGAGTATAAAAGTTGTACAAAAATGTTTAATACTTTTCAGGCTAGGAAAGTTATGTGCGCAAGCATTATCAAATCCTAGATGGTCTGGGTCAGGAATTAGTCGAGTTACGTTGCCGTGACCGGCGTTATTATTATTTTCGATGTTATTGCTGTTGTTTGTTGTAGTATAAAATGTTCATGAAGTGTGTAAAAATATATTGAATTAGTTATGTCGATTAAAGATTGTTTACATCTCAAAAAATTAGAATCTCCACAAGTTTCGAATGGAAAACTTTTTCGAATATCGTATTTTTACACTTCTTAAGTAAAAACTTCGAGACTCTTGCCGGAGTTAAAGATGTCGACTAAATACAAATTCCAAACAGACGTTTCATTTTCATACATGTGCACAAATTTCGCTCACTTAAAGCATATCGATATTCAAAAATTTCGCGATATCGCGCCACCCCGTTGGAATTTTTTTTTTTTTTTTCTTTCCAACCGAGTAAATTATATGGTACCAAACTTTATTTCACAGGTAACAAAAAAACACTCTCAACATCTTGCTACATGAAAGATGTCGCGTGCGAGGAAAAATCATTAGCTGCAAGCTCCGAGGAAAAGATATAATGTTTGTAGGAACTGACTCGAGCAGAGCCCGGTTCCGAACACTGTTGGTAACACTGAGAAACCTGCAGCGCCACAGTCGGCCGAGCGCGAAACAAACTCATTCTCAATAAGCGTAACGTAACCCATGACCGTCGAATCTAACCTTAGAATACCGCGGGGATAATGACTTGTCGAATCGATACGTATTCATTCTGAGGTTAGATCCGACGGTTATGGGTTATGTTACGCTTATTGAGATTGAGTTAGTTTCGCGCTCCGCCGACTGTGGCGCTGTAGGTCTCTCCGCGCTGCCAACGTAACTGTCTAGTGTAAAACATTAGCAGTCTCAGATTGATTGTCCCCAGGTGTACATACGTGCATGGGACAAAGCCGGAATTTCGTCGGGGTTCGAATCTCGGATTTACCAAAAGGGGGGCCCGAGGCACGCGCCTCGGCGACGAGCGATGTTCGTCTCTGTAACCGGTACCGGTCCACCGTCAGGAACGAGACAAAGGGCGCTCTTCGCGTCACCTGTTCTTCCCCCGTTTTATACTCCCGATGCAGCCAACTCCTGTTGGGAAACACCTGCCGTCTCACTAAAAGCCCCGTGCGTATATCTATACGTGTATCATTATTACACCGCAAAGGCAGACGGAGAGGTTACCGAGGCGCGCTTCGAAGCTTTTCTCGGGTTCCCGGGGCGCCCTACTTTCTTCGTTTTTACGTAATCACGATTTTCTAGAATCACGAAAAAACGAGGAAACCTGCGCTGCGTTGTACTAATGAGGCAGAAGTAGATAAGAAGAGACTGTAATAAGCTGGGTGATGAAAAAACTGACATTTTTTGCCACGGTCACAAACGGATGATGATCGTGTTTCTCGCGCTTAACACCGGCTCGGTTTAGTTCGTTAGACGATCGAATCGGAGAGACCGGGTCTAATTGACGTAGGTTTCTATCTATACTCGAAGAATTTGGGAAGTGGTGAACGATATTCAGTCTCTTAATACGAATCAGTCGTAAGTATAACGCTGGAAAAAATCAGTGCGCATACAATGAAAATCAGTGAAACGTCACTGAATCAGTGGTGTGTACTACTTGTAACTAGGAATCAGTGAATTTTCACTCATTCAAATTTAGAGAGTAGGAAGAAACAGACACGTGGACAACAAGTTTGTAGATGAAAATGTCTCGCCTCCTTCTTGAAACCCTACAATTCTTATCTAAAACATATTTCCGCGAAGCCTAGATTGTTGAGAATATATTTGACCTACATTCCACTGAAAATGGGACACCTACAATGTATGACAGAATACGTCGTAACGTCTAAATCAAAAGCGAAAAGTCTTTTAGCAAACTTTATGAAAATACGTGGAAAATTCGAAGACTATGAAATTGTATTCGAATCGATCAGGCTGTTTTTCGGAATTCAATTCTGAAATTGTCTGGAACAATCTTAAGGTTATTGATAAGTGAAAGAATTATACCGCGTTGTGTTACCGAAATATTGAACAATATACTACCCCACGCGCATTGCATACGACGAAAATGAATTCTGACCATTCTGAGCGTTTTCATAGAGTTCTGGGTAACTTGGAATAGATTCTAGAGATAATGAGCATTCATTTTTTCAACACGATAGGCGTTTGAAAAGTTCCTTGTGTTTTTTATTCCAATTAGGATCACTGGCTAATCGCAAGTACTGCAGTCAACATTTTTATAAGAGTTCCGGGAGTTTTAGCGAGTCTTCTTGGTAACTTACCAAGACCGGAGTTATAAATATAATCCGAATAAATTATTCCGACTCAATGAGATATAAAAAATGTTCACGGAGTGATCAATTCGCTTTATAAAGAAAAACATCACAAGGTTAAAGTTTGTAAGCGAGCATTTGAATTTTGCGGTTAAGAAAAAGCGAGTATGAAAAATTATAGTAACAATTGAACTTCCGCGGTGCCTTAGAATGAATATGTATATATAATAAAAGATTGGTTACAAAAATGTATTAACACGTTATTTTTATGGAATATATTGCCAGGCAAGATTTTCAAAAGTTTGAACGTTTGGACAAATTCTTTCATAGCATAATTGTAGATAAGTTTTCTAATATTCTTTTTAGATTCAACGGAAAAAAATCATACACTCCCACAAATCGGTAATTGTCTGCTGACGAGAAAAAAAAATTGCTAATTCGATTCAAACTATTACGAATAAATTTGAGTCTGTACAATTAAGCACGATCAAACTTGAATTACATTCATTCACCAAGATTAAATTCCGTCAAATGAACATTTTTTTAGGTCACAAGAAAATTGATTAATCAATCAAGCGAGGCGTGATATAAAATGATTATAAATCCTGATGTAACGAATTAAATATACGAACGAGCGTAGTTCGCAAAATTAGTTTCCGCGTCACGAGTTCAAAGCGTTGCTGAAAAGAAAAATGCTAAAGTAAAATTATAAATTCCGAATTCCGGCCTTCTCTAGGTTTCTCGATTATCAAATAATTCTCGGAGTTGTACTTTTGACGCGGTCGCCGTGTTGGCACAAGTGTCGAAAAGACAATTAATCGTTGCGGAGCCATGCGCATCGACGTAAAATTGTCTAAGACTTGGCACAGCTGGTCGAACGAGCAACTCGCAATACCGAAAGTAAAATTTCCACGGAATACGATGAGCAAACGAGCGTATAATCGATGTTTAAAAAGGTGGTCTTCTAAGGCGACCACGTGCCCGGAATTAGAGCGGTGATAATCCGTTTGTACGCAGACAGCAGGTAGAATTTTGTGTTTCACAGTTGCACGAAGCTTAGGCGCAACTTTGGCGTACAAAGTACATCGAAGCGAACGAAAGCCACGGAAGTAAATTTTCTAGACACGGCGATTTTTTACACCGAGGATTGAGATGGCGAAACAGGGGCACAAAAACCAGACGACACGTATCTCATTGTTGGAGAAGAGGAGGATTAGCTCATTCTTGCTGGCGCAGCAGGCTCTTAAACTTCTACAAAACACGGACGCTTCTTCTATACTCGCTTTTACAATCCATCGCGCTTGGGTTATAGTTACGTGTGTATTTTCGTGTGATACGAATGTACCAGCGATAATATGTATAACTAAACGAACGTTTCACGGTCGTCAATTTTTGCACGAGTCAAGCGTGCAACGTTGAAAAGCTTCTCTTCACTCTTGCTCAACGTGTCAAACTCTGCATTCCCGAATAAGTATCAAATGTTTTTTTTTTCCATCCTCTATTTTTCAACATTGCGTATTTGTTATAACCTGGCGCATTAGACAAAACTTGAATCCATGATGGATTTTAAGGATACTGGGTAATTTTTACAATGAACAGAATTTCAGTTCATTCCGCATACTCGTGATTTTTAAACTTCTTTTATATGTCAAACGACGCGTAGATGAAACTGCAAATTTCAACTCGTCCTAAAATTTATGACAAAAAGTATTTTTCATTGCTCGAATTCATTTTTATGTTTATTCTCGACTCAACCATATAGTCAACTTTTTTTACCTGAAAGGCAGGTCGAAAAAGGTCGAATATTTAGTTGTTCTATTTTGTATTTCGTTAGATTTACTAACAATTTTCAAAAACAGATCAAGTAATATACGTATATATAATAACGTCTCAATATTTTACGTTCATTTTGTCGAATTTATGAATTCGCAGGTACACATGATTTAGATCTGGCGTTTTAACGATTCGGGACCTACGGTGAACAACGAAGAAAATAAGATCCTTTCGAAGAAAATCGGTCCAGACTACGTGAAACGGTGACGTAGCAAAAAATAATGAACTTGGAGGCTTCGATAATTTATAAATCGAAATTGAAGAGGCCTAAAGAGCTGAAAGTTTCAGACAATCCATTTTTTTGGGAATGCTTTCATTAAAAAAAAAAAAAAAAAAATCAGTGACTTGAATGTGCAGGTTTGGATCAAAAATGAATGGATGTAGGTACCCGTCTATAATACATATGTAAAGTTACTCGATTTTCGTACAATTTGACTGATCTAAAAACGGATTGCGACAAGGAAATGTCCCCGCTTCTTGCCAATCAATCATAAGTAAAAAAGTTCCATAGTAGTTGAGTTTCAAAAACAATAAAACTGTGGCGTACGCATGCGCGAAGAGAAGAAAAAAAAAGGGTCAAATTCATCCAGCATCTGCAATTGGATCCAATGCCGTATTCCATTAAAGACATTAAGTTCATTCTAAGTCTGCCTGAGGATGCCATTAACAAACAGGACACATGGTTAAATAGAGGATAGGATCCTCGTGATTCCGCGGTCGGAGCATCATACCTGCCCAAAAACCTGTTCGCAACCGTCAAGAGTTGTCCACCACCTAGAGGCACGTACAATACTGCCGCACGTATCGCAGACTCTATAAGAGAAGCATAACTAAAGTTTGCTCTAACAAATAGCACAATTCGAGCAAATTACGGTACTCGTGCGTCCTGACGTAGGATTAACAGAACACCAAGAGGACCAACGCACACAGAGAGGTATTAATCTGAGGAGAGAGAGAGAGAGCGAGAGAGCCGGAGCAAGCGACGAGCTCGATGTGCGATAAAACACGACGACTAACAGTACAAGGTGAAGGTATGTTTTCGGAGTGCTTGTGTGTGTGTAGAAATAGCTGCGGGAGAGGAGAGAAAAAAAAAAGGGATCAAACGCTAATAGAAAGATAGAAGGCTACGCGTGTCTTCCGATGTGTATAATATTTGACGGTGTGACTGATTGAGTGGGAGGATCGACGCGAGGGGGCAGAGAGATCGTAAGTCTGGTAGTAGACGTTTCGGAATTTCTCGCAAGGAACTACCCAACTACTTTTAATAGCCTCCGGGCTAGTTGCCCGCGATCTGACCGCAACGGCAGTCTCTCCTCCGGATCATGACGCCTTGTGAAACGGTATTAAGCCGTTCACTCTTTGGTCACTTTGTACCATACAGGGGATTGTTGTTCGGTATCTTTAGCATCCGGCATACGAAATTCATCGCATTCCTATTTGGGTTTTGGAATAAACTAAGGAACGAAATACTGAGACAATTGGATTGGAAAGCGATGTCATAAGAGAAGTCAGCATGGACTTACCGCCACAAATATCAAAGGAGGCGTTGAATCCAAAGTTGGCTGGCTACTGCGCGACAAAGGTTTCTGTGATTCGCAAGATTTGAATGATACGACAAGGCGTGCCATGAATGTCCATCTTACGCGTGAAGAAGAAGTGAGCAAATAGGATTTGATAGAAAACTTTTCAAAAACGACCTGGAAGCTGGAATATTTTTATGGGAAAAAAGTAAGAAACAAGTTGAAGGAGGCCAAGAGGACCCAGCAAATAGGCGAAGACCTCAAAGTGTCGGTGCAAAAGGCATTCCAAAAACTAGCCGGTAGATATTTGACCTGGAAGTCCCTTCGTGTAAAGAACCAAAAATAATCACAGCGGGATGAGAGATCGAGAATCCCAACGACGATATTCAACAACAAATATTGATATTCAACATTCAGCATCAAGCATTTATCATCCAACCGCTACATCTCATGAAATTTTCAATATTTACATGCTATCCTGTACATGGAATTCATTGTTCAACATTGAAAATACAGCATTAGGCGTCTAGCATTATTAGTTATACTCGATATTTGTATAGTATTTTATATTCACCATGAGGCGTTAAAAACCTCTCACCCGTTGTATTGTTCATTCAATTCAATTTTTTAACACCGAATAAACGTAGAGTTCAACCTGTGAAAAATTATTTATTCACTACGTAGTACGCGGAATTTCATCCTTCACAGACTTGAATTCCATTCTCAACATTAAGCACTTATAATTTAAGTATTCGTAATCAGTATTCAGAAATTGAACATCTACCAATAATCCAATGATCGCTACGCGGGATTTACTTTTCAGTATCTCGACATCAGAATATGTGTTTAAAATCAGTATTCACCATTCAGTACTCGGCGGTGTTAAGCATGTTTTTCATACTAACCAAATACACAAAGTCTCGAACAGTAGCAATTCAGTATTGAGTTATACTAATCTGACTCTACTATTTTATTATTATTATTATTATTATTTTTCGTTCAATCGAACCGATTTGAAAGCCGAGTATTACTTTGGTGCCGATGTAATTACGACCGCACGAAATTGGCCATTGGCAAAGGTAAGAGTTAAGCAAAGAAAAGGAAGAAGAGAATCCGGCACACGTACGAGTGCGCCAAGCAAGAATCGAGATCAAGGATCGAGGAACAATTGAAGTGAAATGATCAGATACCTCGGGAAAAATAGCTTTGACACAGAGATATCTGATATGAAAGATTTAAGATTTTTTTAAAGACGTTAGGTCATCTTCGATTACTTGATAGGAAACATATCATTTTTTATTGAATATGATCGTGGCTGGCCCGATTAATTCATTGACAGACAAATCTGATTGGGAAAAAAAATTGCATCTCATTTCAAAAACTCAGAACTTACGGTAGCTTTCAAGTCGGAAAAAGATTCATCCTAGAATTGCGAAAATTAGATCGTCTAGAATTTGCAATTATTCGAATTCTTTTAAACAAAATCTGGAGTTGCTTTTTTTTCAACCCATTTGCCGGATAAGCAAAGGAGTGTGGATTTTTGTTTTTTTGAAAAAGCGAAAATTTAGTACAAACTTAATTTCATTCTAATCGTTCGTTATTGCAGACTCTAGTGCAAAAAAAAACATTCAA
Organism: Neodiprion fabricii; assembly: GCF_021155785.1. Classification (NCBI taxonomy): domain Eukaryota; kingdom Metazoa; phylum Arthropoda; class Insecta; order Hymenoptera; family Diprionidae; genus Neodiprion; species Neodiprion fabricii. The sequence continues at coordinate 24,215,161 of NC_060240.1, forward strand.
ATCATACGAAACTGAATATTTTTAGATTGTTTGGTCTAAAGATGAATCAGAATTCCATTCTTCCCCTTGTTCTGCCTACGAGTAGAATTTAAAATCTTGTAAATTGAAAAGCGTCTTATCCTTTATCCCGTTAATGAATGTAAAAGGCAACGTGAAGTCAAACTCTCTTCACTGTATACACTGATAAAGTTGTTGATACGGTACAACCTCTCAATAATGCCGCTTGTCTTAGTCTGTGCTCGCGTGCTTCCCCCACTACAATCCAAAGTTTTTCGCATTCTCTCGCAATAGTGCCAGTGGTGAAATACACACATTACTTACTTCAGTGATTCGGTACGGAAATTCGTCACAAAGGTAGGAAAGTTACTTTTTCGTGCGGAACTATTGAGAGGGTCGAGAACTAATTCGCGTGAATGAGGATTTGTAGTCGGAGTGAGGGAACCGAAATACTGAGAAATGTAATCCTCTCGCAGCCCGCGAGCGGCTCTATTGAGAGGTTGCAGTGAAGTACCGTCTGAAGTTTCCCTTCTAAGTAAGATTGTTATCGGAGACTTTTTCTTTGGTGAAAGTTATTTTTGCCAAAATATATCCTATAGTATGTTACTCGAAATGGGCAGGGTTGAAGTTCGTAGTTTGAGAACTTTCGAAAGTACTTGATTCCGAATTTTTTTGTGACGAAATATGGAGTAAAGAAATCAAACTTTTACGAAACAACAAAGTTTCGAGTGGTTGGAAAACCGACGGCTCAAAGTTCCGAAGTGCAAGATTCCAAAAATTTAAGATACGATAGAGCAGATTTCGGAAAAGTAAAGTCCCAGTAGAGAAAAATTCCAAGAAATAAAGTTTGGATAGGGTAAAATTTCGAAAATTAATATATACTCACACAGCGCAGTTTACTCATCAAGTTGGTGTAAGAAATCAGAAAAACCAAAAATCATAACGACCATGATTCAGAACGTAAGAATATCGAAGATCCAAAACAAAGACAAATCAAAGTGGTGAAATTTCAGATGTTTCCTTTCAAGTTTTGTGAATTTCTGAAATCTCCAGCTGGTTAAGCCCTGGTCTTTAGTTCTCCGTAAGACTTTTCCTCTTGGATAAACTAAAGTTGTCAGAATCTCTGGTGAACTTTTACAACAGAGGTGGAACGACTTAAATTGAATAATGAATTGAAATAAAGTTTTCCAGTACACCTGATGATACCAGCGATATGAAATTCGTAAATGACTTTATTTATTATTCGCAAATCGTCTCAATTTCAACAACATCTTTTACCGAATGTCTTCTCCTCCCTTCTCACAACAACCCCGTGAAAATAACTTTGTTTATTAAACTTGAACTTATTTTCTATCAATTAAACATTCACAAATTGAAACAACTCCAAACTAACCAAGAACTAATTTACAAACTATAAATCGATGAACAAGCCTTTCCTACGCAATCTCAAGTTTCGCCACAAAAAAATTCGGAATCCGGCGCTTCCGGAACTTTTGAAATTCGGAATTTCCTGCTCACGAAATGACAAGTTAGAGCAGAAATTAGACATTCGAAGGATGACACCGATCCCATCGACGACGTCCGACGGGCGCATGTGAAATGCGACGCACCTACGCAATCCCATAGAACCAAGTCCGGCTCGGGGCTAATCGAAGCAGAGCAAAGCGGTGTAAAGCAGAGCAGATCATGGACCAGGAAGAGGAGGCAGCCGGCTGTGGCGGACCGGTTCTCAGAGGCCGATAAAAGGAGCTGCGATCCGCGGAGGGCAGCTCGGATGATGAACGCTCCGCTTATCTCCCATTCCAATCTCGAGACCTAGCAATACAGCACTTTTCACATACCTACACCCATACCCACCTACCTCTCCATTTGTCAGGTTCGGGGGAACGAAAAGCGCGACTTTCAATGTCGGTCAAACAACTGGAACTGAAGGCACGAGAGTTTCCACGGTTTCCACGGTTTCCACGGTTTCCACCATGGAGAGTAGAGCAAAGGGGACGGACACCGTGGAGGTTCGAGATTTTGAAACTTTGCCTCGCTTTGATCGTTGTTTGGAAATAATTACATTGTACGTCGTGGTTGTCAGGTCAATGATATTGGAACGGTTTCCCCCTTCGAGTATGCATGTATTTATTTAATTAATAAAAACGAAGATCTCACGTTCCCTGACAACGAACGTCTTTTGGAATAAACGAGTATCTTGCGGGATTCCTGAAACGGACTTTAAAAACGTCTCCTTGTACTTTTGTCTTAAAATAAACCGCCCCAGTCTTTCGAATTCTCCTGATTATTTATTTCGCCCTCTCACGTGACAATGTGAAGGGTCTGGGTTTGAAAAATTTTGTTTTACCACGATTCCAACTTAACGAATAATCCAATCCGGAGTCTCTTTGCGCCGGAACTCTTGACTTAATTCCTAGAAAATGTTGTCACGATTTTGTGATTACAAATGTCCGGATTTCTTCCTAATTTTTCGTTTTTTCATCTCCAGCTTCGTGATTTTCATCCGCTTTTCAGTTTTTCAGAGGGGATCGATAGCGACGGGTCCAGTAAAGAGATCCAGACAAAGAGACTCCGGATTGGATTATCCGTTCGGTTGGAATCGTGATAAAACCCAATTCTACCTCGTTGGACTAATTACGTTGGACCATCCATACTACCGACCTGAGAATCATGCCATGCGACACAATTATTCACAACTATCCCAATAAAAAATCCTGAAAGTATTAGCCGATTATATTTATCCGTACCAATGTTACAAACGATCGGTCAAACGAAGCTTCAAAATCTCGAACCTTCGATAAAAATCCACAATTAAAAAGTATGATGCTTTTTTCTATCTTTGCTAAATGATGCACAACCAATTCAATTTCGTACCTTAATATAATGACAATGATTAACACGGGAACGCGTGCTTGACGATATTCCCTTTCATATATAGTCAATTCTCACTAACTTCACTTCGAAAATTTACAATAACAGCGCTACTTTGGATGAAATTTAAAGTTACTAGGCGACAAATTTTCGAGGGTGAATTTTTCGTACGATCCCCAACAAAGATCGGACTCCTTTACTCTAATCTCCAAACTTTATACGGTGAGCAGAAATGTATACCAGCTGATATTTCAACTTGGTATTACCAATTTTCAACATCAGCGAAATTGCGAATAACTTTTCTTTCCCTGTTTTTTGATTCGGTGCATTTTTTAGTTTTTTTTTTCCGTCACGCTCGATCCGAGCGAGACGTTGAATTAATTCTTGATGGAGGAAAAAAGGTGCAATAATATACAAAAAAAAAAAAACCACTCCAAGTGATTCGAGATCACATCTCCTCTCCGTGCGACGATTAATTATCACCAATTAATCACTGCATCATGAAGTTTACTGGATTGAAATTCACTTCAACTCATGATTAAATACAAATGTACCGGTAATACCAGCCAAACTCACAATCGGTCACTTTTACCTCGCTATTCGTCGATTTTTGCCCTTCTTTTTTGAAAAAAAGGCAAACGGTGTACCTCGTCCGTAATTGCGGTGATCCAGTTAAACAAAAAAAAAAGAAAAGAAATGAAGGAGAACTTTTCATGCAAACCGTAGCGTTTTCAATTCAGATTCATCCAATATCTCCTATTTGCCTTCAACTTTATCGAAATGTTTTGCGGATGCGTACGAAGATCGAAAGCTTCCGACATTTTTCAACATTGCTAAAATAAGTGGCGAGAAAGATCAAGGGCGAAATTGTATTAAATACCTGTATAATTGTAAAAGAAAGACACGCAAGGCTCTTGAAATTCGAAATTCATCGGTCAGCTAGAAATTAATACCTGTTAAAAATCGGTTCTAAATTCACCCCCACGCGAAGCTGTCCACGTACAGTCATCGGGCATTAGAAACTGAGCTCTGTAATTGAACCAAGATGAATATCGAGAAGGAGGACGTTATGGTGTTCGATTGATTTTTTCCCCCCTAATACACGTGTACTTAGATCGATACATAATATATATATATATATATAAATATCGATAAAAAAAAAAAAAAAAATAAATAAAAAAATGATTCGCCGATCGTTCGTCGTACACAATACCTTTACATAGTATATGCCGTTCCAACTGTACGTATAACGCGCAATAAGCGTCGATTCCTTTTTTCCTTTTTAGAAACGCCTGGTTATCTATTTTCTCCTGCCAGCCTCGTATGAACACGATCATGTATCGATGTTATAACAATATAAATAAGCTCCCGTCGTTTCGATTCGGGAGCAGAGACAGGAGAGTTACGCTTATTGTATACAGTCGCCTCAGGGTATAAATACTACATACGGGCATCCGATAAATGTGTAATACATGTAACTATGATATATTATAGAAATGAACTGCGTCGATCCGCGCAGAGTTTGTCGGTCTAGACTTCTTTTTTTTTTGCACAATTTCTTTTCTTTTTCTTTCCATCTCTTATATACACTTTCAAGTTTCTTTTTCTTTTCTTTTTTGTTTTTTTTTCTTTTTTTTTTTGATTTTTTTAAATTTTTTTTTTAAGCAAGCAAATTTCAGTCGAACAACCGGCATACATTTACATAAGACTACACTGTGAGGCGCTCGGATCACGCGATTCTAGAAGCGTGAATGAATTTTAAAAGCAATACAACGAACAAAAATAGAAACGACCGCAACTTGGTGTGAGATGGGAGAAAAAAAAAAAAAAAATAGAAAGAACATACTTGAGTATGTGTGGATATAAAGTATCGTACCGGGGTCGTTGGAGAAAGAAGAAAAAAGAAAGAAAGAAAGAAAAGAAAAAAAAACACCTTGACGATGATAGGAGAAAGAGAATAGAGTGAAAAAAGGTTAAAAAAAAAAAAAAAAGGTATAAGAAACAAGGATATTATGTAGGTGTGAATATATTCTTGAACGCCGTGTCTGTAACTGTAACATTATATTGTATACAATCAAACGGCACGAACCAGAGTAATTCGTGGTAATCATATGCGAGTAGAAGAAAGAAAAAGAAATAGAAAAAAAAAGGATTAAAAGAGAAGAAAAAAAAAAACATCGATGAGAATAGCGATAATTAATTAGATATGAATTTCTTTTAATTTTGGTTGCTTCCCCGACGAATAGTATAATTTTTGCGTTTGCATAAGTAATGTTTTCGGTTCAAAGGAGCCCCCCCCCCCCCACAGCCCCATGAAATGGCCGTAACGCAAATTTGACAATTCCTATAATAACCTTCGACATCGATAAAAACCCACACATACAACGATAATTAATACCTGATTACATAGCATCGAGCGCTCTTGTACGTAACTCGTGCGAGTATAATAAAGAGAAGAAGAGGACGGCGATAAACGACGCGAATAATAACAATGACAATAACAATAATAATGATAATGATAAAAGGAAAAAAGAAAAATCCCCCCCTGGTGTAAGTAAATATACCCGTGTGTACGTACATGTATTTATGTATTCCGTCCGAGATTACGTAAAAACGTTTCAATACGTGACTCGGATTTGCAATTAAGTATTTTAGTTGAACAACCGGGTTTTTATAATATGTATTACATAAATCATATTCCTACGGCGTGATATACGACGTCTTATAATTGTACGTTGATACGATTCTTCTTGGCATTTCTTGTACAAAGTTAAGGGTGACTTAGGCACAAGTCGTAGCGTTTCGAAACTTTTTTTTTTTCGAAATAAGACGTGGAGAAAAATTTTGCAATTTAAAATTTCACGATTAAAATTTTTCTCTTGAGAATATGATACCGTAGGCAATGATCAACATATAAATCGCTGAGTCGCATTTAAAGATGTGTTATTTAAAATATGTAGGAAGAAAAAAAATGTCATGGAATATATTTGTTAAAAACATGGGGGAAATTTTCAAACGTGTGAAATATTTGCTTACGATTTTTTACCGTCGATCTGGATCACTTTACACTTGCAAAATTTCATCGGATGAATCCTCGGTATTTCAAAAAGGTATATTTTATACAAAAAAAAAATAAAAATTTATCGCGAGGTATTGACGGATAAAAACAAATGCAATGATTTCGGTTTTTTGGATATATTTTGCAATATGAATGGAATGTGAAAAAAATAAAAAAAAAAACGACGACTCCTGCCAAAATAAAAACGGCATATTTTGGAATAAAATCATTCTCGTAAAAATTCAATCGGACAAACGGTGCTCCGATATTTTAACAAGGGGCTGATTACGTACCCTTGAAAAGTGATTCACTTATTTGCCAATCCTTTGCTGCTGTTTGTCATTAAATTTTTGTGCAAATTCTACAGATTGTGAAGCAGAAACGATCGACGTGAATCGTGACTACTTTTTCCAAATCTGGAAGACCAAGAGCACGTCAGAGAATGATTGGAATGTGGTTATTTGTACGTCTTCTGGCTTGTTAGAAAATCAGTTGCACAGCTGGTCGTCTTAATTGAAAGAAAAAAAAAAAAAAATTGTACGACTCAATTATTTCACATTTCTCTGCGTAATAAAGATACGAACATTTTTCATGCAAAAACTGGATTGTGTGCCTGAACCGCAAGTTACCGTACACAAAATACTTTATGATTTCAGCCAAACTATGCAAACTTTTCCGGCGTTTGAAATTATTCCAAGAACAATTGTAAACGTTCCGAATCTTAATAATCACTTTAGTTAATATTCAGCTATTTGTTTGCTCAATTGATAAAAATACCTACCATCCCCATTATTCAAACTGACCAACCAAACTCATTTCAAACCTTTCCGTTCGATCGTTTATTTAATATAGAAAGAAACAGGATGAGTTTGCTCGGTCGGTAAAAGTAGGGCTACTAAATGACCTTAACAATTCGAATAGAGTGACAAGTTCCAGTGTCGATTCATGCTTTCCGAAGAATTATTCAAGTTTACAGCGACAGGTGGCAAAAGAAAATTAACCCAAACATGGAACATCAATGACTTTTGTAAAATTAGAGTATGCCAAAAATGGGCGAGTCCACTAATTTTTCAACCTCTGACTCGATGGTTTTACCGCACAGTTGAATTCCTTCCTGTCTTTTCTGTCGAACCTCACTTTCTGTTATCATTCGGCGAATCTTTCGGTTCGGTAAAACAGACTGGAAAAAAAAATTCGACCAACTTTCACGTCTAGGGAGAAAAAAAAAAAATAAATAAATAAAATAAAAAAAAAAAAAAAAAACGAAGAAAAGCAATAAAAACTAAAAATGGGAAAAACCCGGTGAACGAGACTTCGGTTCGGGGTCATTTACCCCCGTGAATCGAGACAAGCTGCAGCCTGAGGAATGGCGGATAAGGTAGGTGGATAAGTAGTAGACTGATTGTGAATAGAGCGACAAGTTGTAATATCCATCAGAGTCAGAGACGGCCACACAACGACCTCGGAAACCGGACTAGAGCTTGATGAAGCGCGACGAACTAACGTATGGCTTATATATACTATATACACACGTCCGCATACGTATAAACACATACATGTTCGGGTATAACGTAAAAGAATGAAGCTAAGAGCCTAATTCCAACAATGTCGAAACAGTTTTTCGACGGTACCTGTTTTACTCAATTTTTCTAGTTGCTATAACGAATTAAAATTTTCCCAGTGTGATTTTTTTCCCCAAAGTCTGGCCAGATTTTAAGATACACTTAGTTACAACCAGATGAATAGTTTTGAATATAGAAGAATATTTTGAAGCCAAGTCGGATGACACGGTTATGCAAACGCTGAGTAAACTCTCAGAGATGGAGAAAAGTTACGCGAAAGAGTTTTCAAGATCACAATTATCTCTACAAAAAAGTCCCAGGGAGCGTATGGCTCTGTGTCTAATAGTTTGGAATCGAGAAGCATTTGAAATTATAAAACGGGCTGGTGGTTCTATGGTGAGAATGATAAGAAAAACAAACGATTGAGCGGATGTGAAAATTACAATGGAACAGCAAAGATTGATACGTTTGATCGTTGATCGATATGGAAATTGCGACTTGGCACATGTTCACCGGTGTGTTGATTTTTCAAACTTTTCATCATTCGTCAGAAATAATATGAAAATTTTCACACAGGTTCACGGTTAAATGTCGCAATACGTGCAATTGTAAAAACAAACTGACGCACAACGTACAAAACTCGATAAGAGAAACGTCAAAATTTTGTTTGACAAAGCTCAAATAATTCCTAACAATTAACCAAAAACTTGTTACGACTTGTTGCCGGTGAAGACGAGGTACATCGCATTCTTTTACAGTTCAACAAAATCGCTCGCGTAATTTGTCACCTCGTTCGTTTCTCGTAATCGCATTATCCGTGCGTAATTCGGTTGACGGAGAATCTACTATACGTTAAATATCGTTCTGCAATGCTTCGCGAAGGTCCTGAGCTCATCTATGTCAGATATTACACATCGGTAGTCGACGACGAATATTCCTTCAAGCAAAACCTGACAAGTTATAATAAGCTTTATACGACAGTTACACATTGCTTAAGTTTAAGCAAATATTTTATGTGAGCAAACGATTTCAAGGGAACAGAATCACCTGTAATGACACTTCACTCGTTGCCTAATCGAGAGCTTGACTAAATATCATACCGGGTTACATGTCTAAGTATCTGATTGTAAGTTTGCCAATTCGTTAATTCCACGATTCTCGATTCAATCGCTGTATTATCCCCACTATGGGGGTTTTCAAAAAACAAAATCAATCGGCAACGATTAGTCAAAATGGCGACAATTTTGCTGAAATAAAATTCTCTGGCCTTTCCCGTCAACGCAAAAAAAATAAAAAAATATCAGAATTCCCTGAAGTTTTCCCACGAAACTTAGATAATGTTGGGCAGCTTTTGTTATCAAAAGCTTCAGAAGTTGTATACAAATTTGGAACTAAGAAACAACCATTGTTGCTTCGTTTCGCATAAATAATTAAAAATTGAACAATACCATTTTCTAAAGTTAGCTTAACCGAATTTACGAAGCTTGGCTGAAGTTTGAAGACGATTTTTAAACAAATTACGTTTTTTCTCTGTGGTTCATTATAGTTCCCTGAAATATCCCTGAATTTTCGAACTTTGAACCGCATCTTCGCTGCCCCGGTGAGAAAATTAATTAAATTCACCAAAACATGTATTTATATTTAAAAAAAAAAAAAGGAAAAAAAAAACCACGAAACAGTGTCAGTTTGAAATTTCCGAACTGTGCAGGAAGCAGGAAGAAACTGTATCGTTTCCGTAATTAGCTTCGGACGCCGGCAATTAGGTAAAACCGCAGTTCACGTGGTCTGTGGCTTACAATATTCGAGATAACAAATGAGAATTCATGTTTTTAACTATTGAAGATAGAAATTCCTCGTAGCTTGCGGTTTGACGGTTTAGATATGATTACACAAACTTCGAGGAAAAAATTGGCACTATGTGTTGCTACCGGTTCGTCAATTTTTCAAAATCACCAAATGTTGTAATAACTGTCAATTGACAAAAAAAAGTTTTCTCGTATCGTAGTACACGTTTAAAGAAAGGCTTGAACGGATTGTTTCAGAATTTTATTCCAAGCCATGCTACGCGAATTAAAAGAAACAACGCGAAGTGGAAACGATTGATTATCTATTCGACAAAATGCACAAAGTTCCGGATCGAATACCCGATGTAAAAAAGCTCATCGGGCATTCACGTTCAAGATTAAATTTTACGTTAATTACCGAGAATAAAAGTAATTAAAAATTACTTCTGTAAATAATCATCTACTTAAAATAAACATCACATTAGATGATATAGATATAGGCTATGTAGGTTTTTCGTTTCACTACCTACCACATAATTAGATAGATTTACATAAAGTGCGTAAAACGAATAAAATGTTCACGAACACGTGAAACAAAATGATTAAGATAATATTTCGTGGCTTGGCTGCAGAGTAGAAGAAGAAACGTATAAAATAATTTTTCCAAGTTCTCAACTCACGAGATAATTCATTCAGGTGGAATAATTGAAGAAAAAAAAACAAAAAAAAAAAACCAATCATTTATATTATTTTCAATACAATTGGAAAAAATCATCGGGTTCAGCTACGCTGGATAATTTAGCATTGACAATCGATGTCCCTGCACTTGGAGCCGACTTGTTCGCTCTTTTTTTTGTATTTTATTTTATTTTTTTTTTGTAAACCGCTCGCGTGCAAACTTCAAGTTGGATAAATTTTTGCCGCGGTATATATTATACGTTTTGGCGTTTAAATGAGGGCACCCAGGGTGACACGTGTTTACTACACAAGGTCAGTAGCGTGTATAATCACTGAGCAAAGTCACGAGCCTCGTGTTATTACGTAGTTGCAAACTATACTATCTAAGCCTCGTTACTTACGATTTGATGAATGCTTTTTAGAGGTTGGATTATTGATAGAATAATCGCGCAAATAAATTGAATATCAAATACGGACTCGAAATATTCACTCGCTAAATTACACAGAGTTGGAATAATTTTAAATCATTTAAAATAATTACTGAAATTATCGTGTCCGGAAATACAATTCAACAATGCGATTGAATTACGTGAACAATCGACAACGTTGGATTTAATATTCAAGTCAGGACTGAATTTCATTTGTAATACAATGATTTCAACTCTGTGACAAGTCAACTCGAAAGTTAGTTTATACGGAAATCGAACGGTTGAATTTATACAGAGTCGAACGGTAGATTGGCGTAGCCAGCTTGACGGAGATCAGAAGTTACATGCTCCGGAAAGTTCATTTGACCGTTGTGTATTTTGAAAAAGTTTCAATCTGTCTATTAAATAATCAAAAAAACAAAAAAAAAAAAAAAAATTGTATCGAATAAAAGAATAGAATTTGAATTGACTAGATAAATATGGGTACATAACTATAATTGTGTCAGCATAGCTTTGGGATGATGATTTTTACAATGCTAATTGAAATAAGAAAATTGTTTTGAATTAATTTAAGCACGTAGCTACGACGCGAAGCTAGGTGTAATTGCGCAGTGTTTTGTTAATCAATCGAATGAAATAACCGAAATAATATGAAAATGTTTAGGAAAAAGGATGTAAAAATGAGGCAAGTGGATAAAGAGAAGGTGGGATAAGGTATGTAAAAAAAAAAAAAAAAGAAAAAAAAAGGTATAAAGAAAAGACAAAGTGGTAACAGGTTAATTCGTATCACGTGCACCGCGGTCTCCGAGAACGTTGAACTACTTCGAATTCAAGGTTCCGCAAGCCGCGAGCAACAGGCATGGCGACTAGAAGGGTCAATGGTACTATAAACTATCAACAAACCACGGCATGCGGCATGCAGAGAGGCATTCATTTGTTTCGCGATCATAATTACGCAATCGCGAAACGCGCCGGGCTGCGTCGTATTTACAGTGGGCTAATCGATAGATGGCTTGCCTTCCTCTTACGTTCGCCTACAAGGCATGTGCGCAAATTCTCTCATGCGGACTTGGGATCGGTGATTCGGAGATCGCTGATTTGTCGGACAAGAAGTCCGTTGCGTTGGCAATGCCGTGGAGAAACAGCCCGCAGCGCCACCAACGGTCGGCCGCGAAACTTATCTTTGTAAACATAACTCACGGATAGAGAAATTTTCAGTTCCGGTTACCGCTCGTTGTCAGTCTTTGACTGTTTTCATTTCTTATCACAATCGAAAAATGTGGTTCTAGGTAGAGAATGAAAATTAGTTTTCTAACCGTTACCGGAAAGTCTGGTATCCGTTACTATTCTTTCTCACTACGATCACTGTTATACTATATTTACTTGCAACTGTTGCGAAAATTTAATGCTTGTGCAACGATAAATTGACGTTGAAGCCTTGTTTGACTAAAAAAGTGAAGTAAAACCGAACAAACTGATTTTGCGTTGCAATTACCAAAAATGGATCGATAATACCTCGTTTTTCGTAATTCCAACAATATTCAGTTTTCTTTTTTAACGATACCTGTTTTACTGAATTTTTCTCACTCTTCTGGTTAACCCACGACTGTCGAATCTAACATAAAGATACCAAATTCTGTGTGAACGTAACGTAACCTATGACCGTCGAATGTAACCTAAAAGAAACAAAATTCTTTACGAACATAACGTAACCCATGATCCTCAAATCTAACCTAAAAATATAAAATCCTTTGTGAATATAACGTAATTCATGACCGTAAAATCTAGCCTAAAAATACAAAACTCCTTGTAAACATAACCTAACCCATGACCCTCGAGTCTAACCTAAAAAAAAAAAAAAAAAAAACTACAGAACATGCTCCATCTTTGGAAACATAATGTAATCCATGAATCTAACCTAAAAATACAAAATTCTTTGTAAACATAACCTAACCCATGACCCTCCAGTCTAACCTAAAAAAAAAAAAAAAAAACTACAGAACATGCTCCATCTTTGGAAACATAATGTAATCCATGAATCTAACCTAAAAATACAAAATTCTTTGTAAACATAACGTAATTCATGACCGTAAAATCAAACCTAAAAATACAAAACTCTTTGTAAACATAACCTAACCCATGACCCTCCAGTCTAACCTAAAAAAAAAAAAAAAAAACTACAGAACATGCTCCATCTTTGGAAACATAATGTAATCCATGAATCTAACCTAAAAATACAAAATTCTTTGGAAACATAACGTAATTCATGATCATCGAATCTAACCTAAAAATACAAAATCCTTTGTAAACGTAACATAAACTGCGACTGTTGAATAAAATTATGTTTACAAAGATTGATTGTGAGCATCTTTCTCGGCCGGCGAGCAGTGACGCTGCGGACAATTTCTCCACGGCATTGCCAACCTAACCGACTTGTTCAAGAAGAATTAGCTGTCTCCCCCGCTTGGCTAAATACCCCGGAAGTACTTCCTTTTCACCACGCAAAGTGATAAAGAAAACAAAGAGAATCCGAATTCGATTATATCCTGCACGAATTTCGAAGACTGTACTTTATTTTCCTAGCCGTTACTAAGCCGATTCTATTTATTAAACGCAGGCATTATAGATCTAAGATTCTCTAAAAAATTGGATTAATCGACAAAGTATAGGTACGATTATTCTATTTGGCACGAAATGCGCCACGTGCCGTTGATGTTACGTGCGTTTCAAATTGTCATTTTATTTCGCATCGTCTTGAATATCGTGCCTTTGCAAAAGATATCGGAATCCGCACGAGCGCAACGCAGCAAGCACTAAACGTCGATTTGCACATTTCTTTTATGCTCGGCGAAAATTTTTCATAATTCCGGAAGTACAGGCTCGAGTTCCGTGTGTTTATGAGGCTTATAAAAATATCCGAGTTCCATAGGCGTGCGAATGAACCTTCGATACTTAAATAAGAAATCCGAAAATAACATTATTAACTCCAAGTTACGACACGTTTATATTTTTTTACCGATTGACGTATCAACTTTCATTTCCAATGAATTTACCAGCTGACGCAGATTCACGTGCAATTCAAAATCCAGTCGTTTTTTCCACTCCTATACTTCGTTCATTTCGCATGATAAAATTTTATCGATATGCACACGGAAGACTAAATTTCTGTTTTTCAACATGGACTCGCTATTTAACGAATTTTATACATCGTTTTATCGTTCTTTGTTTCAAAACAATTGTCTCATTTTTTTCATCCGAATATCGTAATTTGGAATTTGGAATTTCTGCACGATTTACAGATTTTGAGCTTAATCGATTAGAGTTTTTATTTCCTTTTATTTCTTTTAGAATTTTTCCAAATTAGTGGAATGATGTTTTTCTACTGGAACAAAATTTAAACGCCAGTTTTCACAGTGAACGAAAAATTCTCTCGAAGTAAAAGAATTCCAATCAAAGTCCAACAGTTGCCTCACAGGATGTAACTCTTTCCAATTCGAATATAACAAGTATAAAAATGCACTTATTCCAATTTCTGATTAAAAATTCAAAGATTGCCTTCAAACATGTCAAACGGCTATTTTTTACGTTGGAACAACCAGAAACCAGTTACTGGCAGCGTACTGAAGCAGACTGTAAAATCGACGAATAAAAGTGTGTCATTATTAACATGAAAATGAAACCAGTCCAACTATCAAACACCTTAATTAACGATGAAATTGGAAAATTGATTAAAAAAAGTTGAAACGATTACGCTTTGTTCCGTGGGAAATAATTCCCCTTAGACTTGATCTAAAAATCCTATGATTCAGGAAAATTTTTAGGCCGGTAAAAATTAGCGTTCAGACTTTATTATATATATATATATATATATATATATATATATATATATTAGAGTGTCCCAAAAAAACCGACTATTTTTTTTTTCAAAGAACATTGAAATGCAGATCCGAAATTATTAATAAAAATATTAATAATTCGTAAATACAACAAAAATTAATTTATATGTATTATATGTAATTAATATTTTTATTAATAATTTCGGATCTGCATTCCGTCAAATATATGCATATATTTATTGTTCAGTTGATAATTCTGGGTTTATAATACATATAAATTAATTTTTCTTGTATTTACGAAAAAAAAAGCATAATTTTAAACAGTCCGAAGTATGAGGCTCGATATTTTTGAAACGGCTGGATTTACGCAAAATGTCAATCAGACCTTTTTTGTATAGCATCAAATTTCCTATAAGACCTGATTTTGTCATACTTATGAAGTAGCTCGTTATCCCATCACAAAATTCCAAAGTTCAAAAAAAAAATTTTCCCATGTTATTTAAATGGGAAATAGAAAATTACAAATCGCCACCTCTAAATATTAATATCAAGAGCTTATATTTTCACAGGGTCATTCTCTAAAGATACTCTGACGATTTTTCAATGTTCTTTGAAAAAAAAAAAAAATAGTCGGTTTTTTTGGAACACTCTAATATATATATATATATATATATATCTCGTATAACGGGACGCGTAACATTGAAGATAAGCAGAACCGCCAAGTTCGAAGGTGAGCGACCGATTGGTTGAAGAAATGTTTCCATCCAATAAATATTTGCTAATTGCGTTATATACATAAACATGCATACAAGTATACAATTATACTCGTGTAGGTATAAACAACGCATTGGCAAGACCGACACGTAGAACCAGCCGAGGACGAGAGTACATTCACACTCTGGCTGTGGAATGTTGCTGAATACGCTGCCATTGCATCATGCGCATTACGTGCGATGACCAAGTTCACCACACAGAGGCATACCTACGATATTACGAGAGAGTGAAGTTGGTAAAGTTGACGTAACCATTCGTTTTTAGGAAATATCGTTGGGTAATCTATTTTTAAAAATCGTACCGTATGATATTCACATTTTGGAAATTAAACTCCGTTTTGTTCCTTAAAATTTGTTCTAAATTTTAAAAACAATAATTTTAGTTTCGATGTTTCGTTACGTTAACGTTACTAGCTTCAATCTGGTGATATTGTACGATACGGTTGTGGAAAAGTTGGTGATAAAATGGAGGAATTTCTTTCGCAGCAAACAGATTCGATTAATGAAACTACGATGAGAATCTTTTGTCTCTAATGCTGTTATTCATAAAATTATTTCTATTATTATCGGTTTGATGTAATAAAAACTCTGTACGGTATAAAGTGCTTTGAATTTTATTTAATCGCTGTCGAGGTCAGAAGATATATTTGGATTTTCACATTTCGACAATCGTTATGAATAAAAAAAGCCAAAAAAAAAAAAAAATTTTAGACGTTCGTTATAAAATAATAACAATATTCTATCATCGAAAAATCTACTTGACAGGAAATTTTTATTGAAATTGTAAAAATGACTCGTTTATTTGAAGAAAGAAATGAATGTAATACAATTGTAAAAAAAATATCAATTAACAGACAGTAAATTATAATACTCTATGTTTTTTTTCCGGTAGAAGCGTACGTTAAAAAATAGGATATGCCAACTCTTCTCATGCCTATCATTTATTCCGTAACGTCTTGAATGTCAGATGTTTTTAACGACCCGTTTCCGAAATCACCGTGGGAGATTGTCGGGACTGAGAGAGACGTACGGAAAGACGAACCGACAATCTTTCTAGAAACCTGTTTTCCGAATGAAGCTGAAACTAGCAGCCCGAGTTAGCAGCAGCCGAACGTGTTGTACTTTTTGGAAATAGAAAAATGCAGTTCAATTCAGTCTTGTTCTCGTAATTCTTATAAAAGTTTTTCGATAAAATAATCAGGAGTTTACGGTATTTCAAAAAATTGTCATTTTGGGACTTTCTCATTTAAATGAACATCAGTCCCGTGTTTTCCGTACAAAGGAGGCCTGAAAACGTGAAGATTCGTTCCAATGAACGCCGGTTACTTTCACCGTAAACGAATACTTTTAAAGTTCAGTTAAAATAAAAATGAAAAGTAAAAACAAAAAATATACTCTCCATTCGTGCCGTGAAATTAATTTTCTGTTATAAACTCGTAATTTCTCGAGCATATAAAAATTTAACAATTAAGATAACTTTTCGATAACGGATAAATGACAATTTTGCACAATTAAAAAATTTTTTTTTTTTTTTTTTTTAATCGAAAAATTGATGGCGGCAATTTTTCCATCTCCGGTGTAAATATCGTACCGATTTTCAGAGTTAGTTTTGAAAAGGCGAATTTCATTCATTCGTCGATTTGTACGCGCGTAAATGAATTACGACGAATGTGAGAGCCAAAGCGGCAAATTTCTCAATGGCTAACAAGCACGTGGAGATACTACAATAATATTATGTTATATACTCGGTCTAGTATCCGTCGTAAGCATTTAACTTCCTGCCCAAGCAGAGGATGCTAAAAGTGCGATTAACCTACAACGAAGTGGCGACGCGACGCGATAACAAGAGACGGATATTCCTCGTGGTCGTAAACCGCTAACTTCGGGGTGCTTGAATTACGATATATAAGCAATACAGCTATTATAAATGAATAACCATATATATATATATAAAATCGAATTTTAATGGTCTTATCCCCCAAATAGGCTCGTAATAATTCAAAAAAATATGTGATGACTGGATCAATTTTAGCTTCTATATTTATAAACCAGAAGTTCTGTTCTATTATTATATAATAATAATAAAATGTGTGAAGACTTGACCGATTTTAACTTCTATACTTAGACCTCTGAAAGATACTTTTCGACTTTTTTTTACATTTTCAACGATTTCTGAGAATTTACCATCTTCAGCGAAAAGTTTCCTATTTTTTGTAACCATTTTATTCCTCCTATTTTTAACCCTCAAAACGACGTTCTTCGACTTTTTTGTTGCTTTTTTCCGCGTTTTTTCGCGGAATATATATATGTATGTATGCATGTGTAATATCGTCTTAAAATGTTTACTGGTAGGTATTATCAGGGTGCGACGGTTAACCGCGAAATTTATTCTTGCGTTTGTTATCCTCCTTGGTTTCTTTAAAATAGTAAATATACATAGACAAAGAATGAATATTTGCAGAAATTTGTCTGTACAAGTAGTTTGAACAATGTTGAATCCATAAGGCAATGAATAAATTGAAGAATAAATAGTATCGAGGAAAAAAAAAAAAAAAATACGAGTGGAAAATTGACGAAAACAACTTTGAATATTCACCGTAGGAAATGAATGGCGACAAGTTTATTACACATGTATTCATCCTGCGTGAAGTGAATACAACAAGATAGGCGTATATTTTCGAATTAATACACGGTGTATTATGACAGAATTTAATGAGATTTTAGATTTGTTTGAGAATTTTTTTGGTTTTTTATACGAAAGTACGTGTCAAAAATATTACAGACCGGTTTCTTCAATCGCAGACAATTTAGAAAAATCTAGTAAACTATGACAGGATTTTTCATCACTTGTCGAAATATCTTTTCTTGTCTTTAGCCTATAGCCTTGTAAGTGGAACTTGCATTACAGCAAAAGATCCACAATTTACATATAATATATACAATGTATGTTGAGAAAATGAATTAAAAAAATTCAAATCAAATATAAAATTACAATTTCCTATCGTGATCCATACCTTGCAGAATGCTCCATACATACGTAAATACGTAGGATTTCATTAATATTACCGACACGACTTATGAATCATATTTCTTGCAAGTTTATATATATATATAAATGCAACAATTTCTCAGAAGAAGGTAAAATTTTTCCTCGTTCAAGTTTTTTCAAAATAACGTATATTTATCCTTGCACGTTGATCAATAACAGGAAATTTTTATCTGTAAATCTTACCGGCTAGATTCGAAATTCGTTCGGTCATCACTGAAAGCAAGACTACTTTTCATTGATGATAAAAAATTCTATATTTGACATCGTAACGTAAATATAAATAACGATCGATATCGATAAATTATTGCCGGCAGTGATCCAATTTATATAATTTACTCGTTTTTAGTCTTATGAAAGGTTGTGTAATTGGAAAAATTGATTATTATCAAAAAAAAAAAAATATCTCATCTTAAGATAAGTTAAGATTCAATGAAAATATGTATTGAAAAATTTATTTCGCGGAGCATGCGAAACGAATCTCGCTTTCAGGTTCAAAATCAAATCTTTTGCAGGGTTTCGTGGTTAACAAAAATAAACAAACAGTACGATACTCGCTTTGCAGATCAAAGTTTTTTTTTTTTTTATGAGAAATCCTGCATTTTTTTTTCATCCAAATTTTCCACCGTCGATAAATCTGCCAAGAATTCGAACAGAGAATGAATTAAAGAAAAAAGTGGCAAATTCGCGTAACGAATTTGATTAGCATCCGCTGTATAATAGAACGAAATCCCTCCTTTGGTATCGTCGTCGGCAAGTCGAGCGGTGACAACGGGTGGAATTTCCCACGCACACTTATACTATAGATTTAAATAAAGCTGGATCGGCATTCAAGCACGGAAATGGGATGTTTATAGTCGTGAAAAATAAAGTATAAACGAACATCTCTGCGATAAACCGAGCGGTAGGTAAGTGGGAGTGCTTTACAACGAGATTCTACGACTGTAATGGTTCGCGACCCTGAAACATTATTATTTCTATGATATATATTAATAGCGGATGATTTTTTTTTTTTTTATTTTTTTTTTTCCACGCGCACTTTTATCGCACGCGTATGCGTGACGACTGTTATTGTATACACGTGCATGCGTGTACAAGTATTCGTACGCATCCGTAGGCATATCGCAAGGTCGCGCACGAGTGATCAAAATTATCGGACGAGCAAACGTTAGGTATATTAGTTATCGTCGCTTGAATAAATTTTGTTACAAATTAAACAGCTGTTCAGAGCGAAACTAATACCGCGAAAAGTGGCAAACTTTCGACCAATTTGAAAGTATTTTCTCTCTTCTCGCGATCGTTCGTCGATCAGGCACTTTTCGTAAAATTACTTTGCCGAAATTTGAACCGAAAGATGAAAGATTGGTAGGTATGAAAAAATTTTTAAATGGATCGATTCGCCGCGACTGTATGAAAATTTTTAGAATTCATTTTTTTAATTTTATGTATCCTTATATTTTCTCAAATATCAGCAGCACGCTTCTATTATATCCTAAGGTGCGGAAATTTTATTGAGAAAATAAACGGACGAGACGTTTTAACCGACGTTTTCTTTCTGTTATCTTGAACGCGCGAATTTTTGTTTAAGGAAATATTTTAGTCTGAAAATTCGGAAAAATCGATTTTCATTTTGTGGCATGTTATTATAGCTAAATCTTTTGAGAATATTTTGGCCCGGAGCCGATGTGAAATTTCCAAAAATTGAGGAAGTTACGAGCACTTGAGTGAAAGAATCAGCCTGTGAGGAATTTGCGAACGCGGCAGTGAGTCTCCCACACGCCTCAGGAATTGCCAATTAAGGGCAAGAAAAATGTAATTTAATACAGAAATCAACGTCAGAACCGAAGCCAAAGCTTTAAAAACGCGTTTATCACCAAACTACGATTTTTTATCCGGTTGACCTAAAATCTTGAGTTTTATCCAACCGATTGAGTTCAAATTTGGTACGGATCTTCGGTATTATACATCCCTCTATAGATCCTACCACGAACATTCCGAAATCATTATTGATCTGTTTTAAAGAAAATTAAAACCGTCGAAAGAAACGGGGAAAAAAATTAATTTTGCCTTAAAAGAGTTGCCATTTTCGTAATTTTTTTGTTTTTTTTTTACTTTTTGGTACAGGCTATAGCGACATATTTCTTTTTTTAAACATTTTTTGTACCTTTTTCTTTTACATTGCGTATAAAAAAAAAAACGCCCGAAGTCGATTCCTGTAGACCAGAATATACAGTTATTTTTAATCGGACAAATTCTCAATATATATTTTATTGTAGGAGTAATAATGTGATAAAAAAAAAAAAATTGTAACCACAAGGTTTTAGTGGGCATTGATGCTACTGTCAGAAATAATCCACATCATCATATTTAGAGGAAGTGGAATTTATCTAGTTTGCTTGGTATGATAATGGAAATATTGGCACTGACGCCCACTGAAACTTCGCGGTTGAAGATTTTTTTTTTAAACATTATTACTCTTACAACAAAATATATAATGAAAATTTGTCCGAAGCACTTGTATTTAAATATGGGGGAATTTGAGGGGTGGGACAGTCGAAATTTATAAACCACTTTTTTAAGGACCACCCTAACATAGATTTACATATATTTTTTATTTTTTATTTTTTACTTTTCCGGCAGCTAAGAATAATGTAACAATTTGTTAAATACTCAATGCGCGACTATGTCGTCATAAAAAAAAAAAAAAAAAAATTATTTCAAACTATCGCTATTTGTCTAACCAACCTACATAACAATAAATGAATAAACATCATTCGATACGTGCGACGAGTGGAACGTGACGATTTTCACAATGTAGAAGCTAGTTTGTTTTTTTTTTACGACAGTTTGATTTTTTTCTTATAATTTATTCTGTTTATTTGTTGTGTTTTTTTTTTCGTCAAAAGTCGGAAACAGAAGGCTTGATATACATCTTTATTTGCGACTCGGCCGTTTGTCCTCGTGGACCAGTCGTCGGATAGTCCGGCCATCGAGCCATTCAGCCGACATGTTTATGGCGTTTATAAGAGCGTAAGAGCCGCCACGGGGATTTCGTATATTTGTGCGCTGTGCCGATGGAGGCGTTGTGGGAGACACGAGTGGGCGGGAATGTCGAGGTCTAATTGAAACAGGGTTGTAAAACGATATCGGGTGCAAGATTTTACGTATTCGTCACAGATACCGCGACATCTGGTTTGATCGTTGATTGGGAGGAAATGACGGATTTCTCGCAATGTGTTTGAAAAAAAAATTACAGCCAATTTCAACGCTAAATGGACGGTCAAACTGTGTGAAAAATGTAATATAATATGTTGGGGTGATTCGTCGGGATAAAAAAAAAAAAAATTATAATTTGGTTTTCCCTGCTGCTTCCTCATAAAACTTTTGTTTCTAATGAAAAACAAATTCCCTGCAAATTTAAGATAGATCGGATAGGATTTAAAGGTGTTCCGCTTTCGAGTTTTCGTTTTTAAATTGAAATAATACGTAGAAAAAAACAAAAAAAAAATGCTTGCTTCAACTTGTCGTCGATTTCGCGTGTAAATGTATAAACGAAAATGAAAAATATCAGGAGAACTTTTTGGGGGCAACAATATTTAGTACAAAAAAAGGTCTCCGGATATTTTGTTCGATTTTGCATATTTTGAGAGTTATTGTGACTCGAAACTGAAATAATTGTACAATTTTAAAAAACAATCCTATCAAGTTCAGTGAAAATAAAAATTTTCATTACTTTCCATTTTCTTTTATATTTTCACGCGAAATCGACGGTGAGTTAAGACGATCATATTTTTATTTATTAATTTTATTTCTTTTCTCCGTGTTATTTCAACGTGAAAACGAAAACTCGAAAACGGGACCCCTAAATCTAATCCGATCTAACTGAATTTTTCCAGGGGATTTCGTTCTTCGTTACAAACAACAGTTTTACGAGAAAGCAACACCGAAGAAAGCGAATAACATTTTTTTTTTTTTTTTTTTAATCAACGCACGCGACAAATTAAAAACGAAGTAACGTCGTCCGGAAAAAAAAACCTACAAATTCAATAAAAATACATCTGTCGTTCGATATTCCGACGACCCTCGAATAATTGTCGCGTGTATGAAAAACCGCGAGAAAGAAAAGAAAAAAAAAAAAAAACTCGCGACGTTTGGTCTACGGAGGTGCGAATCGACTTAACTTACATACGAGACGACGCGAGATACGAATTCGAAGAATATAAAAATCGCGTAAGAGACGAAGGCCAAGTTGGCACGGAACGCCCTATAGGGAAGCACCGTAGTGTTGTACGTTAAACGCGCGTAAACCGATACGCGTACCACGTTGCTGTCTCGACAGCTTTTAAAACCATGATAGCACGAGCAACCACCACCACCACCACAACCACCTCTACTATACGCAACACACGTGCCGATGAGAAAATCAGTGTCGCGCAATATAACCGTGACCTTGAAGACGTTGGGTATACGTGTGTGTGTGTGTGTGAGTGTGTGTGCCTGTGTGTGTCTATATACCCAATGCCAATAACCTGTACAACGAAAGAGGAGGAATTTAAAACGTGCAAAAATTATTTTAATTCGCGGTAAATCGTCACCGCGTCGTATTCGTTGTGAATACGATTTCACAATATCCTGTCTGCCCCCCCCTCCCCCCCCTTCCACCCTTACTTCCTTCCTTCCTTCCTTCCTTTCCGCCCAAGAGAAGTAACTTTCTCTCACCGTGATCGTATGTTACATCACTGTATAATACATAATATTCGATTCGGTGTAAGACGGTTTCATTTCTTTTATACCGCATTATTGTTTCGATTTATTTATTTATTTGTTTATTTTATTTTATTTTTTTTTTTTATTGTATTAATTATTACCGATTCCTTTGTTCCGAGTATCACCGTTACGTTTATATTCTGAACATTCGTTGTTGGAGTTTACGAATTTTTTGCAAAGAAAATCCGGTTCTTTTCATTTTCAAACGATTCCGATTAGTAAACAAATAATACATAAACCGTGTACGCATGCGAGCGGGAGTTAATGCAAAATAGTCGGTAACCTAATTCTTTTATCGGTGTCACACGTGGGTATAGTTGTTTTCAAAAACCTAAATATAAAATACTTTAGTGTTATTTCTTTGTTTTTTCTTTCTTCCCCCCCCCCCCCCCCCCTATTCTCTACCTTCAAACGCAGTTTTTGTTTTTTTTTGTTTTTCTTTTCCTCCTCCCGAAAGAAAAGGATGAAAAATTTTGTCCCCGTTTCGAGTGTTTGTTGTTTTCTAAACAATTTTTTTCCCTCGCTTCTTCGGTCGTTTGATCGAACGAAAAATTAAGCTTGAAACGCGATACGTGGACGGATAAAGAAATCGACTCGCTCGTTAGTTCTGCGCTAATTAAAGAAGAAGAAAATGAAAAAAAAAAAAAAAAAAAAGCACGACAACGTAACTTTGCAAAGAAGATTAAAATAATATTTTTACTTTTAATCGAGTCGAGTACCTGCTCCTCCTATTCCTCATCCTCCTATTAATTGCACAGCGGTGTTTGCTCTGATGAAATGAAAAAATAGAATTCCAAGAAACAATTATCGAAATGAAAAAGGAAAAAGAAGTTACAACCAACAACACCACCTTTAAGAGTGACGCCGTAATTATATTTTCCCCGTGTGTATTTCTCTTGTTGTTAGTCAAACAACATGATCGTAGAGAGCGTAATGAAGAGAATAAGGAAAAGTATAAATAAATACCGCACGCATATCCAGGAGTGCGGTGGGAAGAAATATTTGCATTAACGTATACTTAAACCTACACCAGCAGAATTAGATTGTTTCTGCTTACCAATTTGTCGTTTAAATGCGTCTGACATTTCACACGGATTCGTAGAAATATCATGCAAGTTTCAATCCCAAGGATCGAACTGTAATATGAATAATAATATGAATAATAACGTCATTCCCGTACAATTTTCCGACTACATAAATTGTGCGAAGAAATGATTTCAAGTTTGAGATTCGTTGAACGAACAATGGTGAAATCATCTTGTTCGGTACAGTGAAGGTACAAAATTGTTGATGACGTCGTCGTTCAGTTCCAGGCACCAAGACCGAATGGGAATGACATTTCGAGAGTCGGTTGTTAGAGATCGTGTAATATGAGTTGGCCGGTTAGCAGCTATGGACGACAGTCAATGACGGTAATAAACGGCTCAAGCATCGTACGAAGTCTGGTGGATTTTTACGCAGGAACGTAACGATGGCGTGAAGAAGTGAAAAGAAAAAGGGATAGTGGTTAATAAAAAAAGATAAAAAGATTGTACAAAAATTATTATTTTTTTTTAACCATTTTTTACCGACGAAATTTTACAAGATGATTGAAAACTGAGGAAACGCATCCAATCGTTTCGAGGCTGTGGATTTTTAAACTTAAAAAATAAATTTTCACCATCAAACCAAACAAAAGCAAAAGTACGGATGTCGATTAATCGCGTCACATTGTTCAGACCTCGTTTTTTCACTATCAATGCTCAACTGTATTGTTTATTGTTTCTCATCACATTTTGAAATATAAATCCCGAATCATTAGTGCTGAATCACGTCCATTTGTTTATCGATGTAACGTCTTTACTTACATGCAAGTTATTGACACTGAGATTGTTGAAAACAAAAACCGAGATATCGTTGTAAAAAAAAAAAAAAAAAAAAGATGTGGTCCCTTAGTCCGAGACCAATAATAGGAAAGTTGTTTGTCTCGAATACAAGAATATTCTTATTTCTATATTATCTAGGTTAAATAAATAAATAAATTTTGATGAAACTCCAACGGAAATTTCGAATTTTCACAAGAAATACCCATAGAAGTTATTAACGCATTTACCGACGTTTTACGGGGGTGAAATTTTTTCTTGGTTATTTACTTCTCGGAAATGTTCATTCGAAAGCTTCACAATTTTCACTGCGTCAAATATGCGGATGGTTCTCCGTACATCGATAATTATAAAAGTAGAAAAAAAAACGAAACAACTCTCAGACCATTCAATTAGGACAACGCTACCTCCGTTTTACAGAAACTTCTCATACTGAAACTTTATCAGGGTTGTTCGAAAGTAAGAATCGTATGCAATTTAAAGATCTGCTTTTTCCACGACGGATTATATATCTCCAAATATCAAAGTCCGAGTATCCAAAACGCGAGAAAGGGCCCAACAGTCCCATTCTATACGCAATTCTGAAGAAAAACCATTCAATTAATTTTCATGTGACGTAGAAATAAAGAAATGGAATGGATTCTACGAAATAGCAGCGGTAAATTCGATCCATTGGCTAACAATAAGCGTTAAATAATAATGAATGTACATTCGGCAAAATTAAATAGCAAACAAAATTATGATTAAGATAACGCAAGCTGACAAAGTGTACTATATTTCAGCTGCCATAGATAAGTATAAGAAAAAAAGCTACTATCAAAATATAATTCAACCAGAATTAGACGCAGAGTGCTATGACTCACATGATACTCTCTGTCTAATAGCCGGTCTAACGCCCACACACACGCACACACGTATGAATAACCCAAAATAGTCTACTATTGAGAGCGAATGACGATAGGTATACATGGAATGAATTTCTCCTTCAAGAACAATTTGTTATTCGAGATGTAATGAATTTTTTACTGTCATCCCCTAAATCCGTACCAGCAGAAGTAATTGAATTTTATGTTCATATTTCAGAATGCGTAATTTCTACGGTATTGTATTTTGAAGATCATTTTTTCTGTTCGCTAAGTCACATGTAACTCAAGATTATATCCTAATACGTATACATGGTACCCTGAGTACGCGTTAGTTGATAGATAAAAGTGAAACAAAATTTACGAAAAACATATTTCTAGTGTGTGAAACGTGAAATAATAATAAAAATGTTGCAGAGAACTGAGTCAATAATGTAAATCTTTATGTTAGTAGTTAAAAATTAGTCCATCACCTGCAAGGTTGTCTAAAAAAATTCTTTAACTGGCAAAAGATAATCCAAGAGGTTTAAATCTATAGCACTAATTTAAGATAGCGTTAGACAAGAAGCTGTATGTAAAAATTAGCAGAGTGGTTCCTCATTTTTATTGATTTATTAGTTTCTTTTCTTTTTTTTTTCTTTTTTTGTGCACAGATTCGATAAAACGACAAACAGCTCTTAATAATGCGATTGATTAGCTATGAATGAAGGAAATTTAAATTTCCAGCAATCGTTGCGGGAACCAAAGTTCATCGGTACACTTTTGCATTGTAAGATACTTTATGGAATTGAACATGAAAACTTAACGAGTCGCTGGAAGTGATCGGAGGGTTTGAAACTTATCTAATATTAATTAATTAATGCTCTGTACGCACAAGTCTAAATATAGAAAGTCGAGAAGGACTTTCGCAATTGTTACGAATTTATCAATTACTTTCTTATTTACAGCTATGCAATTACGATATGCTGTTATTGAAAATCAAACAATCGTCAAAGGAAGTGCAAAATGTTCCTCGAATAGTTAGAATTCTGAGTAAATACCGCACGAAACTAAATTCTTTAGTCAACTTTTGCAGCGAGAAACCTTTTAGTCAACTTCGACTCCCCAAGTCTACTCAGATGTGCGAAAGCAGCTTTCAGCCTAGCTAGCACTTCTTGATCAGAAATTTTTATCGAGAAAACTTTCATATATAAAATAAAAGTCACGATACTCCGATGCACCATTCAGGAGAATGAAAGAATGTAGATATTTTCATGTAAAAAAGTCGATATCGATGAATTAAAATGTATAAACCGAGCGATGAGAGTTACAAGGATTGCGATGAATCCTTAGCTCCTCCTTTAACATCATTTTACACAGATCAATAGGCACCGGGCATGAAAGTAGATGAGAAAATTCCGTTCTCCACGTGCACGCGAACCTCAACAGAAACTCGAAACCCTGTCGAAGGCAAATTGGTCGCCACGATACTCCGAAAATCTTGTAAATCGTCAGGCTTGTTTATACTCAGGATCTCGCGAGGACGTACGGAGTTGAAAATCCGGAAAATGAGCCGGAACAACCTGACTTGTCACAAGAACCTAACCTCAATCCTAACCTAAAAGCGCAACGTGGCGCGAGAAGACGAGAGCAAGAATGAACTCACCTGCATGCTGTCAGCGGAAATAATTTCGCCGCAGTACTTCTGGGCGAGTTGAATGGCCAGTTTCGATTTCCCGGTTCCCGTTGCTCCCAAAATCACAAGAATCGGCACGCGCGACGTCATAACGTGCTTTCGATCGCCTTTTCGCGCACCGCCGTCACACCCACACACCGACATGGCGCACAAACACGAGCAGCGATCAACGCGACTTGAGGCCTGACAGCGAGAGTCGAGGTTCGAGACTATCGACGCGCATGCGCGCCGGATTCGATGCCGACTTCAAAGCGAACGGCGAAGCAGCGCGGACTTGCGACCAACTGGAATTCGACTGAGAGAAATTTCATTTCTTGCAGTGGCTAGAAAAATTCAGTAAGACAGGTATCGTTAAAAAAACTTTGAATATTGTAGAAATTACGAAAAACGAGATACGCCTAACCATTTTCCGCTATTGCCGATTCTTTTTTGGTAATTGCAACGCAAAATCAGTTTCTGAGGTTTACTCTACTGTTTTGGTTAAATAAGGCTTTAACGTCAATTTATTGCTCCACGAGTACTAAATTTTCGCTACAGTTACGAGAAAATATAGCGACAGTGATCGTAGTGAGAAAGAATAGTAACGGATACCAGACTTTCCGGTAACAGCTAGAAAACTAATTTTTATTTTCTACCTAGAACTGTATTTTTCGATTGTGGTAAAAGATGAAAATAGTTGAGGACTGAGCGGTAACCGGAAATAAAAATTTCTCTCTGTGTATAATATGTACGATAGATGCACAGTTTGTCGCAACGTTCGTAAAATTATCTTTTCATTGCTTTGACTTTTAACCCTTCGAGTCAGAGCGGTAAATATTCTCACCACCTATTTTACATCAATTTTTTTCACATTTGTTGAACGACTTTTCAACATACCTCACTGGTAGTGTGCTGATGTTATGTCTTCAAAACTCGGTAGTAATTATTGCGATATATTGGACACTATTATTGCTATAAACAGATTGATTGATAAAAATCGTGAAAATTAAAGGACCGATTCGTTTTGTGAGAACATTAGACCTGTGAACATTCTATTATACATAAATTGCATGTTTTTACAATTACAGATTTTGGATATTCGACATGGTGGATTCAATATGGCGGATGAAAAATTCTATGGCCTGATCAAATGTAGACAAAAAAGTACGTATAGGGTGTTTCAGAGGTCGCTGATTATGTTTAAATGAATAAATTTCGATTCTATACCGGGGATAGTAACAAAAATCTTCATTTCTTTTTTTCGTTTTTTTTTTCTATTAGTCACGTGAAATAAATCTGAATCTGACATATAGAACCCAGCAAAATTTTGAAAATTTGAGATTGCGGATCCGATATCGAGTACAAAAATTTCATAAATTCATTGAATCTGGACGAAAGTCAGCGATTACTGAAATTTTAGGTTGCTAATTACGAATCTGACTTTAGATTTCGCTAATTCGCAACGGGGTCCAACATGGCAGACAAAATTTGTTAAAAAAAACATGCCAACTATTTGGATCCACCATTTTCAATTTTAATAACCAAACTTTGAACTCGTCACAAGCAACTCAAAAAACTGTAGGGGAACTATATTATTGTGAAAGTTTACTTAGAACAATATTGTGTGACTCGAAGGGTTAATCTCACCAATTGCTCCATTCGTAACTGAAACCCGATTAAGAGCAAGTTTGGTCGGAAGTTCTTGACCCTTAATTATACACTTAGTTGGTTGAAAATTAGTTCTTGTACGTAGATCAAAGCACTTTTATATCATTTGAAGTCATAACCCGAGTTTAGATGCAATGAATATGGTCACAGCCTGGTATCAAGGTATCTTTTCAGAATGAATAGGCCCCATCACCTGAACCAAAAGTTTAAAAGGGAGAAAAAAAAAAAAAAAACTTCAAAAAATCACGAGCATAATCTCAATTGTCCCAATGATAGTCA
Organism: Neodiprion fabricii; assembly: GCF_021155785.1. NCBI lineage: Eukaryota > Metazoa > Arthropoda > Insecta > Hymenoptera > Diprionidae > Neodiprion > Neodiprion fabricii. The sequence goes on from NC_060240.1 coordinate 24,244,290, forward strand.
CCACGAACAAATAACAGGATAGCTAAGATATCAACAAATTAAAAAACGGTTTTATAATTAGGACGTTCGAGGGGATTAAACGCTGGTATTTCTGATCCTGCAGGTACAATGTTTTGGCTTAATTTTTCTCGCTGAACAAATAGGTACACACAAATCGTCTAAAAACCACTTGAGAAAACTCACATCACAGTACAGTTATAACGCGTAAGCGAAATCATTGACGAACATCTGTTAAACCGTGCTTACACAAACCTAGGTATATTTATCCACTCCGGGGATGACTGTACTTGTTAACTTTTTTTTTCATATTATCTCAAATGTATTATTATTCTTGACAAGCAACTACAGTTCATCATATCATCTTCTGTCATTGATGTTTCGAACGCTCTCATCTCTTCGAAAGCATTGGCTTCGTCTTCACGCATGCGGCATGGTCAAAACATTTCAATTAATATTAAAACTAAGCGAAGACCTGAGAACTGTAACGTTACTTATTCCTATTTGAGAGACTCGTCCTAGAATATAAGCCACGGAATTTTTGGAAACGTATAAAATAGATTTGTGAACAACGGCGAATAGCTGAATACGTGCATTGTTCCATTTACAACAAACTCTTGGAATTTATTAAAACTTGGCATTCTCGCAAATTAGGCGTCGATGGAAAACGAAAATATCGGAGAAATGAAAGCTGCAGCCTGTCGCGTCGCAGCAATACAACATCTAAAATACATCCCGAGTTAAAAAGGTACAGAGTCGCGATTCACGCGTAAGTAATTTGAACTCGGTAATGGAATCCCGCGATGCGGGTGTCGTGTAAAATATCATGTCCATATCATTTATCATCATCCTTGATATTTGGACTTAAAGTTACAACAAGTGAAACCGCAACAAGACGCGCATCTTATTTCGCGAAAATAACCAACATTATTTGTGGACGCTTAAAAGTTCGCACTTTAAATCCCTCCACCGATAATCAAGATAGAAAGAGAAACGATTACGTAATTTGAAGAGTAAGGAAAGAAGACGACGAGTGTCTGGCAAATTTTCTAAGCGTCAGCTTTCGATCGGTAAGTAAAATTGCACGATATTTTTATACTCATCTAGCTGTGCATGTAACACGTCTCAACAAATGTGCAAAGTTTTACGCGTACATGCGCACTACACGAGAAGCCTGCAACAGAGGCGGTCTTGCGACACATTGCGAAACAGTAAATAATATAACTACACACATACACGGTGTACACATAGTTGGATACATATTATGTACGAACAGCGACAGCGACGATCGTGAGTCATGCAAATACTTATCGTATCGTACTCAATAGTGTGGTCCTACCTCACACTCGCACGAGTTGAATATAACTAGCTTCGAATAGAAGTCTAGAAAAAATAGATGAAAAAAAAAAAAAAAAAAATGACAGGAATAGGTGTACGAGGCAAAAAGTAATCGACAATGTTCAGAGATTCTCGTGTGTAACGTGCGACGTATTATATCATCCGGTTCAACACCCGTCGAAGGTGTCAGGAGTTGTATACGTATACCGATTTCGATTTACGCCGAGTCGGAGTTAAAAAATTGTACCAATATTTCACCTTTATTTGCGGACGGACTCGTACACACACACACACACATATATGTATATATATGTATGTATATATATATATCTCATTGAAGGAAAAAACTTGTTCCAAATTCGTTGAGTCGTTGAACTACGGATTGCCGTGACAGTAATTTTATTGCTGTTTAACTGTGAGCTGGGATGTTTTTCTTATCTGTAAAACCGTTTCAGATTTCTTCCCGTCGAGACAATGCAAAAGTGAGGATTGCACGAAGTATTTGAGGTATTGAACAATGAATGCGGGGAAGAAGCATAACCAACGGTTTATAGAAACATGGGGAAATTATTTTCCAGCTATTCTCGTCGACAGTCGACGTCGTGAAACTTAAAATTCATGAATTGTAATGAAATGCTTAGGAATGCAAGATACGATTTAAAACGATTCAAGAAGTCTACTCATCCTTGTTTACCGCGTGAAATATGATTCATAGTATTGGTGCATTCGAGGAAAGGAATAATGTCGTTCTATTCCTCAGCCATCGCTGATAGTAAGAATTGAAGAAAACATTCGACCACGAAACTGGAAAACACGTGACGGTTTATAAAATTGCGCAATGTTTGAGTACAAGTTCTCGATAAATGTCACGCGTCAATTTCCTTAAATTCATTACGATAAGAATGAAATTAATGAAAAGCAATGTACTCCGAGCAGCAGATTTATGAATTTATCGCTGTACAGGTAGCACGAAAAAGTTTTCTTGTATAATAATTGTCGATATGATTTTTTGGAAGAATGAAAGAATCGAAATAAAAAAAAATTTCTCGTAGATATCAATACGAATTGAAGGCTGCAGAGAATTCATTGTCCAATTAATGCGATTTAATAAAACCCGATTTTCCGAACGTGTAAGGGAAAATCTCTATTATCATGCTTATCTGGCTCCCGTCGAAAACTACAAATAGAACAGATGCAACCTCGTACATATTATAATCAATTTTGAAAATTCAAATTAAATAATGGGGATTTCTTTCAATCGGAAGATGTTTCATACATTTTCCGACTTTACCGACTGTTATGTTGAACGATTGCATCGAGAGCACTGTGTTACACGTTATCGTGGTATCTTCTCGTGATTCGCATATTCATATTGCAACTGTTACATTCCTCTGGTGTATTTTTCCACACAATTTTGTTCACCGTTACGGGAAACAAGCATTGTGTATTAATAACGCAAGCCTGCGAAGTATAATTTTTAATTTCCCCGACAAGTAATAATGCTTTTATTTTATAGGTATTTAGGTGCGTCGAACTGAAATATAGCGCTAGTTTTTTTACAGCGTGTCGAGATTCATTTTTATCCATTATTTTTAACTATTATTATGGAAAAAAAAATAAAACGTATATAAAACTGAATGTTTAGGTATAAAATGAACAGCATTATGTTATACAATTACGAAACAAGGATAGACAATAGAGCAAAATGGTTACGTGTACCTCGTTTTTCCTAATTCCGACTATATTCAAACAGTTTTATTAACGATACCTGTTTTACTCAATTTTTCTAGTTACTACAACAAATGAAATTTGTCTCAGTGTTGTTTGAACCTAATACTGATCATTTTATACGTAATCATTTAGGTTTTTTTTTTTTGCATAAAAATAGTTCAAAAGTGCATAAAAATAAATATCGATGCGCTGTAATAAAAAACAAACGCTATGTTTTAGTTCAATATACCTAAATTATTGAAAAAAAAAACATTATCACTTAACGGTAAAATTCAAAGTTATACTTCGCAGGCCTGTCTAATCGATGAGAAAATTCTGCCCAGCTAGGAATTCCAGCTGTCTAATTGTTAATCTAGAACTGTCACATGCAGACTTATGTCTATTTATACTACACGTCTATTATTTACTGCACTCGAAAATGTGAACTCGTGTATATTTGAATGGAAAATTAATCGCGAATTCATGAAACTGATATACCGACGCATAATCAATCAATCAATCAATCAATCAATCAATAACCCTGAGCCAATTTTAGATATTCAAGGCGTAATTTACTTTGTACCTCGTTACATAATTATCACAATACCCGCACCGGTGTAATTGGTATATTTTATCATCACGCACTTTTCCACTCCGAGACTTGCAGCACCGGCTTAACACGTCGCCACATCGTCCGGGAATCACCGAAATACCTTCTTGAATTCAGAAATTTAACCCCTGAAATTTCCTCCCCGCAGTTTCGCCCCTTGCAGGCGAATAAAACGTCTATAGTCCCGTCCGTGATTGGACGACGGCGGTTTTCCGTCTCGCTCGTTCGACCCTCGGGGATCCTCCTTGAATTCTTGTTGGTATCCGATATTTTTTTCCTCTCCTTTTTTCTCCGTCTAAATTATGTCTGATTATGCAAAGCGTATCGGTTACAATTTTCAAATATGCCACGGGCTTGTACACAAAAATGGCCGGCGAACGATCTTACGCGTTATGAGAGGCCGCGATGCTACGAGAATTCGAGATGCCAGATGGTCTGAGATTCGCAGGTGATTCTCGAAAGCCGGTTATACCAATTAAACGAGGTAAATGTTAAAATATACACGTGAAGTTTCATCAATCGGGACAACTTTTGACCATGATATTAACTCGAGGAATACACCCAAGGTATCGACACGTGTGCTCGGAAATATCTTGTACAAATATGTGCCCAAGTAAATAGGGAGTCACAAGTTCTATGGACAAGTGTAAACACCGATGTAAGTCCAAGGTATAATCGCTAGCGTTCGGAATAAAAATCCATTACAACTGTACGCGATATTGCATCAAACTTACTAAATTACTGAAACAAAAAACCTAAAAAAGCTCCTCTCCTTTCCGTTTACAACTTTTCTTAGAAACGTTTGAGATATCGGTCTGATACATTTTGGAAAATACAGCGGTACCAGAATTCGGGGTTAGTTCTTAATTTTTGGATGCATAAGAACAGCGTGGAAAATATGTCAAGCCATAAGCTGTTAACAGTGGTTGGTGTGGATGTAAGAACTTTCAATCGTGCTTAAATTAACACGCATTCTTGGAGTGCCTCTTTATTTTTATCGTATTTTACAAACTTGAATCGCCTCTCAAATGTGTGTTGAAATATTGAAAAGTGTCAAATTGTATCGCTTAGTTTTAGCACGACACTTGATACGAGTTGTAAGCCATATTGCGTTCTACAACTTACTCGACTGTGATCAGCAGGGTTCACAAATCGGATAAAAGTTACCCGATGAGTACTCGTTTACTCGTAATTAGAATTATATGAATGTAATTATGTAATTAGAACCATATCAACAATTAAAAAAATAAATAGTCAACCGAAAATTGAATTCACTTTTTATTTCAACCCAACGAACGTTTTTCTCTTGTTATTAACACACCATTAGTGCATAACGACTATTCGCTGATCGTAAGCTTTTGATAGTACGAATGAAAAATGATTGATGTTTCGTAATGTTGTAAACATCAATTTCAGCGTTGAATTATCACGACCGATTGATTCTACGTTATAAAATTTTAATGGGACAATATTCATCCTATCGGTCCGTTAAGGTGAGAAAATGATGGTGAAAATTTCTTGCGACATATATTCGCTAGTATGGTTTTCGTAAGAGAGAATCGTTCGTTAAAGAAATACATAAAAATATGTGCATAGATCGACTATTTTCAAGTGAATCACCCCAACGAGTTTAAACATCTTCTTGTGTACGCTTAGAAATCAAGCAGAGTTTACATATTGATCTATGATTTAAAAATTCTACGCCTATGACGAGGAAGACTTTAAAGGTACAGGCTTACATCTTATCTCATATCTGACCTCATCTTATCTCGCTCGGCGTAATCTCTCTATTTTTGGTTTCCGCCGTATCGCACACCCCACATTGTAGATTTTTTCATTAATCTTAGTCACCTCACGTTACATTATCATACGCGTGCCCATTTTTCTCGGTTCTAATTCTTACGCTCCCCTCCCTCACAACGTAACGAGCTTATCTCTGCCTGCGTATTACACGCGTGTGTATATAATACATCGTACGTCTGTGCAGCGCACGTGTTTGTCTATTGCCATTCTGATATAACGATGGCGAGGAAAAAAGAAAAAAAGAAAAAACGAATGAAAAAAAAAAAAAAACAACAACGAACGATTAGGACAATGCGATAAGAAAAAATACTCACCGTTCGCCAAAGATTACAATAATCAAACGTCTGCGTTCTATCGATATGTGACAATCTATCGAGCTTTTTTTTTTTTTTTTTTGAACGATACGCTCTGGGCAAATTTCATCTCTGTACGAAATTGTTCGTACGGACGAGTCTGTTCTATTAAATAAGAATTGGCGAGTTTTCTTCACTTTCTTTTTCATTTTCGCTTCTAGTAATCTATCGCGTTGACTTGTCAACTCGTCAACTTGATCTCTGATTAATAAATAGAAATTTAAAACTGCAAAATACGGCGATTAATACGTTGGAGAAAATTTCTTCCGTCAGATACACACGCGCATAGTTAACTGACTCTGCCTACGTGCTGAATGAGGTATTCACGATAAGCACTCGTTGTAAAACAAATGAAATATCTTTACCGTTGTTGCTAGATCGAGTATTTGTAAATCACCAGAGGCGGACTGTCCGGCTGACCCCCGGGGCGGATATCGAAATTAAACTTTCTCTGTGACCTGCGGATATAATTGCTCAAGGTACACCAAGGCACACCGCACACCTGCCTTCCCGCTTAGCCTGGGGTCAGCAATTACGGGGATGGGGTAAACAATTTAATTTTATTCCCTGTGTATTACCTGGAATGAAGATTCCTCCCCGTGTATAATTTTCTACTCAAACCGTTTAATATTGTATACGACGATACAGTCGATTATGTTATCCTAGAAAAATTTGGAATCCACTCTTGTCTTGAAATTTTTTATTTTGTTTATTTCATTTGTTATCGATCGGCGGCATTTACATTTTTTTTTTTTTTTTTATGGTCACGTACCCCGAATCTCCCGCAACTAACTCGGGACAATTTTTTAAGAAGATTGTTTTTCATTGAAATCTGATGTCGATTTTATGAAGAAGAAAAAAAAAGAAGACTGTCTTTGTTGAAGAATAATTTGTATCTTATTCGAATGCAGGATTGATTTCGCAGAATACATCGAACGACTTTCACTGCAATTCAATTTTTGTGTCATCCCTTTTTTTAATGCCAAGTATTTTCAATTAGTCAAAAGATGCTTAACGACTTAAGTGATTAGTGACACGTGAATGAAAGGCCGTTTAATATTAATTTCTGAATTTAAAATTACGACAAGACTTTGCTTACGTTTTTGTCGTCTAAATGTCAAGGATTGAAATTCTCCGGAATTTAGTAGAATGAAAGGAATTAATATCATCAAATTTTCTGCCAACTAAATTGAGGATATGTAGAGAAAAATCTTTCGACTCGAATCACTTCCAAAAGTGACTTTTACGGAAATCATAAGAATTATCGGAATTGGTTCGTACCTTCAAACCATCACACTGATATGAGTAATTTAAATTGTATAGAATCATTCATAGGTAAAGAGAAATCGAAAACTACGACTGACAATGATATGGCAACCACAGTTTATAACGCAAAATCAGTAGGTACACGTATATATGTATAATGTATATCTCATACTCGCAATTGGAGATTTATAAGATCCGCAGGTCAGATATATATAGAACAAGATCAGAAGAAATTTAAACGACCTCGTTTAAGCTCTGCCCCTGATTGTGAGACCTTATAAAGATATCCGATAATTCTTTGACTCGTTCGAAGGACTGGAAGAACTCGCTTATCAACCAGACAACCAGACTTCCGTCCCGAGCGGATTGACATATACGGAGGTTAATTGGGGCAAAGGTTCGAGCCGCTTCGAAATTCGTGGGAAAGTACATCTCGCAGTCCACGATACTTCTTCAGGCTGCATTGACCGGAACGTTTCCTCCCCCGTTTTCTTTTTCTTTTATTTTTTATTTTTTTTACTTATATTTTCTCTTTTTTTCTTTGCTAATGTCACTCGCATGCGATAACGAATCGGCATAAGTTGAACGGAAACAATATATTGTTTTATTAATTTGTTAGTGCGGTAAATGGGCGATTTCCGATGAGTGTGAAGTTTGCGGCGTGAGCCGTAAAAGTGAGAGCTACGTGCACGCGAATAGAATTGAGAAGTTGACGGATGTTTATGCGGCATTCTACGTCAATTCGACTGGGGTCCGATCCTCAAAGCCAATGATATAGTGCGCACAATAGAGTCCCAGTGTGTAAAGGCGAGCATTTTACTTGCGCGCATGCGCCAACGTTGAATTATCGCACTGCTTGGAAATGGGGCACTTTATGCACGCTCCACAAACTTCGAAAATCCAACTTTCCAAGCAGGGGTTCGAAAAAAATGTGCTGCTACGAAGTAACTCAAAGTTAGTAGTGCAAAATTTTTTCTCCAAAAGTAATTACAAAAACTGTATTACCATCGCGCAGTCACAATGACAATGATACTGACGTATACATATACGCTGTTAAATTAAAAGGTCTTTAGTTAGAGAAAACGTTAACAAGATTTTTACCGCAATTCGGACGAATAATGCAAATCATTTTTTGTACGACAGGTTTCGCTGATTGAAACCAAACCAACAGAAGATTTTTTCACTATTTGATATTCCGCAACATTTTCGAAAGACAAAAAACAATATTCGGTAAAAATAGCCATACATATGAGTTTACTTTTGAAATGTTCGTCTTTATGCCAATAATTTTTACATATCTTCTCAATAAAATTTAAACTCATAGTTTGCAAAAAATCGTTTTTCCAAATTTTGAGGTACAATTTCGTTGTTTTGAACACGTCATAAATTTTTTCAAGTTTACTTTCAACAATTCAAGTTTCCAACTTTGATAATCCAATTTGGCGTTCAGACGTTACAGTCAATTGATAATATATTCTCCACAGCGAAAATCGTGAAAACTGTAAATCATATGTCGAAGAACAACGCAGCTTGAATTTTTTCTCAATACGTTGTATCCGCTTTGTCCTGAGAAATGTAATTTTAATTTAGCAAAAAATCAAAAGCGCTGCGCTTTGGGCGATAGTTGAGTTTATCGCGACTTTTTCGTTCTGTTTTTGTCGGACACACTGTACACGAATCGCGATTGGGTGATACATCCTCTGCTCGTATTGAGCCATCGGCAGTTTTATACCTGAACTATACGGACGCCATACCTACTGGCCTACCGACGGCACCTCAGAAGCTTACGAGTTCCGCGAAGGTGATCCTGGGCTGTTTTCTTTCGAAACGACGCAGGACACAGGTACATGGTCAAGCGGTCAATTTCTCCTCATTCCAACGCGTGATTCGAATCGTGAAAACGAAACGAAGAACAAGGACCCCTCGCCGGCCAATTTCCGATCAACCGTTCCGGAGATATGGGAATTTGAAATACCAGAAGCAATGCGAGGCGCGCGCGCAACCGCTGGAATGTGGTTATGTGCGCTTGCCTGGACAGAATGCGGAGCTGCGCAACGCGCATTGGCTCGCGATTAGAATTGCGATATCTCGGGAACCGTTGGTCAGAATTCGGAGTGCGACGTCGCGTTGGATTCGTCTCAATGTCGGCCAAAATCTGATACGGAATGGAATGTGAATTTCGATAACAGGACACCACTTTCACAGACAACAGTCTGAGCCCCCGAGTTGACTTTGTGCCAACATGAATACCTACCGCATGTTTACCTCTTCGGCCGACCTATTCTTTCTCTCAAATATCCTTTGGGCGAACGCCGGTGCGCGTCGGAGTCTCCTTTTAGTAAGGCTACGTGAACCTTTCCGAGGAAATAATCAGAGAGCCCCCCGTGCCGAGATATCGCCTTTGTTGCGCGCTTAGAGAAATAAACTATTTACTGAGGACTGCAGGATCCTTTCCGTTTATCACCCTCTGCAGAAGTAAAAACCGTTTCACGCTTCGACCGCAATATCTATGTCTATCCTACACTCGCAGCTCGCCTCCGGTAGATCATCTGCGAAGATTATACGTATTTTGCCAATAGCGGGACGATTTTATTTTTGACGTAAATTGTGATTTGATAATTGCCGAGGTTGTTGTCACTTTCGTAAGATCGCAGGGGTGAACGGATATCTTGTTATAATACACCACGAGGGGCGCGTGACGATGGAAAGAACCGAACAGCCGTTACGGGAGGAGAACCCGGGATCTGCCGAGGACAGAATCTGTTTATTTACCTTATTAGATGGAACGAATTTCTTTAATGTCCGGGTGAAACCCGACCCGGAATGGACCGATCTCTATACCTTAGCTTGCCTAATACCGCCTGCGAAGCACACACTACGCTTCAGCTGAAATGTTTTTTTCATTAGCTTCAATCGTCGCCGGTAGTTAAGATCGGTATACCTATGAACGTGGAACTCTTCGTGACTGTTTAGATTATCAATTATTACCATGCTTCGTCGTTCACACACAATAGAGTAGTCAGATTTAACAAAAAACTCATTCTTATTCTATTCTACTCACATTATGGTCAGTTTCAAACTGTTGTTTGTTGATTCAACTTCGAATTTTCTCACTTGCGATTAGTTACGTTTTCTCTGCATTGATATACCGGGACAATCTCTTGAAATTTGAAAATCAACCGCGCATGCGCGAGTTTTATCGGCTGCTCGTGCAGGCTGGCCATCACGAGTTTTCAGCCGTCAAGCCGTTTCTGGCAGCGATGTAGTTGATACGAATTTTCGAGGTTAGAATCTTAAATAATTGAGGCAGTGACTCGGAAAGATTTGGGAAGCATTTGTTATTGGGCCGGAAAGTTGATTCTTCGAAGAACGATCGGATTTTAATGCTTGTGCTCTTTGAAAATTCAAACGTACACATTTTGTGTAGGTTGGCCCGCCTGCGTCGCAGACAAGAATATCGCACTGGGAAGATTTCGCCGACCAATGAGATTGAATTGTTTGGCGCATGCGCGGTTGATTTTCAAGTGTCAAGAGATTGTCCCGGTATAATTAAAATATGTTTGCAATCGTGAGCATGGATGCCACCTTCTTTAATTGGTTTTCTGGACTCGTAGGAAACTGATGGAATCTGTAATAAAACACCATCAAGCACGAAGTTGGGTTTAAGGATATGTTAAACGTTCAGTCTGATCAAGAGCTGCAGAGACAGAAATATGATATAACAAAAGTTTGAACGTGCATCCAAAGTTAACCGAGTTGACTTTAGTTGAAACAGTGTTGCCTTGACTCAAACAAAATATTGAAAAACCATAAATATCGGCTATATTAGCACGATTATTGACGACTTTGAAGAGATTCCATTATCGAATTACTCTACTATGAAAAAATGGCACCGTTTGACCGATTTCAATGAACTGGGTCTTGTTTCGTTCGTAAATGAAATCTCTACAAACCTACAAAATCAGATTTTGGATAACGGCGGAGAATATTTTATTAAGACATAGGTCTACTATTAATCACTCATAACGATTTCACTGATCATGAATGTTCCGATTAACAGAGCGGCGAAATAAAAAATATAACTCTGTTGATTTGTAGAGAATTCATTCGCGAGCAAAATAAAATCTAGTTCATTGAAATCATTCAAACGCTGTGACTTTTTCCTTATAGAAATGACTTACATTTAATACAGATATCTCTAACAGAGTTATGAATTCTGATAGTGTAATTGAAATTTATGGTTTTTAAACTTCTTTCTTGTTCTAAGAAAATATCGTATCAACTAAACTGAACTCGATGAACTTCAGTTGCACTTTCAAACCTTCGTTACACGATATTTCTGTATAAATAGATTTTTGATTGGACTGTACATTTGGTATATTCTCAAAACATTCAGTATGAAAAAAGATGGAAACGGGAAAAGCCTACCTAAAACCAGTACCTATGCGAATCAAACAGTATTGTCAACTTTTTTCCTCTTCCACGTAAGAAATGACATGCAGATTTATACTTAAATCAAAAGTTTTCCCACTCTCATCTTGGTCTCAAAATTTACGTTTTTCAACAAAGAACTTACGGCAAAAGTTTGATGCCAATCGATTGGAGCTGTCGATTCAAAAATTGGGTTTTCGCTTTTATAGAAGCAGTAGAAGTCGAACCCGTGGTCCAAAAAATCCAAAACTCGGTAAAAGATGTATTTTTTTTCTGTACGCTCTACATCATACTTACAAAAAAATTTTAAATCCTCGATACCGAGGATCACACGTAGGTCGGCTTGGGATAGAATGCTTCATATGTATGCATCGGTATTCATTAATAGGTGATGTTTAACGGTTTCGCATTAGCCTCGCCTTCCAATAAGCACCTCCATATAAAATAGCGCTTATCTTGCTTGATTCATTGATTCATGTTATGACAGCCCACCGCTCCGCGATATTTATTAGAGGTCATCGGATCCTTAATTTAAACAACATATTATTTTGGCCAATGTATTCGAACGAGCTAGAAATTTTGACAAGCTTAATTATTCCGAGTTAACAGCCGCTGATTGTTGAGATAATTTTTTCACAAAGCGTAGTTTAACAAGCTGAAAATCCTCACATGGAACGTTAATCAAAGTTTCTTCGCGATCGTATCCGAAATTCTTGCTATATGTGTACCGGTCTACTGAACTAAAAAAAAAAAAAAAATTGCAACCGAGTATAGTAATTTTTGCAACGTCATTTATTTCGCGGGTGCCGAGATAAGTGGGTAACTAAACGCGTCAATCATTTGTCATCCGCGTACAAACTGGCGGGTACTCCATGTTTGGTCTTTACTTCGTGAAAAGAAACTCTCTAATGCGCTTCGAGGGAACTGGACTTTACTCCTCGATGTCTGCTCCGTCGACAGCGTTTAAACGAGCATTGGGGGACTTCGGGCCCCGGGCCTAACCTGACCCAACGTAAACCGAACTGAGCCACGGTTCGAAAACTATAGTCAGTCGGCGAGATGCGTCTTTTTCATTTTTTCTTTTTTTTTTTTCGAGGCTTGCCAAGCCGACACACTTACCGGACATAACAGTAGGTATGCAACAGCCGGCCAAACGACTACTAGGTTGTCTGGCCCGGAGCTCGTTACAGAGTAACCAACCACCGCTCATTGTCGGCTTGGTGTATGAACTCCCGAGGCCACCGCGGCGTACAACGAATGGAAAATTATATCCATTCATGTACCGTGACGCGGTGATCAGGACTCCAAAAAATGCGAGACGGACGGCGAGGATTGGCAATTAACATAACTGGTAATTTCAGATGCGGAAAGAAGCCGGGTATTCAACGAACTATGGACAAGAAGACTACAAGGAAAGACCGAGGCTCGTTGCAACAATTTCTACTAATTATCTCATTACCATATCGCTATGTGGCAAGTCTTACGGATCCCCGGTGTATACTTACATGTCTCGCTAACATGTCGCGGATTTATGGTTGTTATTAGTACGTTTGCGAAATCCCTGTCAACCTGCCTTGTAATCTATGATGGGTGTGGCGTAGGTACCTTGACGCGAAGATTACTGATTCTGAGATCTGGATGCACGAACGTTCGGCCTAGCAGGTATTCCAATGGACGGGGATGAACTGCGTAGTTTGAAACATTGTTAAAAATTACTTGTTCCCAGTTAGGAACAATTCTTGTTGATACGTGATTGGTGTGTGTAATTGTCTAGGATTAAACTGAGAGTTATTACACTCATTTCTAAGACATTGATAAGTGGAAACTATTCGATCTGTTACCCGGTGGAAAAAATGCTGAAACTGCTGTCTCCACGACTTGATTGGTAACAAAAAGGAGTACAAAGATATTAGTATTGATTCGTGAACGTGAATGATAAATCAAAAGTATTAATATTCAAATACTTGTTGAGAATAATGCTACAAAATAGTAATAACTAACGCAATAACATTTCTGGCGATAAGTAACAAATGACATGATTCGTACATCTGTTCGATTACAATGTACAATAGATTTCCCCGACAGTTTTCCGATTTTTATGAAAATAATCAGCCTGAAAGTCAAGTTACCAATGATACTGGTAATTCATTATCACAAACAGAAAGCAGCGGTTGCACCATACGAAGTTAATTTCATTCCGACTTCTTATCCGTGAGAGATCCGAGAATCCAAGTCGGCCAGTCCCTCTGTGCTAGCCAGATTTTTACTCAAAACAAAGACGAACTATGTACTCGGCAATCCATGAAAATGAGAAAAAACGTCGTAACCCATTACACGTGCCGAATTTGTACAAATATTAGTCAGTCAAGGAGGCTGCGGCTGGGTCGAGTCGAGTCGAACTACCAAGTCCCTTGGCATTTTTGAAGGTTGCGTAACTGCGTAGGTTCGGTCCAGTTCCTCAGGCACGAACCTCGATGTAACCAAAAGGTGAACGGAACTAGTTGGAAACGTAAAATGCTTGGTTGTTTGTTTTATCGGCGCGTGGCACGGGGCCGGGAAGATCCGAAAGTGGGTGCCAAGCTTCTTGACAACTTATCGAACCATGCAGTTTCCATGAGTTCCACGGTGTTGCGACCTTGGCGCGTAGAGGCGACGTCACGCCGACTTTCCATAATTATCGCATTTAACGATAAGTCCTAAATATCGACGGACGAGAGAGAGAAAAATCTACCGAGACGTAACCGTGAGTTTCGTAACAACCTCCGCAAGTCGCGTAGGACACGACGCATCATCGAATCGGAACACGCTACCGAATCGCCTTAAAACGCGCGTTTATCATCCGTATTCGCTCTGCGGAGGCTGTTTAGTCGCGTGGCGTGGGATTGGCGGATTCGCTAAAAGTTTGCACTGTTGTAGCCTCGATGAGCAACGACTCCGATTCAAGCCCGACTATGTACCGTGTTCTTATCCAACATTGCGTGAGAATGGAAACTGTACATCTATAATAAGGGTTCTTGACGCTGTAGATTCGATCTCACATTTAAAAGGGTTGACAGAAATTTAGAACAATCCGATCACATCGGACACGTTTGAATTCCTTCGTGAAAATTACGACGTGCGGTATTGATATTATGAAAAGATTTCGCAAATCTCAATATCCAATTCTTACAATTAGTTCCGGTTAGAAGCATCTTAAAATTTTCATTACTAGCTGAAATCAAACGGATTGTTTTAACCAGTTTAAGAATTAAAATTACCACAACAAATGTACAAATGTACTCGGGTATCACCCGAGTTGAACGATCAGTGGTTTGCTACCGAGTAAGATTTTTATTCGCAACAACAAATTGATAGCAGATTGCGTACAAGTATCGAATTTTATTCATGTTTCGGTCTGGCACAAAATTTGAATGTTAATAAATTTCTCGGAAAAACAACATCGCGGAGACTTTCGTTCAAATCATTGATCGCAAACGAGGACAATTCATGGACGTCACTTTATTCAACGATCAATTTCGTTCAGAGATCTTACACGCGTCATCGATCTACTTTTACAACGAGGCTGATTGAATTTCACTTACAGCGAGACAATGAAAATAAAATAATACTGATCGAGTACCTATACCCACCTACCTACCTACCTACCTACCTACCTTCCTACCTACCTACTTTCTCCTGAAGTAAGCAGCAGCTGCGCGGGCGCTACGATCAGCTCTCTTACCTTTGCCTCCAGGACTTGCCTTTCTGCAAGTAAGTATTCCTCGAGGAGAATTTATCATGGTTAGGTGCCTGCCGCATCACACGAGTGTAGTTGAACCGACAATTCAACATTTACTCAATTTTTTTCATCCCCCGAAGCCTCCGTGTTCTCACTTTTTAGTGAAAAAAAAAAATCAAACGTATTTATCACGGAAATCTTATAAAAATTATTATAAATCCAGTTTTGACAGATTCTCCAAAAATCATCGTGCAAAATAATCGTTCGTTATTCATTGGTTCTTACGGAGTTCGATGCAGTAAAGGTTGTTGTCTTTTGATCCTTGATCTCTAATTTTTAGCGGAAGGATACTTGAACTGTTCTATACGCGCGGGGCTTCTTGAGACTGAATACAATATAATAACAATACGATCAATTGTGTAAACAAATTTTCAATAGTTATATTGCAAAAGTTCTTATTTTTCAATTGCTTCGGCTTAAGGCTGCGTTAACACTGTTAGCCTCTAACGGTCTAAATAAAAAAATTAAGAAAAACGAAAAAAAAAAAAAAAAACAGAGGATCCGAACATTCTAGACATGAAGAAATTTCCTCAAATTATAGATATCTTCGATTGCGTTATTCGAATTTGCTCAGATAGATTTCTTTTACGTAATAGAAACGTTGTTTAATTCGTTTTCAGTATCAACGTCGTGAATAACATACCTGGCGATTTTTCACGAAGCCTTTTTCTTCCACTCCCCGACTTTCATTCGGTCGAACAATTGTCGAACTTCGCCGCATGTGTGATATTTCAAAAAAATCGAGTGCGGTAGAAAAATGAATAATCAAAGCCGATTATTTCAACGTTCAAGTTGTAAAAAGTACCGTATCGTAGATTGAAAAATATGAAAAAAAACCATTTTCTTATCTTCCTTTTTCATCTCCACCGCTCGGCCAACCGTTGATGTGTCCAACAAATTCTATTTCTCCTAGCTACCGAACATATTATGATTAACGGTAGACGAAGTCGTAGTGAGTAGACCTGGACGCGGCATGCGACGTAGGTATGTTTGTCACAAAATCTATCAAGGACAGTCGTTGACCGGTATTAAAATGATCCGTGTAACAAAAAAGTTTCGGACTCATGTAGCATTCGGCTTAGCATTCGAGAGAGGTATGTCGAGACCGGCGGCAAACACGACGTAAAAACATGAGAGACAAGAAAAAAAAATAAATAAATAAATAAAATAAAAAAATAAAAGATAATAAAATAAAATAAAACGATGAAACAGAAAAAAGCGACTTATATATCCAGACAAGTCGTACTTTGTGACAATTCCTCCGGGTCATCAACCGCGACTGACCAGGTAGAAAAATTCATTTGCACGCGTGCAAGACGATTTTTTTTTTTTTTTTTGTTTTTTTTTCTCCACACGGATTACACAAGTATACGAGCAACGAAATTATCATCGCGAACGACAATATTATTAGAAACGTAATCTCAGTCAGATTCTTAGAGATAACTTTGCGAGGCTGAATATTGCGCGAAAAGATCGGTTAGGATGTGTAAGGAGGACGAGGACTTCTGAATAGATTATATTGGAATGAAATAATGAGAAGGTGGTAAAAGTTAAATGATATATATTTATTTATTAATTAATAATGTAAGATAATTTCATATAAACTGCCAAGGAACTGTATGACCCTTTCTACGGTATGTATATATATATATATATATATATATATATATGTATGTATGTATGTATATATATATATTTAAAAGAATAAAAAAAAAAAAAAAAATCATTGAATCTTCAACAAAATATTATACCTGTCCTACATAATAAACCAATTGCACCGATACCGTCGAACAGAGATACACGAATCGTTTGAATTTCGTTGAGATCGGTTCGAAGTGATCGGCGCGTGGTTTTTCAAAATTCGAGAAAAACAAGGAAAATCAATAATTTCGTTTAGCGAAACCGGAGCCGATCCTCGCCGACGTTGCATTTTGTGGCATTTTAGCAAAGCCGGAAATACACGATATAAATTTTTTATTCATTTTTTCTCTTTTAATTTCTCTCATCACGTAGCAACATTTTCCGACAACCGAGCGAATTACGAGTTACCGAATTAGTCGATTCACCTGCTGTTCTTCCGGTACTATAGCCAGAAATACCTGAATGCCAGTTTCGCAGTATCAACAACACTTAAGTACAAGATAATTTTTATTATTATTATTAGTATTATTGATATCATTATTATTATCACTACTACCGTTACTATTACTATTATTATTACTACTACTACTACTAGTATTATTATTTACTTTGATAAAGAAGCTTTTATACAGGATTATTTACTTTATTCTTCAATCAACTCATCATAATATATAATATATATATATATATATATATATATACATATATATATATATATATATCGTAGAGTATAATATATTATATATGTAATATATAATATATAAGTATGTGTATATGCGTGTATTTTACAGTGGTTAGAAATATTATCTATAATATAACTATATAATTATATTAGTATATGGTGAACGGGTGAGTAAAAATGCTGTAATCTTTTAAATCGTATCGTCATATTTTGTGTCGTTTGTTAATGTGCCTTGACCATTATTTTCAATAATACAAATAATTTTGCTGATTTTCATGAATATATTTTCACCAGATTGCCGAGTTGCGGGATATTTTTTCTTTTTCTTTTTTTTTTCCCCCACGTATAATTCTCATCAATAATATGTTCCGAGAAAATTTTCATACGCATATGCGATTCACTTCTTGACGCGTGACAAAATTTCAATACCTTTCAAGTTTACGCACTAAGTGGAATAAAACAAGAAGATTTTTCTATTTTCTCTCGTATATTCTCGAAATTGGTCATATTCGAAAACGGATCAGATCGTATTCTGAATTTCTTTTCTGACACAGTTTGTAGTTTTATGAAAAATTTATTAAGTATGAATTTTCACAACAATTGTCCCGTCGTTCATATGTTGTTCCATTTTTTCAAATGTCATTCTCTTCAAGAAAATACAGAGATTCTATTGATACATGTGTTTGGCAGTAAAGGTGTACGCGCGCGTGTGTGTGTGTGTATGTTTACATGTGGCTATTTTTATAACACACGTTTCCACGTTTGCCGTGTTTTGCTTTAATTTTATTACTTCCCGAATAATTGATTTAAAATCTGATCTCATGGATCGCGTATATCTCTATCTATTTAGGTTAAACGGCTAATACAATTTTCATTGCTTTTTTTCTTATCTAAGCGCATCTGGTTTGTTTAACCGCAGGTATGTGATTATTTATGATAGCCTCTATTGTATAAATTGAATATGTATATTACAAACTATTGTCCAGCTTTACACCATTGATAATATAAAGTTGAATACGATACGTTTATCAAAAACAAGTCGACGTTAATTTATGTTAAACGACGTATTATTAAAAATAGCCTGAAGTGATTTTGAAAGACTAAAAAAAAAACCAAAGACATATAAAGCGTTTTCAGACCATTATTATAGTATGAATATTATATACGACATAGTAAATTATTAAATTAAATGATACTTTTCTATCGTAATCTTCAGTCGGCAGACGTGAACAAGGCATGGGTTTCTATTGTTTTTTTTTTCTCTCTATTTTCATTTAATTTAAACTTTTTTCGATTTTTTTTTTTTTTTTTTTTTGCTTCTACTTTTTCTTAAAAAAAAAAAAACCTCGAAACTTTTATCTCGTAGAGCTATAAATCGGACTAGTTGTACCGGAACAATTCCGAGTCAGTTTAAACTCCCTCTAATAAGGCTATCTATTCCTTTTTTTGGATCAACTATAGATCACTAAAATTTTGGGAATTTTTAATCAATAATCATCGTATCCGTCTTCGACTTGTGGTGGCTATTTCAAATATATATATATATATTATTCTATGTCAAATGTTATTAGTTTTTTAATTTTTTTTTTTGGTTTTTTATATTTTTCCCAACCATTTAAATTACATAATATTAACAGTTAGAACTATCATTTAATGTCTATGTGGGTATAAAGCAGGTACGTTGTACTTTTTCTTAAAGATAGCGCGAATTCTGCGGCGTGCAACGGGGGAAGATCTAGTTATTTTATAATCGAAAGTTCGTATTTGAAATACCGCCAGTCCGTCATTCGTTACTTCGTGTTTGCGAATGAAAATGAAAATAAGGCAATATATCCTCGACCGGGTGAGTATTCGAAATGCCTTGTGCGAGGAGAATGGGGAGTAGAAAAAAAATTTTATAACAATAAAAAATAAAGAAACAAAAGAGGAAAATGAAAGTAGTCTGGAATGGAAAAAAAAAAAAAAACAAAAACATTGTACGTCTACAATATCCGCGGGTTAAAATCTCATCGCGGCATGGTGAACTTTCAGTATGAAAAATGTAATTCATATTCCCGCCATTAACACCGAGTGCATTCCGGTCATCGTCATCACATGTATGGTATAACGCGATGCGTTGTTATTGTTATTAAAAAAAATGTCGTAAAACTTGGTAAAAATTTGAAAGTTTGAACAATCGAAAATAAGAAGACGGTAAAAAAAAATAATAATAGTAATAATAATAACAACAACAACAACGACAATAATAATAATTTAAAAAAAAAAAAAAATAACTGGGACGGTATTATATTCCTTCTGCGGGGTGATCACGTCCTATAACGAACAAAAAATGAAGAGGGGGAAAATAAGCAGTAAACACACGAGAGGTACTCGAGTTGCTCAGACTTTGGAAATGAGTTCCGACACGCCAAATAATAATAATAATAATGATGATAATAGTGATATTAATAATATTAATAATAATGGTGATAATAGTGATATAGCAATTTCGAAGGGAGAAAAAAAAAAATAATATAAAATAAAATAACCGTGACGAAATGACGAAGTAAAGAAATTTCAGTTCAACTGTAATCATCGATTTATCGCGTGATGTTTATTACATTTCTCCGGTTATTTTGGCACAATGTAAAATTACTATCGTGCACTTACGAATGAGGGAAAGCTGCTGCTTGTACGCCGCAAGGCACATTAAGACAAACCAAACGACGAGGGCGGTAAAGAAGAATGAAAAACTTGTACGCGGAGTTTTAGAATTTTAATGAATTTTAACGGGGTAAGTTGGTTTATCGTATAGAACTGGATTGTTGTTATTGTTATTGATTTCCTACGCAGCTATATACCTATGAAGTATGGGGGGGGGGGGTATATTTGATAACGATTATATATATTTAATACGAAGACGACAAACTTTATCTCACGGACCGTATGAAAATAAAAACGTATTAATAAACTCAAGATAGTATAGATATAATACATAATAATATTAGATTATTAATTAGTCATCATTGTTATACGCAATATAGACCAATCGTACATAGTAGTATAGGCATTTTATTTTAAGCTTGTAATAAGAATATGATTGGGGTATATTATTACATATTATATGTATGTATAAACAGGAAGGGTATAATTAACTTACGTTCAAAATTATGTATATAACGATTTTGTATATTTTAAATCTTTACAAAATACTAAAGAAACGAAGAAACAGAAGTAAAATCATAAATAGATTGATAAACAAAAGTAGAATTGTTTAAATATCATGTCCGCATATTGAATCATGAGACCCAAACGCGCGATGTGTCATGATAACTTTTAATCCATCATATCACGGCGTAAAAGAAATAAGAAAAAGAATTGATGCTATTAAAAATCAATTATTTTCGTTTAAATTGACTTTCCCCATTACTTCGATAAAATAATTACCTATATGCGATATTGTTAGCGTGAAAGTGAACGGAATAGTAACAATAATCATCATCGTAACAACAACAGCAACAACAATAATTATGTTAATATTAATAATAACGGTAAGGTCCTGTCTTTCCCAAAATAGGGCGCTGTTATCAACTATCATAATTATCCTTATATCAATATCGTTTATTTATACACTCATGTATACCACCGCTTAATATCCTACATTCACGTATACGTATAATATTATATCATACCTATTTATAATATGCCTAACAATATATGCAAATATGTAGAAACTTAAATATTATATGCTAAAATGTGTTATCTAATTGAGTTATTTCCTCGTTCGGAGGATTTTTTTTTTTCCTTCTTGCAAAAATGTCAAAACTATAGTATATTAAGGTGCATGTGCAGTTTACGTGCTAGTTAATGTAAATCTTCACTTTAGTGTTTGTTTTTTTTTCCTTTTTTTTTTCAAATTGTTTACTTATCCTTTCTTTCATCATCTTGTTTTTCTATAATAAAAGTATACAGTATAATAACACATAATACAGCCATTGTAAAATTCTCATCTATTTAACAGACACACCTAAATATACACTTGGAGACAATGAATCTGAGACGGCTAATTTTTTACAGTAGAGAATTACGTTGGCAACACAGAAAAACCTGCAGCGCCACGGTCGGCCGAGCGCGAAACGAACTCAATCTCAATAAACGTAACGTAACCAATGACCGTCGAATCTAACCTTAGAATACGTGTCGATCTAACAAGTCATTATCTCCGCGGTATTCTAAGGTCGGATTCGACGGTCATGGATTGTGTTACGTTTGTTGAGATTCGAGTTTGTTTCGCGCTAGGCCGACTGTGGCGCCGTAGGTTTCTCAGTGTTGCCAACGTAACTGTCTGGTGTAAAAAATGAGCCGTCTCAGATTCATTGTCCCCAAGTGTACATACAAAGCACTCCATGTTTCCTTACAACTCAGATCCAGTGCAGAAACAGCTGTAAACGATGTTACTTTTATATATATTCTACTAAGCGTGAATAGTTTTAACGCTGCATTTGATTAGTTCACTCTCTCTCTCTCTCTCTCTCTCTCTCTCTCTCTCTCTTTCTCTTTTTCTCTTACTCTTTCAATTCAGTATTTTTCGAGTTTTTTCTTTAAAAAAAATTCTGCTTCTTTTCATGTAAAATTTTATATCGTATATAAACGAATACTGAACTATATACACTCTATATGTTGATATACCTACCTACCTACCAATCTGTCTATCTATCTATCTATCTATCTATCTATCTATCTATCTACATAACTAACCAACTAACTACCTACGTACCTGTTTATCTACCCGCTTACTTACTTACCTACCTACCTACCTACCTACCTACCTTCCTTACCTTACCTTACCTTACCTTACCTTACCTTACCTTACCTTACCTTACCTTACCTTACCTTACCTAACCTAACCTAACCTAACCTAACCTAACCACCTACCTACACATGTAATGAACACATTTTTTAAACACCACTCGCTTGCAACTTTATGTTATTAATATTAATATTATTACTATAATCATCATCATTGTTATTATTATTACTTTTGTAATTGTTACACTTGATAAGAATAGTTTTATAATTATTACCATATCTTCGCTTATCGTTATCGTTGTTAATATTATTATTATCATCCCGTTCCTCAATTTATGTATTACTCCATAACTGTAGGTTATTCCAAGAAGTTTAATGTTGCGGTACAACTCGGTAAATCGTTCAACGCGACAGCGTGCCAATATCTGTCTACGTGAGTATACGCCCAAAATTTTTTCAACTGTTTCATCTTCGACCGCATACCCGCCATACCACCACCGTCCCCTTAGGCAATTGGGTAGCGGAGGGAAATAGAAAAAAGGAAATTAGCGTAACAGAAAATCATCCAAAAAGCAGGGCAACTTCGTAACCATTGAGGAATAATGAAATGATAATATGCGCATCGTGCTATTACTGTCTCGGACCTCGGAGAAAATGAGGAATTTTTTAAAAAGTAATTTAACATTAGGGATTCACATTGTAACAAAACTTAAACCCGTTTCCAATTTGTACCGATAATATTGTGGCTGATTATCGAGGCACCTCGATTGATTTCACATCCGTCGTTAGAAGATATTAAACGCTTCGTCGGTTACGATTTTTGTTCTCTTATCATCTACGCGGACGAATGAGAGAAAAAAAAAAAAAAAAACTTGTAACGTGTATAATATTAACTTACGCTGAGCAAAAAATTATCCAGCATTCATCGCTTCAACATGTTTTATCGTTATTACCATTGTTATTATTCAATTAGTGTTTATATAGGTATAATATATAGGGAGAAATATAAGTGCTGCAAAATAATTAAAATTAAAACTACGCTTACTGCGTCCGATGCAGAAAACTTCAAAAATTGATTACTAAACCCGATTTCAACTCTACGCCTACCGTACTAAATATTACACCTTTACACGTAGGCATATTATCATTAAATTCTAAGTTTTTTTTAAACGTACCCTACTTGAGAAATTAACTATGCAATATATGTTGTTGTTGTTGTTGTTGTTGTTGTTGTTGTTATCAGTATTGATAATATTATGTTTGTAAATATTTATACACACGTATTTTTAAATTTTATATAATGTAATACAATGTGACGTACCATAATAAGATTATTACTCCCGTGGATAAACGAGCAAGTGTACTAAACAGTTTGAAAATAAATTACCTGTCTTTGATGGCAACGTAAGCGGTCGAAATTGAAAAAAAAAGAACAATCATTCCCTTTCCTCTGCGCAAATTTCGCAAGATTGTTCCGGCATTTGGTTTTGGTATTTTTTCAAAATACTTTCCATCACTTTTTTTCTTTCTTTCGTTCTTCGCGTCGCTTGATACCGTTTTTTCTATTCATCTCTTTATCATAAGTTTATCTCACTATCTACATTCAACTACGTACTCATTTATTTATTAACTTATTTATTAATCAACTATAATTTATTTGCAGATTTTTTGTGCGTTTTTTGTTTTCTTTTTTTTTATTTATAGCGAGTTTCAAACAGACTTTGAACAGTTTTTGCGGACGTGTTTTTCATACGTGCTGCGAAGAGGTATATGAGTTTTCCTTTTTGTTTTTTTTTTGTTTTTTTTTTTTTTTGTTTTTTTTTGTTTTTTTTTTCCACTACAAATGTATACAAACAAAGGCGATTTTCATGCCCCTGGAGCTAGTTTCGTGTTTTCCGTTATTTGAAACAATTGTGATAGACGGGTTTATAATAACATACTCACAGCGCGCATGCCGGCGACAAACCGACGGGAAATCGAGCAAGCAAGTGCGCACAGCGTATATCATAATTCAGTTGCATAAATATTGAATGTTTTTTTTTTTCTTTCATTTCGTTTCATTCCGTCTCAATTCATTTCATTGCTGCTCCCTCTCTCTCTCTCTCTCTCTCTGTCTCTCTCTCTCTTTCTTTTTCTTTTACGCTTTATCGAAGCACATATCATATTATATGTATAGTTTGATAAGCGTGGTAAAAATGATCAACCGATAGGTACATGATTTACGGCAGAACTATATCCTTCAAATAGAAAATTCCAAAATATATGATATATCTGTAATATGCTCCGTTATTTCCTCGTTAAAAGGTATACAATAGCGTGTACTAGATATAATCAGAGCGCGTAGGATAGATATAGAAAAATATAAATGTTGCCGGTTATTATTTATTTATTTTTTTGTTTGTTTGTTTTTTTTTTTGTTTTTTTTTTTTGCGTTTTTTGTATTCCTTTTTTTGTCTGTGTAAAAAAGCTAATATCCGTATCGACCGTAATCAATTACATTATTTAACGCTAACTATTGTATAAGACGTACATGTTTGTCTATATATTTATATTTTATATATTGATATAACGTACGTTTGCCTATATATATATATATATATATACACACGCAAACACACGTATATCAATATATAAGTATATTTATACATTTATTTATAAGAGAGGACATTTAGGTAAAAAGATATTGCCTTTCACATATACGTTGTCAATAATCGCGTATGCGACGTCTATAATATATTTAATTCAATGTTATATACGTACTGAACATGTATTTAGCGGTGGTCGTAAAACAGATTATTCACCCTTCGAAAATTCACAAGTTTTTCGTAGAAACTTTGGAAGAAATAAATTAAAATATCGTAAATCGTTCCAACGTTTCGTTTCAAATTTCGAGAATTTCTAGCCATGTTTCGATTTTGTATTTGTTTCTTCCTTTCACGAAATAATTCAAGTCAAACTGTTGAAAATCTCTGCACACAAGGGTTTCGATGCTGCAAAGGAACAAATATTGGATTCAAGATGAATTTTTACCGTTTGTATCATCAATCTTACGTCACAAGTTTTGCTTTTGGTTGATCGTGAACCATGAATGTCGCTTTTTAATAAACAATATAAATCGGAGGATTTTGATTAAGCATCGATTTGAGAATTTTTCCTTCATATTCTCAACAAAATTGTTTCAGCAAAACTTTTTCTTTCCTTCTCTTTGAAGTATGAAATATATCGTACAGTTTCAACAATTCGTAGGGTAATTATTTCCTCACTTCCTAACCGGGGGGGAGGGGGGGGGGCTGGGGAGGGGGATAATAATTTTTTTCATGTCACTTGGAAAAATAAACTTAGAAAAGAGAAAAAACATCAAGATATAAAAATTTCACCGCGATTGACGCTGTCCTATATACATACTTATGTGCCTGTTAACGTGTGTACGTGACTATGTACATACATATATACACACGTATAAATTTTTAAAACTCGAAGTGTTCGCTACCGATTCCCGCAGCTGCCGAAACTACATCGCCGCGGGTTAGGCAATAAACTCGAATTCCTCGGTAAGAAAGACTGTGCTTTTTTTTTTTTTTTATCCTTTACCGTGTATTTTTTATCCGTCTCGAAATAAAAATGAAAAATTAAAAATACCAAATAAAAACAAAAAGTAACATTCGCGGCGTTATAACCTCGAGGTTGAAACATCGTAGCATTCTACAAAGTAGAAATAAATCAATGAAACGAGTGTTCGAAAAATCTACGAACGTTCGCAACATCAATCCCATCCATCCGTGCTCGCACGGTTTTTTCACAATGAAAATGAATATACCGTGAAAGAAAAGAAGCGAAATCACACGCGTGCATCTCTCTCTCTCTCTCTCTCTCTCTCTCTCTATGCGGTGCGTGTGTTTGTTAAGATAAGTAATATTCGAAATAAACCTTTTCCGCCGCCTAGCGACACGCCGCGAAGTTTCTCCTCAGCTGACTGAGCTTTGACCTGAGGAGATCCTGCCGACTTTTTAGGTCCGAGACAGCGTCCGTATTTGTACGGTCCGTCTCGGTAAGCTTATTACAGTACACCGCGGCCTGGCGAAGGATCACAACCTTCGGCGCCTTCTCCTTCATCTGTACCTCCGGCACCAGGACTCTCAGATCCTCGAAGGCGTTCCTCAGTTCTATTCTCCTCTGGCGCTCCATGTTGTTGTGAAGGCTTCGCTTCTCCGTGTCGGGTTCGTCGTCGGAACTGCTCCGGGAAACCGTGCTGCTCGAGGCCTGTGATTTTCCTGATCCTCCACCGACTCGTTCCGAAAATCGCATGTGATGATGCTCGTTAACTTCGGCAACGTTTTTCGCACCGTCGATTGTATCCCCGATCCTGTCGCAGTTTTCAAATCTGTCGACCTGCATGCTTTTCGAACTTCCGCTGCTGCTGCTGCTGCTGCTGCTGCCACTTCCGGGCTTTCCCCGCTTTTGATACGATTTGTGCCTCGGTCTTTTTGCCGGTCTTGACTCCGTTTGGGCCGAACGTTTTCGCGGAGGGTTGGAAGGTGGCCGACCTCGTGGCCGAGGTGGTGATTTATCCTTCAAAGCCGATGTGACAGTTTTTTGGAGGTGCTGTTTATCCGCCGCGCTTGGATTTGTTGGCAACGAGGCAGGCCTGCACGGTTTGTCAAACGTCACTACGTCGATCTCTTCTTCTGGAAAGAAAATTCAATAGTAGAAAAGAATTATTACCCGCTTACGGCGTTTTTAGAAAATTTTTGCATCGTTTCATGTAAAATGTTCTCCGGCAGGTCCGGCAACAAATTTCCACTCGATTTGACCATTTTGTAATATATCACCAAGCAAATAAGGAACGATTAGGAATTATATGTTGATATGACAATTCGAATGTTAAAATTACAAAAATTTTTCTCACACTTACTAACGGAAATGTAACAAATGATACAAATACAAAGTGAACCTGCCGGGACATTATTTTTAGTTCATTTTTTTCAACAGTCTACGGGTCGACAGAAATTTGGGTGTTTCGTTTAAAGGCAAGTTTCAAGGGAAAGCGAAAAGAAATTCTCAAGCAGATTTAAATTTTTCGAAAAATTATCATCAAGTTTCGATCATATTTTGTGGAAATACGTTTCCAACATTCATTTTGCGACACATTTCAAATCGACTGTTTATTTCTCTTCAAGCTTTTCTCGTGTTCGTGTCAGTTTGTACATTTTCTATAACATCAAAAGTAACAATTACATCGAGTATAAAAATTCGAAATTTTCAATATTTTACTGCTTTTTTATACCGTCAGAAATCTTGGCGTTATTGTTCAATTAAATTTTCATCGCACATAAAAGGCAAATTTGCATGTAACATAAAAAAAAAAATCATTCAAAAATTCAGGGGGGCTTACATTGTAATGAAACCGTGAAATCACCTTCAACGCCTTGAGACGGTTCAATATTTTCAAAAATATTTCTAAGATATGCATATTCGGAGAGATATTTGCATACGAACTCGTATATTATCGTCTCGCAGCGCTGGGTTCAAGTTTTCGAAATTAAGTGAATCGTCAATATTGAAAGACAAAGTTCGCTCCGTGACCGAGCGATCTTCACGTTCGAGTACACAAATTATACCACCTATACATGCGCATGCATATACGTGTCCATGTAATAGAAAATGCACGGATTATTCTATGGGGGTAATTTGCCTCGTGTGATTCACCGAGCAGACACTGCATATTGTAAATTAATGTCTCGCAATTCAACAACAATAAGTCAATGTGAGATGAGTAATTTAAACACCCACGACATTACACGACGAATAAAGGAGGAACGATTAGGGTATTTAAATTGCTTTAATAAACACGATCTCAACTATCTCTACGTAGTTCCAAAGGAATGTCGTTTGTACTAGTCCAGTAGAGATAGACGTTCAAATGGAAATAATTAGGGGGTTATTGGAAGTCTAAATCTCGATTTTCGGGAAAATCCCGCCATTGCGTTCGCCGTCATCTCGATTTAAAGTTCAATTTTTTCGTTTTTCCGAAATAACTCGTTAATTTACAACTTTAGAGCAAAAATGGTCGAATCCAAAGTTGTTGGAAATTCAATTTCCCACAAGTTTGGTCATTGTCATTTTTACGCTAGGATCGATATTCGCAGAGTTATACTATCAAGATTATCAAAAAAAAAATCGTAATGGGTGGAATTTTATTTCCTTCAACTTCGGTTCTCGCACTTTTTCTAATCCACGATCAATATTTTCGAATTTATATATATATATTGCTCCCAAAAATCGAGATTTAGATTTCCAACCACCCTCCCCCCCCCCGCCGAATTAAAAAAAAAAAAAAAAAAAAAACGCTCCCTCTGATTATTTCCATTTAAGGCTATTTTTATGTCTATCCCGACTGGACTATACGTCAATTTCACAGACATGTGTCGGTATGCGGATTGTCGACCAAGAGAGTGGACGCAACTCTCTTATACGCCGAGGTGACAACGCGGGTGAAAATAACTCGACTTATCGCTCTCCCTACTTTACACACGTGGGGATGAGCATATAGATAAAAGATAGAGACGGATAATGCGCAGAGTTCGTACTTTCGTAATGGAAATCTACAACTTCGGGGCACGGACACATACTTGAGAAACAATAACCAACGTGCAGGGAAGTTTCCAAGGAAGAATTCATTCGGACATTCCACACTGAGTGAAATTTTTATTTAGCTCAGTCCTTGACTATTTTCATTTTTTACCACAATCGAAATATATTGTTCTAGGTATAAAATGAAAATTAGTTTTCCAGTGTCCGATACTATTCTTTCTCATTACGATCACTGTTGCTATATTTTCTTGCAACTGTTGCGAAAATTTAATGCTTGTGCGAGAAGAAATTGACGTTGAAGCCTTATTTGAATAAAAAAGTAGAATAAACCGAACAAACTTCGAATTGAGTGGTTGGTCATTTTTCTTTGGTGTCAAGGAGAGATTCATTTAATAAAATTACAATTCCATCGATATCAGTTTCAATTTTCAAACGTTTATTTGTATTTATCCATTCGCTTGTTTTTCTTTTTTACAACCGGTCGAACTCTTGTGAATAAGATTTTCAGAAACCGATTGAATCAGATTTCGAAACAAGGATAATTTTTAACGAGGCTGAAGTTAGCAAGAATAATGTAATTAATGTTGAGTTCAGAAAATCAGAATTTCTTCATTCCGTATTAACAGTTCCCTGAATCGAAAGTAATCCTAAAATTGCAAAATGAAGACTTTTTCCAAAGCTGCGTCGTTGCAATAATCGTTACAAGCCTCGCAGCCTGATAATTTCCGTCACTTATAGGTATGAAAAAGCGTATATATATAAACGTGGCTTGAAAGAAAAATTCCCCACAAATCGAAATACTCCGTGGATCTTCGCTCCGCGTCGCAAATCAAATATACATAATATGCGCGATGTTTCGACCAAGTTCTCGCGAATTTTCAGCACACGTTTTTAACCTTGACGCTGCTGGTTAGGGCCAGTCACAGTTATTTGCATGGCGTGTACGAACAGCCGCGGTTACGCGTTCGGCTTGCTCGCTTTGTGACGTAGTCGATACCAACTTATTCATGAGTGATTTTATCATTCAATGAAACGATCCCTTTCCATTTTTCATTGAAAATAAACTCCACTTTGCTATTCAAAGAAAATATCTTCGTTGAATATTATTACTTTAATTTTTTCCATTTTTTTTTTTTTTTTTTTTTTTTACCCCTATTCAAAACCAGGGTGGCCACAAATTTTTTGGGAAAAAAAATTCCGAGACATTCCCCCAGTTCTAGTAAGTTAACAAAACCAAAATCATTCAGTTCATCAACTATAATTATATTCGGTTCAAATTCGATTCGAATTGAAAAAAAAAATATAGATTACAAAAAAAGTCAGTTCAGGCAAATTTGTTTTTTTCGGCGATAAAAGTAAACTTGCTACACTGAGATAAATTTTTAGTTCCGGTTACCGCTCGGTTCTTAAATATTTTCATTTTTTACCACAATCGGAATATATGGTTCTAGGTAGAAAATGAAAATTAGTATTTTAGCTGTTGCTGGAAACTCTGGTATCCGTTACTATTTTTTTTCATTACGATCACTGTTGCTATATTTTCTTGCAACTGTTGCGAAAATTTGTAATCCCAACGAGATTCAAAAAAATTTTTTAACAATACCTGTTTTACTCAGTTTCTCTAGTCGCCGCGACAAATGAAATTTTTCTCAGTGTACCTCAAAAAATCATCTCTAATTCCTGTCGCTGAAAATAGTGATGTGCTCAGTTTTTCTTTCCATAGCCAAATTAAAAATCCCCTGACAAATCTAGGTTTTCCAGATGTTTGACCATCTCGACAACAGTTTGATCAATCAAACAGCAATATCGGCAAAGAATCGGGTTTCTCTAAACTCTCGTTTGTAAAAAACTACAAAGTAGCCGAGTTGTCGACGTCGTTTTCTCAGCGAGGCTGATATTATCACGCTCAGAGTTTTCCAAATATTTTAAAACGTCACGTATTATTCTTACTATTACCCCACCGTTTAAAGTTTAATTTGTCCACAGCGCGTGTATAAAATTTTCTGCTACCCTAGAATTTTACTCATCGCAAACAGTCGATTTCTTCAGTTAAGTACTTTTGATACTTCGATGCCAAGTATTACAAACCACGCGAAAAACGAAGCGATATTCATTGACGAACAACAACTCGAGATAAAACTACTGTAGGTTTACTTTTACGACTGTTTCGTTTGATATTCATGAAATTCTGTTCACAAACTTACACTATTATATGAATGAATAATATGCTCTTTGCACGCGTAGCTTCAATTAACTGGCAGAATAGGGTGGGAACAATATTTTTCTGTTCTTGCAACTAGCCTTAGTTAGCGAAACGGCAAATAACCGAGGAGACGGTTGAAAAGACGGTAAATATTGATATTTTTCCCCAAGTTCGTTGAATTTCGTTGATGTATTCAATTTGCTAATTCGCCAAATACGCTTTGCTCGTTATACATCGTGCGGCGACTCGTTTGAAAAACAGTGAAACTTCGCGTATTATTCGATGAAAAATGAAAATTTAAATAAAAATCTATCCCTTAATTATCAGACGTTACATATTACACATCGACGACACGTGAGAAAAATTCTAAATGAGAAAAAACCGAGCCTATAACCGCTGTGTATGTGTGTTTATATTCGTGTACGTAATACCATTTATTTCGTAACTTGCACTCGTTGACCGTCATCTTGCACGAAAGCCTGTAGCAAGTCGTCACGATCTCAACGAAGCAAAAAAAATTCCAAACCCAATGAAATTTTGGATAATTGACGTTAGAAAAATGAAATTGCGTTATTACAACGTCTCGGTAGCAGCATGTTGTTATTTTTTTACTCGTACGAAATCTTTCAAGAACGAAAAATTGACAGTATTCGTTGAATACTCATCGCGGTTATCCGTCAACGGAATCCACACCGTGATACTAAACCGCACGGCCTTGGACTTAATTCACTTATGTATTAGTATATCACCGGGTGACACAGGCGATAAAACGACGTTATTTCGACCAACCGAAACGTAGTTAATAATGAGAAACCTTCTTTTATCAATGAGGCTAAAAAACTGGCAACAGTACAGGATGATCAATTTTTTGTTTTTTTTTTTCTTTTTCAAATTTTCAAAGCAAAATCAACCCAAAAACATTACAACCGAATGACAAACAACAACAAAAAAAAAAAAAAATTCAATCATTCTAAACATATCAAATATAAAACCTCTTCTCAAAACATTAATACCTCATTATTACCTTGTATTATCAAAATTTACCCGAACCATTTTCATCGCACGTAATGGAAAGAAAAAAAAGTAAAAAAAAGTAAAAAAAAAAAAAAAATTATTATTAATTATTAATGATTTTTACAAAAGATCTCCAACAATCATTCTATCCGCCTAATTAAATTTCCGATTCAAAGCGGCCACCGTTCATTTTTTTTTTTTAAATATAACGACAGCCAACCGAATATCGCATGCCAGCCAGACGATTCGCCGTGCAGGAATTTCCCATATATGCGTGCGCCGCCGGTGTATATAGACACGCGTAAATCGACTAGGCGTCCCCCCCCCCTCCCCCTCCTGCCGCCGATAGAACGGCACGTGTACAAAGGCTGAACAGTGACCGACGGAGGCGTAACGCCGTGACCTTGCTGTTGGGTCACTGGCCTTCGCGGTAACGTGAACCTCGTGTTGGGGTAGGCGTCTAGTCGCGTCGCTATCTTATCGACCGAGTCCGCTGCCGCCAACATCCGCCACCCACCACCCTCGACCTCACCCTTGGCTCTGTCGCAAAACCTGACTGTGAAATCGACCTCGCCCCGAACGGGATTCGGATAATAATAACGATATTACGATACATCGATTACGGATTGTCGCGATTAACCTTTCGCCGGAAAACGTGGACGATATCGTTCATTCCAGGTTCCTCATTTATCGGTGTCTCGGGAATTTTTCACTGTTTAACGGTTTTTACTAATCGCGCGTACTCGTTCGACTCTTGCAGAGAAAGAAGATCCTTGAAACTGGGTGTACAACGGTCGTTGATTTGAAAAATGGGATCTGGGAAAATTTCAACATTCAACATGGCGGATTGAAGATGAGCTAACAGGATCAATTTTTACATTTTCATTCCGCCATATTGGATCCGCCATCTTGAGGTTTTAAATTCTGACGTCGGATTAGTTTTCCTTAATGCATTGCGACATGTGTATTGGTAGTTCGTTAATTTAGTCGAGAGTCGTGATCTTGCTCTTTTTGTACGCGGTGGAAATCGAGAATGTCTTGAAGCCTTTTGGTTTTTCATTTCACTTAATTTCAAAGAATTTTTGGTAAAATATCACCTCAGACGGATAGCGAATAAACGATCGATCGTTAAACGGAACGAACGTTCGTTACAAAAATTACCGAGCGTAAGTTACGTACGCGCGATTTATCTCTCCACGTCAATTTGAACATCGCCGTAATATTTAATAAAATTCTAGAAAAAAAAACGTCAATTTGAACACGTCCTCATCGCCGTCCCTGTTTCGACTCGTTACATCCCCCTCATCCCAGTCATCCTCAAGTTACGTTTCAATAATAATTACAAGCGACTTACTTGTTGAAACATTCGTAATAATTACAATCTCGGCAAAATACATTAACGCGCATTCGCATGTACATACTATGTATAACTGTTGCATTCTACGATTGAGCGAATGTCGGTATTGAAGGAGACTTCCTTTGATTGGTCCGTGGCAAATGAAAGTAGCATCGACACCGCAGGCCTGCGGTAAGATATCATCATCGACAAGATGTATCGTACACACGGCAGGGGGGGGGAGGGGTCGGTGGCCGTTTACGTGACGCACAGGAAAATACTTGTTACTCGCATCACTTAGCAAGCTCAATCATATATGTATATAAGTTTCAGCGGCAACAGGATCGATATTTCGTTATCAAAGTCCTTTTTTATATATATATATATATGTATCTCATTTGCCAATCCAACGATAAGTTGGATCACGATTATCTTTGATTAATTCGTATTCTTCTCATCTGCGAAAAATTTGATTACACGGATAAAAACTGTGTAAACGTTGTGGATTCGAACGTACAATCGACGTGTAACGTGATACCTTTACGAAATGAAAAATGAAAAAAAAAATAAATAATTACAAACCAAATTATTCCAATGAGAACAAGAAAAATAAGCTATAAAAATGTTTCAATCGATTCTCGTTATAAATTTGTAAAATGAACCGAAATAACCCATTATCAGATCGATCTTCTTCGCTTCCTATCCGTAACGCAGGAAGGAATTGAACGAGAGACGAGGAGTAGACGATGAAACGCGGTAGAATAAAAAGGAAAAGTTATAAGTGGGCAGACGGGTAAACGGGACGGGTAAATCCACCCAGGGACGTGTGCGAATACAGGTGCTCGTCTATGTGGGTACTTGAAAATCGAAAATTATAGCCCGTGGTTAAGCGGATGTGTACGCACAACCATTCAAGCCTCCTACCGCCGCGGTTAATAGTATACGCATAATATCCACACACTGGGTTTCCACGACGAGCCGACTGCCGCAGACTTTTAAATGCCCGAACGAGACGGTGACGACGTGTCGCGTCTTCCTTGTACATGCCTACCATCGTTGATTCACGGACGTGATATCAACGTTCGCCAGGTACAATGTGCGCGTTTGTAGTCAGCGAACCGAGGAATAAAAAGAGCGAGAGGCATGGCAAAGAAGCGGAGGAGAGTTGAGAGTGTCGGGCGGCCTTGGTGAGGACAACGAATCAGGCGGGACGGGAATATCCTAACATTTTTCTATCACGATTGGAATTTTTTTACGATTTTCAACGTGAAATACTGAAGTTCAATATTTTCAGACATTTCGAAACCTAATTTCAATCGCAGAGAATTATGGGGAAAGTCTGTAAATATCTTACACTGACAACGAGAGAAATTTTTAGTTTCGGTTACCGCTCGGTTCTTGACTGTTTTCATTTTATACCGTAATCGAAAAATGTAGTTCTGGGTGGAAAATGAAAATTAGTTTTATAGCTGTTACCGGAAAGTCTAGTATCCGTTGCTATTCTTTCTCATTACGATCGCTGTTGCGAAAATTTAACGCTCGTGCAAGAATAAATTGACGTTAAAGCCTTGTTTAACTAAAAAAAAAAAGTAGAGTAAACCGAACAAACTGATTTTGCGTCGCAATTATCAAAAAAGGATCGACGATAGCGCAAAATGGTTACGCGTACCACGTTTTTCGTAATTTTCGTAATTTTTTTTTATATTCCATGGAAAATCTTTCTTTTTTTCCATTTTCAGGTAAACTGAAAAACCGAATTGCGCGACTAAAAGGGTTAATATATACATAACAGTGGTTTTTCATGTAATTAAAAAAGTTTCGATCGACGGAATTGCGTTTTATACAACATTCGAATATCTGGATTGTTTGAAAAATTTTAATGGTTCAAAATTTATACACAAATCTCGACGGAAAATTTAACGAAATTGATTTATTACATCATTTGCTCATTTTTGAGATCACACAGATTGCTGGATAGGCATTTGTTAGCTTCCACATTAACGCTGAAAGAGTAAACACGAAAACATAAAAAGGCTTTTAGACATTCTCGGTGTCCTCCGCGTACAAAGAGCAAGATTACGACTCGACTAAATTAAGAACTAAAATATACATATTACAATACCTTACAGGAAAGTCGTTGGGGTAGGAATTATGGTGTCGATGGCGATATGCGATCAATCCCCCCCCCCAAAAAAAAAAACGATCAAAAGCAATAAAAAAAATATCGATCTCTCAAAGTTTTTAAATCCTACATCGCTATTTCAAATCGAACGCAGATAAAACAACATCGAAATCGGCGTTAAAAAATAGTTCCGATAGCTGTATCTCTACACTTACGTAAAGGAGCAATTATCAGATTTTATAACAGTGCAAACACACAACGACTGGATATGTACCCGATGTACCCACGTCTTAGAGAGGGTAAAAAAAAAAAAAAAGAAGAAAGAAGAAGCAAAAGAAAAAGACAAGTCTTGTAGTTGGAAAGAAACGATAATATAAAAAAAAAACTAAGAAAAAAAATTCAAAATACCATTCTCAACGGTAAGAAAAATGATAAATGCTACGAAACGGACCGAAAGAAAAAAAAAGAAAGAAAAAATCCGACTGTAGATGAAATCAGCAGACGTAAGCTCGAAGTATGTATCATCGGCATTCGGACGTGCAATTATTAATAATCTGAGAATAAAAAAAAAACCACTTGTACAGAAAAATCTGAGACAGAGTCTGGAGTTGAGAAAAAAAAAATGAATGAAAAAAAAATTGGTAATCAGGGCATCGAACTTGTACAACGCCTGCTCGTAGATCGCATGATTGATATTGATGTT
This sequence comes from Neodiprion fabricii, assembly GCF_021155785.1. Taxonomy (NCBI): domain Eukaryota; kingdom Metazoa; phylum Arthropoda; class Insecta; order Hymenoptera; family Diprionidae; genus Neodiprion; species Neodiprion fabricii. Next base: position 24,280,656 of record NC_060240.1, read on the forward strand.
AATATACACATACGTACGAATATTAACATTAATATTAATATGAGTAACGATGAATTTTCGTATTTCAAGACGGGCGTGTCGTGACGAACGATTTCGCGAATATCTTGCAAACTTCAGCAATGGTTGGAGAGGGGGGTGAAGGGGAGGGAAGGGAAGTAAAAGTAGCAGCAGCAAGAGAAGGAGGAGGAGGAAGAACGCGGCGGCGAAGAGCGAGAGAATCGAAGTAAAGAGAGTCAACGAACTCTCCTCTCCGGTGAATTTAAATGCGGATAGTATGTACCGCTGCAGGGGATCGAGATACACATCCTCGTTCGTTGATTGCGAGTGTGTGTGTATGTGTGTGTGTGCAGATCTGGAAGAGGAGAAACTAGAGACGTACGATTCGAGCGGGGCGAAGGAAGAACTGCTCTTGGTACTTTGGCCGCGAGGGGAGTGTATTGCAGGTACATAGTCGCGTTAGATCGTTGGACGATCACAGAATGTATGAAAAGTGGCAGAGGAGGATACAAACGTTATAACCGAGCACCCGGTAACGGTACGTGTAACAAAATGAATACGACATTTCGAACGAACGCGAAAACGAACAACGAACGCGGACCTCCGATAATGAGCTTTTAAAATGTCACGTCGTCGTTCGATCGGGTCTCGATCAAACTTCCGGACCGGCGAACGATTCAGGGGTTGACTTGGTGAATTTCGACGTTGCCGTACACGCGTCTCTGATTATTATCAAAGTTCAATCATTTACTCTTAAGGGGGCTTTCCAGTGTGACAGCCCGAAAAATCGCTGTTTTTCGCGATTTTTTTTTTTAAAGAAAAAATAATCTAATCGGTCTGGTTTTTTTTTTGTATATTAATTGGGTATTGAAGAATACAAAACAATTTTTTAAAGATCGATTTATTTATTAATTAGTATCTATAAAAATGATGAAACAATTGTTGCAGAAAATGCACTTGGATGTGGTGGCCACATTGGGGGTCACAATTTTGATCTGAGACAAAAAACACAAAAAGATTATTGATCGGTATATAATTGGCTTTCGTGCTATGGAAGCTTTTTTCTTTTTTTTTTTTTTTGCAAAAATGGCGCCGGTTTGAACAAAAAGTATCGATTTTAGCATTTTTTTTTGGCAGTTTTTTTTACAAAAAAATAGGAAGATGTCAAAAAAAAAAAAAAAGCTTCCATAGCACGATAAACAATGACGTTAAGAATATTGTGTAAAAAATTCAACTTGATAGCTTTAAAACTCTGCCCTCCAAGTTGGCCACCGTTTTGAAAAATGCTGTTTCGAGAAAAACGCGTTCAAAGTTTCAAGTGAGGAAATTTTAGGTAAATCGTTTACTTACGGTCAATCAGCGATGCCAGGTCCATACAATATCCCTTCTGCTTCTTCGAAAAGATCGTGCTCAATGGATTGTTCAATCCGACGAGCTGTCCTCGCCTCTTTGCTATCCAGGGACGCCCGGCGGTTTGCTTGGGTGATGCGCGCATTCTTGTATTTAGCGGCGAAATCTGCGGCGCTCGGCCCTATCGTGCATCCCATCGTCTCCAAAATTTTTAAAATTGGGTCGTAACCTTCATTGAAGGTGCACACAGCACACTGCGTAGCGATTTCTACTATCTGCTTGCCGCAGAATACGTGCTTTGGGGCTGGTTGCCACACACAGTGATTGATTGATTTTCAAGAATTTAGCACGCCATCCGCTTTTTTTTTGAAAATTGAGTGCGACAAAAAAATAAGTCGCGCGACTAATTTACGGCTAATTAACGGCAAATTATGCAATAGTCCGAATTCACATTTTCGACAATTGGCGAGCCAAGTTCATGTACGTGCAGGTAGGAACGAGACAATAGAAATAACAGTCGCACGGGCAGACGGCCGACGCGGCAGCTGTAGCGCTGCGTTGCCTTCTTCCAAAAAATGCTGTACAGTAACCGAAATAATCTGAATTTCGGCATGAAAATTTCAGGGAATATTCGGAAGAGTGTATACTATTCGATAAAGCAAAAAAAAAAAAAAATCGATTTTTTGAAAATTTCACACTGGAAAGCTCCCTTAATGTTTGCCTTGAAATGAATATTTATTGGAGTAACATTTGTAGCGCGTGAGTCGACAGTTGTAACTAGATTGTGTTCTGCGATTTTGGGATCGCTGATTGCGAATCTGAGATTCCGATTTCGAAAATTCAAGATGGCGGATTCAATATGATGGAACAATAATTTCTAATTTTCACGTTTTCGGTGGGAACTTTTTCCCATGACGGTAGAATTCCCAAGAATCTGACGGAAAAGTTACGTCTTTGAAGCTTGTGAATTTTCAAACCTTTCTCAAAGATGTTCGCAATTGTTTACAAAAAAAAAAAGGAAAGAATAAAAAAATTAATAAATAAATGGAATTACTTGATTTACGATTTGGAAACTTCAAAGTGGAAGTAACTTTTTTTCTATACTGTTGAAGTCGGACATCCTGATTAAACGGTGATTCGGATCTCGAAAGGCGACCGTTACTTGGTGGTTCTCTGTTTTTTCAAAATCAGAAACCGTTTGCAAATTTCTGAAAAAATCATTACAGTGTTTTAGAACCGGAGAGGCAATGAAGAAAATCACCGATTACATTTGAGGCGATAAATTTTCGTACTAAATTAGTAACAAATTCTGAACTGAAACACGCGATAAATCTGTATGAAAATAAAAAAAATTCGATGAAATAATGTAAAAAACCTTACTTCCACTGCTTATAATTTTCACAATAAATTGGAAAGTTTCCGGGCACGATTTGAAATTTCACAGTACCGATCCGTGTTGTTAAAATAATATTGAGAATTCTTGGTTGAAATAAAAGAAAAAAAAAAATAAAAAAACAATGTTACGGTCAATTGTTCACCGAGTAAGAATACGTACGCATATTCTTCGAAAATTTATATTCCTCTGTTGTTCGCTAAATTACATAAAACATACTGGTCGATTTTAAACGGAAAAAGAGATTACTCGGTCTCGTTTTTTCCATTCCGTTTTTTTTTTTTTTTTCAAGAAAGAAAACTAAAGCAGGATAATCAAGAGGGCGAAAAATACGGGCGACGTGGTCGTCACACGCATCAGTTTCTCCAAAGTGACTATCGGGACACCCGCTGCTCTGTCGCTTTCGTCTGTGCAACTAAAGCACATAAATCTTCCTAATTTACCACAATTCTCGGAAAAAGAAGCCCGGCAGCGGTACCCGTATGCAATACGTACATACATGCAGAAGCTGGAGGTTTCCCACAGATCTTACGCATACGCTCGACGACTGACGATTCACGTATTACGCATACGTGCACACGTGTAGAGGTAGAGACGTGGAGAGGATGGGACAATTTTTTCACCCAAGTTTTTTCAACGCGCCTTTTTTCGGACGTTTCTATTCAAGATAGATTCGATATGGGAAAAATATGGTACGATAAAAAGTGGAATACATTTCATTCGTAAATATGTATACCGGGACAATCCGTTGACACTTGAAAATCAACCGCGCATGCGCTAAAAAATTCAATCTCAAGACGCAGGCGTGCCAACCTACGCAAAATGTGTACGTTTGAATTTTTCAAGAGCACCGGCATTAAATTCCGACCGTTCTTCGAAGAATCGACTTTCCGACTCGGTAACAAATGCTTCCCCAAACTTTCTCCGAGTCACTGCCTCAATCATTTGAGATTCTAACCTAGAAAATTCGTGTCAACTAAATCGCCGCCGGAAACGGTTTGACGGCTGAAAACTCGGGATTGGCCAGCCTGCGCGAACAGCCGATAAATCTCGCGCATGCGCGGTTGATTTTCAAGTTTCAAGAGATTTTACCGGTGTGAATTTGTATCGAGTATTTCGTTCGGTTCGCTAAGCATTTGCGATTACGAAATTAATTGTGAAAGAAAAACTGTTGAGTAAATATCAATTTCAAAGTAAACAAGACGACAGAGCAGAACGGACGTTACAGGTATGAGATACTTTAGAATTCCAGTCCAATTTCAGTTGAAATACTATCTTGTTACGTTAAAGTGAAAAAAAAAAATGAAAAAAAATAAAAAATGAATAACTACAGATTTCTTTTATTGAAAAACTTTTCGTCGTTTATTTGTTCTTGACAATCCGACCCAACAGAGGAATGCAAAAATAGACAACGGAGTCAAGAAGGGAAAACAAATTCGAATACAACAAGAATGTAACGAATAATCGAAATGATCGGTGTGTTCCGAAGAAGAAAAACTGCATCCCCGATACCGTCAGGGTATTTTTAACCACCCTGTGTAGACGCGTGTCGGAGTTTCATGCGAAAGAGTTACGTCGCCCCGCCGCATTCCACGCGATTATCATTTAAACCGAGACTGAGCGCGAAAGAGAGAGAGAGACGAGAGAGAGAGAGCGAGAGAGCGAGAGAGACGAAAGAGAGAGACGAGCCTCCCACGGCCGTCAACTGGCCATGCTGGTTGGAATTTGGCGGGGACGAATGGTCGGAGGGGCGGAAGGAGGAGGAGGAGGAGGATGAAGGGGTGACGTCATCGGACCCCCTTCCCTGACCTCGATCATTCATTCGCAAATCGAGATATAGGCGCGGATATGTCCTGAGCGTGGGTGGGCGGCTTTATTCTCGCGGAGCGTCGTGTTCAATGGACTTACTTACGCACGGCTGCGCGTACGAGGAAAGAAAAAGGAAGAAGATACCAAGACGAGGAGGAGGATGAATAAGAGTAAGAATAAGAATAAGAATAAGAATAGGAATAGGAATAAGAAGAGGGAGAGAGGAATTAAGAAAATTACCTGCTGGCGTATTTATAAGCGTGTGTATGTATTGTGGCCGCGACGTGTGTTTCCCAATTAGAGCTCCTTTCTTTCCAACTTTTATTCGACTTGGATATCGGTATGACAAATCGTGCTACATTTTACCGCGTGATCGGTACGATATTGCGTTACGCCAACCAAAGCGTGGAATTTCGCAGCGAGCCAAAATATAAATAAAACGAAGAAGAAGGGAAATCTATCTAATCTGCGGAGTATCGATTGCAAAATGGCGGTATAGTTAAGAGTTGGTACTTGAAACGAGAAATTTTTGACACATCGAACTGCACGAAAGGAAAAACGTAAAAAAAATTAATACATTATTTTTCACCTTCGGAGAAACTTGAAATTTCAAATTGAGTTCACCACGTATGAGCACTGATTTGTTTTATTACGGTTAAGTAAAGTTTATCTGCAATCTAAGGTTCTCGACTTTACAAACCGAGCTGCGAGCAGAGATGAAGGTTTTTTTATGCACGGACCAAAAGCCGTGCGAAGACCGAGACGAAGACAATTTTCAACTGTCTGTAACGAGGTTACATGTTTCCAAAAAATGGTTCAGTGAAAGAGACTCTCGGCTTATTTAAAACAAATCCTCCCGACTTCAAGCATATCGGTTTACCAACATTAATGTCCTCGTGGTTAGAACATCTTGTCTTCTCTTCTCTCTTTCTCAACATACATGAAGCTCAGCGTCTCTCCGTAAGTTTGCTTATACCTCTAAAACTACCGAACCCACTTCGATTCCTTTTTTTCCCTGTGGATAGCTACAGAGTCTCGCCAAGTCTTAGGCTATATTTAGTTACAATCGGATCAATCATTTTAGAAGTCTATAAAACGATATTTGCAAGCGAATTCGGAAGCGGATAACACACAGAGTTTTCAATGTCTCGACGAGCTCTACATAGAAAAAAGAAAACAAAACAAAACGCGAAAGCACGCCATCAGACTATGTCTGATAGTTTTTTCACGAGAAATATTTGAAAATATTCGCGAACGGTGTCGTGACTTGATGCGCTGGTGGTAAACTAATCGATATTTTGGTAGTCGATAATCAGTAGTATCGATAATTTTACTGCAATATCGATGAGAGCGTATCGAAATCCCAACTGCCATAATACCCCAAGCGTATCGTTGTAAGATAAATTTAATTATCGAGTTGTTGTTATATTCTACTTGGATAATTGTAATAAATTTGCTTTATGGTAGAACGTTGCAGAGAATAAGTAATTCTAACATTAAAGCAAGTCCAAATAAATAACTCAAGGTTCATTTTCCAAGTTACAGTATTTATCGATGTTCGGATCAGCGATACATCGATAATATCGATATCGAAGAGCGCGATACTTATCGATATTTCGGCAAATATCGCGCGACGCTATCTGGCAGGCTTTCGCACATGTTCACCAAGAGACAACGAACCACTCCTCCGATATTTAAGGAGGGGGAGATCCTGCGGGCGGCTCGGAGAGATCTCGCCGAGAGGATCGACCGCACTTGACATTCAGACTTTGTCTCGTCGCGTCGTTCGGGCGATGAACGCAGCACTGTAATTGCCTCCTCGTCTAGGGGTCATCGCGGACTATCCGGCGAACGGACAACCGGTACCTAATCTACTACCTGCGCTGATAGAATATAGACGTAGTAAAAAAAACACGCGTACATCCGCACCGAAGCCGGCGCCCGCAGGATTGACCGGGTCAAAGTACGTATTTCCGTTCCGAATATAATTCGGGCGAGCGAAATTCGCGGGACTTTTTACCCGGCCCAAAGCCGGCGTAGCGACGGAGAGTAAAACTGTGTAAACAAGAGATTCGATTATCCGAATGACGCGCGATAATACACGCGCTAGTTGTTTTTACAGACGCCGGGTGTGTATCTCTTGTACACATGTATCGAGTAATAACAAAACGAGGAAGTAAAATATTATCTCTGTACGCTACTTTCCGTTTATCGTACGTATTACACAACTTTCTTTTCTTTTTTGACATTCAACGTCATTTTCATTGGTCCGATAAACGGTTTCGAAATGACGTTCGCAACTTTCGTCGATCGGAGAGTTTTTTACCGTCGCGGAAAAGCTTCGCGATTGTCGCGCTCTCCCTTCCTAATTCAATTTTTCGACGTTCGTGGACAAATTTTTTTCACTCGTTTTCGTTTTTGAGTTGGGAGCAAGTCCGACGATACGGATAAGGAAAGGATCTATGAGTAAACTTGGCACAGAATAATCGCCATTTTCTTAATCTTTTGTTATCGTAAATTCGTTAGTTTGCGTAAAATGACACTTGGTAAAAATAATTTGAAGGTTTCTTTTTTTTTTCAAGACATTTTTTTCCAACGCACAACGTTGGACAGACTGCACAAATTTATGCAATGTCCACCTCGAAATTGCCAATCTATGTATAATTATGTACCGGATTAATTGGTATCTATTTATTTGATTCTACAGTTCTTCACTTTTCCAGACGTTGCGAGCGAATCTTATTCATCTTTCATACTGTACACGTGATTTTCATTACGGATTCCACGATCAATCGAAATTCAAGGATACTTTGAACGATTTAAGGGTATGCGTTACTTCTACCTTTTCCTTCTCGTATTAAATTATCATTAAAAAAAGCTCATGTCCCGAAAATGATGAAAAAAATTCGGTGTTTTTTTTCCGTTGGGGGTAATATTCGTGAATTTAAAAAACGTGATTCGTTCGTTTACTCAATATAGGAAGGAAAAAAGAGTGAGTTTGTTCGGTCGGTAAAGGTAGGAGTGCTACATACCCTTAAAGACCAAATCCATGTGGCTAAAGCGGTACGTCGTCCGGCCGATTTTTCATTTTCAAAAAAATATTGAGAGAAAGAGAGCGTCGCTTACCTGAATCGGAAGGTGTCTGTACTCCTAGGTGTTCGAGCTTTTTACTGCTGGAAGTCTGACTGAGGTAATAGCAGTGATCTCCGAGGGAAACGAGAGACTCTCTGTGAGCGAGGCCCTCGGCATTGTGTCCTACACCGGGCGGTGTGTTGCTGGCTGTTTTCTTCGGCTCCTGGTGAACTTCGGTCCTTCGACCAGTCTCTCTGACCCTCCGGTCGCACTTTTTTCCCGGTATCGCGATCCGCCTGACGAGTTGACCGGTGACTTCGCTGACCGGAGCGGCTGCGGCGTCGCCCAAATACTCCGTCAACTTCTCGTTTATGCTTATCGAGTCGTGCCTGAACTGGGGTGGTTCCTGCTCCTCCTCCTGCTCCTCGTCCTCCTCCTCGCTCTCGGACTCGCAGCTCTGCGGCGTTTCGGGCCTTGTCGAGTCCCCGTCGCTCTCGAGGTTCTTAACCGCGGTGCAAGCCGGCGGCTTCCGGTTTATCAGGAGACTTCTGCCCGCCGGAACCTTCTTGCTGCTCATCTGTACGTCTTTCTTCGCCGGGTGGGTCCTGTTGTGCTCCTTGCTGATGCAAAGTCCGGCCCACATGCAGTCGTGGTGCCGAATCTCGCGCGCCTCGAGCCGCGACATCGAAGTCTTCTCGTAGGGCTCGGGCAGCATCGCACCCTCTGTCGTCCCGTAGTACTGCTCGGTTGTAAACGGCTGCGGAAAGTCCAGATCGAACTTCTTCCATATGTCCTCGGAGACGACGGTCGTCGTCTCTAACGGTTCCTCGAGGAGGCCCAATTCCGCACAATCCCAAGTCGGCACCGGCATGTTTCTCGGGTTTTCGTTCTCCAGAGCTGCTGGAAAATTTCATCAACGTTAGTTACTTCTGCTGTTTACTCTTTCTCGCTTTTCCACCTTGTCACGTTTTTGTTTCAACCGATTGCGACGCGTTTCTTTCAACCTTTCGCGCTTGTCGCGATTCGTGAAATTTCGTTGGGTGAGCGGAAATCGTCGCTCGAGGTTAAACAAGGACATTAGCATCGAATTATCTTCGGAATTAATCAGGATATTCGAGATGGTCGATAAAATCGTGGATTTTATTCTTAATTCGTACGTTTTTTCTTCTTATACGCATACCAGGCTGAAGCTAGCCGGCCGAATTGGCAGGCAAACGTTCCAATGTTCACTCGAGTAAGACCGTTAAGTCCGAAAATCAACATTCTTCGAAATACCTTAAGTCGCCGATACTTTTCCATCGGGTTCCCAAAATTCCGGATAATCGAACTCGGGTTCGGAAAGGGTTTCTGGCAATCCCCAAATCTTTGGGTAACCCGAAATCTTCCGAGTATCTGAAATTTTCGGGTACCTGAACCGAAAGTAACACATTTTACCCGACCCGGCCCAAAGAATTTCAGTACTCGAACACCCCTACTGGTCGATAATAAAATTACTTCACCACGACGTGCTAATGAAGCAGATACGAAAGAATTCGAGAGTTTATTTTTCGGTGAGCCGCTAGTCTGATTTTTTGAGAATAAAACCTATGGAACTCACGATTCCAGACGACTGCGAAACGGTCCTTCAGATTGTCAGGAATTTCGGAAATGACATAAGCCTGAAATTTTCGATAGTCTGTGTTCGCTTTAGAAATCCCGGTATTTTTGGAGGAAGCGAAAACAGCCGTGACCAAAATTTTCAGCAACTTGGGATTTTCGGGTACCCGAAATTTTTGGTAATCCGAAAGTAATCCATTTTACCCAACCCGACCCGACCCGAAGAATTTCAATATCCGCACACCCTTACTTTTCCAGAATTGTGAGGATAAAACTGAACTGCATTTTCCTATTTCCCAAAAAGTTTTCCTTGGCTGCCAGCTTCAGCTTTATTATCCACGTTCTTGTTTTCCGTTGCGTTATTACGGAAAATGAAACATCGATTATACGGATGTTTCAACTAACGATGGGCTTCGGAGAGCCTTGGAACAATTACTCTGACAGACGCGAGAGCTTGTTTCAGAAAGTATATAATTTATGTAAATTAAGAAGAGGGGAGAAAAACTTGACCCATCGACATCACGTTTTTGCAAAGTTATGATATCAATATCGCAATATTTAAAATACGCAAAGTGGAATGAAAAATGTACGCCGTGCGAAACCATCTGTAATCTGTGAAGGTGTAAATAAATGTAGTATGAACTTTCAAAAAATCGTATTCGAATTAAAAAAACACGAAAAACCGAGACGTAAGTTATTCTGCGTAAAGGCGGCCGGAGCAAATTGAAGTATTTGAGCTTCATCAAACAACATTGCTTGTAATCAATGAAAACGTTTTACTTCGAAGGCTGACAAAAGAAAAATGTTGAAAACCATTTGAAAAATTCATTCCTCTGGTTTTTCGGAAGAAAACCTCGGGCACCTTAAAAAACTTAAATAACAAGAAAAATCCTTGAAAATTATGAGCTTTACATACACCGATCGCGTATAACAGATAATTCCTTATTCCTAGTCTGTTATTACTCCGTCAACCTCTCGGAATATTAATAATCCGTTACGGTCTTTTGCGGTTTCCGGACTTTGGTTAATAAGTAAATATATATATATATACACATATATATGTACAAGTGCAGTGAAGTCAAAGAAGGATGCGGATGTGGAGTTTTCTCCACCGAGTGCATTGCGCGTATCAACTAAGAAAGGAAGGGCATACACCTACGGGTGTATGCAACATATGAGGTATTCCGTGCCAACTGAGAGGACATTTTCCCTGACCCCCGCCAATTTGCTTCATTATTTTTTATATGATTCTACAACCTAAAAAAAGCCCTCACCATTTTTTTCAGATTTTTCGTCCCAACCGTTCTTTTTGAAAAAATGTTACAAACCCTTTTATGGTCCTTAAAACAAAACGCCATTTTTTATCTTTTTTACAAAAACCAACATAATTTCTAGGTCCCAAAACAAACATTTTGAGCCATAGTTCAGAGTGGAGAATTGATTTTCTGTATTTTTTAAACATTTTTTTAGAGGAATAATCTTTCTTATTTTGTACGTATACAAAACATATGTTACGTTTGTAACATTTTTTAAAAAAGAACGGTTGGGACGAAAAATCTGTAAAAAATGGTGACGGCTTTTTTTAGGTTTTAGAATCATATAAAAAATAATGAAGCAAATTGGCGGGGGTCAGGGAAAATGTCCTCTCAGTTGGCACGGAATACCTCGTATACGTGTAACAAAAACCGACACGGTGTTAAAAGACGTTGCTTTTATTATCCTGCGGCGGCATGCAGACACGTGCATGTGTCCAAAGAGTCTACACTGCGTGTCTACACACTGACCTCGATAAATTTGAACGAGAAATATAAGCTCCTTGGCGAAGATGCGCCTTCGCGCGGAAAAAAACAATGTTTACACACGTGACTATTCGAGCTCGGAGCTCTTCAACAGGCATTGTAAGTTTCAAAGTTTTCAAAGACGGTCGCCCATTGTACGACTGCATTTTTTACCGTTTAGAGGATGAAAAGAATGAATTATTACATCCTTCGTAGACTTTCGACGAAAAGCTAACAATAAGAAAATGCAGAAGAGAAATAAAGATCCCCGTATATTCTTCTAAACTTCAATGGCTTGATATTTAATTCTGCATTCGTAGAAATAAATATACTTTAAATAACTTGGACAATCTTTGGGTTGCATCTACAGCGTAATACGCGTTACAAATTTTTACGGAAAAATTAACGTTCAAGGGTATAATTGACTAGTATATCGTAAAACGATGCTTGTTTATCTCTTTTATTTTTCCAGCTGTATATTTTCTATGTTTTATTGTCGCTGTCATACGTTATGTCATATTTTCTCTCTCAACTTTACTCTTTATGTAATATTCTAATTTTAACTGCCACGCTTCGATTCCCGAGCTCGAAAATTATCCGTATTTCCGTATTTTTAATTCAACCAATTTCACTGATCGTTCGTCGCCGGTTGTTTCAACCTTCCTATCGTTAACATAAACAACAAGAAAAGAAGAATGCCACGAGTGGGATGAAGTAGAAAAAAAAATTACGACGGTACATCGCGTCGATAAGTAAACCAAGGATGAAAATAAAGAATCGGTCGGAAAGAAACCTCTACGGCGCAAACAATGAAGTGCATAAAAAAAGGTTAAGTCGGCCACACAATCGGCAATGGTGAGCGTATACGGGTCGGCCTGAAGTCGCCGAGTTTCAATGTCAAAATTTTATTTATCGGGGCAACATGTGTCGGAGGTCTTTAAAGCCGCGGCACGACGTTCCGTGATGGGTTGGGAATAGAAAAAAATAGCAACAACAATGATGATAAAAACGTGCCCGAATATATTTAAATACAAGATATTATAGAAAACGAGTTTGGTTATGTTTGATAAATTATTTTTAGACGCGTGTAGCACCGGCGTGCATTTTCGGTTCTTGTTCTCCAATTTCTATCAAAATATTTTAATAATCGGTGATAGAGTACTAATTTTACCGTCACTCTTATCAGACCAACATCAACGAAAATCTTCTCTGTGTATTTTTTCGGAATTGGTATTAAATAATCCCAGTTCGGTAATAATCGTTAGCAAGACAAAAATTATATCAGAAATGATGCACGTATTCGGCACAAGATCGAAATAAAGAGATACATAAAAAGAAAAGTTAGTTTTCCAAACTGTATTGTTTCCTCGGAAAGAGGTGAGCTTGCAAATTGATTAGATATACTCGTACGAGTTCTGAAAAAGTTTGAAAAGAAAGATGGCGAAAATTGGCGGAAAAAAAACAACAACAACAACAACAACAACAACAAACAACAAACAACAACAGTACGGGGGATGGAAAAAAGAAACAATCGAGTTAATTTTTCTGACAATTATCATAACTAATCGCAACTATGTCGTAAATTGTTGCACTGCAGGAATAGAATTCGTATCGCGGCGAATCGACGATCCGATCAGCGGGGATATAATCACGTTGAAGTTGGTAACATTATCGTAAAAAACTGTTACTTTTCAATTTTGGAACTGTTTCAAATTGATTAAACCGTAACGAAACAAAACATACTTATATATTGCAATCCTGGTTACTCAAAAAAAATCATTGTAAAAATAAGAAAATAAGTGATTTTTATCTCGAACGTCTCGTTACGATAACGTAACCGAACTTCAGCTTCGTGAATACCGGATGCCGGTTGCCCGAGCGATTCGGGATTCTGTTGAACCGCCGACGATCGTTGGTTTATGAATAAATTGCGAATCGCATCGTCGGCGGTCGCTTTCAATTCGCGGAAGAATCTACTCGCGCAGTTTTCGAGAACCGAACCGCGGCCGCGACGAATGACGATGAGGGGGGGGGGGGGGGGGGGGGGTTCGAGAGGCTCCGACATCGCACGCGACGTTTTTCAAAGTATAAATTGGCGCGAGCGGCGATCGACTTTGACCGAATACGCGAGTCGAAGTCGCCGCCTGGCGATTAATCTCGCTGCCGATCGTCGAATATTTACAATCGCGTACATGAACGGGTGATATTTCTTATTAATCTCCGGTATGCAACCACCGCCTACTCCTGGGACGAATCGCCCGGTTAATCGATTTGAGAATAGGAAAAAAGCCTCGTAGACTCGTCGCTACTCATTCACGTTTTACGCGTGTATGTATATGGATAGACGAACGAAGGGCGGGAAGAAACGGGGACGGAGAAGGAAAGAGATCGATGAGAGAGAGAGACAGAGAGAGAGAGAGCGAGAGAGAGATGGGGAGAGAGAGAGAGGTTGCGTTGGGTTAAATATTGTACGAACCTTGTTATGGATAATCCAAAAAAACAGAACCAACAATCGATCCGTGCACAAAACTTGCGGATTTCTTCCGGCTTCTTTAGCTATTTCTTTTTTTTTTTTTTTTTTTTGTTTTATATATTCTAACTTTGGCGGTGACGAGAGACGGATCGGAAAATTGAAAAGAGAAAACTTCTCAACCCGGCTAAATATCAGCGGTGTGAATTTTACCACGGATACGATGAAACTGTTTTGTTAAATTTTCCCGTTTGACTACGAGAGCCGAGTGATTCGCTCGGCTTTACAATCGAGTCCCGCGGCTTACGAATTCGATATATATCTCAGGATAAACGATTTCTGCTACGATACGATTGAAAACACACTTTCAATTTACCGAACGCGATGCTTTTACCATTGACAACGTGCAAGATCATTCTAGCGCACGGCGGTATTCGCGGTTTAACGACGCGCGAGTGAGACACGTTCGGTTGTTCAGCCCGGCTTGAGGCGACTGAACGATCCGAATTCCACTTTCTATGCTTGAGGAGCGAGCCGCCCGGCGCCAGGGGCGGCTCATTGCCACTGTCGCCCCATCCCCCCACCCCCCTCCTAGCGCGGACGCTTCTACCGCCCCCGCCCCCTCCCTCCTCCGCCGCTTCGTTTGGACACTGCAAACGGCACGTGCGTCTAAGGCCGTTTTCCCCCGTGACCTTTCCCGGCCGGTCTCATGATCCGCGGAAATCGATTTAATTGTTGCGATACGTGAGGACAGTTTTCCCGCCAGAACTGAACAGCGGGAAGAACCAAGTTCGGAAATGTCGAATCCTTACGGCGGAATTGAAAACCCGCTCGCATGCCCATCGTTCTTCGGTATCGTCGAGGTGCAATTTTTACCATTATCGTCGAATGACATGAGAATATTATCTGAAACGAAATCTGAACAACCGCCGATCGTTCGAGGGAGATTCGTGGAGCCACCGCACGTTGACACGGTGCTGGATGGTCCGCATGGGTGCCGCACCCGAATGAATTATTCCATAGTGCGGTTGAAATTGGAGAAACTATGTCACGCCGAGCTTCGAAAGTTGGATAACCTTGTAGAGGGTCGGTTATTACGTCGATGTGCGAAAGCTCACCGGTTGTCTTTGCGTACTTTTTTAGATATTCGACGATATCCATCGGCTCTTGAGATGCGGACTACTTTATGCGGCGGAGGCGCGCGTGGCGGGCGGAGACGGTGTCGCGCGGCCGGCGCGGCGGAGGCGAATTTTAGAGTCGGAGGGAATTCTGCTGCCCGCTGGTTGCCGGCTTTGCGGTGTAGAGGGCAGGAAATATCGCGGAAAATTAACGTCGAGCGAGGCGGGATGCCCGATGAATGTTAAAAACGACGAAGGACGCGTTCGGCGACAAGCTTGCACGCAGCGCGTCATCCTACGCCAGCGATCAAAATTAGGCGAGTCGGAGGTTTCGGCGGCTCGTTACGGCTAACTGTCTTACCGACCGAGTGGTAAATGCAGTTGGATAGTTTTATTTGAGCAGTGGAACGAGACTGCCGAGATTAATCGTACTTTTATTGATAACGAAGTCTTATTCGTACTGTACGGCTCGAGTTTCCTCAACCGATTACAATATGTATTGCAACGAATGCTACGACGAGGAAGATAAAGCGAAACAATCGAAGAATCGACTGTATGTTGCTGGGTATGTGTAGAAGCAGATTACCGCGTTATTGAATCAATTAGTTCGACGATCTTGACCCTCGAGACTATGAAATTTTATTTAAATATTATATCAAGGGGAGGCGGCCAATTCTCTCGCGTATTTTGCAAGCACGTATTTAAAAAGTGGAATAATGCCAGTAATCAAAATTAGATATAAGGTTGAAAGACCGTCTGTCACCTGCCTCTCGCCGTGACGATCCTAAAAAAATCGAACAATACAGGTCGGGAACTGAAACTTTGATATTTTTTGTTGGCTTTCTTCTGGCCATTTGAAAAAAAGTTTTCGTTCAGTCACGTCTACGTTGTCCGTCAAATAATGACACACCGTGTCTTGTAGTTTTGTAAACATTACAACAAGGGTCAGTCGCAAGGATATGAGAAATAAGACGAGGGATTTTTAGAGGCATCGTCCAAAAGACCGCCGGCCATGCGTCTCTGTCATTGTCAACTAATTAAACAGAAGCCGGCGCACCGTTTGGTAACCTCCTAGGGCTATGATATAATGAATCCGCAATGCTCTATTTTGGGTAATATCAAGTTTCTTTGTTTTCACTCCACGACAGTAGATGGTCAAATGAATATGTGGGAATCAATCGCAGACTGTCTTTCTCCGAAGTAAGAATATGCTAATAAGCTGGACCTACGTATTACCTTCTCGTTTTCGTTTGCCCCTCTGCCTTCTTTAATGAAAATATTTCAAAAACCACTGAGATTGGTTGAAAAACTTGCGAAACCAACGGACGTCCATTTCCTATTCCATTCCAGCCTTTCGTCATTGGCCAGAGCTCGTCTGACGTCATCGCCATCGCGCCAGTATTTGAGTACTTCGTAACTGCAAACAATCGTTCGAAATTTTTTTTCGTCATTATTGATGAGATTTTTTGTTTTTTAAGGGAATGGTAATCGAAGCTAATTCCTACAGTTTGGCGACAACTTGAGCAAATCTAACCTAATCTAACTAGAAACACATTTTTTTTTTTTTTTTTTTTAAACCAAAAAACCGATTTAGCTTGACGTTTTAGGGATATGAAAATGTCCGTTGAAGTTTGTCGGGATCTGTAGAAGTCCACACCTTCTACAATGTTGTATTGGTAAATCGGCCTTCCATAAAGTCATATTCTGTGGCAAAATGTACGGACCTGTGCACAACCCGAAAGTGCTTAGGTTCGACACAATTCTTTTAAGAGTGATAAGAGATAGATTGGTAAGTGTTAGTACGGTAAGCACTCATGTACGTTTGATTATTGGAGCAAGATAACTGAAACGTAGCGCGTGCCATAGTTGCTTCTATAAGCGATAACGAGGAGAAATAACAATAATAATAGTAATAGTGACATAAGTATTAAAAAAAAAAAAAAAAAAGAAAAAAGAGAGGCGTCAGCGCGGCACCTTACAGGCGTTAGATAATGCTATACTCACACTGATTATAGTACACTAACTATACCGTTATATAGCCTATAACCAGCGATAAACGAATGCTCGAATACCATCGACGATGTCGGGAACCTTCGTTTTGTTGCAATGCGGACACCGTGTATAACGTACGTGTTATACGCTGTGCGCGAACGAACGAAACGAGACCCAGACGTGGTTTACCGCAAGCAAGGGTTCGAAGGACGAAGGGCTGCGACACTTCAAATCTGCAACCGGTTTACCTTCAATCGTTACATCATCGATCCAAAAATTTGCTCTTCTATTTTCGCACCTTCCATTGGGCTACATTTAAACTCCAGGGCTGCCTCAAGAGCTCTCGAAGCCCCTATTAGCTTTGTAAAATCGATTTCGTGCCTTCTGTATGCTATGATAATTCTTATTCTCAGGTTCGAATATGTTTTAAATTTGAACGCGAGGTGAACATCCTCAAAATTAACAATTCAGATGAATAGCCTACATGAACTATGTAAATCACAAACATGAAATTGCCACGTAACTTCAATTCTGTTTCTTTCTATTCAGTGGTATTCCGCTGGAGGGGAGAAATTTGTATTTCACAATTCTGGAATCGGTTGACAGCAGTATCTAAGCATCAAGATGCTCAATTTAAAATATATCGATTAGCCGTTCTCCCGGTACGGCGTTTTTAAAAGCGAACGGAGTGATTTTGCAAAATCGACGATTGCTTGAATTTAATTTAAATTTGATATCAGTATTGATAAGATGAGTGTGCGTAAGCTTCGATAACTGTAATTGTGCAAACTACAACATTTTTTAACGACTGCATTTGGTATTAACTTTTTTCAACTATTAAACGCTGCAAGATTTCACGTATTAAACTTCCCAATATGGCCAACATTGTACTCATTTGTACTCCTGTCCCAATTCTGTCCGCACGGCCATAACCTTGACAAGCACAAAAGTGTTTCACATTTTCCATTGGCTATTATTGTTTCAAAGTTACATTCTCACGAAATAAAGCAGACGCGAGCCACGAGTGTTGTATCGTACGATAATTTATTACGATACATCTGTATAATCATATTTTTTACAACTTTTTCAAATAGTTTTTTTCAGAAAATCACAAAAAATCACCAACTTCTAAGACTGTCCTCAGCATGGAAAGTCCATTAGTGAATGAATTGAATAAACCTGTACGTGCAATCAGGGCATGAATTATCAATGAATGAAATGTCGACTGTATTAATAGATGAGTATCATTTCAACGAAATGAAAGAATCAGAAACCACTTGATTTATATCAAATTATGGCTATCGCTATAAATGCCTATGAGGAACTCTCCATCATCTCGGCAATTATTATGTTTCGCCGGTATCGCAGATATTATTTATATACCGTGGGTTTGCGGTAATGCGCGATAAAGCTTTCTGTGAATTATTTCCGATTTTTCGAACGAACCGTTTGGGAGATACCATTTTTTTTTAAACACCGTATTGAGAGCAAGCAATTGGTCGTACAAAAAAACTTTCAGGGCAAAGAAGTTATCAAATTTGGTCAACAACGAAATGGATTTTTAAATGCTAATTTTATCTATATTGATATTGCCATTTATTGGCAAAAAAGTGATAAAATAATTTATATTAAAAAAAAAAAAACGTTCCTGACAATGAGATATAAAATTATTTTCTAACTTTTCTGCCAAGAAATCGCAATCCCAACATTTCAGTGTATTTTACTCTCAAAGTGTAGTATCCGATGTTTAAATTAGATATTTTCGAAGCTCATCGGATAAAGTTCAAAATTCTCATTGTGTTTTTTTTTTTTTGTTTTTTTATGCCAGCGATCCGGCTGCGAGATAAGCTTCAGGCCGGGTTATTTTTTATCCATAACGGCTGACAGATTGACATAAAATCTGTTCAAGAGCAAAATCAATCGGTGTTTATTTTTCGACCACTTTCTCACGAGTCAATTTCTCAATAGTCGATTTATCCCGCATGCTCGAGTTTCACATGTACGATTTAATCAGCAGCGAAATAAAAAATCGGTGCATTCAACCTACCGTAAAACATCCCGTGCCTATAACCTAATTTTTTTCAACTTCCATGGAACAAAAATCACAGGCATTATCGTATTTTGTAGTCGTTTGCACAATTTCGCCATTTCATTTCCATGCGTAACAATTCGTTTCGATATAAATTTATAATTCGTATGATTCGGGATTTTAACCACTCGTAAACTTTGATGTGGACCCGCCTTGGCCGCTCGGCTCAATCTAACCTAACCTAATCCAAATATACGCATGCGTGAATGGACAGGATAACTATGTAAACATACACATGTCTGTACGTTGAACCGTGTCAGGGGTGTTTTAATCTTTTTTCAATGAACCGAAACTCATTAGCTGAGGAGGTAGACACGCACACATACAGGTCATGACGGCGGTAACTCAAAGAGAAAGGCGCACAATGTGCTTGGCGCGAGTTCATCCTGGAATCGTCGAATATAGCTTAATTTTGAGGGTACATTGGTAGAGGAAAAATTTGAAAAGAAATTATATCAGTGAAATATGACACCCTGAAGATTTATGACTCGCGCACAAGCAAAGCAGCTCGACTGAAGCAAATCCCGCAATTATTCCCGCAGGAAAAGTCTGCCCTCCATAGAAAATCGGGGCCTCTACGACCCTTGACAAAACCCGGGGGAGGAAAATTCGAGGATCCCATGCGGATGCGGGTCTGAAAATGGGGTCTGGAAAAATTAGGGGCGTTATTCTCGCTGCGTCATTGCGGCTGGTTTGCGAACGCGTTGAGAAATAGGTTGACGGGCCCCGTCACGATGGGACCAAGGATAACGTCATGGGGCCTTAGATAAACTCGAAACTCAGAGAAGTGTAACTGCACTCTCACGGAAGTGACTCGGCTATGCGTTGATCACCGATTTTTTCACCCATAGTATAAAACGACTTGACTGTAATCGTATTACTTCAATTATACGTATAGAGAGAATTCCTAGCGACTGCATGGTCCGTTGGCTACTAAAATTGAATGCGTACGCTCTAGAATCTGAGAGCGACTGTCTCTAACCTCAAAAATTTTTGTTGTTAGAGACAGTTGGTCGCCCTGACGAAGAGCCGCTCTCGAATTGTAGCGCGTGCGCATTAAATTTTTGAAGACAACGAAGCGGGGAGTCGTTATGAATTCACTCTGTGTAGACTTCGTACAATTAAGCCTGATAAAAGGATCTTCTTTTCAAATCTACGCTGTGCCAATCATAATTGACTTACATTAGCGCAAAAATGATGCGTGGTAATGTTTCTATAGCAACGATCAAGAAGAAAAAAGTAAGCGAGACTTTAACATTATCATAAAATTAAGTTATTGGGATCGAAAGTGAGAGCGTGTCGTATCAATCTGACGTTACGATAAATTAATATAAAAAATCCGATTTCTTTAATTCATTACAACTTGAATCGTGAAATTTACGTATCTTTGTTACAAATAGAGCAATTCTTTATGATTTCTGTGCTGACCACAGCGAAAATAAAAATGATCGATTCCTTTTTGTGTCAGCATGTCACTCCCTTTTTTCGAAGAGTAAAAATAAGAAGGGACGTTATTATAATCACACCGTAAATAAAGAGTCGAGTTTTCACAAGATCTCGACTTTGAAAAACCTAGAGAATATCTTCCGACCATTTTCGGATTGACGTTTGAATTTTCATTCAGTTTGGGTAACTTTGGTCGCAATCGATGGGATTTTTTGAACTATCAGACCTGACTAGATTTTGGATATAATCGGTATATTAGTTTTAGAGATATATTAGATTAAAATCAATAAAACGTCAGTTATAAGATTTCGAGAGATTTTCTAAGTTTAGAAATGACTAATTTTTGTATTTATTCGGTCATGTAGTTTCCGAGTTACTTGAATAAAAAAATTGAAAAAAAATGATAAAATTTCATTCGTCAATGTTTCACGGGCTCGTAATGCATCCCAGCTTGAACTTCATAATTATAGATGTAATAAATCGGAAAGAGAAATTCTCACCGGATCATAATCGATTGCATTCCTTATCGACATTATTACACCGTGAATAAATTTCGCGCAAACGGTCGTTACGGGTTGATGCACCCATCATTTCCTCCCATAACAAAGATTTCGATTAGGCACGTCTGGGCGCCAAAATCCCGGGACTACCGGGATCTTCGGACTAGGATCTAGATTCTACCGCGGCTCGGCAAAGGGGGTCAGCGCCGTTAATTGCACGTCTGATTTCTCTAAGCCTGATAATATCGCGAAATCGATTCTCGGTATAGAGCAACGTGTGCGGATTACGCAGACATGCAAGTCGGTAGAAAAGACGGTGATTAGTCGTCAGGCTACAAACACGTGCGGAGTATCTTCGCGCTCACAAAGTACGTTACACGCATAATGCCTATGTATGCACATGAACGGAATTTACGGACGTTATTAACACACCGATATTCGCGCGCTAATTGTGCCCATGATAAATAACGTTGTTCCGAAAATCCCGTACCGATATTGCTCGTCAAGTCCAGGGTCTATGCTCTGTAACCGTCTTTTGAAGGTAGGTATAACTTACAGCTATATTACACGCCGATTCTGTTCATCGATTAGTATATCGTGTGAGTAGGAAGCAAACTCGGTCTTTTCGGGCCGAGCGTAAGTTTGTAATATGAGGCGTAGGTGAGCCGAAGACGAGTATTGAAAATACGCGAGGCGAACAAGAGTATGTTTTGCTTTTTTTCACGAAGCACGAAATTGAGGTTAGGGTCGCGTAATGTCAGATTTGTTTGCGACTGCGCATGCGCGCAACTTAAAAGTGGTCTTTTCGGTACTCCGCGCATGCGCACACGCAGACTCACTTGACCCTCGTGGAAACGGGTGCTTTGCGTATGGGAAACACGCATGGAAAAACGCGAAAAACATGCTAGCGTTGGATGAAACATTGGGTGAGGGTCAAAATCCCGAAAGACCAAAAAGTCGACTTGTCGAAAACCTGAAATTTTCGAGATACGAATTTTAAAACAACGAATGATCAGCGTACCGAAGCTGGGATTTGCGTTAAGTCATTCGGTAGAATAACTGTTTTCGCGAAAGTTCATTTAAGTATTTTCAGAAGAGTCGGCATTCCGAATGACCAAAGCACGGAATGTGGAGATATGTGAAAACGAAAGTTTCGAAATTAAAAATTGAGAGCGGCTAATACTTCACACAGCCGCAAATCCGAAAAAATTAGTTTTCGACAATCAAAGTTCAAAAGGAGCAAAAGTACGCTCCGCAAAATGCAGAAGGGCCAGAAAGCCGAAAGGCCTTGCAAAGAATATATATATGAGTTTCTTTCTGACGTCATCCAACCTTTTGGCATTTTGGCCATTCTGTCTCTAGCGGGTTTCGGGATTTCGATCTTTCGACTGTTTGGTCAATCGTTAGTGATAAATTCGGATTCGTAAATTTTCGACAAAGGCACGAGTCTGACATTTGAAAAGTCGACTTTTTGACTCTTCGTTATTTTCGCAATTCAATATTTCGCCCTTCTTAATCTTGGCCACTCTAAAGAAAGAATGTCGGTATAAATTTATTTATATATTTTTGCGGTCTCAATTTTTATTTTTCTACAAGTTATCTTTTTGTATTCACGGACTTTCGGGATTTCGTCTCATCGACTTTTCGGTCTTTCCCATTTTTGTACCCAACCCTGAAATATTATACACAGCAATAATGTATTGAACTTCGCTCATAACTACCGTTAAGCATAATACGTTTGTACCCAGCTTTTGAGGGCACAACCACACACGCGTTATGAATCCTCGTAAGTCTGCACACGCACAGGCATGTATATAGACCAGGGTCGATAATTTTTGAAACCAAAAAAAATAATAGTAGGATGAAACCCATTGGAAAAGGAAGAGAATATACCAAAAATGAAAGGAAAAATAAATTACGGGCAATATAACATGGAATATTACGTTTTCCGAGTAATTAAAGTGTAAATTTTAATAAATAGCTCAAAATTGTACATAATGATTAAAAAAAAAATTTCGGATTCGAGTGTTTTTCGTTTCTTTGCATTTTCTGAGAACATTTACCATAGTAGGGTATATTTTTTTTACACCATCAGAAAGTAGAGATTCGAACGAACGAAAAGCCTACCAACTTTTTCGAAAAAGCAGGTATTTTGACGTGAGAATTTTCGATTGAAAATTAGGGTGCTTTTTAGATATTAAGTCAAAATAAGGTGAAAAAATACATATTATAAATCAAAAAAATTACAGTGTGTTTGGGACACAAAAAGGTAAGTTTTCACCAAATTTCGTGGAAAAAAAATTTTTTTGTAAAAGATAAAAATAAAAAACCAAAAACTTGGTTATTTGAATTTTTCACATAAATTTTGAGGTTATGTGAAAAAAGTGTAGATACAAAAGTTGTAGATCTTTTTATTACCTGCAACTTTGCCGTTCAACTTTTTTCCATAGGACTTGTAGTTTTGTCGGAAATCGAGATAAACCTTTTCTTACCCTCAAAAACTCACCCCCTACCACTTCCCGGCCTCAGATCGCCCGTAATTTATATTTCCTTCCATTTTTGGTATATTCTCTTCCTTTTCCAATGGGTTTCATCCTACTATTATTTTTTTTCACTTCTTACCATTTTCAAAGGCTTCAGCCCTGGTCTAATAACCTATGCTCAAGTCTGACTTGGGTTTGTCTCTCGAACACGTTGAATTTCCCGCCATGGTCACTCCGGTCCTCCCCGCAGAAACGAACCTTATCAATTACATCTATACTTACATTTCCTTTGTTTAATACACTCTGCAGGTCTTCACAATCCGCGCATAGATACACGAGAGAACAATTTTCTTTTTCCAGAAATTCTATACCATCATGGTTATCAATGTGTGGTGAAAATAGTGTTGCACGTATAAGATAATTGCAAGCATAGACTTCTCTGATAATATATCAGCATTTCTCTACTTTGATAACTGTAATTAACTGTTGAATGCACGTTTATTTATTTATTTTATTCAATATTCCCCTACATCAGATAGGTTCAGGTCTTAAGTGTGTTACTAATACACGGCGTGCGTTTTCTTTTTTTACAAATCTAGTTCTGATTTTTCAGACTAACCATGCAACAGCATTTTGGATTTATCAGTCTTGTTGGAAATTTATTTACCATTTAATTTCCTTGTATAAGCACCTCCTGGAGCAGGATGAGAAACCACATTTTCTCTCACTAGTGCGTAACATGTCAGTTACCCGACAAACATACTTTAACGTGGCATCAAGGAAACAATTTAACCTTTCGAGCGGCGGTTTTATTTTCGTTTTTTTTTATTTCTTCGATGCTTCGTGACTTTAACCTGTACTAAGGCATTTTTAGACTCTTAGGTTCCTAAATAATGTAATCGTTATGGAAAATTAGGACAACTGACTTGTTTTTTTTTTATTCTTATAAACAATAGATTAAAAGAAATCAATTTCTTCCGGAAAAATTCGGCTACTGGTAAACGGATAGAGCTAGAGCACTGAAAATTTTCACAAATCTTTTCTATGCTTACCATTAGTACTGTTATACATATTTTTTGCAAATTTTTTGGCGCGCGGTTATGTTGAAAAAAAATTTTGAATTTTGAATGCCCCAAATTTAAGGACAAAGAAAAATCATTTTTCGAGGAATGAAAAAGATAACTTACCTTATAAAAATTGACATTTAAATTGGAATTTTGTTTATTTTATCTAGTTGATTGGTATTAAATTAACTAAGTAAACAGAAAATTGCAATTTAAGAACTGGAATTTATACTATATACAGTTAATATCACGCTAATTATAAATTCGGGGTTATGTTATCTCTTTCATTCTTCGAAGAATGATTTTTTTTTTGTTTAAATTCTACTATTACCTCTAGAATCAACGTAAATGTTCATCAGTGCCCTAGTGATGAAAATTATTTTAATTTTTTGACAATTTTACAGTTAGGAAAGGTAAAAATAGAAATAAAATTGAAAATATTATAAAATTAATTATAAACCCAAGTTTAACGTTGACTAACTTTCGAAGGAGTAATTTTATCAAAAAATTATAAGAGACCTTTTTTGCAGAGCATTAAATTTCCTACAAAAACATGCAGCACCCAGTGTCGTGCTTCAACTTACTTCGGAGTAAAAAAATTAAATGAAAAAACTTGCAGAATCCCACGTTATTCAAATGGAAAATGTATCACGGTTTCGGCACGGTTTAAAGTGAAAATTAAGGGCTTATTTAGGGCCGCTGTCTTTTTTTAGGACACAAACCATGGAGATTCAGGGAGCGATTGCTAAAAAAAAAAAAAAAAAAATCGTTTTGGGAAATGACGGACACCCTAATGCATATGCGTATAATAATATATAATGTAACAGCTAATTGACGGAGGTCAAGAGTCCGACGACATGTTATCGGGCTGTGTCCGTTACGTAGGCACAACGTAGTTGCCTGCCTGGAACTGTCGTCCTATCGTTTCCTACGGTTATTGCAGCTTTCGCGATAGACGAGCGTACTTCGGCTCGTGAGAATTCAGTTCCTACTTGCGATAGGTTACGAGTACCCACCGGAGGTGATAACAATTGCCCGGAGCAATTTATGGCTTGACGAGCATATCCCAGGTATAATAGTAGGTTCATGCCTACCTACATCGGCGGTATCGCTTACCTGCGGGCGAGGTTTTTGTTCCGTTCTATTTCCGTCTCCCTTTTCTTTCCACATGTACGTATCCATGCACGCACACACGCTACAACCAAGTTCTTTAAGGCGTTCCTTGAACGAAATCGAATGTTTTGCTATTTACTGATTTTTCTTTACAATAAATTACTGACACGTGCTACTGAATTAGAAAAATTTCAAACCAAGTTACACGAAATTTATCTAAAAATGACGACTTTGATAAGCTGTTTTCGTATCAAGGGCGGAAAGTATTACAATATTTTTCGTCCTACGTAGGTGTAAAGTACCGTGTAAATACGATTTTTGGTGTATTACGACGATTATTTACACTTTACGATTACGCTTTTCGGA
Organism: Neodiprion fabricii; assembly: GCF_021155785.1. Classification (NCBI taxonomy): domain Eukaryota; kingdom Metazoa; phylum Arthropoda; class Insecta; order Hymenoptera; family Diprionidae; genus Neodiprion; species Neodiprion fabricii. The sequence continues at coordinate 24,306,292 of NC_060240.1, forward strand.
GACGACATGCTGGCCGCATTTCTATTTGATAATTTGTGTACCGAGTAATTCTGGATGTCTGATACAAACTGCCATGAGCATGGCATGTGAAAAAATCTAACGAATCTGTAACTGCGATAAAAACAGGGGTCACCGAATTTTTAAGAAAACAACAATGACGAAACTTGGAAAAATGTTGCGAGCAGAAGAATTTTCGTAACCGTAACTTTTTGCGGGTTATGTTTAGCGAAACGATTCACGTAAGATTTTCGATTCTAGTTTTTCGTTAGGTGTAATAATTAATCATACTTCATTTTTATTAAGAGCCAGTCTAATTTACGAATTTACCTCACGTTATTTATGCTAATTTGATTTACTTATGGGCCAACAAAATACTGAAATCCGCACAAGGAATACTTTGTGGGAGAGTTTGTGGTGTAAGTGGTAAAAAAAATTAATACTTTTTTTCCCTTCGCATAAATGAATTGTATACGGGCCAAAATTTGAAAGTGGAGTATTTGTCTGAAGATGAAAATTAATTGACGAAACGATCCCGTACAGTGATATCGAATTTCATCCAAATCGTGTTAGTTTTTGTTATCGAGGCAATTTACACGATGGTATACGTTGCATCAACCATTTTTAATTTCGAAAATATGTAACCAAATTTCCATTCCGTTGTCTTAAAACTTTTTATACTGACATTTGAATGGAGATCCGAATGCTTTGTTCCAGTAGCCTTTCAGCATAATACAATATGTTATTTTTCGTCGGACAAAGACTCTACATTTTTCAACTCCGCGTTCAAGAAAACTCAAAAAGCAACCAGCCATAGGACTTTCGCAAAATATGGTTGAATTGTTTATAGTTTTACCCAAGATTTTTACCAATCGTTATAGTTTTTCATTCCAAGCTTCTTTATTTTTTGTTTAAAGCTTTGTACTTTGTACAAAAAATGATATATTTTTCGACAATTCTTAAATTTTCATCCTTCGATCGCAGGGCTCAATTGATTCGAGTCTTGCAGCACAAGCTAATCATAAATTTGTCGGTTTTCCATCAAATCGAGAATCTAAGATCTGAAATTCGTTTAAATGAATAAATTTACAAAAAATAAAAATTTCTTTCGCTGAATGAGTTATTTAAACCTTTTTTCAAAATTGGCACACCAATTTCGCTATCATCTTCAACTAGAAGTCCAATAATTTCAATGGCAAATTTCAATTCACAATTTGTCTATAACATGTTGATATCGTTCTGTAATTCACATGCTGCAAACTAATTTGAATAATATACAACATTGCACACATTTTTCATACTGGTTATACCGTCAGTATACAATTTGTCTCATACTGTTTGATGAAAATTTTCCTCTCCCAGCAAATCCTTTTTGATATTTAAAGTTACATTTATCAGACTCAAATCGTACTGATTTATTGTTTTGTCTAATCTTTTCAGATTATTCTCTAACGTCGACGTCCATAGAGGTTTGGTAAATTGAAAACTTTAAATCCAAGATGCATATTAGCCACTGATTTCCCATTCACTCCTCTTGAATCAGAATCATACTCCTGAAGTTTGTTTGCACATTTGCTCGAAGTTATTTAAATTCCATTAAAAATGAAAATTCCTGCATACTGTTCAAGGTACAAAAAAATGCATTTTGCAGTACTAGAACGTTGAGGTGTATTTTTTTCTTGAAATATAAAATTTTAATAGTATTATGAAATGATCTTACAATATCTGAAACTCCATATATTTTCGTAGAAACATTCAAATTAATCGCACGAAGGATTTTGAAACCTTTGACTTCCGGTTAATCTTATACAATTTTCAAAATTCACTGTGGAACTTCGTAATCAGGTTATAAATTCCGCTAAAACAATTATCGAATTTTGAAAACTTTGACAAGATTTACTTTCTTATTTGATATCAGGTGAACTGCTTATGAGATTTTTGAAGCAGCACGAAACTAAAATCGCTGAAGGGCGAAAGGAAACAGTAAAATTCTTTCAAATTCCTATCAAATCTCTGTTCGAAAGATGTTGAATGTAATTCCGGTCACGTATCTAATGTATCAAGATCCCAAATAACAGATAAATTCTTTGACATCTGCATTCGAGTTCGGTGCATGTGGAATTTTTTTTCGAGACGTCTAACCCGTGAACAGGCCTCCGTTGTTTCAAGTGTTCGATCAGTATTTCGTGTTTGAGTCTCGTTTACGAGCGATAAAAATCGCGCCTGCAAACGACGAGCCTAAAAAAGTAATGCCGAAGGAGAAAAAAAGCCGCTAAGAAAAATCATAAAAAGTGTACAAAAGAAAAACGCTTCGGGCCAGAGAGAAGACCGGAAACCGGATATCTCGTCACGTGATAATGACATTGTTTAAAGCATGCGCAGCCTGATCGGTACGTACGGTGCTTGTAACATTAGCAGTATCTACTCATCAGCCTGAACCCTCATCGATAACCCGCGGAGTCAACCAACTTCCGCAGCTGTCAAGAGGAAGGTGATTCCAAAGCTTGGAGGCGTGCATCTGTTTACATGAGATTATATTTATTTATGCGTGTGCATGTATACTTGAGCCTGGAAGAACGCGGTGAGCTTGACTGTTGATTAATTTAATTAGGTACAAGGAGGGAAAGGAATTCTTCGATCAACGAAACCGATTTTCTTGGACTCCATTCGCTTCAATCGAGTATCCCTTACTTGTTCCTACGATGAGAAAAATTTCATTTGTTACAAAGCTAATTTTCATTTTGTACCGCGAACTATATTTTTCGGTTGTAGTAAAAGATGAAAATAGTTAAGGACTGAGCTGTAACCGGAACTAAAAATTTCTCTCAGTGTAATACGATGAATCCGATTCAACAATTTTTATTCACAATCAGTCAATCTGTCAAAATGATTCAGCCAAGCGAATTCTTTGATTCAACAACATATTTTCTTGTCGCTATCGAGTGAAGTATTGATTCGATCGAACCTTTTCATGTGCTTCTGAAATTGATTCAACTAAATATCATTTCACTTGAAGTTTATGCGTTGTTTCACCGATTCGGATGTTCGTTGACAGGAATAATTAGATACTTTTAACAAAGCAAGCACGTGAATCTAGGAAACAAAAAATTTACATCGATCGATTGCCATACTTTGTTCATCTAGCCGGAGCTTGTTTGGCGAAACTTGTTGAATCAGTGGCAGTAATTTGTTTACGAGGTTAAAGAAACGCCACATGCTTTGAAAGAAATAGAGAATACCTTCATCGAAAAAATCTGTATCCCAGTACTGCAAACGGTCACTAATTGTAAGCAGTCAACCTTTCTCCTACTCAGTTAGGAAGTCAGATACGGATAACATAAGATAGTCATCAGACCTATTACAAGCGAAGAGAGCATAATACCAAGTTTCGAATTACCGAAATTGACGGTGACGACAAATAATCAAAAAACTATTGACTCATTTTCGATTTATACTTCTACGTATACAACAATGAGTTCTAGGGTTTTACGCATTGAATATTGGGTAAATTTCTCAAGATTTTGAGTCAATAAAACTATAACTCATATCATTCGAATAATATATTTTGTGCGCTTGGATGGCTTGGATGTTGGACACAACAATTTGATATCCTCTGATATTTCCAACATCACCGAAATCGTCAGTTCGATCAAGAATGATCAACGATTTTACGACTAGATATGTGACATGCGCTTTTTGGTTTATATAGATTTACAATCGGTGATAAATACGGTTGACCATCTTGTATAATTGATCCGTGGAATTGTAAAATTTATACGAACACTTCTGGTGGCTTCAGTAATTTTTCTTCGTATCATTGAACAAGTAGTGTTTTTGCGAAATTATGACCGACATTGGTGTCCAAAAGGCAACTCCAAACAATGTGTCAAAAATTGATGTGTGTATGGTGGCAAAGTTTTCGATAAAAACGAAGATTCCACCGAAGCTGAAAGATGTGGAGTAAAGCCGGCTGGTGAGTCATATCATGTTGGTGTGTTAGTGTATCATGTTGATCCGAATTTATGGTATTTGGTCGATAAACTGTAATACTTTACGTCCGGTTCTCGAAAGTGCCTGACAATACACGTGAATCGTAGTCTGCTTCATTAATTGTGTTTTCTATATACTTCTATATACCCAGGAGAGGGTACAGAAATTACTTATTTATTAATATCAATTAGCATCTACCTTTTCCACGTACGTAACCCGACAGATATACCTTACATGTATATAATTAGGTTTGCAGGAGAAAGTACGTCGCTGAGCTCAGCATGCACTGTGGAACAAAAATCACTCCAGAGCACAAAGTGCATCGCAAATCAAAAGTCGGAACATCGATGGCGGACAAAGGTCAAGAATCAATAAAATCTGCCGAATGTCACGAGTGTGCGGTGACCGATGGTATGTACAAAGCTATACGTTTCGGCATAAAATATGTGTGAACTATCATCAATTTAGTATCTTGTTTGGCGGGTGGATGCACGCACGCTATCGCCTCTTTCATGTGGGCTCACCGAAGAAGCGTAGATCCGGCACCTACAGAAGTCAGCTGATGCCGGCAAGAAGCGAAGGACAAGGGTTGGAATGTACAGAAAACTATGCTCTCATAGAACAACGCATTTTGTAAACAATCCATTAGCTGCGTGACACATAATGCAAACGATGTTCGCCAGTCTGCATAACAAATGAGTTACTGTACAAGTATTTGCTGGGCTTAGTGTCTCCTTTTTCGACCTTGTTATCCCGAAAAGTTGATTGTATTGCATTCTGTACGAGTTACTTTTAGATCTGTTCTTGTTTGGTTTCTGTTCGTTCATTTATCATCACAAAGTTTGGAAATTTTTGTGATACACAACGCAAGCTGCAAAGTCAACAGATGATTGCTTGAACACTATTCATGGTTTCATATATTCTTCGAGACACAACTTTGAGCTAAAACATGTACGAAATGTACAGTGCTATGTTTTACGTAAGGGACCGTCCATAAATTACGTTACACGAATTTTAGAACTTTTAAACCCCTCCCCCCGTCCTTGTCACAGGTTGTCACATTTTTAGAACCCCCTCCCCCCTGATGTGACGTCACAAATTTTTCAAACTTATGCATTTATTTAAAAATAATCAAAAGAAAACAGACATATTCATTTTTTTCTTATTTTCATTAAATAATCTTTATATATAAATTTCGTGTTTTAGTATCTTAAATTTTAACGTGTGACGTAATTTATGGATGGCCCGTAATCTATTTAGTTTGTCTAGCCTGAATATTAAAACGTTCTTTCTACATTTTAGACACTGAAAGCTTCGACTGAAGTACAAAATGAAAATTAAGTGTGAATAAAGAACAAAATAACTCATACATTGATGAAAATCCACAAAAAAAAGTAAATCAATAGGTGATACTTTTAGACGGTCCGTTTTAGAAAAATACCTTCAGGAATAAATCAAATTCTATGACTATCGTTTCATGTAATTATCGTGCCTTGAAAGAGGCCCTCCAAGTTTCACCCACTGATTTGATTTTTTTTTTTTTCTGGATTTTCATTTTAGTATGAGTTATTTTGTTTTTTATTCACACTTGACTCAAATAATCCTTTTCCTCCGTTTACGTACACAAGGTTGTAACTAGAGCATTATTTTTTAAATCGTGGACAACATCTTAAGATCTCGGATTTTGTATGTACTTCATTTTTCCTTTATTTTGGTCTACCTACCGAGGGAAGCATTCGCGATTGTTTGCTGTTTTTTTCCGAAACATTCATTTTGATTTGGTCTCGAGTGATTTTTGGAAAAATATAACCTGCTTAAATCTTTGAAGTGAATATGGCTCGAAGTTTAAATGAGATATTTAAAAACATCGACGTGTGTGCGTTTTTCGTTCTGAGTCACAGATTCGTAAAGAATTACGAAAAAGTAACGTCTTTTAAAATTCACGTTTTTTTTTTTTTTTATTCGCAGGTAGTTTTTCTTTGTCGTGATCTTCCTGTTTCATTCTCTTCTGAAAAATGTCTAAAAACATATTGTTTCCTTTTTTTTCATAAATTTTAAACCAAGTATCATTATGTGTTAATTTTTCGTTATATTTTTGTTCGACATTTGAACGGGAATGTGATTGAATTTCTCTGCAAAAACTTCACATCCGGTCGTATCAGGAATGCATTTCATTATACTTTCAGTCGGTTGGGCTGAACTTTATGATGCTCATTTCTTTTTTTTTCATCAGAGAGAAAAATCAAAAAAAAAAAAGAAAGAAAAATATGCAACGAATAAATATTTGGCTACAAAGCATAGCTCAATCGACTACCTATCGACTTTAAAAAAATTAACTCAACAAAACTCACATACGGGTCAATAATAAAATTATAACTCGTAGTTACTCGGCCGATAGTGAAATTTGAATTAAAATCACGAAAAAAATCAACAATATATTAAAGGATATTTTCCATCGAAGAATAAAATGGGAGCGACAAGATGAAATTTTTTTTTTTTCGTTTCAATTTTAAAAACGTTAGCAGTTTTCATTATTTAATATAATATATTCAAAAGTTCATAACTTTATTTTCATGAATCGTTGATTGGATACGAAACGGAACATGTGCTAATAATTTTTCTTCGGTACATATTTTTGAAAGGAAGTAAAATATTTTATATCGGTCATTTTGATACGAAGTTCACGAAGCCAGACTTTGAAAATTGTGCGAATGAAAGTAATCTAGTAGTAAAAGAATTATCCAAAAATCAAAACGATTTCCGATTCGCTTCTCTTGTGATCCGGTTTGACGTTCGAAATTGCATTATCGCGATCAAAATTTGTAGGTATTTAGGATCCTGCTAGATTCGTGTGGACGATATCCTCGGCATATATAAAGAATTTAAAAGTCGAAAATTTCAGCTATAATGCAAACCAAATATAGATAACTTTGGGTCAATACCTATTATTGGGAGGTTTCTCCTACCCCTAAAGTCTAATCGTTTCACAAATTTTCTTGAAAAACAATTAACTTTATTCACGAACATGTCTTTCGCAGATTGTCTACAGATTGCGAAACGATTTTTCAAATGAATTCTGTAATTTTGTTCGACAAACGGTTAATTTCATTAGTAAATAAGCTAATCGATGATTTATATGATTTTGGTACGGTTTTCCAAATTGCTTCTCCGACCTCGTTCACTCGCTGTTAATTTCTTCGGTTAACGAGTTTTTCGTGTACCGGATTTCCAACACTAACAATTACACGATTTTCACATGCCACTAAAGCTGAAAAATTCCTATCTCAAGGATCCAACACATTATTCGCTGTACCGTGTTATTATTTCAATTCCAATTATACCGACAAGTTTATTATTTTATCAAGTGCTGAAATTCGCTGACTAGACGTATTAATTTCGTTTGACAAAAAAGAAAATAAAAAAAAAAAAAAATAAAAATTTATAAACAAACTCGCTCCTCGGCGTGTCGACACTTTTTTTTCTTTTCTTTTTTCTTTCATTGCAAACGATCAGCCGCGATACATCGTTAATTGTAAGGCGGCAATTATTTCCGACCCTTTCAACTGGCCGCCTCGAATTCTCGCGTGCCCGCCGAGATTTGGCAACGATGTTTAGCGTAAAGACTTCCCAGAAGGTCCTGCAAGGATCGCTGCCCATTCTGCGCCAAAGGACGAGGTGCGGATCGGAGAATTCCGTCTTCTCGGCCTGACCTGCAGGGCTAGTCTTCGGACTCGGGTTCTCCCCGCTGATCATTACGAAGTCCTGGCACGTCGAAATAGGGAGCCGGGTGCATCGGAGGACGGCGATTCGCCTCGCTAGTGTGGCCGGCTAACCTCTTCGTCTCGTTATGTGCGTCTGAAAAAGAAGATTTGTTGCCGTATGGACAGGAGGATTTTTTTGCTGCATTAGCGGACCTTTTGCAATACTGCAAAAAGGCTTCGCGCCGGCGCGGCGAACGGATTCACTGTTATACCATGTCTTATTGTCGATCCGTTGAGTCGCATGTTATTGTTGTATATTCTCTGGTTCTTGGGGTCGCTGATTACGAATCCAAAATTAGATTTTCAAAAATTCAATACGGCGGACGAAAATTTCAAATTTTGATCGAATAGGGTCAATATACCCTATGCAAGGATTTATGGGGTCGCTGATTCGATTCGCATTACTGAATTTTCAAAATCTGATTTCAGATTCGTAATCAAGCCCCTGGACAACGTTTTTGCGCCGGGTTCGATTGAATTGGAAATTTTTATCCGCCATCTTGAATTTTTTAAACTGTAAAACTACACGTATTCATGCAAGACATGTATACGTACAGAAGAGTAAATTTCTCGGAAACGAATTATTCCTTCAATTTCCACGATTAATTTCACTTAATTTTGTTTCTAACAATAACAATTTACGTCAGATCGCAATTACTACTCTCAAGTATTGAAAATCTATTAACATACTTTCAGAAATAGCAAAATACTGCGATGAAATGTATCGAAAACTTTTCTAAATTTTCAGAATACACGTCACTACGACTCAAAGGCTTAAGGCGATGATGGAAGTGCAGTATTTACGCCAATGCGAAAGCTTCAGCTGCTCTCTGAACGTCATCGCAAATCGCCGCACGATAAAAGTGACCGTCGATTTATCAAAAATTTTTCGAAAGGTTTACGACGGTAAAACCATAGCGAAACTGTCTTCTCATCCTCAGTCGAACGATGAATCGTCAATTCTCTTTTGTCAATATTCCGTTACGGCGGAGGAAAGGAATTAGCATTATTGCCATACGGATGGGGCTTCGTCTATAGGAATACAAATGAACTCGAGTACCTACCTGATGTACAAAGTCTAAAATCAGGGCTGGATAATATTTCGTACATCTTGGTACAATATTTCAGATTAAAGCGAAGGACGATACATTCCTCGTTCTATCTTAAAGTCATGTTGAATGAAAATTTTCTGAAATCATGCTTTAAAAATCTTCTAACGTTTTCAAATTGAAATTCAAACTTCTTCGGATTTCACAGTTGTAATTACAAAAGGTATTGTAATTACAAAAAGCTTCGAAGAATTTTTCAAAAAAAAAAAAAAAATTGTCAAGTAAATTCACAAAGTCAGTGACTTGTCTACGATTTTTTTTTAATCTGTCTTTATCCGTCGAAAAATTCTCTGACAATCTATCGAACCGTTGCAACACCGTGACGGAATCTCATCTGGATACGAAAGTGATATTTCATTCGCATCCGCGACGTCTAAGATACGAATTATACGAAAAGAGTTTCGATTTCGCAAAAATTCTTGCTCTCCTCCGCACTTTCGCAGCAACGTTGCAACGACCTTCCTGCATGGTTTTAAGACCTGGGTATTCCGTTAGGTGATTTATTCAAAAGTTGGGTTGTTTCCGCTTCCCGTTTTACGGCTCAGACTCTCGTCTTGGATACGCAACTGTACACACCGCATTTCCAGTACCTAAGTCCTTAAATGTTTCAGGACGCCTTTTGTACGAGGCAATACAATGCTCCTCGGTTCTAATTCCTTGAAAGGTCGACACCGCCCGCAGGAAAAATTCGAAGGAACAACGGTGCCAGGGATGTTTGCTTTGCGGGTACGGCAAGTTGTAGAATTGTAGGTAAGGGATCATCCCTGAGTCCCGGGGTGTTCAAATGCCATCCTTGTCTTCCTTTCGAGAACCGACTCCCACTGAAATTATAAATGTGCAGTTACTTGGATATTTGTTTCGTTTTGCCCAGTTACGAACTTACGATTAGTTTTACGAATGAACGTAGGTGCGTGTATAAGATTTTTGAAAAGCAGTCACGATTGATTTTTGTCAAGATTTTCGAAATCCGCTTCTCGAATGAGGAGAGGAAAATAAAATTATGTACAGCAAAAAGTTATTTTCTAGAACGAAGTTAGTTCTGACAGTTGTTTTTTTCTATGTTTCTGTTCAAAGAGATGTAAACTATGTATATCGTGCGTGAAACGTGAGAAACTCATTTTTTGTTTGAAACATGTAATCCGGACACGGGAATATTTAAATATATACCTAGCGACAGTTTGTTCGAGCGTTAAAAAAAGAAATCGAACAATTTACATCTGATCTTAATTTACAAAGTACAAGTACACCAACTTTTGATTTTTAATCATGGAATGGACGATAACGTCGTTTTTCCGTTATGTAAAACACGTTGTTCTCCTTTCACGCATGCGTACCGCGGTGAAAGTTTCCCCGATACGAACCAGTTTTTGCTAGTTTTATAACAAAACGACGAGGAAAATAAATCGCATACTACCATTTTCGGCTAATGAACTCCTTCAAGAATTCCGTCAATTTTGTGAAAATTCGCCCGACGATAGGGCGAAAAAACTCCAATTTTGATAGGAAAAAAATTGAATTTGAAGGAGAGGAAAAAACTAGCAAATGCAATGACGAGTCGTCGTTTCGTACGACGATGAAAGAAATGAAAATAATCTTGTTTTCGCGATGGTCTTGAGATTTATCTCCGATTGATGAGCCGCCGGTTTCCACAAGCACACGCATAATGAATAGCTAATTACCAATTACTAATTAACCCGACGCTTTACCCGTGATAGCGATCGCCGCGATCAGATTATGCGCAGACGCCCTTTCGAAAGAGTAAAGTGTAAATACTTACTTGCCTTATGGCTGTTAGATCGTGCGGGCATCGCATGATAAAATTGCACAGACAACGACGCAATACTTATCTCAATAATAATTACCTACCCAAATGATAGAATATGTAATGAGGTTTTATAATTGGAGTGTTTTATTAAGTAATTAGCTAATAACCGCCACATGTCTTGATTATTCGTATCCTGCGATCCCTCCGTTCTTACAATCAACGGAAAACAAACACAGGAATAAAAAAACAAGAGAAGGTAATATATGAAATTGTTTGAAAAATTCTACAACCTATGCAAAAGTATCGAATTCTTCGGCAATCTGGGAAGGGATTTATTTCGCAAAAATATTGACGTCAAAAAGGAAATGGTTTCATTTATGCAATAATTTTTACTGCCCTTATATTGTTCTTTTTATCTTCTCAATTCCATAGTGAAGGTCATTGCTAGGAATTACTAAAGATAGCAAAAAAGTGCAATTGCAATTCCGCCCGAATTCATAGAATATACATATTTACAAATTTCCTTGGAAATATTCACATTCTTCTACCGTTCATTTTTCTTACCTCGAAGAAACGAAGATTCTTGATCTTTTTGATAAATCTCTAAAAAATTCTTTTACAGTTTGTTATTTTGAATCATTTTAACTCGTTTGGCCAGGGTTATATAAGTTGTCCCAGATTCATCTAAATCAAAAGCATATATACAATATATATACACAACAATACTGCATAATAATAATTGTTCACACTTGTATGTTTTTAATTGAAATAATGCTTGAACACAACTTACACTTTCTCATCTATCGTCAAGTTAGATTCAATTTAAATTTCAACTAGTCATTGATATCTTTCTTCTATCCAATTACAATATTTATTAACGTAATATAATTGCATGCGAGTATCTACAAAATTACCTATACAGATTTGTTGAAACGTTTATGTGAGTATTGGTGTATGCACTAAACATGTTCGCACGTACAAATTAATAATTTTGAATGAATCTTGTATTTCATTTTCGCATCAATTACAAATTATACCTGCAATTCGTAATTTGTAATTAACTTATTATAATTGTGTCCATTGCTCTGAAATAGGAATTCACTTGCTGCCTCAATCGATTGATTTCCTGTATATAAAATCATATATGAGAAGAATATGAATTACAGTCTCTGCGAATTGACATTTTCTCCACACAGATCTGATTAAAAGAATACATCTTGTACGATGTAATTTCTCAATCACGCATAATTATCGGTAATCGATGAACTTTGTTTGCACTTTCAAACATTTTGTACATCATATATCTTTGACTACGTTTGATACATATTTAAAAGTACTAGTCAAATTCACGTTGAAGGATTTTTCTTTGTCTGCTGATAGTTGTAAATCGTTATCATGTAATCACATATCGATGCATTCTTGACTATTCATGCTTTTTGATTTTTTAGGGGGAAAAAAACACATTTCGAGAAAATACGGTTTCAAAACTTTGCGACTTTGGTTGAATAAAACGGCAAGGAACTACAAATCCTTTCATGAGATGCAAGTTTTGGTTTTTATTTTGTAATTGTGCATTCGGCCTTCAGAACTGCGAATTTTTATAAAAATACAATTTTCAAAATGGGAGTAGGACAATGTGGTGAAAATTTTTTCTCGTCCAGATTATGATCACGAAAATATACATATATTCACTGATTGCTGGTATACGTTGTCACAATTAACTATGTAAAAATAAGAGTCTCGACAAGTATCGAAATTTGTCGATATTCGTAAAATAGAAAACAGAAGAAAGTCGAAATCTTTGAACAACCAGTAAAAAGTATCGACATTAATTCATGCACAAATAAACTGAAGTTTTCAAGCTGTTTTTCAATTTGTCAAGTCCAAGCGGATCAAGCCAAGTCAAAGTGATTGTTTTATCCGACTAGAAATTTCATTTTGTTGCATTAAGTTTGCCAGTGCATGAATACAACCGAGTGCGAAATAACGCATGCCAGTGAGACTGAAAATAGTGTTTTTCGATACTAGTGCGCGAAGGTGGCAATGCCCGCACAAGCGTGAAGGCGCAGCACGAGCCCGGAAACGAGTTGAAGGGCGAGTGTGGCGCATTCACGCGAGACAGGCATTGCCAACTTTCGCGCGTGTATCGAACTCTATTTTTTGCTACACCTGTAACGGAAAGTCCGACATACACGATTATTTTTACACAAAACCACGGCACGATGTCTGTTCAGTGACGATGTAGAGCACGGCAAAGAGTGACAAACTATTCCGTCGGTGGCGCTAGTGCAGCTGTTTGCGAAATGCGCAACTGTGGATAAAAGCGCGACCGTCTTTTTCGCACACCGCTAGCAATGTGCGAAGGTTTTTTTCTCACACCCCTAGCAATGCGCGAAAGTTTTTCCCGCACATGTGTATAAAAGACTACTTTCGGTGCTTGTAAATGGTGCATAAAAATGGACTTTCCATGCAGGTGTTGCAAAAAAGAAAATACAACCACAACGAAAATCGGTGGTCGGGCAAACCGGTAGTTATACCAAAGCGAGTGCCACGCTGCGGCGCATGGCGATTCGCAGGTCAGAAAGGCGCTCTTTCGGCTCGTTCCTTTTTCTTATTGTACATTATCCGCATACACATGTAGCCGTCGGAATTAGCCGGAATCATCCGAGAAACAGCTCTCTTATAAATTGCACCAGAGCGTGTTATGCGGAGCGCAGAAAGGGTCCAGACACGCACCTGTACCTTGATCCCAACGTCGCGTCATCCTTCCTTCCTTTCAGGTTCGGGAGCAGGGCCCTTCCTCCGGGGCATCATTCTATCCGCATGCTCCAGACTCGCGGATCTCAGGCAGGTACCGAAATTCGCGCGCATAAAGATAATAAAATTATGCGACTTGGGAGGCTTGTGAATACATATCGGGCGGACGTTATCCGAGACTTGTTAAGTTCTTGTTCGAACGAGCGTGTAAACTGCTTGCCTTGAAAAATTAAGCGCTTTTCTCAAACGATTCAATCACACAATGCCCGAGTCTTTGTAATTGTGCTTTTATTTGAAAAAGTATACGTCGCGTTGATTCGAACGAGGCCGTACGGATGAGAACCTGTCAAGTTGTAAATTCGTACTTGTAATTAAGCTTGCCTCTTTTACCGACGAAAATTCAACTGAATGCGATTAAATTTTCATTCAGTCGCAATTTGAATTCAGACGCGAAGAACCTGTGAATTTGACAGTGTATGTTTTTATTTAAGCTTACCTGTTTTACCGACGAATATTTAAGTCAATGTGAATAAATTTGAATTTTCTCGCAATTGCGATGCAGAGATAAAGAAGCTGCAAATTTGTCAGTTAATCTTTTTATTTAAGCATACCTGTTTTACCGACAAAAATTGGAGTCAATATGTGAATAAATTTGAATTTTCTCGCAATTGCGATGCAGATATAAAGAAGCTGCAAATTTGTCAGTTAATCTTTTTATTTAAGCATACCTGCTTTACCGACAAAAATTGGAGTCAATATGTGAATAAATTTGAATTTTGTCGAAATTGCGATGCAGAGATAAAGAAGCTCTAAATTTATCGATTCGTCTTTTTATTTAAACCTACCTGTTTTGCCAATGAGAATTGAAATGAATACGAATAAATTTTCATTGCAACGCAATTTAAATTCAGACACGAAGAGCCTGTAAATTTGTCAATTCATATTTACGTTTAATCATACCTGTTTTACCGACAAAAATTGAAGTCAATACGAATAAATTTGAATTTTCTCGTAATTGCGATGCAGAGATAAAGAAGCTGCAAATTTGTCAATTAATCTTTTCATTTAAGCATACCTGTTTTACCGACAAAAATTGGAGTCAATATGTGAATAAATTTGAATTTTGTCGCAATTGCGATGCAGAGATAAAGAAGCTCTAAATTTATCGATTCGTCTTTTTATTTAAACCTACCTGTTTTGCCAATGAGAATTCAAATGAATGCGAATAAATTTTCATTCGGTCGCAATTTCAATTCAGACATAAAGAACCTGTAAATTTGTCAATTCGCATTTGTATTTAAGCATACCTGTTTGACCGACGAGAATTAAATTGTATGCGAATGAATTTTTATTCGGCCGCAATTCCGATTGACGTATTTTAACGCATCCAATATGTACAACACAATTAGATAAGAATGAGAACAAAGTACATCGCAGAGATAATGAAAGTCTATTGTATTCAGTCGTACGGATTGAATAAAAAAAGGTGAATGCTCAGTATTCAATTCAAGCATGTAAATTATGCAGATGACCAAGTTTCGTATCAATTTTATTCTCTCCCAAGTGTGAGTTACATTTCGCACAATGTACCATTCTCATGCAGCAATATATAATATGGTAAAATCTCATAAATCTTTTTCGTTCCCGTTGCAAATGTGAAATTACACATCTTTTTTGATTCTAGGAAACCTCTGCTAGATAAAAAATCGACAAGAAACAAGTTGCTTTCACCACGAAGCTTTTTTTCTCAGCGTGTCTGACTTTCGAGTTAATTTTTTTCGAATCCTATAAATCCTCCGTACCGGCTTGTCACTGCAGGTACGCCTTTCACTGCGATCGTTCGTCAAACAGCAGAACAAGTCTTCGCAAGTATTTCTCCTGTTTGTGAGTTTGTACAAGGATAAGACCGGATGCAGTTATCAAAGCGTTTCTCTGATAACCGGTGGGAAACGCACGTGTATTGCAATGCTAAGGTATCCCATGCAGCGTGATTCCCACGTTGAAACGAGTCAAAGAAAAGATTGTGGTTGCGGTATAGCCGTGAAACGACTATGATTATCTCTCAGTGCCAAACCTTGTGCCGCGTTATCATTGTTTCAGAAATCAAGTGAAATAAAAAAAAAAAACCATGTTTAAAAAACAAAACGTGTGTTATACGAATGTCGGGAGAATCCAGCGTTCGCTGTTTGACCGGTAAATCGGTTAACTAGACCGGTTCATCGATTATTACTATAATTATCATAATCCTTGATTTAACATGCGCGCCACAGCTTTAATTAAGACGCATGAAGAACAATCGAATTGTACATTATGTAGATGGGACGCGGATCACACCTGTTACACAACGCGATCATTTCGATTGGCTAATCACGATTTGAAACCCGCAGCATATTTTACAGGTATTGAAATGTTCTGCAATCGCACGATGCGAAAAAAAAAACCGTCGGCTGATTGAAGAGGTAACACTACTGTAAAAACAAAAGGAAAGCGCTTTTTTACCACTTTGTTTTTTTTTTTGCCGGAAGAATAGGTTGGAAGATAATAATATTTCAGGAAGTCATTGGGCATATATTTAAGGATAATACTAAAAATTACTGTCAACATGTATTCAAAAATGCCATTTTTGCGAGACATGTTGAATTCTGCGGCACGATGTGTAACTGGTGCAAATTTGAATCTAGAAAAAAAACTGCTCAATCCACGTGTCTAGAGGTAGAGAAATGCGCGGGGGTTTGAAAGTAAATGTTCAATTTTTGGCTGAAAAAAGGGCAATTCTTTGTTAATAAATAATGTTTAAGTTAATTTATGGAAAATCCCCTACGCGTTTCCGTAGCTATTAAAATGTAGATTAAACTGTTTTTTTTTTTTTTTTTTTTACAAATTCAGATCTGTATTAGCAAGATTGCGTGCCGCATGTTTCGCGATAATGTCTCCAGTGTCACCATTTTTGAATATTTGTCGATAATAATTTTTTTTTATCATACTCGAATATATGCCTAATAACTTCCTTAAATTTTACCTCAACTTTTCTCCCATCCGAAAAAAAAAAAAAAAACAATAGTGCATTTTTCAGATTTTTACAGCGGCGTTACCCCTTAACGAAGAAAACAGGTAAATATCCATCAGACAACTTCTTTGTCGTAGCAACTACTAAAAATCATAGAAAATGTCGTGACGTAATTTATGGATGGCTCCAAGTGACCTATTTATTGCACTTGAAATAACGAATGAAATTTCTCTGTCTTAATGGCAACAAGTATGCTCGCTGGTAATAAAATTATGGCTATGTATCTGTGGCGATTAACTTTTTAACCATTGCTGTTTAGTTGTTATCATTGATTATTATAACTGTTTCCATTCGAATTAAAATGTTCGAATTACTATTACTTGATTGTTAGCGTAAATTAAAATTGAGTTGTGAAAATCTTCCGTAAGGCATTTATACTTGAGTATTCGCTATTGATGTTTTCCTTTGGTGGAAATACTTCGATATGTAGAAGCGTCAACTGATCGATAGTCACTACCTGATTTTCACAAAACAAACAATCAATAAATTTGGATCGCGGAATCGTAGGAAATCTGTTGCGCGCAGAAGGTCTTGACCAGAATTTGTTTTGTCTTTCCGAATAAAATGTCCCTTGGTGAGAATTTTGAAATTATTTTATTCAGAGAAGACGATCATTCGTAAATGCGATAAGCTTCGGACGATGTGGTTTTCCGTTGAGAATGAAAATTTGCAAAAGGTTGCACAGGAATAATAAAATAATATTTAACCGTAAACAATATAAACCTCTCTTTCTCTCTCTCTCTCTCTCTCGTCGTCTAGAAATCTCGAAAGGTACCGGGACACATTAGATCCGTTAGATCCCTCGCGGAAGCTGCTTCCGAGATTTGTTGGATCATTCACTCGTGCACAGGTAAACCGTGTGTTAACCTCGGGCCGATTTTGGAGTTGCGAGCATGACAACGAGAGAAAGAGAGAGAGAGGGAGGGAGAGAAACAGAGAATTGAAATTACTACAATCAGAGGAGGTTTTCCTCTATCTGAGATTCGAAGTAAAATTCGATGTCGTGATGACGCATGAAATGAAGATATTTATTCGATCCTGCGGAATCTTGATCCGAACATATCACATTATGGGTTATTTAGCGTAGCGCTGAATAACATATAAGTAATAAATGACAAATAAATAAGTATAGATTTAATTTATACCGAAATAAAGATTCTCGGGATGTCGAGCATTATCAGTTGCGTGCGCATACCTCCCCACTCCGCGCATGGCGACGGCAGGGGGGGGGGGGTCTGACCATATAAACGAACGCGCTGAAGCGAGAGCGTCTGTCTACAGAGAACTTCGGTACTGAATAGATCGTAACAATAAAGGAATTTAGAGACTCACTTTTCTTTCTTATATTTATATATAACGTCTTTGCTTAACCTAACCCGAACAGTAACTATGTAAAAAATAAATTCATTACACCACACGTTTTGCAGTAACGATTTTTTATCGTTGTTGTGTGTCCAGAAAATACAAAAAAAAGTTACAGAAGACTATACAAATTAACAATAGTAAGTTTCTTTTTAGATATGGGGCAATGCTTGTGAAATTGGACAAGATTTCGATCTGAAATTTTTCTTTGGCTTTGTTTAAAAAAAATTTTATCCGGTTTATTGAAGGAGCATTCCTGATTTCTTTGCAAGTTTTATCTAAATTTTTTACTGAATTGTAAGTTTTTGAAAAATTTCCCGATCAAATTTTTCAAATGCATACAACTCGAAAACAGAAACAGATATTGAAAGAAATCAGAATATGTTTTTTCGACTTGAATCATAGATTAATAAGTAAAACATGAAGAAAATTACATCTCATTATAATCACTAACTTTTTTGAATCTCGAATGAAGAAACTATTTTTTTCATCACGATGCTCTCGGGTTGTACTATTCAAAAAATATTCTTGAAGACTTTGTATTTCCTACGAACTTAAACCTCACGTTATCATTATTGCTTGATTAATCGTAATATTTTAATTACTTGTTCGGATTCGAATTTTGTCTAGCTTCTTTCAGAAAGTTGAGTCGATTGATCAATTCTCATGCTTCAAATATTTTTACACAGAAGATTGAAACATCTTCCTATCTTACTTCGTATCATCGAACATCAAATTTTTTAGCTTCAACGAATCGTTACGTTTCCTAACCTCTAAAACGCGAGTAACAGGGTTTTGAAAATCGCCGGTATATCGGTCTGTCCAAAAAACTCCCACGATGATATTAGAAATGGCTCGACGAAAGAATTTGAAACTTAGGCATGAAAAATTGCCATGTCGCGTTTAATTTAAACTTCCGGTTCTATCGAAAATGAATCGAATCTCAATGCTTAATCGACAAATCTATACCTTTTCTTCTTAATTATTTTTTCTAAACGAAAAATCATGTTTTTCTAATTTTAAAAAATATTTATCACGACAAACTTTCACGGTGATCTCGGAAACGGCTCGATGAAAAAATCTAAAGCTTACAGAATCTTACAACGAAATGATGGGCATGAAAAATTGCCATGTTCTGTTCTATTTGAACTTCCGATTCTACTGTGAATAAATTATTTTTAAATATTTTACCAACAAACCTATACTTTTTCCTCCTCACTAATGTTTACAAATAAACGATTATGTTTTTCCAGTTTATTTATTTATATTTAAAAAATTATCAATTCTCTGTTGTTCAGAATTTTTTATTTTCAATTTTTCTTTTAAAACTTTTTCATTTATCTACCAAATCTGATCAATTTCAGATCTTTGATTCGGCTGTTTCTGAGATCATCGCGGAAGTTTTCCGGACAGACCAACAGACTCTTCCCTTTTACGGTGATGAAAAGTATCGCGAAAAGACTGTTTTTCTGGCGTGTTCGTCGTGTAAGCGAATGGAACTGTTGGTTTGTTAAAAAATGCATATCGAACAAAAATTATTTTACATTTTTAAGAAACGAAACATAACAACATGTATCTATGTTTTTTTATGAGAAATAATTTTCGTGAAATGAACAGTAAGGCGACTTCTGGAGATGGAAATCGATCTCTTTTAGAGAATGAAACTTGTGGCCTTTGTCATAAAAAACTAAGACGATTTCAATTCGATCAACAACTGTCAGATTATTTTCGACCGATTCACAGCACTCCAGAGGTTGCAGAAAAAAGGAACAAGCAAGTTGAAAAAATGACCATTTCTCAACATTTTTTTCCTGTGTATTACTGAGGAAATGTTGATTTCAAAATCTGAAGACAATAAATCAATGAGTAAAATTTAGGTTGCGATTACAAATCCGTAGTCTGAAAATTCCAGCACACCTGCTTTTTTCTAAAATCAAGATAATTATACACATTGGCCATTTTTACGATTTCCAAGTTTTATTTTCTTAAAATTTTAAATCCCGCAACCGACTGCAAAAATTACCGGTACGACGAAAAATATTGAATACCAACGTAATTTGTATTATC
This sequence comes from Neodiprion fabricii, assembly GCF_021155785.1. NCBI lineage: Eukaryota > Metazoa > Arthropoda > Insecta > Hymenoptera > Diprionidae > Neodiprion > Neodiprion fabricii. The sequence continues at coordinate 24,326,167 of NC_060240.1, forward strand.
TTTTTTTTCTCAAATCGTGAAGTAAATTTCACATTATCCGTGTTTTATTCTCCCTATTATCGTACAATTTGCATTATCGTACGATCCTTTTTTGGTAATTGCAACGCAAAATCGGTTTGTTCGGTTTCCTCTACTTTTTTAGCCAAACAAGGCTTTAACATCAATTTATTGTTGCACAAGCATTAAATTTTCGCAGCAGTTGTACAAGAAAATATAACAACAGTGATCGTAATGAGAAAGAATAGTAATTAGCGGATACTAGACTTTCCGGTAACAGCTACAAGGCTAATATTCACTTTGTACCGCGAACTGTATTTTTCGGTTTTAGTAAAAAATGAAAATATTTATGATGAATTTTCGTCATCACTGATTAGCAGCACTCACCTTGAATGCGGCTTCTCCCGCGTTCGCTTGGTCGCCGTTCGATCAGGTATCCATGGAGACAGACACCCCCATAGCACAGCGACGCGCCCTTTTTCGGATTCTCCGCGAGCCACTTCCCGCCATGCCACCAGGTTGCTCTCGATACCCTCCGGTCAAAGGTCACGTAGTGCCGTTACCCCGCATCCCAGGGGTAGTGGAAATAATCACGTTACATCTTACTCGAAACGAGGGGTTTCACTTTTCTGCAGGAGAAGCCGAACGGTTTGCACTAAAACTCGAAATTGTTTACCAATTTCCGTTGAATAATATTAGACCATGATTGGAGTGTTGCATGAATCGAAATTCAAGTTCTACTTGCAAGAAGGATATAAATGGGGTTAAGGAGGTCTGATCCCTTTCGATTCAAATAATTATAAACTCGAAAACGTCGAACAAGTCTATTTTATTCTTGGCTACAAGATAGCTTCAAGTTTGTTGAGTTTTTGGTGAAAAAATTATTTGTTTTTTATTGAAAATGACGCACTGCGACTGTTTTCGCAAATACCATCCGAGCCGCTGGCCGATCGAAAAACTGGTGGATCTGAAAAGAAGGATGTTCTTATTCGTGAATAGTTTGGTTACGATTTAGCGTTCAATTTTTGCGACAAGTTTATAATTTTTCTAATCGGACTGTATTTGCCGAAATTCTTGCTACTTGAAATTTTTTTTTCATTTTTCAGCCGCCATCTTCCGCCCCCTGTGCATTATCCATTGTACAAATTTTATCATTCTATCAATCTATCAAGTCCTATGACTATCTTAAAAGAAAGAATAAATCTAATTCTAATTTTTTATACAAACAATTAATATCATCAACGATTATAGTCGACTATTTTACACATCACAATCTACAGGAAAGAAATGTAAGGAAACCATTTGTTAAAGTTTTGGGAAACTTTTTGCTTTGAAAATAGGAATGATTCGCATCAAAATTTGTTGCAGTTATAAATTGGTTGACTACTATTTCAGTAATGATCGATGATTATCGCATTACCCCGCACTGCAATAATTACCAGTGCAATTGTAAGTTCATCGCTCATTAGTACATTAATACAGTAATGAGTAGCGTAACTGTGAATTCATTGTTCCAATAATCATAAATGCGGTTGTCGATCCACTGTCAATAATTGCAACAGTAATGGCCAATGTAATTATAAACTCATTACTGTATTAATGATTAGTGCAAATGTAAATCATTTACCGTTATCCATTATTCTACGGCACGGAGAGGCAACGAGCCGAGAGAGATAGCGTCGTGACGTAGTCTCGTCTTTGCTTTATGACGTCGCGCATGCGCTCGTCACGGTATCAAAAAGCATCTGCAAAAAGTCAAGCTACGGTTAGTCCTTTGAGTCATAGTAGGAAGGATTCTTACCACCTATTTTTTAACCATTTTTTGTATATTTAAACAACTTTTCAACATATTTCTTTGCGGTTTTTTTTACTATTTCTGATAGTATACTAATAGGTTTTCAATACTCGAGAGTAATCATTGTGATATAATGTAAATTATTGTTGTTCATCGTGAAAATTGAAGGATTCATTAATTCCCGAGAAAGTTACCCCTCTGCACATGTACGTGTTGTACGTAAATTACAAGTTTTTGGGGGGCTTCAATTGATTGCGATTTTGAAATTAGATTTTGAAAACTCAAAATGGCGGATCCGATGGTGGACGAAAACTTCAAATCCCGGACAAAAAACTGTTCAGCTGTTTTTGCGGTTGGAGATTACGAATCTGAAATCAGATTTTGAAAGTTCAGTATGGCGAATCCAATCAGCGTTCCCGAAAACCCCTGCATAGCGTTTTTTGACCAGACTCGATCAAATTTGAAATTTTTGTCCACCATATTGAATCCGCCATCTCGACTTTCTGAAATTTGATTTCATATTAGTAATCAGTGATCCCAAAAACCACTGCACAGATTTTTTTGACCTGATTTGATGAAATTTGAAATTTTTGTACACCATATTGGATCGGCCATCTTGAATTTTTGAAATCTGGTTTCAGATTCGTAATCAGCGACTCCAAAAACCGTAGGATATATTGGATCCTGTTTTGTTTTAAAAGTTGGCTCAGCACCGTAACGTGTGACTCGAGGGAATTTTCGTTCACTCATAGTAGCATTTTGGAATGGACTGTACAAGGAGAACGCAACTACATCATGACGCTATCTCTTTCGGTCGGCGTCGAAAACATCGGAACACATTTCAGTCATATTATAATTCAGTGCTAACGATAGAATGGCCCATCGTCTGCTACAGTTTAATGCGCATGCGCCGCAAGCAGTTGTTTGCCAGTGCGACCAACCGTCATAAATATAACCTCAAAATTTGTGACAGTCGTCACTGGCAATTGTGTTCGACACCGACCGCTGTCAAAATTTTTTGGGTTACATACATCGCGGCGAAATGTCGTCTAAATTTGTGACGGTTGGTTGCCCTGGTAAACAACTGCTCTCGGATTGTAGCGCATGCGTATCAAACAGCCAACGGACCGTTCTATCGTTATGAATGTAAATTGATAAGGAGTAATCTTTACACGATTTTGCTTCACGAAAATTCGATGCCTTTTTTTATATTTTATCACGAAATAAGCGTACATCAAGTATTTATCAGGTTATTAGACTCGTAAGCCACGTGACCCGTTTTATTCGGATGACTTATTACTACTTCCTACAAATTCACTGAGACCACGTTTTTCATCGTGCTGGCATTATTAAATATCTAATGTACAGCATTGCACCGATACTGATTTTGATCAACAGATGGCGGGCGATATTGAATTGATTAGTGAAAAAAAAAAAAATTATATTTTGTATCTGCAATTTCCTTGAAAATAACCTTTCGAATGAAAAAAGCCAATGGAGGGTAAAATCAAACGATTCTACTAGATTTTTAATCGATTGAAGCATCTTGATTTAAATCGAAGTGTCGAAAAGTCTAAGTTTTTGTTTTTATAATTTCAGTATTTTATATTTTTGTATTTTTAAACAGATCTTCGTAACTTACGTGAGTACTTATTGTACGACTGTTTCGTAATAAAATTGATAAAAACTATCAATCCTTGGCCAACTACCTCCTTCGGTGAAAAATTTTCAACATGACATTCTAAAATAAATTAGTACTTGTTCATCTTAAAAATAGTACTCGACTAATGAAAATGTTGACAATTTTATCGTAATCCATAGAAATTCAGTTGAGTCCGCGTTACAGGAAAATTTCTTATACTTGTGGGGGGATTTTCCACGTTGAATTGAAAAATCAAAAACCCCTCATCTTCGCTGTTTCCAACGGCAATTCCCCTCTGAATCACTCTTCTGATTTTGCCAGATTTATTATTTCTGAACCGTTAACAAGTGAGAATTACGGCCACATTAACAATCTTGGTAGAATTCATCAAAATTTTATGGTCTTGCACACATAAAAATTTGAAAACATTAGAAGGGTGTTTCAGAGGAAGTACTAACATTAACAAAAAAGATCGCGGATCAAAACAGGGGTGAAGAGGGTCTTTGATTTGTAGATTTTACGAGATAAAATTCTGCCGCATTTCTTGATCGGAGAGTTCGTGGACGTAATTTTTCTCTCCTTCAAAGTGTGACCAATGAAATTCACTGGGCTCGTTGAGCTTGCGGAATGCCATGCGTGTCACAACGACGTTGTTATGTAATACAATGATCTTAGTGTCGCTTGAAAATTGTCACGGGTTATAAGCTGCTATCCATCCGTTAAATAATTTATGGTTTTAAAAAAAGTTAGGCGCATAAGTATTCTCGATAAACTTGTCGAGCGCAGGCAGCGCCGTGCCTAGCAGTTGGGGCGCCTGTGGCAGACTGAAGAAAACCGCCTTTTTCAATACAAAGATACGTATCTATGGGGAATTACATACACACAATTAACGTCTAACCCTCAACATGTTTGATTTTGTTTAAAATTTTTTCTGCGATTGACCCAATTCTGATACGGCACCCTATCGATTTTTTTAGATACGTTATTCAACCGATCAATTATTTATAAATATTCAGAGTGATTCTGAAAAGCATCTTCATTAGAATTTTTACAAAAAATTTCAAAAACTGTATTTTCTGTTCCAAATATTTCAAGACTATTTTTTCGGTATTTTTATTTTTTTTTTTTTTTTTATCAACTAGTACGTTGTTTAAACGGTTCTGAAAATTCCCGAAAAATGCTCGAAACTTTTATTTCTCACTTAGAACATTTCTAGACCAATTCCATTATACAGCGATTTTTGTCTACTTTTTTTGGTAAATCCAACTTGTGTTATCAACTTCACAATGAAACCAGTCTAGAAATGTTGCGAGTGAAAATTAGAAGTTTCGAGAATTTTTAGGAATTTTCATCAAACACAGTCAAAGTGCTTAAAATTTTTTTTATTAAAACCAGCTTATCCCAGGCTCGATGCCTTGGCAGGTTTCGAAAAGAAAATACAATTTTGGCGAGTTTTGCGATAATCTTAAAAAAAGGTCCTGTTCAAAATCACTATTAATATTTATAAATAATTAACCAGTTGGATAAAAATTTGAAAAAATTCGAGGTACTCTTTCAGAATTGAATATATAGTAGAGTGTCCCAAAAAAACCGACTATTTTTTTTTTTCAAAGAACGTTGAAAAATCGTTAGAGTATCTCTAGAAAATGATCCTGTGAAAATATAAGCTCTTAATATCAATATTTAGAGGTGGCGATTTGTAATTTTCTATTTCCCATTTAAATAACATGGGAAAATTTTTTTTTGAACTTTGGAATTTTGTGATGGGATAACGAGCTACTTCATAAGTATGACAAAATCAGGCCTTATAGGAAATTTGATGCTCTACAAAAAAGGTCTGATTGACATTTTGCGTAAATCCAGCCGTTTCAAAAATATCGAGCCTCAAACTTCGGACTGTTTAAAATTATGCTTTTTTTTTCGTAAATACAACAAAAATTAATTTATATGTATTATAAACCCAGAATTATCAACTGAAGAATAAATATAAGAATAAATATTTGATAATTCTGGGTTTATAATACATATAAATTAATTTTTGTTGTATTTACGAAAAAAAAAGCATAATTTTACACAGTCCGAAGTTTGAGGCTCGATATTTTTGAAACGGCTGGATTTACGCAAAATGTCAATCAGACCTTTTTTGTAGAGCATCAAATTTTCTATAAGACCTGATTTTGTCATACTTATGAAGTAGCTCGTTATCCCATCACAAAATTCCAAAGTTCAAAAAAAAATTTTCCCATGTTATTTAAATGGGAAATAGAAAATTACAAATCGCCACCTCTAAATATTGATATTAAGAGCTTATATTTTCACAGGATCATTTTCTAGAGATACTCTAACGATTTTTCAACGTTCTTTGAAAAAAAAAAAATAGTCGGTTTTTTTGGGACACTCTAATATATAGTCTAACGTGTTATGGACGTCTGGGGTGTAAGCCACCCCATGCTAAGTAAGTGGCTCATATTACACTATTTCTGAGGAAAAACGGAGATTCTCACACATTTTCATTTCATTAAATGTCATTTCTAAGGTTTGAAAATTTTATTAAAATTGATCACTTTCAACTTTAAAATGTATTATATCGTTTTGCTCGGTTAGCCCTATGGAAACAAATTTTATCTTGAAGTGTGCTATGTTGAGAGTTTGTGGTTAAATATTGAGCAAAAAATATTTACACAATTCAACGTTTTATAAATATTATGGGTTGTGTGGTTTTATAAATATTAAGAAAATTTTAAACGAAAGCGTATTTCACTCAAGGAATCGTGGTGTTAATGACATTCGAAATGTTTCCGTAACCTCCGAAATTACACTGAAATCAGTAATATTAGAATAACATTCTGCATTAATAATCATTGATAGTAATGAGAAATCATCTAGGATTACAGAAAGCTCTTTGCATTCATAGGAAATCGTGCGATATCTTAGTATTCGTGAGAAATTACTTAATCATAGTGAAATTTATTCATCACGCAATCTCTCGTAATCACTTCATAAAATGTGTAAGGATTCACGAAATATGGAATCATAGTGGCAATTTTATTTCTCAGTCAAACCCCCCTTGCTTTAAACTTCGTCTGGTTGAAAAATTCTCCAAACTCATTTGTATAATTTCATGAAATTTCTTCAACCATTAATTCGACGCTACCTTCTACGTAATCGTTATATCAAAAAAAGAATCTCGATATTTTTCGAAAGAAAAGAAGAGGCTTTTAAGGCGACCCGCAAGTGAAATTCTAACCCAACGATACGTGTATGCTACAAAGCTGCTGATTTTTTTTTGTAAATGACTTTGGATAAGAAATGATGATGCGTGTCGATAAATAATTCCAGCAAAATCTTCGTTATTTCCGAAATTGATGTTTTTGAACGAGCAAGAAAAATGTTGCAAAATTCATGCGTGATGTCGTTTGAAATAGTGAACAGGACATGTGAAGAAATCGGCGAATCTTGATAAGAAGTATTGAAGGAGGAGATACGTTTTTAAGTAAACAAAAATGACTAAGAGACCGTTTTTCGAATTAGCAAGCTCTTCAATTTCATGAGTGAAACGGAAAAGTAAAAAAAAAAAAAAAAAAATGTTCAGTAACGGGGTGTGTATATTCATATAAATTTCATTCTTCTTCGTTCAAAAATATCAATTTCGAAAATAGCGAAGGTTTTGCTGTGATTATTTTTCGACATGGGACATTATTTCTTATCCAAAACCATGTTCAACAAAAAAATCAGCGGCTTTGTAGCATATATTTATCGTAGGGCTAGAATTTTATTTCCGGATTTGCGGGTCCCCTTACTGGATTCGTTTTTTTGACGTTATATCACTCAAAATTTATTTACCCATTAGTCATCTATTTATAGTTGTTACTCTCAATGTTCTTTATTACTAAATTTCTAAATCCAGTACTGCCGCATAGGGTGAAATTTATAGTTTTAGAAACTATACAGTTTTTTACTACTACGATGTCTTCTCGTAACCGAAAAATACATTTCTAGGTACAAAATGAAAATTACTTTCGAAGCTGTAGCTAGAAAATCTAGTATGAATGTGTTGCTTGTTATATATACATATATATATATATATATATATATATATATATATATATATATATAACAATATATATATAATATATATATATGAGTAACGAGATGGCAGCACTTCCTAGTTCAGATAGAACCACTGTAATCGAGAATGTAAGTGGTATCTCTCATGTATCAGAAAAAAAGTATTACATATCCGAGGGAGACATGAATGTTCCTTTCTTCTCTATCAAACACAACATTACTAGTTATTCTTTACGATTATGGTCACGCGGTAAAAATATGCCTGTAAGTATTGCGGTGATTTGATATTTGTACAACAATAAGTTAATGTTAATGTTATATTCTTCAATTGACAAATTGTAGAAAACAAGAGAAACAGATTTAATATTACATCAAGAAAATGTAAAACTGATAACAATAATCACACTAACGTCGGTTACTTGTGCCCACATTTTCTTATAATTCCAAGAACGTTTCGAGATAACGATACCCATTTTACAAAGATTTCCTCGTAACTGTGATAAATAAAATTTTTGTCACAACGAATGCGGTTTATTTATCCGATTGATTTGTTTCATTTTATACGATCGTACGTAGAAGTATAGACGAAAATTAAAACTGTTTTCCCTTATACTGAACGATCGTTCATCGCTGGATTTATACATTTTGCTGCGCTACATGCTAGGCCGATAAATTTATGGCGCCCTTTACAAAAAACACACTATTTTTGACGGATATAATTTTTGACGGAACAAAGTTGTACATGCATACATGGGTCCTTCTTTTAATTCCGAAGCTAGTTCTCGGCCTGATGGTTTTTACACTTTCTGTAACTGAGCGTAGATCGTCGCGTCCGATGATGCCATGGATTTAAGGACTTGGATAATTTTTGAAAAAAATACTTGTCTCTTTGACAACCGAAGTCGCTCGGAAAATATTCTAGATTATAAATTTGTGGCAAGGGGTCGCAATAGGAGGGAATACTTTGAAATTCAGAACGTGACATCTTTAGTCAAGTTATTCCGTCTTACTGCTCATGGATCAATAAAGCTTTATGTATTCCTATACCTATATATTCACTGTTCTATTATGCAGCAAAATGAAGTGTGACGGGGATGCAGGTGGAACGAGATTTTGGTGGTCTAATTTTTTCGGTCGGTTTATTTTAAAATGGTTTATCCATAAATTATTTTTTTAAGAATTTCTACCGTGTCGATAAAATAGGGATCTCGTATAATTTCACCAGGCACAGTTTATCAAAAAATGACACATGATGCTAATTACAAAATTTTATTTCCAGAACCTCAAGACTTACACCATATAGATTTTAGGCACTATGAATATCTTCTTGCGATTACTTTCTCTTCAATATGACATTTAATCACAATTACTTCAGCCTGGAGCTCCAAATTTCTCTCAGCTCAATTAGCTCAATTCATCAGGTAAAAAACGGTATTAAGTAACCATCTACATCGATTTCTGAAAATAATTCACACAGTAGTTATACATATATGAATAGATACGATGCAGGAGTTAATTTTACGTTATAAACAGTAACTAACCAAATTCGCATACACGCCGTGATTTCTTCGTCCAATTCTCATATTTTCACTCTGTGAGCCAGCAACCTTCGTTCTTGGACGTTAAACAAGTAAATCACTCGCCGTTGGAGAGGAAATCTGTAAAGGCAGTTGTTTGGCGGGGATAAAAAAGGTTCAGCTTGAACCTGAAGGTGTTTTGAGATTCGGGAATCCATTTATAGATCTACGTAGTTAACATCACGTGGGCTGGAGCGGGGGGGCTTTTCAGATTTTAAAAGCACGTGTCGCCCGCGGTGCTTTTGTAGGTTGCCCCATACCGTGAGTCCATGTCTTCCTCCTGGCACCAATTTACCACACCTGTCTAGTAGAAGCCAGGCTACGGACCGCAAAATACCTAGACGGATACATTGGTACTCAGAACAGGGACGGGCAAGTGGAACCGGAAACACAAGCCTCAGAAATCCTGATTAGAATATACCGGGGCAATCTTTTGAAACTTGAAAATGAACTGCGCATGCGCCAAACAATTCAATCTCATTGGTCGGTGAAATCTTCCCGCAGCGATATTCTTGTCTGTGATGCAGGCGGGCCAACCTACGCAAAATGTGTACGTTTGAATTTTCAAAGAGCACAAGCATTAAAATCCGATCGTTCTTCGAAGAATCAACTTTTCGACCCAGTAACAAATGCTTCCCAAATCTTTCCGAGTCACTGCCTCGATTATTTGAGATTCTAACCTCGAAAATTCACATCAACTACACCCCCGCCAGAAACAGTTTGAAGGCTGAAAACTCGGGATGGCCAGCCTGCAGGAGCAGCCGATAAAACTCGCGCATGCGCCGTTGACTTTCAAGTTTCAAGTGATTGTCCCGGTATGTACATTTATTGTCACTTAACCCATAATTAGAAACGATTCTAACCGCGCTAATTTACATTTGTAATATTATAGCACGGCGAGAGTACTCTTACAGCTAAATATCAGGAAATACCGCGGCTGTTATTATGCAACGTGCTGTTCTCGAAGTGATAAAAATCTCTGCATGGTTGAGTCTACAGGACAAGTTACAGATTCTTATGGTAGAAAGTGAACCGCATGCAGCGATGTGCCTGTGTCACGGGCTCGTGAAAAAAGGCCTTTAGAACCGAAGGATCGAATTTATGGCCCATCAAAGGACGATATCGGTTCGGTAACGGATGTTGGAACTAAGTGAATAGATCAAACCTGGGTTACATGTCGATATCCGTCGACTTATGGTCGATACGTGTATCAAAATTATATAGTTTATGCTGTTCTCATACACACAAGTGTTGCGTCTCCGTAGGAATACAAAATAGCAGTAACGCCATAATTTCGCAGTCATCCCCATGTGAAGGAATTTCATAACGAAATTCAGACGAATAACCGTTCTTCTTATCTAAACGCAATTCTCTCGGAACTTATTGTTAATGGATTCATATCACAGTTGTTGATTCAATGATAAAATTTTCGTTACAGATGTTTTTGCGCGCACTTTATAGTTGTGTCAATGCAATTCCAAAACGATCTTTGAGTACATAGGTACTGAAAAAATTCATGCGTTTCTACCCGGTAAGCTGAAAAGAGCGGCAACGCCCTATCGCTTGGAACACAGCATGCAGGAAAAATTATTACATTTTCCACGGACTCATTTCCTCGGACTTACGTAATTGAAACTATAATGCGTATTATTATTATAATATTTTCTTGGCATTCTTACGTAATCGTCGGATCAGGGCGATTGTGAGGTTTACCACACAAGTTGTTTTCCTTTCTATTCATATCTTCCTTTTACTTATAGCGTAACGTGGGGCATGACGGTCCCCTACATTGAGAAAAATTTCATTTGTTACAGTAACTAGAAAAATTCAGTAAAACAGGTATCGTTAAAAAAAACTGTTTCAATATTGTTGGGATTACAAAAAATGAGGTACACGTAACCATTTTGAGCTATTGTCGATGCTTTTTTTGGTGATTGCAACGCAAAATCGGTTTGTTCGGTTATCGTACTTTTTTATTTAAGTAAGGCTTTAACGTCAATATATTGTTGCACAAGCATTACATTTTCTCAATAGTTGCAAGAAAATATAGTCACAGTGATCGTAATGAGAAAGAATAATAACAGATACTAGACTTTCCGGTAACAGCTACAAAACTAATTTTCATTTTCTACCTAGAACTATATTTCTCGATTGTGGTAAAAAATGAAAATAGGCAAGGACTGAGCGGTAACCGGAACTAAAAATATCTCTCAGTATAAGCCGCTAATTATTTTTTGTGGCTTTTGAGCACCGGATTCAAGTTGTTTTGATCTATCTCAAACAAATTCATTCAAGTTGTTTTGATCTATCTCAAACAAATTCATCATTATTTTACCACAATTCGAAGGAAAAATTTGTGGGGGATGACGAAACGCCTCCAAAAATAATTTTTTTATTTTTTCTAAATCACTCTCCATTCTTTAATTTTCCCTGTAATGAAAAATTCTTTGACTATTTGTCAATATGTATGACAAAAAATGAAAAAACGTATATTCCGGAGCAAATGGATTTGATATAAAATATCATTAGAAAAAAAAAAAAAAAAATTTCGTCCTAAAAGAATGTTGCGTACTTTGATTCAACAGATATTAAACAAACCTCTAATAATATCTTAACGCAAAAGACAAAAAAAATCATTTTTTTGCCCAACGTTACCCGACTCACGAGCACAACGGTTGTTAAATTTTTATTTCGTATTCCCCAACACGTGAGGCTTCTTATACCGGGTTGACCCGAGACTTTTATTTTCATTCGTGCCTTCAGCTGTCACCGTCCCTCATGTTCCGTACACGCTAAGAAAAAGGATCATCTGATCTAACAAAATTTAATCTCCGTCAACAAAATCTCTTTTTTATTCGTGGTATGTGCAGTATGGGCATGAATTCATATACATTGATTCTACTCGTCAGCGGAATACTACCAAGAAAAATATGAGCCAGAATCCTCGGCAGTGAATGCATGCAAATATTCCGTATCACATTAATTGCAATTTCAAAATTGATCTTTCGAAATATTTCTATTAATTACAAAGTCTTTGTCTCGGACTCTAAGAGTTGGAACCATCAAGCGTCTTATCATTAATTGCTTACCGAATATCGAACCGAGATTGATTATGTAATAACATTTTTTTCACCTTTCTAATGACACTAATCGTTTTGTATTTCATAATAACCAAATTAAAACTTCGTTGCAGCAGGTGGAATTTATTGCAAACAATACAGATAAATTTCAGCGTTCCTATGGTGTAAAAATTTTGCGTACCAGATCTGATTTGCAGATATTTTTGAACTTTATACCGTTGATTTTTGTGATATCTTACACGTTTTGCATGGTTTTAATTCTGAAGATTCATACACTCTTTAAAATGACATCGGACATTTATTATTTTGTGTCTACCCACCGCAAGATGGTGGGCTGGATATGTAATACTTGACAATTTCCATGAATGGACCGTGCAACAGTGCTATGGACGGATTTTTCTATTTGTTTTTTAATCATTTGATATGTTAGAAATTTGCAAGCGAGGCTTTTGTCGTTTCGCCACCATTGCGTGACGGAAAAAGATTTCCCCCTGGCTTATATTTGGTACAGAATAAACAGATCGTTTTGTTCTTCTTGGAAGTTTTATTTTTCTCTTGCGATTTCGTTTATCTTTAATAATGAAAAAAAAGATGAACAGTGAAATATGGCACCATGTTTACCTAGTTTTTAATTAGTTTAGATGTAAAACATTGTTTCGTTGGTCACAATCGTCTAAAATCAAAGAATTTCGTTTTTTCTCTGGTCTGTGATGCTTCCAAACAGATGAGTAAGTATATTCAAAAAGCTTTTCATCTAGCTTTCATTTGTTGACAGAATAAATCAAATAAATTGTTATTTTTTTTGTCGCAGATGTGGGAAATTAAAAATCAAAGATATTTGATTTAACTGTCGCAGTTGTAAAGTGATAAGATTATCTTACGTACTAATACAAGTGCAATTTTACATGGTGTCGTAACTTTTGAGAGTGCAATTTTAACAAACTTCTATTTATACTTCAACTATTTATCATTTACACTGTTATATCACAATACATTGGTCGGCGGATTGTTCATTATTTCGGTGGTCCACGAATGGACTAGATTAAAAAATGTAATATTGCTTTTCTTGAATCGAAGGTTGACAAAATATTTCCCACATCCGAATGTTTTGTAAAGTAGGATTCAATGAGCGCATCAAAAATTGATTTTGTATCTCGTACTCAAAGTGCAACTTTTATTACCAGTTTATAAGAATATGTCAATAGGAACTTTACGCTATCCTTAAAAGAGAAGGCTCAAGTTAAGCGTCTCTTGCGGTTTCTAAATTTCATAGAAAAATATTAGGAGACCGAATGATATAAAAACATTTAATTTCTGGGATAAAAAGTGATTTGTGAACAATTTTTAGGAAAATCGGAAGAATTGCGAGGTTTGAAGTATCAAATAAATCAATACAAACGTTATTCAACTTTTTCTTGACGTTTGAAGATGTATTCATTCAAATAATATCCAGCTTCTGCTATCGCACCCATACAATTAGCTTCTTCTTGATGGTGTCACCTTAATATTATAATCTTACTAAAATATTTGGCTTCAGTTGCCAGTTTTGGCAAATTATAAAATATCTCTGAGAGGTGAACGGAAAAAGTTACTCGGTCGGTAAAACAGCTTCTCATAATTATTCATTTAAACATTTTCATTTCAGGCATTACAGACTTTTCGCATAACATAGCCTGGTTCATATTTTACGTTAATTACTAATGGTGCCTATGCAGAGGCATAAAAAAATACGCCACGTGTTATTACTCATCATTCAATTGACATACGGCATCTCATATGCTGTATAAGAGCCTGTTTGGCCGGCTCTCGTTTATCCGGATATCCGGTTAGTATGGACCGGATATATTGAAGCATTATTATACATAATCTTGCGTACGCTCTTTGTCGCGATATTCCTTTTATAGAATACAATTTTCATATCTGTTTTATTATACTATGCCTTGTGGGATATTAAAGATCGAGGAAAACCGCAGGGTGTGGTGGGGTATGTTTCTCTTCGAGTGACACACGTATATTTATATGTATACCGGGTGAGCCGAATTAACAAATGTCAATATTATCCGGATATCGAAAAAATCCGTCAATGAATGGATTCTTCAACCGATGTTACAATAAAAATTAATGAGAAACTTTCCTGTGACTTCTAGGCCTGCCATTTTTCTAAACAGATATTTTTCAAACATGGTTTTGAATTTCTGAGAAAATTTCAATTACGGGAGAAAATTAGCGATCAATAGGGCGGTGTATCAACAAGGGAATCAAAATTGATGCTTTCAGCATGATACTGATAATTCGATTTTTTCCCCATGTTGCCTCGTTTCACCTACGACTAAACCGCATAGACGAACTGTAAAACACCTGATAGAACGGTACCTCATTCATCCTATCATCCTCTTTCTTCGCACGAACAACTCTTTTCTGTATAAATTCTTGTCGTAGGCTCTGCATCAGGATCGGGTTGAACGATCAAGTGACAAAGACGGTGATTTAAGACAACACTGAGTTGAATCACGGGAACGGTATACATAAAAAATTAATATCATAAATAATCAAAGGATTTAAATGACGAACTGTAGCTTAATCGCTGTCGCATCACACGGTTTACCGAAATACAGTCTATTGCAGGTTTAACCCCGCATAGTGCATAATGAATGATAGACGCGTCCCACCATCTATTACAACGACGTACTCACTGATTCTTATCTTCAGCCACAAAAAATTACCCAGCCACAAAAGCCAGTGAGAGTTAGAAAACGGGAAAGAGAAAGAGATAGAGAAAGAAACGAAAAAAAAAATAGAATAAAGTAAAAAAAACGATGTCAAGAATTTTTCCCTACTTTGAAAATTTAATGTTCCATATCAAGTGTACGCTATTTTCGTTAATATTTTATTCTAATTATTGACGCAGAATATCGCCGTATTCAACTTACAAAAAAAAAAAAAAATGCGCAGTGAGTGTATCTTCCCTATTTTTTTGGTCTTTCTATTCGTGGGTATCGACGAAGCTGAATGATTGAAACTCGGCAGATACCGAGGGTCAAAAATAACGTCCAGCCTAATTGAAATCACAAGTGTTACGACAGCGGCCGTTTTGATTTTGCGTGAATTTTCAGTCCGTCTCAGAAGTATTGTTACAGCCCTGGGTATAGAGCCTGGGTTCGTTTCCCCAATAATACATTACTGGTCACGCACTTTGCGGTACCGTATACCGAAGTCAAGAACACCAGCTCTGGCGGAAAATATACTTTTTGTCCGATCCCTTTGAAAACTCGTAATTTCTTGCGTGTAAAGCAGGTGCCAAGTAGCGCGTTTCAGATCCATTCGGAAGCGGGCGGACAAGGACTTTCCGCCCGGTTTTAGCGGGTGTAATGGTATAAGGTCGAAGCGAATACGGCGCCTCTTCGCGTGACAAATAGGAACTATCAATTGGTGTCATGTCAATAATTGTACTGACAATAAGAAATATATTTCACAAAACGTTAAACCGTCCATTTACTGCGTCGTTTTGTCCCGTATATATATATATATATATATATATATATATATATATATAGCTAAATAACTCAATGGCACTGATGTTTTGTTTCAGTACTTCGCCTTTTCAAAAGGGTTAGACAAAAAGTATCGTGTGCACCACGGGCGGTTTGCAATTTTGCCTCGCTTCGCTTGTGCGGCTAGCTTCACACTCCTCATAATCGCCTCTTTTCCACTCTTGATACACAATGCACTAATTTTCCAACACCAGCTTGGAACGGTCCACTTTCGAAACCTGTGTAGCGGGCGAAAAGTGACCCAATTTCGAAACGGTGTGGAAAAATGACGTTCGTGCATGCGCACAGCTGAAATGAAAAATCCATCTTCAATTTTACGCGCTAACTATCAGCAGCATCTTTGGCGTTCCGAAATCAAACTTTGCTGCGCTGAGGTTGCGAAATATAGCCTGTGTTACACGTATGGATGGGCTGTTATGTCTTTACCCTATTTCTCTTTTACTTGGGGAATAAGATTTTTGCTTTCAATAACGTAAATACTTTTACATTAATTTCGTATGTTTATTCTTACATCACGGCGATACCTGATTCCATAATTACAGCGTTCGCCCTGGCTCATTACTGCGCTTACATTAGTCCTTTAGAGTCTTTTTAATATGATTTGTGCCACTGCATGATCTGTTTTTGTCGGCTGCTCGGATTCGACAATTAATGGCGGACTTCGATAGCTAGACAGTGCTAAAAAATCGAAACTAGCGTTAATCTATGTGTGTACGTACACAAACTTCAACTTGCAATTTGGTCTTTCATGCGGATTGCGATAATCTGTTCATTCTAAACGTCACAAATCGTGTCGAAGGCTACCGACCGGAAGGATGCAAGCGGTAAAAATAGTGATTACCGCCATAAAGGCGTTTCCTCAACATCAACAGGTATGAGATCCAGGCGGGATGTCAGCCACAAAAGCGTAAGCTACAATTATTTTGACCTTATTACTGCCAGAAGGGCGTATCCCATGAAAATAAGAAAGAGAGAATACGCCCTTTTGGCCCAGTGAGGAGCTTTCGAAAATTGAAAAGATTCGATTCTAGTGCTGCCAGAAGGACGTATTCCTAATTCTTTTTTCATTCTTTAATAAAACCTGGCAGAATACAGCGGGATGAAATGTTTTATATCAATTTGACCCAAAGTTAAAGTATTGAAGGTTTCTGTCAATACCGAGGAATCTTCTGCTTCTTGATCGTGTTGTCGATAGCTTCGGTAATGTAGGGATCTGCTAAGTGCGAGCTTCATCCGCTCGCTGGCCTTGCATTCTGTGCGCACTCGAGTTGCCGGATCCCTACATTACCGAAGCTATCGACAACCTAAATTCAACGTGTCACTCTGGTTGCCTATTCCAGGCGAATCAGATCCGTGACCGCGGGTACACACGTGAAGATGTATCTGCATATTATGCATCGTATATTCAACATAATTTTAGTGCATTCGACTTTAAATGTGCAGGTAAATTCAATGTGTAAGTGAACTTGGGTATATATAGGGCATTCCATTTCAAATCGACCAAATCTGACCAACACCATTATTGATTTTATTACATTTTTTTAACGTAATATGAGCATCTTTGGAACCCGTCATTTGCATTTTTTCTTTAGAACTACTGATGAGTAACGAATATTTCAACCTTCTTAAAGTTGCACCTTCAGTAAAGTTTTCGAAAAATTCTCAGAAATTTAATATTTGTTCAATTCATTTCAAAATTGAGAACAATTTTGGTTTTAGCACCTCGAAAACTTCGGACTGACGAGAACGATGTTTGAAGTTTCGAAAATATCGAGAAAATTTGTAAGCATTTGCCGATCTAAGAGAAGTACGTGAAAAAATGAAGCGCTGTAAAAAATAACAATATCTATAACTGAAATTTACTTCTCAAAAATTTTGAACGTACTTAATAATGCTCGAATCAATTCTTTAATACACTGCATCGACGTAAAGTTTCGAGAAAAATCGATTGCGCGCAGTCCAAATATGCTGCGAGTAAATGATCAAGACTTACATTTTCTTCGTAATTTCCGTTGACTGAAGAACATACAAATACCCCTGGGTAAATTTATGTGACCAGTTTTCGGCGGGCAAGTGGGCCTAGGTGGGCCTGCGAGCGTAGGAGGGTTCTACTCTATCGACTCTACCTAACGAGCTCGCACCGACACTCGTAGTGGCCAAAGTAGTGTTGGTATGAAAGCTTGAGATTAAGTCTGTACAAAGTGAGTACGTAAGACTCTTTGTCAACTGCGACTTAGAAATGTCGATCAGCTCAATCATCTCTGTGAGAACAAGAGTAAACGCGTCCACCGCCAACCACCACCACCTATCTCCAAGCGCCTCCAACCTCCGTCAAACATCTCCAACCACCTCCGACCACCTTCGTTCACCTCCTACCACGCGCTGCCACCTCCGAACACCTCCTACAACCCCCTACGACCTCCTACCAGCGCCTACCACCTTCTACTGTTTCCGAATACCTCGGACCACCTCCAACCACCACCGACCACCTTCGTCCTTCTCGTCCACCTCGTCTGCGCCCTCCTCTTCCTCCCGCCCCTCGTCATCCGCGTCGACATCGTCCTCATCGACCTCCTTCAATCACCGCCAACCACCACCAAACACCGCCTGCGTCGACTGAAGAATATGAAGACAGTTGCTCTAATGGGCTTTGGCGCGACAACCGAAAATCGTCCTGCGCTTGCGCTGCCTGAGATGTTCCTATGGTAGAGTTGAGAACTTATTGCAGAACATCAGGGAGGTACCGATTTCGACATGATGCTGGCTGCATTCACCTTCCGAGTAACACAGTCTTCGCAATGGTGCGCTCAAGCCAGTACTCAGCCTGTGTGTACTTACCGACTTGTCAGCGATACAAGGAATTAGTAATGAGCATAAATTTCTTCCAAAATTCTTAGCAAAACAGTGATTTAATTAGAGTATAGGTACCCGAGAGAAGAATGTATACGTAGATCATAAATAATAATAGATCAGACGTAATAATGATGCAGAGACCAAAATGTATATATGTAAATGCGGCCCATGTACGATATTAATATGTATGATCCATTTACGATCAATACGTAATGCATACTGTAAATATGATGATTTTCCAGGAGACAAACTAGATTACCTACAATAATACTTTATAGTATGGAAACAGAAGACTTCTTCGTTTCGAAATGGGATTCTATTCGACACGCGCTCGATGTATTCCGTAACAATAATATTCATAATTGTTCCAACAACTTTTCATTTGCTCTCTCGATCTTGAATTTTCGTAGGCATAGAATCGAAACGCTGTTTTAGTTAGTCGCAAGTGAAGTATCGACGTTGGGTAGAGAAGCAGAATTGGTTTCGAAAAGTGCTCGTATGGGAAAAAATTCAGAGTAACTGTAATACATCACGGATGCGCTAATTTTGAACGAGATGAAATGGATGCTTCGTATATGAGACAGTATTTAACGCTGCGTAGTGGTTTAAAGACCTAGAAAGGTGATAGGGAGAGAAAGAACGACGCTTCTTAACACTTCGAGTGTATTTTAACACACATTTGAAAGATACGAGCGAAATTTTTCATCATCCAACTGTCGCAGAACGGCAGCGTTATCAGCTGACCCGTTAACTGAAGGATATATCTTCAGTCAACGGCTGACCATCGAAGGGACTGGTCGCTTGAGTCTGGAATCGGCAGGAGAGATAAAGTGTGTATTTCTTGTATGAATCGTGAAAACTAAAATCATTATACATCACATCATATCATCATACATCATACATCATACATCATACATCGTACATCATACATCATACATCATACATCATAAATCATCATACGTAGTATGAAAGGTCGAAACCAAAGTTTGGATGTCGGATGTTCAGAAAGTGACGTTACCGATCTAAAATCAGCTAGCCAAATTCCTCAGTCTGCAACGAACCGCGCAGTAGAGCGGACGGATGAGAGTCGCGCTCCGCAAATTTCGAGTACCAGGTTCTCAACCTCACGGATCCCGCCCTTCGGGTCCGCTACGCGGTGAAGCTCGACTTCCAGGATAAGCGCTCCGTGGTTCCTGGTTCATGTTTACAATAAATTATTTCAATTCGTTTTTCGCGCAAGCCGAAATTCAGTAGCTGTCAGTCCGCTAATAAAATTTCTCGACTTCCAGGATAAGCGCTCCGTGGTTCCTGGTTCATGTTTACAATAAATTATTTCAATTCGTTTTTCGCGCAAGCCGAAATTCAGTAGCTATCAATGCGCTAAGAATATTTCTACAATTTTCATAATTTTCTCTTGATCTCCTTGGTCAAATCTGTGACTGAAAAAATTACATTATTCCTTACACAATATTCTTGATATGTTCTAATACTTGGATTATTTATTAGTATTCGATGTATAACCCGAGGTGGTTAGCAGTGGTCCTTGAAGGTGGTTGGAGGCGGTTGTTCGTGATCGAGGTAGACGACGAGAAGGACGAGTATTTGTGCATGGTGAGTAAAAGATTTTTATGATATTTAACGGGGATTGTAATTATATTTTATCTGAAATTTTTCAAACTTGTCATGTTTACAATAAACTGTTTCAGTTCATTTTTCGCGAAAGCCCAAATTCAGTAGCTATCAATGCGCTAGAGAAATTTCTATAATTTCTTATAATTTTCTCATAATCTTCTTGGTCAAACCTGTATATGAAAAAAATACATTGATCCTCAGACAATATTTTCCACGTGTTCTAATACTGAAATTATTTATTAGTATTCGAGGTATGACCCGAGGTGGTTGGAGGTGGTCGGAAGTGTTTGAGGGAGGTTGCGGGGGATCGAGGTGGATGAGGAGAAGGACGGAAAGGAGGAGGAGGAGATAGATGAGGAGAAAAAAGTGGACGAGGAGGACGAGGATAATGAGGATTTCTGCACTGTGAGTATAACATTTTTATAATATTTCATAGCTATTGTAATTATATTTCATCTGAAATTTTTTACACTTGTCATGTTTACAATGAATTATTTAAACTCATTTCCCGCGCAAGTCCAAATTCTGTATCTATCAATGCGCTAATAAAATTTCTACAATGTTTTATAATTTTTCCATAATTTTCGTACAATGTGTCTATGCAAAAATTACATTAATGCTTACACAATATTTTTAATGTGTTCTAATACTGAAAACATTTATCAGTGATCGAGGTATAACCCGAGGTGGTTAGCCGTGGTCGTTAGAGGTGGTTGGCAGCGGTTGGAGGTGATCGGAGGTGAACGAGGAGGAGGACGAGGAAGACGAGGATTTGTGCTCGGTGAGTAAAACATTTTTATAATATTTGATGGCAATTGTAATTATATTTTATCAAAAATATTTCAAACTAGTCATGTTTACATTAAATTATTTCAATTCATTTTTCGCGCAAGCACATATTCAGTAGCTATGAATAAGCTCATATAATTTAATATATTATTAATTACTTAATTAATATTCTTATAATATTTAATGACAATTGTCATTATATTTTATTTAAAATTTTTGAAACTTGTCACGTTTACAACAAATTATTTCAATTCATTTCTCGCGCAAGCACATGTTCAGTAGCTTCAAATGCGCTAATAAAATTGATCATATTATTAATTAATTAATTAATTATATTAATCCTTGAACAGTGTTTTTGATGTGTTCTTATACTAAAAATATTCATTACTATTCAAGGTATGACCCGAGGTAGTTCGCGGTGGTTGCGGGTGATCGAGGTGGGCGAGGAGGAGGACGAGGATGACGAGGACTTGTACACTGTGAGTATAACATTTTTATTATATTCATTAGAGTAGGAGTAGGATCAGGAGTAAGAGTAGTGGGAGTTGAAGTAGAAGTGGTAGAAGTCGGAGTAGGAATAGTAGTCGTAGTAGTAGGAGTTGGAGTAGAAGTAGATGTATGCGGGGAGGGGCGGGGAGGGGATATTATCATATCAAGTTATCAGTAATAAGCAATTGCGGGTAACATATTAGCTTACTTTCGTAAGTATTTATGAATATAGCCTCTACGAATATTCATTGTTGGTATATAAGGTCTGGCAACGTATCTACTTTCTGTAAGAGATGTCGACGATTTTCAACACAATTATGTTTCAGTTCTGTGCCCCACCTAGTGATCCACTAGTACATATCCTCCGACGTGACATCGCTCCGCGACGTATGAAGAAGAAAAGATTTATTAGGATGCAAATTGCTCCTCTCTTCTTGCCATTGTGCTTTCAGCCATTGTTGTGCTGTGTGTTTAAAATTTAGGACAGTATATAATATAGAATAACATGTACAGCTACGAATACAGCACTACAATCAATCTTATAGAAATGAGCTTTCATTGAGATTTCTCTGTATTTATAACTCGACGCGAGAAGGCAAAAATCAATGTAATGCCATCTGTAAGGTAATTGGACTCGTATTTGCACTACGAGAACTCGTTGGGCATTTTGCGGTGAAATTTGAAAAATTGTTGTACAAGAAATTGAATAACTATAAAAATGGATAAAAAATATTATCTCTAATAGTGAATGTAGCTAATACAGCTTTAACCGTATATTGATTATGTTAATGATCTATTGTGACAAGATCGGAATTAGATAAGCTCTCTAAATACTCTTTTCTAGTCTATTAATTTATATCATGTTTATGTAAATGTATATTTCTTCAGTTTGTACAATCACTGCACTAGGATTACCCTTGCCATGTTTTATGGTGCGCTTGTGTAATTTGTATATTATTAACCTTACGTTTTACTCCATTTGCGACAAGTTGTTAGTGTTTACATTTCTTGGCAATTATTTATGTACATGTATGTGTATATATGTATACGTATACTTATGCATGTGTATATAAATGTATACACATATTTAAAACTAGACTTTTACAATAAACACAGAGGCCTTAGTATATTCACATACGGATTTCTGTGTATAGGTGTACTTGAACTAAAATATCCTTACCTCTAATACGGTTTTCTTCGTAATTCGCATTTGTTTTTGTAACCCAATGTCCTACGAATAATGGCAAAAATCGAGATCCAACTTAACTGAGTCTCAAAGTCCAGTTGACATAAAAGCAGCTATTTGATAGAAATTATAGTTTGTATTTTACACAGCCCATTGCATGATATTTCATTATAAATACATATGTCTCAATGTATTTAGGAATAATTTATCAAATATACAGAGGTCATGTGCAAATAATAAATGAATTCGACAGCAGTTTGATGTATTCATTGGAGCTTTAACAATAAATTTAAGCTTTGTTACTTCTTTTATTTTATTATGGATAATCAAAAACATTTTCGACTATTCGTGCTGTGGAAGCATGGGGATTAAACCAAATGTAGCTAAAGATTAGAAACAGTGTATGTAGAGTACGGGTATTTTTCTAATAATGCAAACACGTGCCGCTGGCTTAGGTTTTGACATATCTAGAATACCACGCCTTGCGAATTAGCTTTCCAGACAGAGATGAATGATGAATTTTAAGGACTGCATTATCGTTGTTGAATACTCTATGCTTTATGGGAAATGAAAATCTGTAACGATAAAACTGATGCACCGGATCGTCGTCGACTTTAACTTTTGAAATGTCCTACCATTTCCGAACACCTCCAACCATCCTATCTACCTATATTACTAGATTAGCTATGATATGAAAAGAGAAGTATTTTTCATTTCGAAATGGGATTTTATTCGACGCGCGCTCGATGTATTCCATAACAATAACATTCATAATGGTTCCAACAACTTTTCATTTGCTCTCTCGATCTTGAATTTTCATAGGCATAGAATCGAAACGCTGTTTTAGCTGGTCGCAAGTGAAGCATCTGCGTTGGGAGGAGGAGCAGAATTGTTTTTCGAAAAGTATTCGGATGGAAAAAAATTCAGAGTAACTGTAATACATCACGGATGCGCTAATTTTGAACGAGATGAAATGGATGCTTCGTATATGAGACAGTATTTAACGCTGCGTAGTGGTTTAAAGACCTAGAAAGGTGATAGGGAGAGAAAGAACGAAGCTGCTTAAAACTTCGAGTGTATTTTAACACACATTTGAAAGATACGAGCGAAATTTTTCATCACCCAACTGTCGCAGAACGGCAGCGTTATTAGCCGACCCGTTCACTGAAGAATATATCTGCAGTCAACGGCTGACCATCGAAGGGACTAATCGCTTGAGTCTGGAATCGACAGGAGAGATAAAGTGTGTATTTCTTGCATGAAACGTGAAAACTAAAATCATTATACATCATATCATATCATCATACATCATACATCATACATCGTACATCGTACATCATACATCATACATCATCATACGTAGTATTACAGTTCGAAACCAAAGTTTGAATTTTCGGATGTTCGGAAAGTGACGTCACCAATCCAAAATCGGCTAGCCGAGTTCCTCAGTCGGGTAACAACCGCGCAGTAGAGCGGACGGATGAGAGTCGCGCTCCGCAAATTTCGAGTACCGGGTTCTCAACCTCACGGATCCCGCGCTTCGGGCCGCTACGTATTTCGAGTACCGGGTTCTCAACCTCCCAGATCCTGCGCTTCGGGTCCGCTACGCGGTGAAGCTCGACTTCCAGGACAAGCGCTCCGTAGTTCCTGGTTTACGTTTACAATAAATTATTTTAATTCGTTTTTCGCGCAAGCCGAAATTCAGGAGCTGTCAGTCCGCTAATAAAATTTCTCGACTTCCAGGATGAGCGCTCCGTGGTTCCTGGTTCATGTTTACAATAAATTATTTCAATTCGTTTTTCGCGCAAGCCGAAATTCAGGAGCTGTCAGTCCGCTAATAAAATTTCTCGACTTCCAGGATAAGCGCTCCGTGGTTCCTGGTTTACGTTTACAATAAATTATTTCAATTCGTTTTTCGCGCAAGCCGAAATTCAGGAGCTGTCAGTCCGCTAATAAAATTTCTCGACTTCCAGGATGAGCGCTCCGTGGTTCCTGGTTCATGTTTACAATAAATTATTTCAATTCGTTTTTCGCGCAAGCCGAAATTCAGTAGCTGTCAGTCCGCTAATAAAATTTCTAGACTTCCAGGATGAGCGCTCCGTGGTTCCTGGTTCATGTTTACAATAAATTATTTCAATTCGTTTTTCGCGCAAGCCGAAATTCAGGAGCTGTCAGTCCGCTAATAAAATTTCTCGACTTCCAGGATAAGCGCTCCGTGGTTCCTGGTTTACGTTTACAATAAATTATTTCAATTCGTTTTTCGCGCAAGCCGAAATTCAGTAACTGTCAGTCCGCTAATAAAATTTCTCGACTTCCAGGATGAGCGCTCCGTGGTTCCTGGTTCATGTTTACAATAAATTATTTCAATTCGTTTTTCGCGCAAGCCGAAATTCAGTAGCTGTCAGTCCGCTAATAAAATTTCTCGACTTCCAGGATGAGCGCTCCGTGGTTCCTGGTTCATGTTTACAATAAATTATTTCAATTCGTTTTTCGCGCAAGCCGAAATTCAGTAGCTGTCAGTCCGCTAATAAAATTTCTCGACTTCCAGGATAAGCGCTCCGTGGTTCCTGGTTTACGTTTACAATAAATTATTTCAATTCGTTTTTCGCGCAAGCCGAAATTCAGTAACTGTCAGTCCGCTAATAAAATTTCCCGACTTCCAGGATAAGCACTCCGTGGTTCCTGGTTTACGTTTACAACAAATTATTTCAATTCGTTTTTCGCGCAAGCCGAAATTCAGTAGCTGTCAGTACGCTAATAAAATTTCTATAACTTTATAAACTTCTCATAATCTTTTTGGTAAAATATGTCGATAAAAAAATTATATTAAACCTTACACATTGTTTTTGATTTGTTCTCATGCTGAAAATATATATTAGTATTCGAGGTATAACTCGAGGTGGTTGGCGGTGGTTGCGGGTAATCTCGGTGATTCAGGAGGAGGAGGACGAGGATTGGTGCTGGGTGAGTAAAACACTTTTATAACATTTGATGGCAATTGTAATTATATTTCATCTGAAATATTACAAACTTGTCGCGTTTACAATAAATTATTTCAATTCATCTTTCGTGCAAGCACATATTCAGTAGCTATGAATAATCTTGTACAATTTATTATATTATTAAATAATCAATTAATATTCTTATAATATTTAATGGCAATTGTAATTATATTTCATCTCAAATACTACAAACTTGTCACGTTTACAATAAATTATTTCAATTCATCTTTCGTGCAAGCACATATTCAGTAGCTATGAATAATCTTGTACAATTTATTATATTATTAATTAATTAATTAATATTCTTATAATATTTAATGGCAATTGTAATTATATTTCATCTGAAATATTACAAACTTGTCACGTTTACAATAAATTATTTCAATTCATCTTTCGTGCAAGCACAGATTCAGTAGCTATGAATAATCTTGTACAATTTATTATATTATTAATTAAGTAAATAATATTCTTATAATATTTAATGGCAATTGTAATTATATTTCATCTCAAATACTACAAACTTGTCACGTTTACGATAAATTATTTCAATTCATCTTTCGTGCAAGCACATATTCAGTAGCTATGAATAATCTTGTACAATTCATTATATTATTAATTAATTGATTAATTACATTAATCCTTACACAATATTTTTGATGTGTTCCTATACTAAAAATATTCATTACTATTCCAGGTATAACCCGAGGTGGCCGGAGGTGGACGAGGAGGAGGACGAGCTGGACGAGGAGGAGGACGAGGTCGACGAGGAGGAGGCGGGGTGGGTCGTGGGAGAGGACCTCTCCTCTTCTCAGAGGAGGGGAGGGGAAGGGAAGGGAAGGGAAGGGAAGGGATGGGAAGGGGAGGGTGGCGGGGAGGGGCCGGGAGGGGAAGGGAGGGAGGGAGGGAGGGAGGGAGGGAGGGAGGGAGGGAGGGAGGGAGGGAGGGCGGGAGGGAGGGAGAGAGAGAGAGTAGAGGACGGATGTTGATGCGAGCCCGTTAGAGTTAATAGAGTAGTAAAGACACACCCCCCCCCCCCCCCCCCCCCCCGCGCCTGCCCTCCCTCCCTCCCGCCCTCCCTCCCACCCTTGCCCTTCCCTTCCCTTCCCTCTCCCCCTCCCTTCCCCTCCC
The DNA here is from genome assembly GCF_021155785.1 of Neodiprion fabricii. Lineage (NCBI taxonomy): Eukaryota > Metazoa > Arthropoda > Insecta > Hymenoptera > Diprionidae > Neodiprion > Neodiprion fabricii. The sequence continues at coordinate 24,352,956 of NC_060240.1, forward strand.
GGCCCCTCCCCGCCACCCTCCCCTTCCCTTCCCTTCCCTTCCCTTCCCTTCCCTTCCCTTCCCTTCCCTTCCCTTCCCTTCCCTTCCCCTCCCCTCCTCTGAGAAGAGGAGAGGTCCTCTCCCACGACCCACCCCGCCTCCTCCTCGTCGACCTCGTCCTCCTCCTCGTCCAGCTCGTCCTCCTCCTCGTCCACCTCCGGCCACCTCGGGTTATACCTGGAATAGTAATGAATATTTTTAGTATAGAAACACATCAAAAATATTGTGTAAGGATTAATGTAATTAATCAATTAATTAATAATATAATGAATTGTACAAGATAATTCATAGCTACTGAATATGTGCTTGCACGAAAGATCAATTGAAATAATTTATTGTAAACGTGACAAGTTTGTAGTATTTCAGATGAAATATAATTACAATTGCCATTAAATATTATAAGAATATTAATTAGTTAATTAATAATATAATAAATTGTACAAGATTATTCATAGCTACTGAATATGTGCTCGCACGAAAGATGAATTGAAATAATTTATTGTAAACGTGACAAGTTTGTAATATTTCAGATGAAATATAATTACAATTGCCATTAAATATTATAAGAATATTAATTAATTAATTAATGATATAATAAATTGTACAAGATTATTCATAGCTACTGAATATGTGCTTGCACGAAAGATGAATTGAAATAATTTATTGTAAACGCGACAAGTTTGTAATATTTCAGATGAAATATAATTACAATTGCCATCAAATGTTATAAAAGTGTTTTACTCACCCAGCACCAATCCTCGTCCTCCTCCTCCTGAATCACCGAGATTACCCGCAACCACCGCCAACCACCTCGAGTTATACCTCGAATACTAATAAATATTTTCAGCATGAGAACAAATCAAAAACAATGTGTAAGGTTTAATATAATTTTTTTATCGACATATTTTACCAAAAAGATTATGAGAAGTTTATAAAGTTATAGAAATTTTATTAGCGTACTGACAGCTACTGAATTTCGGCTTGCGCGAAAAACGAATTGAAATAATTTATTGTAAACGTCACCAGGAACCACGGAGTGCTTATCCTGGAAGTCAAGAAATTTTATTAGCGGACTGACAGTTACTGAATTTCGGCTTGCGCGAAAAACGAATTGAAATAATTTATTGTAAACATGAACCAGGAACCACGGAGCGCTTATCCTGGAAGTCGAGAAATTTTATTAGCGGACTGACAGTTACTGAATTTCGGCTTGCGCGAAAAACGAATTGAAATAATTTATTGTAAACGTAAACCAGGAACCACGGAGCGCTCATCCTGGAAGTCGAGAAATTTTATTAGCGGACTGACAGTTACTGAATTTCGGCTTGCGCGAAAAACGAATTGAAATAATTTATTGTAAACGTAAACCAGGAACCACGGAGCGCTTATCCTGGAAGTCGAGCTTCACCGCGTAGCGGACCCGAAGCGCAGGATCTGGGAGGTTGAGAACCCGGTACTCGAAATACGTAGCGGCCCGAAGCGCGGGATCCGTGAGGTTGAGAACCCGGTACTCGAAATTTGCGGAGCGCGACTCTCATCCGTCCGCTCTACTGCGCGGTTGTTACCCGACTGAGGAACTCGGCTAGCCGATTTTGGATTGGTGACGTCACTTTCCGAACATCCGAAAATTCAAACTTTGGTTTCGAACTGTAATACTACGTATGATGATGTATGATGTATGATGTACGATGTACGATGTATGATGTATGATGTATGATGTATGATGATATGATATGATGTATAATGATTTTAGTTTTCACGTTTCATGCAAGAAATACACACTTTATCTCTCCTGTCGATTCCAGACTCAAGCGATTAGTCCCTTCGATGGTCAGCCGTTGACTGCAGATATATTCTTCAGTGAACGGGTCGGCTAATAACGCTGCCGTTCTGCGACAGTTGGGTGATGAAAAATTTCGCTCGTATCTTTCAAATGTGTGTTAAAATACACTCGAAGTGTTAAGAAGCGTCGTTCTTTCTCTCCCTATCACCTTTCTAGGTCTTTAAACCACTACGCAGCGTTAAATATTGTCTCATATACGAAGCATCCATTTCATCTCGTTCAAAATTAGCGCATCCGTGATGTATTACAGTTACTCTGAATTTTTTCCCATACGAGCACTTTTCGAAACCAATTCTGCTTCTCTACCCAACGTCGATGCTTCACTTGCGACCAGCTAAAACAGCGTTTCGATTCTATGCCTATGAAAATTCAAGATCGAGAGAGCAAATGAAAAGTTGTTGGAACAATTATGAATATTATTGTTATGGAATACATCGAGCGCGTGTCGAATAGAATCCCATTTCGAAATGAAGAAGTCTTCTGTTTCCATACTATAAAGTATTGTTGTAGGTAATCTAGTTTGTCTCCTGGAAAATCATCATATTTACAGTATGCATTACGTATTGATCGTAAATGGATCATACATATTAATATCGTACATGGGCCGCATTTACATATATACATTTTGGTCTCTGCATCATTATTACGTCTGATCTATTATTATTTATGATCTACGTATACATTCTTCTCTCGGGTACCTATACTCTAATTAAATCACTGTTTTGCTAAGAATTTTGGAAGAAATTTATGCTCATCACTAATTCCTTGTATCGCTGACAAGTCGGTAAGTACACACAGGCTGAGTACTGGCTTGAGCGCACCATTGCGCACTGTGTTACTCGGAAGGTGAATGCAGCCAGCATCATGTCGAAATCGGTACCTCCCTGATGTTCTGCAATAAGTTCTCAACTCTACCATAGGAACATCTCAGGCAGCGCAAGCGCAGGACGATTTTCGGTTGTCGCGCCAAAGCCCATTAGAGCAACTGTTTTCATATATTTCAGTCAACGTAATTTCTTTGCTGTTGGTCTTATCTGTATTCTGTGGGTTAAATCGGTTTGGAAACAATCGTACGAATCGTTTCTGAAACAAAACATTTTTTGCTTACTAAAAACGTAACGGTAACCCCATTGGATTTCTGATGAAAAGTTTCGCGAACTTGAAAAGTGCTTGAATCCATTCTTTGATGCACGATATCGACGTAATTTTGCGAGAGGATTCGATTGGGTGCAGTCTCAATACGCCGCGAGTAACAAGTAAAAAGTTAGAGCTGAAAAACGAAATATTTCCTTCGTAATTTCTCTGCTGTTGGCCACACGCTCTTCTTGGTGCTTTTCTTGCGTTCCTGAGGTTCTTTGCCTCTGATGCCTCAAAAGGAAGAACCGCCCCCCCCTCTCCATTGCCCATGAAAACAAACGTTGACCGATTTATCACAATAATACGGTACATGTCATTATTCGCTATACAAAAAAAGCGACCTGTAGAGAATGAGATATGACTGATCCAATGGTTGATGAAATTCTTTTGTTTTAATAGAAAATATTGTTCGATTCATATTCAAGATATTCAAGAATAGTTCTCCAGGTCGGGTTGCGCGGGCTCACCTTGTTTTCATTGTGAAGTTGTGGAGCCACTTTTTCTTGAGGGCGTGTTGCAAAATAGTTAGATGAAAAAATCATTTTTTGTTGTGCCTAGCTCGGGACCCTTTGATTCAGGGGCCCCTTTGGCGACCGCATTGGTTTCATCGGCATAACTACGTCACTGACCAGATAGTCAAGCTTCAACATTGCATACAATCAGTGACACAGGGATACCAGTGCTATAAGCTACGAAGATTACGCCCATCATACGTACAGTTCTTGTGCATTTCAATTACAGTTTCTTCTACTTTAGTCTCGATGCTGCAGCGCTTGGGAAACTTATGTCTATACATAGGACCACTTTTAGCACTTACCGGTCATAACACCCGCTATATCACAGAACAGAATAACAAAAAGAATCGTTCAGTTCTAATTTCCCTTCGAAAGGCGTTGTAAGATCTGAAAATTAAGCCTGATAAATACTCTCGCACATTTGTGTGTACGTGATTATTCACAATGATTTCTCGTCGATCACAGATAAATATAAAATTTTTTTTAACTCTTCATCTTTTTAAGACGTTAACTATCTTCATTCGGTTTGGTCACAATGTAATTTGAAATTCTCAATAATATACTCAAAACATTACTAACGTGTTTAGATGCGAGATTATTTTCGACGTGACGTAACTTTTTGAATTAACGTAGGGAGCGACTTGACCGAATACACATATTGTACCGTGATGAAGACTGCTGAGCTGCTCTGGTATGTATATTACGAAGACTTCAGATCACAGGTGCTGCTACCCAAGGATATTGCAACAGCTGCACAATTACTCGAGACGGATACCTCTTTTTACGTCCTTACCATGATCTTCTCTTTCCACCTGGCACAGATGTCCATTATCATTAACCGTTTCGAAAAAATTAATGATGTCAAGATCATAAAAAATCACTTGAAAAATCTTTACCAATGCTGCAAGTAGCTAAGTACAAAAACTTACTAGTTTTGAGCCTATCTCGATATCCGTTAAATTTTATACATTGTTTTTAAACAATTGTTTCAGATTTTAGACAGAATAAAAATTGATTTTACAAAAAGATGCATAATATGTTGGTTGCTAGTTTATTGATGCCACGAGGCTATACATAATGTATATATATATATACATGGTATCTCTTTTTGTCAACAGACTTTTTCACGTTTGTCCCTATTATATACACATATATGTATACAATAATATTCGATTTGTATGGGTATGCGTGTGTGTTTGTGTGTTAATAATTGTAATTAGTAACTTGGCATTTTTTTTCCATGTATGCCAACCGCAGCCTGTTGTACTCTTTCTTTTTATTTCCGTGTTCAAAATTTCATAGAAAAATTATACCCGAGAAACTATTAGTAATAGTGATTGTAATAAAAATAATATTAATTCTTTCAAGATGCTTTATTACAATTTTATAAATTATATTTGCCAATTATTACCCTTAAGTATATCTTTTATAATTCCAAGACTAAGCAATTTCATGATCATTCGGGATTAAATTTGTTTTCGATCCTGTTAAATTTCAGAGTTTTAGCATACAGTAGTGATTTACTATATTGACTAACTATATGCCACGAATTATTATACTCAGTGTCTTCGTTATTCGTGATATGAAATTCAGCTTCCCATAGATCTTCGCAATCGTTCAAGAAGAATACAACAAACCACATTATTACATATGCATGCATTCGTGAAACACTTTGGGTTATAAATAAAACTTAAAATTTATAACGATACTGGTAGCTAAAATACAACGTACACTCAAATTTAATTAATATATGGTGGCGATAAAACAATGTTGTAATTATGAGAAAAAAGTTTACAAAGAAAAAGATATTTAAAAAATGTGTAAAAAAAATATATATATGTATAGATATTATTATATAATATATTGTATATCATATAAGTATATATGGGTAATGGACTGTTGTATACAGATAAACGGTAAATGCATTTAATAAATGCTACACTTGCAGTTGATGCAAAAACATATATCATTTAACTATTCGTACACAATTCATTATTTGTTCATATTGTAGATATTTTAATGGAATTACGTTTTCTAGACGTGAGTTTTGAGAAATCTTAATTATATCAGAATAAAATCAAGATTCATAATCTCACCGCATGTTAAGTAACTCTATTCTAGTATGGGAATTTCAAAAAAATATTACAATCATTGAAGGTGTATAATACAATCCGAGGAAGAGATAGGAATGAGAAAAATATATTTCACTTTAATGAATAAAATTATTTTCTGTGGTTGTGAAAAAGTATAAGAGCGGTTTTCGGAACGTATATTGAGATATCATTAAAAATGTCTCAAAGCTCACCCTATGTGGCTGCATATCAGCTGCTCGACGTAAACTAAATAGATAATAACCCTTAAAAAATATAACATGCGATTATTGATTTGTAAAAATATATAAAAACGTGATGATACAAAGTATAAAAGAAGCGTGTTAAAATAATCATATTTTCTAAATGCTGCGCGAATATTGTTTTTCACCTTGATCGGGAGGTGTGCAGTCGATACGATAAGTCAAATACAGTTAATCGTAACTATATATATGTATATTATTATCGTAGTATCTTGATAGTCTTGAAAATATTCATCCGATCAGCTGCACTATGTTTATGTATGTATATAATTCTATACTTTTAGAATAATATCATCGTCATCGTCTTAATCATCATCATTAATATTAATGATAAAATATGCATAATATATATACATATGTGTATTCATGTATATATATATGTATGTGTTATTCTTTCTACACGTATTATATGCTATTAAACGCTATCAATGATAGACGGTGCATTTTTTATGTACACATAAATGTGATAGCCTGGCCCTCGTTAATCGGTTATTACTAAATAATAAGTTTCGTGGACAACGATTTCATTTTAATTCCCTTACAATTCACACTTGGTAATTCATTTATTATCACTTTTGTGTGTGTGTATGTGTGTGTGTGTGTGTGTGTGTGTACGATGATTTATAGTATAGATATGGAATTCGTTTATAATGTTCAAAGTCGGAATGATAGAAGATGAGTTGATAATAACAAAATTATTACATATATCGTTTTGTACAGAAAAATAAAATTGCAAAGTGGATGACTAATTTCGCGAGGAATTTTATTTATATAGTAATGACAATTATCAGTCTTGAACAACGAAAGTAGAAAGAGAAGCTGCCAAAAAATTTCGCGAGCCTGGAGGGCATTGTTTCTTTTTTTTTTTTATTCATAATTATTATTATCTTTAAATATGTATATATATTTATATCTACTAATGTACGCATATGTGTACACTATAAAGGTGCAGTACTGTAAATGTTAACAGGCACAATTAAATTTTTTTCATTGAAACATTATTGTCAGCAGTACTTATTATAATGTATATTAGCAACAAACGAGATCATAGAATTCGATCTGAATAAAGATATACATTCATGTACCCGTTAGGCTATTTACAAACAGCTCACCAGCTAAAATTTGAAGGAACTTTGTCGTGATTGTTGACTCAGAATTATACAATTTCTTGCAAAAATTTCACTATGTGGAGAAATAAAAAAATAAATAATGTAAAGATAAATTTCATTCATTATGGAAATTGGAATGCTATGAAGAAAACAAACGATGTTACATCAGCTGCGAATATTTTTGGCATTCTATACATAGTTTAACGTATGTATAAGTTGTACCTTCCTTGTAAACTGAGCTACTTTTTCCGTCAAACTTTTGAATATTTTTCACTTCTTTTCATATTTTTAGGTCCGACCATACGGGAAATTCGTTTTTTTTTTCATACAAGCTGGCATGTTATGAGAAAATACTTGTAGTAAAATAAAATTTTACTTCACAGCGAAGATTCTGTTGACGGTATATGTATGGATTATATTTAACTGTCTCAATACTCAAAACGTATTTTTATCGTTGAATTTTTTCATAAATTCTCATTCATTTTCTTGGAAGTATACGAAACGTACAGAGAAATGTGTAACATGGTACTTCAAATAGTTTCGTTGTAATAAAATGAAAGCAAATGATGAATTACTACAAAATTATTTTGAGTTGATTGGTTTTTACACAATTCCGCATTAATAGTGGTTTTTCAGTTCGAAACTATCAGAACTACTGATATTACATATTTCCCTATGGATTCTGCACACAGTTAAAAAAAAAAATGAAATACAATTCACAGCTATTAACTTAAAGACGTTGAATCGAACGAATAGTCTGTTTTTAGAATATTTTTCCTTAAGACTGGTCTGCATATCCTCGTTAAAATGATAAGCAGGTAGAATTGCAAAAAGCAGATGATAAGAATATCCTGGATTATTTTGATTCGCGTGATCTATCACGTTCATGCCGTATTGCTTTGGAGGAGAAAAACGGATCTTGTGGTTGAGTATTAAAACATGTGGAAATACGTGAAAAATACCCAAGAAGTAAATAGGAAATGTAACTTATTGACAGTTGACAAAGAACGCTTTATATGCATATAGACATGTTAAAGATAATTTGTGAGAAATTAATCGCGTATACGTACATCCTTATGCCTACATCGTACAATTTTTGAATGAAAAATTTGTCATTGTGATGAGACTGCAGTGTGTGGAGTGGGGCTATAAATAGTGATCGAGGGCGCAGGTAAACTTTACATGAAGTCAACATACAGTGTTCTACTTAAATAATAATTCATCAAATATTGTGCACCAATGAACCGTGCACCGTTCCTTAGTTAGAGGCACCGTACTTTCTTTCATATCGTTATCTCGCTCTATATTTCTATCTCTCACTCTTCTCGTTCACACCATTCATTTATTTACGACAACTTTTTTACTAACGGCTTTCCGTCTTAGTCCAAGCTTGTATAATGTTTCGCTTATTATATCTAATTTCAATTCATTAATATATGTATAATGTAACGTAATAATAATGTAGATAATTCATACGAACAGGAGATTACCTATAGTGCATAGTGGGGTATAATGTATACGTATATTTATAATAGTATTAATAATTGTCGATTTGGCAGTATGGCAATTTTCACCGTTGATAAATGGAAATTTTCATGTATTTGCAAGGAGTTATAATGTTATTACGTTTTACTCACTATTATAGTAATTGTAGAGTGTGAAGCATACGCTAGAAGTATAACTATTACACTTCGTCTAAAGTATAATTCGCATGCTCGTTCTTCTTTATTTAATTCTCATTATTAGTATTATTTATTTTTATTACTTTTTTTTTTCCTATACAGTAGAAATATGGTCGTTTCAACATTATCGAGTTTCTATGCTATATAATTGAACTAACTAGATATGACGAAGAAAGGTTTAAAAGGGCTCAAAAAATTTTACCCTCAAGGTAGGGTGAAAATTTAATTATCTATATCCCAATTTTAGATATGTCCGACTCCGATAGCTATACTTAGTAAGCCATTCTTTGATTTGTGTATAATTCCGCAGGTTTCAATTCGTTTTAATTTCATTTCTTTATTTATATCGTATATATATATATATAATGTTAAGAGTGCTAAAAACAATCGAAAAAAAATCGGACCATCATGGTTCAGGTGTCCATATGATCGAGATGAAAGACGCGATTTTTGAGACTTTTTGAAGATTTTTCATAACGTTTCAAGATGGCGTTTCGTATATATATATATATTCAAAAAGTCTCAAAAATCGAGTCTTTCATTTCGATCATATTGACACCTGGACCATGATGGTTCGATTTTTTTCGATTGTTTTTAGCACTTTTAACATTTTCAACAACATTTTCAATGCATACCGTTGCAAGATAGAGTTTCGTTTGTTGAAAATGTTTAAAGTGCTAAGAAAAAAAAAATAGAAAAAATCGGCCTATCATCGGCCAGGTGAGGGTGTGATCGGAATGAGAAACTAGATTTTTCAGAATTTTTTAAAATTTTTAAAAACGACCGTTTTCGAAATGGGTTTGAATAACATTTAAAAAATACGGTTAGCGAAAAAAATTTGAAAAAAATCAGGGGTGCCTTTTTTAAATGGTAGAATCGTATAAAAAATCGCGGAACGAATCAAAAATGGTGAGGGAAAAAAGGGGTAAATTTGACATGGAATGCCCGATATTCAATCTCTTTGTAACGATCCGTCGTGCTTCTGCGATTATAACGCGCATGGGTAATAATCTAGAAAATATTAACTAATTGTTGTAGATAGCTACTGGGGAAAAATTAGACAGACTCACAATCGGACGTCATTACTGTAAGCTGGAATGTAATTAAATTTTTTAAATTCATCACGTCGACAATATTAAATACTACAGTTGAGAAGACTCTACATATGGTATTAATATAGTCCTAACAATAACGGTGGAATTGACGATACGCCAGTTATCGCTTGTCTACAGATCGTTAAATTCGCGGTAAAAATTGTTCTTTAGTAAACTACCGAATATTTTATCAAATTTTTTTTTAATTAATCATCGTTCTTCTTGGTTTTATTAATTCGTTTACTTTACCTTCTTTTCGTTACTATTACAGCGCAGACACTCATCACTCTACAAAACGATAACAATGAAAATTTCCTTTCGAAATTGCTTCTCCTGCATTCGCTTTTACTATTACTAATCATTATAACACTAACTACATAGTCACTGTTTTTAAACACTTGTTGGAACTTATCCTAACATTTTACTAAGCTACGATCGTAATATAAGTCTCTGTAAAATAAGAATATAACATCCTATGTGTTTCAGCCATCGCCAGTCATCGATAGCCATATTAATATCTTATTTGTCACATCGTTTTTCACACTCACCAACGAGTCACTCGCAATTCTATACACGACGTATTCTCGCCTGATCTCCGGAATCGTGATTTCGCTGCTGTTGCCTTTCCCTTCGATCGCATGTTTCTGCTCGTCAGTTGGCATAGTGATCGAAGGAGCCCAAATATTCAAGGCTTGCTCGATAGCAAAATTGGTATTGGTCCTGGAAAGAAAAGGTGTGATTTACATTGTCGGTATCGTTGGTAACTTAAATTCGATAGTTTTCATTTTTTCAATCGTCGTTTCAACTCACCTCCGTTTGAACCATAGCAGGACGTTGCGTACGGAGTATTCTAACTGTTTGGAAGATATCGACAACACCCTCGTATTGCATACGCTCGAGGACGATGCTCAGGGTGATGAAAACACCGGTGCGCCCAACACCGGCGCTGCAGTGAACCGTGATGGGTCCATCCTGGCCGAATTGTTCTTTCGTCTTGTGCACTTGTCCTATGAAGTCTATGAATCCATCTCCCGACTTGGGCACCCCTTGTTCCGGCCAGTCTATGAACTGGAATTGTCTAACCGTACGGCTCGCTCCGTCTCGTGCATCAGTCACTTTGAATTCCCTGAGTATGTACTGCGGCATGTTATATTCGGCGATTGGATCCACCACGAAACACTGGTACCTTATTGAGCGATCGGAGGGCCAGTACTGGTGGCATTTTTCCCTACCCATTTCCTTGAGCTTTGTTAACATAACGACTATCGTCGAATTGTGCTCCCACAGCATGCGCCAAAAGTCGTCAGTCGTGTCGTTTAGCGGTCCTTGAGTGGCTATGTAGGCACCGCGGTATCTGTATCCGTCTATCAGACTGGCATTTATGTAGTCGGATCCCTCGATGTTTCGCTGCGGCTGAAGACAGACTCTAGTGCATTCGTATGGAAGAATATGAACTAGTCGATTTTTGTGCTTGTTGCACGCAAGGTTTGCAGATATGAACCTTGTCGAGTCAGCCTTTATGTTTGATAACTTTTTGAACTCAAGTTCCATTCCCGTTATATTGTCCAGTTCGGGTTGCATCAGCTTCTGAATGTGGGAGTGCAGGTTTCTCGCCGGTACCTCGGTGTTACCGCAAATCACAGCCTCCAGCAGTGCGTCATGGATGAAAATGTACTGGTCTTCGGTCTGGACCATGTAGTTTCTCTGCGCACGGAGACACGTCACGTGACCGTAAATGTCTATCATCTTCTCGTGCTTGATGCGTTCCAGCATGGAGTCGATGACGATGAAACAGCCTGTTCTTCCTACTCCGGCGCTGCAGTGAACCACTAGCGGCCCGCTGTCAGGTACATTGAGGGATTTGACGCGGCGTAAGAACTGCAAAAACGGTGCAGGATGTTCCGGTACCCCATGGTCAGGCCAAGCTGTGAACTGGAGCTGCTTGATCTCGCGTCGCTCAGAGTAGCCATTCCTGCATACTTGGAAGGTTCTGATGCAATACGTGGCCAGTTCCTGCACGTCGCTGATGGTTACCGTCATCTGACCATACGTGTCAGCGCCTCTGGTTGGCCAATACTGGTCGCACTTGATTCTGGTCCTCTCTTCGAGCTTCGTCATCATCACTATGGTGCTTGTCCTCAACTCCCAACACATTCTCCAGAAATCAGCAAACGTATCTTGGAGAGGACCCTGGGTCGCGACGTATGCGTTTTGCTTTCTGTATCCGTCGCAGTAGTTCGCGTTTATGTAGTCTGATCCCAGCATTCCGTCCAGGGACTGAAGAATCACCCGGGAATGATCATACGCGATCACGTTGGCGTAGCGATTCTTTGGCTTGTTTACTTCCATGTTTGAATGGTCCCATGTAAACTGCTGTCCCGGTTCAATCGACTCGTATTCTTGACTGAATTTCAAATTGTCATTGGCTTTCAAGCGCTCGATGTGGTTTCCTAGCTCGCTAATTGGTATCGGTGGGTGCGAGATCATTCCTGGTGTCTGGAAATTGAGTCGACGCATTTCGACGGGATCTGAAGGCGCGTGGCTTGAGCTTATGTCCGCTGCCATTAGAGGACGAGTGACGGCCGCCTGATCAGGAGCTTTGCAGGGCTGTCTGCGCCTGGAAGAGAATTATACGCATGGTCAACGGATGTTACTCCGATCCGCTATATTAAATTTAGTCGTGAGTTGGTATGATTTACATATGCTGTACTTACTTTCTTACAACGAACAGAAGTACCATGAATACGCTGCCCACAAGAGCTGCAATGATTGGACCGACCACCCAAACCATCCCTGGTTCTTGTCCGCTATTCGTAACGGACACTTCTGGATGTCCATCGACTGGAATGTTAGGGTTCGGCCTACTTGGTGGCTCACCAGGAGGAACTTCCCTCATGTCCAAAGACAGGTATTCCGAGAATGGGGACGACGTGTACAGATGCTAAAGAAAAACACAAATCGTTCATAAAGAATTTTCGTTTATCATCTATGATACAAAAGATTATATTTACAAATAATGAACTAACTAATTCAACTACTAATACTTCTACTTCTATTTCTGAATTAATTACCTTTCGTGGTGTGTCCACAATGGCACGTACAAAAATCCTGTATCGCTTGTTCCTGTCCAATTTCCTATTGACAAAACCTTCGTATAAGCCTCCACTGCCGAGGTGAAACGTGTAAGGGATATTCCTCTGCAAAAACTTGGCAGCAATGTAAGGCGCGTTTTCCCTTTCCTGTTTACCACCGAGGTTCGATATCGTATCTTCGGTCAATTCGTCCGGTTGTTTGTTAGCAGTTGCTGTATCTTCGGGCACAACGATCAAGTAGTAATGCGAAATAGGTCCATATTCTTCGGATGCCTGAGGTAATATCACTTGAATTTCTTCGCCGTTGACGACTCCATAAAAATCAGGCTTCACCATTGGCTTAGGTGCAGCCATCTGAGTAGTAACGGTGATTTTGGCAGGGGGTCTGTACTGCCCATCCGAAGGAACCGCCGTAACATTTACATTGTACGTTGTGAATGGAGCTAGTTCGTTTACGGTAGTTGTAGTGGTTTGTGGATCGACAACGATTTGTTTACGCTGAACTACCTGGATCTGAGTTATACCTTGAGAGTCAACAAATTCCTTGATTGCATCGAAGGATATAGTGTAGTTGGCTGGGTTCAGTCTTATCGGTGGCTTCCATAGCAGCGTCATTGAGTGGGTCGATACGTCAGGTGCTCTCAAGTTCAACGGCACGTCTTCTGGCTTTACCTTCACCGTGACCTTATCACTTAGCCTTCCGAGACCCGTTTTGTACCGCGCTGCTACGGCGACCGCGTATTGAGCATATTTTTCTAAATTAACTAGGTTTGCAGACTCCGTAACACCAACAGTCTTCTGTTGCCACTTGTCAAGATCCTCGACGGCTGTCATGGTGTAAAAAATTTTGTACCCAATTATTTTCCCCCGATTAGGTACAGGCTCCCACCACACTTCGACACTGGATTCTGAAGTAGCAACCGCTTTGACGGACATCGGAGCTCTTCCAACATCTTTTTCAGTCAATATTGTGATCTTTTCAGAGAAGGGACCGGCACCCTTCGACGTGTAGGCTCTGACATGAAAAACATACTCCGTATTCTCTTCGAGATTTGTAAAAACAGCTCTCGTCTGCGTCGTGTTTCTATCTATTGTTGTTGTGTGGTCGTTTTTCTTGTTGAACTGTACATCGTAGCGAATTATCTGACCATTCCTATGGTGACGAGATGGCTGCTCCCAAGTGACACAGACGGTATCCCGCGTTTGAAAGTGGTACGACAAATTCGTAGGCGGTCCTGAAGGCGCATCCTCTGGACTGAACCAGTTCCGTACCGTTTCCTGACCAAAACCAATATGGTTTTGCCCAGCGACTCTGAACTCGTAATCTACACCTCGCTCTTCTCAAAAAGTAAGAAAAATTACACGTTGTCGCATTAAGGCCAAGCACCTACATTGTCTTGTAATATCAATTGTGTGGTGAAAAAAATGCAGACCCTCCACGAAAAAAATTTGTCAAGTATCCGGCGGGCTCATTTCAAATTTCATGGAGCGTTTAATTCTAACACTGTGTATACATTGTGGTACAGTGATTCAACTAGCTCTGCATTCTTCTCTATCCACATAATGTGACAGGCTTGATAAAAGAATTGCATTTTCAATAACTTTCCGATAATAAATATTTACCAAGATCCGTGATTTTATGAGTATCTCTATGAGTACCCTCGAGGAATTCCTCCTTCAATGTCTGATTCTTGATACCGTATCGTATTCTATACCCCAAAAGTTCTCCGTAAGTCTCGCTTGGACGGCCCCATTCCAATTCTAGGACTATAGGGTTTCTCTCCATGACTCTGAGAAATGAGATATTTATTTATTTCAAGTTCACAGAATATTATCTTTTCTAGGTTTCATTTTATATTCAATTGTTTAATTAACGGGTTGAAGAAACGAGGGCGGAACATTGGGTGGAGGCTGGAGAACGGGTTTAAAGTGTCTTATTTCCATGCCATAGAAATCAATGCATTAGTATTTGAATTCACTTCAATGCAAATATTATACTGGTTTCTTTCAGGCTTGATTACGTACGATATTTAAGTATCTGAGGGTGTGAGGAAACTCTCATTGCCCTGCTGAAAAAGTTTGATAGGACATGAAAGATTCTGATAGAATATTCTATGGAATGGAATTTAGAAATATGACAGATTTATCGCTTTGTATCACGTCCCTGAATCCTATTTTACGATATTCTTTAACACTAAATCGTGATCTATCAAATCTTATCGGACTTTTTAAGCAGGAATCTACAAAGTTTCTTCAGCTTTGTTATAGTTCTAAAATAATTGATGTCTAGTAGGCTTGATTAATTTTGGCAAGCTAGAAGTTACCTTACTCAATATTGAAAAATAAAAACACATACTTTAAATTCACTTGCGGCCTGTTAGGTACACCGCCTGGAGTCTGAACATGGACTGGCGGAGACCGATCGCCGTCTCCTTTTCTAGTCAAAGCAGCGACTTGGACCGAGTACCTTGTGTCAGGTTGTAGCCCGGTAATGTTTAATTCCGAAACGTCTTCGAGAACTTCTCGACGCATGGGATCGTTCAAGAAACCTTTTCCCTGTAGCGAACGAATCAAAGTAAGAAGGATTTATCAGAAATGTTGAAAAGTATTACACGATGGAGGGAAATTTTATTGGAAAAAATTTTGCATTACATACCTCTTCTCTTTCTTCTTGAACGTGTATATGATACCCACGAATCAGACCATTCCTGTCCTTAGCTAGTGGTGGTTTCCACACCACGTGAATGGCTGTTGAGTTTATCGCAGTCGCTTTAACGTCTTGAGGGTCTCCGGGCACTGCAATGCAACTGTATATTAGTATCCGGTTGTTTTTCACATACGTTATTGCACGCACACGCACAGACTCACAGTCACACGCAGAGTCACGCTTATATTGGCTAATTAGGCAAAGCAAAAATAACTGGAACGCAAATTTGTAATGCGTATGCTGAAAATAAGTCATAATTTTTTTCGCGAACATAAATATAATAGCTAGAGGTACCGTGCTTGAAAAGTTTGACAAGATACATATGAAAGACGGCGATCAGGTATTGAAGAATATCATAGAATAGGAATAAAAAGTACCGTACAAATAATGAGTCTATTGTGTTTCCGATTCCTATTCTAATAATATCCTATCGCAAACTTTCACGTTCTGTATCGAATTTTTGAAGCAGGACTGAAAACAAATATAACAATATCGGGTTTATTTAGTTATTACAATTAAATTATATGGCTAATAAAGAACGTTTTTTGAAGTTTATAAGTATTTAATTAGACTGGAAGAATTATTTCTCGATGCAACAAAGGAGGTAAGTGATAGCAGCATTGTTGATTGAAAGAGCAAAGAAAGAAGTTCAAACAAAATGAAGATCTCTTTTCGTCCTCTTTGAGTAAATTAATAAAATAAATTATATTAGAAATCAACTGCAGTCACACATGGACGTCACAACACATAATATCCAGGTACTAAATACCTGTCTTCTACCTTCAATTCAAAATTTGCTCCATTTGAATACCAATAATTGTAAGCATTGTTTAATTTTTTTTTTCCTGCACGTTACTTTTTACACGAGATTTGCTCATATATAAAATAAGATATCTACCAGCATTAGACGGTCCATGATCTTTAACACTGTGGTGAAAAATAGCAATCGTGGAAATTCTTGGAACTTGATTTCCGACTATGTGAAAAATTCATACTTTATTTATGTATTGTGATACGACACAACGTTAAGTAATGTTCGATACAAATAATGCTAGAGTTTATGGACAGTCTTATACGAAGCAGTAGAGAAAAAAATATATATATATATATATATATATGACAGACGAAACAAAGTAGTGCCTGCCTAATTGGGATAAATAAGAAATTGAGTCAAATATATTCTACAGTGTATGAGTCAACTTGAGAAAATTTCTCTTACCACTCGCACAATGATCAAACACATTATATTCTACAGACACTCATATACATCTAACTGCCACTCACAGATAACAAAAATCCATAAAAACCGATCACCGCAGATGCCTGCAGGTGAGGAATCAAAAAATTTGAGGCACAACGCTTGAGAGTCGATAAAATACTCACTTTTTTCAGCTGCGCCCCAAAAGTCGCCAAAAAATTGAAAAAACAAAAAAAGTTGTCAAAATTCATGTCAATTTCGCTCGCATATTGATTATTAAATTATAGAATATTTATTCGATTAAATTTGACAAGTAGCATCTACTGTTATATTTGTTGTTGCATAAAAAATTTGTAGCTGGTTCTTTCTCTCTTTCATTTCTCTTTCTTTTCCTTCATTTCAAAAATGATCCTGATGGGAGGGAGAAAAAATTTCTCTGATTGGCTGACATAATGGCTTGGCCCTCAGTTTCGCAGATGATCGCAGAGAGGCGGGAGACGTGAGAATATCTTTAGCATGCGCAATCACTACTATCCAAATATAATAAAATGACTAAAACCCAATTCCACGACGTGGCGTACGTCGAATCTTTAATACGTAGCTCGAAGGAAATTGTTGTTTTTTTCCCTTTAAAAAATATGTATAATGATAATGTATATAGTTACAAAGAAACAAGGATTCGTATCTATTGCGTTATAAAATGCAAAGTATAACAAAAAAATGTATGCTTCATTTGAATAAGATTAATTAAAACGTCGCGCTGCAGTGTCTGCGTGTCAAAAAAACAACCATTGGCTGCAAGGATTTGCAAGTGGGCAAAAAATCGTGGTTAAAAAATCACCCAAAAAACGACCACAAAAAATTGGGCTCAAAAAAATTTTTCGAAAGGGGGGAACTTTTTTTTTTTTTTGTTTTTATAAAAAAGGATTTTTGTCAAAAAGGTACTTCAGGTACTTTTCTCTCATCCAAACCCACCCATTCATCATCCGTTCAAAAAATATTTCACAACCGATTATCACGGATGTGATATCAGTAATATTATTCACTGCTGCAAAATATTACCATTGTGCTTACGTACACGAGTTTATGATACATATTAATTATTATTATCGAGCCTGCAGCGTTCTACGTACGTTAATTTAGAAATTGGCGAATTAAAATTGAATCATGCTTCTTACACGGTTGCAAACTCTGACTCAATTTATCAGCGTTTGTATAGAACTTTACGAAAAGAAAATATTTCAATTTCTTCATTACGATGATAATAGTCATGGTATCAGCATTATGAAAATCATCTGCTGTTGGCATGCAAAATTCACAATTCATTGATACATTAACAATACGTATATAATATATAAAATGTGTAATGCATTCTAGCGAGCCTAAAATATTATGGAATTTCTCATACCAAAATTCGGGTAAAATCAAGACCAAAAATGAATACTGCTTTGATTATTGGTGTTTGCAATAAACAATTTTCGAATTGTAGAACACATACAGTATATAAACAAAAAAGAGAATTCAAAACTGAAGCCGCAGGCGTTATTATAGTGGCTGTTTGCATACTGAGAACTAAAATCTTCGCGTGTATTTGTTGACAAAGCGCTGTTGCTATTCAGTTTTCGTGTAATATGAACATTTTTTTTTTATATCACTCAATAATTGGGCATCGAATTGTGCAGAACGGAAGAAAAATGATTATATTATATATTCACTTGGTCAGATACTGGAGTAAATGTATTGGTATTCAAATGTATAAAAGTACTTGCTTCGTTGTATCACCTGTCTAATGAGAATAAACATTTTTTTTTTTTCAATCTTCATCGAATAATTAGACTTTTTTGTTTTAGAATCGTCGGTTCCTTTCTTTTTAATATCATTTTAACCACAATCGCTCATCCATTCACACATTTTGCCTTTCGCAACGTGGCAAGCCAGCAATATCTTTTCGTTTCACGTAAAAATATAAACTATAGGCAACGAAGTTTATCTATGCAACGTTGCGAAAGGCCAAGTACATTTCGCATGACAGTTGAAAGTGGGGTGCGTAGTATTATATAGGTGCTTTTATAATATTATAGTACTGTGCTGGTGCTTAGCACGATATTGTGCGCTTATGCGTACGTTAGATTTTACATCAATTGTGATAGACGTGATTTGTGCTCTGCGTATAAAGTTAAATATGGTGCAATAAAAGTGCAACCCAGCTGCAAGTGTGCGCTCAAGTACACAATCACGATGATTAAGTAGAACCAATTATCTTTGTGAGTTTAAGAGGTGTAGACAGGCTTTCCCAATAATAATATACAGGTGCTTTCAGCTGTGCTTATAGTTTTTAACCATTTTCCTGCTAAGCCGAGTCTGCAAATGTTTGAAATTCTGTTACTACAAAGATCAATAATAAGTGTGTTCGAATTGTTATAAATTATAACAGGGTTGAAGGATTTACAGTTAATCAATGTTCATTCTGTATGTTAATATTACTCTACGTGTATTCGACTAGTTTGCGATTTGGAAAAAAAACAAAAAGCAAAAAAAAAAAAATAAAACGAAACATGAGGAAACAATAACAAGGAAAAACTGGAACCGTTCCCACTTAAAACTTTTGGCACACCTAACAAAACTCGGAGCAAAAATATTTATCCTACATCTTCATGGAATATCTGGAGTCTCAGATTGAGGTGCATCAATTAACAACGGCTTTATCATTGCCGAAATTACTCACTATTTTCTGCAGCAAATTTTTCGAATAAGACATGTAAAGTACTTTTTGAAATTCCGATAAGCGAAAGTAAACATCAATTCTTAGGCCTTTATTCAATTCTTAGGTAAACATTTAATTTGGCCAATGTAAATTTAGGTGACATTTGTTAATGACTGAGAAAAACTCTACGATTTCGGTTGCCGTGGCATGTCACGCGTTATAATTATTGCATAACTGTGAAAAATAATTGCAGAATCCTGGAAATGAAAACTTTTGTAAACAGATTCGACATTCCGATTTCTAAATCTTTCAATGATGCGTATAGCAGAAAGAACAATATTCTTCACATGATTTAGTATGTTGAAAGCTTGAAATAAGATATGAATATTGAAAATGTAGGTATTAATGGTGTAAAACGAATTATAAACTTGATTATGTATTGAAATAATGAATGGAGGTGAGAAGGTGCAGGTGGTTCATTCGATGTTTGAAAAAAAGTTCCCCATGCATCGGCGTGCCATTCATTGGAATATATTGAACGTATTAACATGTGATACGTGTGTATGAGAAAATTTGCAGACTCTGCTTTGTAAGTTTGTCGATGGGAGTTGAAAATTTTGTAGACGGATAAATTTGAGGTAAAAATTTTGGAAATTGCAGGATGAGGAGAGATATGTGATAAACAAATTAGTAAGGCATGCTCTAACATGTGCAAACAATAGAACTAAATTTAAACTAAAGAATATATCAGTCTTATATATTTGAGATAATATATATATATCAGTAATATATATGTTATATCAGAAAAGAGTTATAAGTGCGTTATTTGTGTGTCTGTTTCACATTCGCGTGTCGTGTGCTAGATGTAAGCGTTTAGTAATATAAATTTGAAATTTATTCTCAGCACGCTGTCATTGAGTTGTACGCCACTCGAACTTTGAGTTCTCTGTACAAAGAAAACTAGATATTTCATATAACTCGAGACAGTTAGCTATTTCTATCGTCATTACATGTGGCAAGAGTGAGTTAACAGTTAATAAATAAATAATGTAAAGTAATCAATAGAGATAAGTGGAAATAAGATTGAAAAAGAATATAAATTAAGTTAAATCAGAGAATGAAAAAAAAAAAAAAAACCATATCAATTAGTCACGTTAACCACCAGAAAAACATCGATTTACATATCATTATATGGATATATAATCTTAAAAACTAGCTGTTCAAAACCTGCGTCATCCTCCTGCAAAAGCTTCAAGGAAAGACAAAAATTGATGAATTATTATTCGACAAAAGATGTTATTCATATTATACTACAAAAACATGTTAGGCCCTGTAAAAAAATTTTTTCATTGTTTTTCTTTGTTTTTTTTTTTTTTGTCAATGTACACATACATATGTGAACCAAAAACAAAATGTTATTTCGGCTGAATTCAAAAAATTGTTATCAGCATCCAAAAAAATCCGTGGCTGCGTAATAAACCTGGAAAAAAATTCTAGTGCGGAAAACACCATCGGTGGAGAAAAATTATGATTCTTTTGGTGCAAAAATTTTTTCCAAAAATATAAAATTCCGCCAGCCAAAAAATACGGCCAGTTTTTTTTTTTTTTTTCACAATTATGAATATTGAGGCGCCAAATATGAAAAAATTGTAAAACGCCCACGATCGACAAAGTGTGGCGAAAAATATAATTTGCATCGTACGTGTACGTGTAAATATACTACGATATGGCCAAAATAAAACTGAAAATAAGAAAAATAAGAGAAAATCAAAAGAAAGTTGAAAACGAATAGTGTTTTGGAAAATTTGAACTTGTTAAAAATACTTTCTTAAAGAATAATAGTTATACGATGGAGGCGTACATGGAAAAATGAAACAGTGAAGAAAAAAAAAATTTTAGTGTATCAACGGATTAACTGACGTAAATAAACCAGGAGTGGTTGATCGATTGAGTAGGAAGAGGTTGAAGAGCGAGAGCGAAATCTGAAATTTAAAATATAATTAATTCGTATTTGGCATATCATTGTATCCCGCACATAAACGCGCAATTTGGAAAAATCGACATTTTTGGCGGGCTTTTATATTTTTGGGTGTTTTATACATATGATTGATGATTTCATGAGGTTATTATATTGATTTTGCAAGTTATGCCATCCGTAACGTATGGTATTCAAAATATCAAACCGTAGGTTAGTATGCAACCAGTATAAAAAATGCGAACGTTAGAATTTCAACAATTTCGGTCAGCACAAAACGTTACATTCGTTATCTTCACGGGAATGTTTCAAATTTTTTCACTTCGTTTGAAAAGGAGGCAAAAATCGAAAAAACTATTAGTCAGTAATAAAGCTGCGTATTTTCGCATAAAGCATTTATTAATCTTCCAAAAGTCAACAATATGTCGATTCGTCAAACGAATACAACAAAAATTTAGAAAGCTTTATGTCATACCTAATTGATGTGATCACCCAACATTGATTCGAATCGATTGTCAGTCGATTGACCGGTTGTGAGTAAGTCATTCGATCGTTTCGAAACCTGACGAGGGAAAATTGTGGACACAATGAGAATTGTATAAGCTAGTGATAACGCAGTTAACGCACCAGATTTTATGTATATTATTTTCAAAACTTCGTGGTAAATTTCCTTAACTTCATTCGAATCGATCGAATCGTTTCTGCGGAATGTTTTTCAAGTAATCATTTTCACAATTACGTATTTAAATATGAGGCCGATTCGACTGTAAATCTGTCGGTACTTATTATCGTGATTATTATACCGAAAGAAACAAACGCAACGTTTTCAAAGTACGTTGAGTGAAGTACAGATATGTTGAACACCAATGTTTGCGGGTGTTTTTCATAGACAAAATCGTACGATTACAGTTACATACCATCTTCGTGAGTGCGGACAGTGGTAGGAAAACTAGGGGGTCCGTCACCAACACTGGTGCCAGCCAAAACCCAAATCCGATACTGAGTCCACTTTTTAAGTTCGTCCATAACGAAGCTAGTTGCGTTGAGTTTGATAACGGAGGCCTCAGAGTCGGATCTCCCACTTTCCACCGCGAACAGTTTGTAGTAGGCTATTCTTCCGTTTGACCTGTCAGCTGGCGGGGGTTCCCAAGAGACCAAAATTGCTGTCGGGCTGACAGCTTGTCCGGTTACATTGCGGGGCGGAGCGCCAGGGACTGTACAACACTCATTTTTAAGGGAAAACAAAATCGGGATAACGGGGATGCATGGTAGACACTGATCATTTTTGATTCCGAGTTAGTGGTACGTAATGTAGACCTCGTGAAACCGGCATGATAGTATTCTAGTCCAAAAGACGTCTGACCACAAGTTGGAAAGACTTGAGAAGACTCTGGGGGATGTTTATCTACAGAGTCGATAGAAAAAATCTTCCCTGACGGTGACTTTTTACCACCTGACAACAGACCTATGCAAGGTTTCGAATAATCTAGATTCCGATGTCACTTCTGATGGACTTACCCCAGAATGCTGCCAGGGCGGTTACGGTATATTTCAGATACAATCAAATTGTGATAAATCCATTCCCTGATTTCAAAAAGACGGTGCAGTTAAACAAGGGGATTTGACATTGAGTAGAAAAATCATTCTGAGGTATTTTTTTTTACGGATTTGCAACATGTTTAACATGCAGGTTTTTCTGGATGAAAAACCAGGTTACTTAAACCGTGTCAAAATTTGAAAAATTTGTCAAATGTTTCGATATTGCATTTGACTGTGTACTTTAAGCATGAACAAATGAAGAGAGTACTTCGCGCTCAGATAAAGTTGTATGTACGACGTGTAGGACAGTACAATATACGAGATGTCACATTGTAAAGATAATATTGAAAATACTCAAAAGTTTCAGGATGAGGAAGTGTGCTTTTGACAAGAAGATATTTTGGCGAATTTAGAGTCGGTGATTGGAAATAAGATAGTTTAAAATTCTTGAATTCAAAATGACAAATCTGTCGCAATATCCCCATAATGGAAGTATATTTTTCAGGACAAAAACCGATTTATTTCACTAGTTATGTCGTGAATAGGAGTCTTTTGAACCAGTAACTTGTGGTAGACTTGAAAATGCATGTATGTAAAGCAAGTGTTGCCCCATGCAGATGATTAATGACTATTATTGCGGTAAATACTGACTTGCCTTTCGAAAACCTGTGACAATTACTCTTTATCCAAGAATCAACAGTGGCTACCAAAGGTTAATAAAATTTGAAAGTTAATACTAAGGAGAATGAATAAATGAAAATCCTTGAACACTTTGAAGAATATGTCGATTAGAAGTTGCCTAATGGTGAATAACGATTATTCAGTCATCATTTTTAAACGAAAAACCAAGATAACGAACCTAAATTATAAATTTATTTATAATAAAAAGGTGCCCAAAATGCACACATATATCAATGCAGTGCATAAGTGCAATTTATATATATGTATATACGTATATATATATAAAATGGCATCCAAAAACGTTTTTGCAACACATGCAGTCATTCTCACTCTCCCACACTGATGTTTTTTGTTCTCATTTTTTTTTCTCTTTTTTTCGTTTTTCTCCTTGTCCTCTTTAAGAAAACAATTCCTTTTTAACTCTCATATTTCAATTGGTAGCTATGACATAATTCGTAGCTTAAGCTACTTGCGGGAGCATCTAGCGGGTGCTAAGTACCTCCTACCTGTTGTGCCACTTACAATGCCCAGTTCCTCATCAAAATAAAACCTTGTCGTGGAATTGTCGTTATATTTTGACGAGTAACGGGGCCGGTAAGCTGATCCGGCATTCCTCGCAGCATGTTTCGTTGGTTTTAGGGCTTACCGTACTGTTTGGTGCGAACAGGATAAGGGCTAGTCGTGGCACCTTCACCTCTCTGGCTTCTAGCTGCCAGCCAAACGTAGTAGAGAGTATTCGGGTACAACCCGGTCAGTACATAAGTTTCACCGATCGGTATTCTTCGATGGTGCTTCTCCTAGGCGCCGGGAAATCACCATGAATAAGTTGCAGTAATTATAAGATACGGTAATTCGCAAGATTGGAGAAAATGAGAAATCTACCGAGCATCGCCAACTGCGACCCCTCAACATACCTTTGCGTAAGTATCGTTCCAGTAAAGCTCATAGCTAAGAATGTTTTCTCCGCTATGAGCCGGTTTACTCCATTGGAGCGTTACGCTGGTCTCCCCAATTTCAGTCGCTCGCAGCATGTTTGGCTGACTGGGCACGCCTTGTTGTGTTTTCACCTGAACCGGAGTGCTCAGAGGTCCTGGACCGACGCTAGTCAGTGCCTGAACCCTGATCGTATAGATGGTGTGCGGAGTGAGGTCAGAAATAGTAGTCAACTGGTTGTTGTCTACCATTTGGGAGAGCCAGGATGCCATTTGCTGGTTCGAATCCGTCGTGTAGTAGACTTTGTACCCCTGATCGGTATAAGGAAATCGCTCGGTTACTAGACACCGTGTTTGTCACATTGTTCTCCACGGATTTTACATCACGAATAGAAAATATTGTCTCGTTTGAATCGATGGATCGACAATAGTTTCCTATTACAACGAACTCTAGACAAAATGGAAGCTAACGGATGCAGGAAAAAGATAAATGAAGATAAGCGGAGAGGGTAACCACTTCTGAAGTTGGGTGTACACTGATTTCGGACCTTCAGGATTCCGTGTCTTCAGCTGGCTTTACATGACTTCAGAAAATTTCACGTGACTTAACGTGACTCCAACCTACTCTAAGACTTTACGCAATTTCATGTGGTTTTAATTAACTTCACAAAAATTTTTTTTACAGTGTACAGATGACTTTGGGAATGGTAACCCTCTAGAGATAATCAAATTTTTCAAGCATTTTCAGGATAGCTTATCATGTATTAACTATGTTCACTTTGGTTGGGCTTGTGACATTGAAATTCAATAATTTTTTTTGTTTCTTTTAGTGTGTAACGATTATTAAACTATTTGAGAGAGGTACTTGTGTGTGATTTGAAACGATTTTTTAATGAAAAAGACTAACCGTTACTTGACCGTTGGGTGTCTCTGGCTCATCCCATTGAATGACCATCGTGCTCGAGCTCAGCGGCCGAACCTGAACGTTGCGGGGTGCGGTTCCCGGTTCTGGAAACACCATGAATTTGACGTGTTATTTTACTCTAGATGATACAGTATGGTGGAATCATACGAATTAAAAAATATCAACGACTATGCTCCGGTTAGTAATTGCACAAAAGTGAGAAACAAAACACAAAATGGTAACGCGTGCTTTGTGATAGTTTGTATAATCGAGCCGAGATTTCTATAAAGGATTATAAAAAGTAAATAGACGTCGTATACATCATATTACAAACTGTTACTGTTAAAGATCACAAGAACAGTCCTAGATGAAACATTAAAAAAAAAAAAAAAAAAACACACATTTCGAGCAATAAAACATGTTTTTTTTTACGTTTTTCTACTGACACACTTAGTACATAGTTACTTACTGGCACCTCCATATGTCGATTCCGCTACGGCAATGGCAAATGCAAAAATATTATCGATTACTACCAGTTCAATGATTTATTAATATTTTTTTTTTTTTTCAAGAATTATGAGGTGGTTTTTGGAAGTGTAGAGATTTTCAACGGGTTTGCTTACACACATAAACAGTGAACACACATACTTATTATCGGTAGATTGTGATTGCAAAAACATCAAAGTGTTAAGAATTGAGAAAAGTCCAAAATATTGTACACGAACGTTGCTATGCAGCGTTCCTTTCTTTTTCCTTAAGTATTCTCATTCCGTTACTGACAGAAAAGTGAAGAGTTTGACGAGTTTTGTAATGGAAAAAAGCCAACTTCAAAAACAAGTTTTTAAAAATACAGCAAAGTGCGACGAATAGGTGACCAGGAGATGAGGGATAGTGAAAATTCTTTCAGACTTACATGGATCAAAGTGTCCAAGGCCAAGCGAGCGGTTCGAGACCATGGACAGCATGAAAAAATGTCAAAGTACCCTCAAAAAATATTACAAAAACATTTCATCATGTTGGTGCAAAAATCTAGCTAGGTGCAAAAACTAAATTTCAAACAATTTACTTTAGAAAAATATTATTTCTCAAATTTCCGACCGTCCGCAATATTTTTTAACGATGACACAGAATCCGAGATGTGAAAATTGACGACGGACCGCGTTATGATACGATGATTATTATCGTTCAAGGCGAATATGCTTTGAGCCGCGATCGTGAATTATGCGCGTTAATCACATCTGCTACTGACGAAAGTAACAATAAAGTTATGTTATACGGTAATAAAGAGTGCAGCATTAAACAATTTTCCAACAAAAATATTACGCCAACGTGAAGTTTTTTAGTCACTTGAATAACTGACGGATGGATGCCAAGCAGGATATCGATTCGTTTGTTCGAATACACAGTCTTTATACACCCCGACGTTTCCTGGATGTATACACGTATATTGATAATTCATCGCATTCAGTGCGACATGACATAATTAACGTTATTACTCATGCCAATTCCCTAATCGCTATACACATATGCAAACAGGTGTAAAATAAACATGACTCTCATCAAATTTTGTTTTGCGGCTGTGCTATCGCTGTAAATATAAACGTATAGGTCACGGATTATAGGCACTACAGCAGTGGTAGCTGCAGTTAGAGCCTTTGATCGTTGGTGTAGCTCCTTAAAAAACATTAACCGGTAAGACGGATCGATTTTTTCCATCTCAAGGTACACTTCAGCCGTTTATAATCCCGTAAAGGTAACGGAGTACTCTCACGTTGAATGAAACAATAATCGAGGTCTCCGTGTTTGCAAAATTGCAAAAATACTTTCGTACGACGTGTCTGAGGTATTTCATTCGGTGAAAACGAAACTGACCGCGAAATTGCGAACCGGATACATCGAATTAAAAAAGTTAAAGCAAATTTCACGTGAAAATAGCTAAATTCAACATGAATGAAAAGTGATTTTCAAATACCGAATTTACTTCCGGTGAAAAAATCCACCCGCCTTCTTACCGTTTGTTCTCTTGTTAATTCTTACTGCTGAAACGAGCTTTGATCGAAGAATGGTAATTGGTTATAAGAGAGCATCGTGTTAATACTGACTTGTTTCACCCGTTGTAACAATCGCTGGCGCACTGGGGGGACCACGTCCGATGTTATTGACGGCAATGACGATGAGCTCGTACTCTGTGTAGGGGCTGAGACTTCGCACGTGATAGTACATGGTTGTGATTCCGGAAATCTCAGAATAAGCCTGGTTGGCATGCTTGGGTTTATGCTGGATTACGTAGTACTGTAACTCGTCGGGTCCCTTGTAGGACCAAGTCAGTTTAACAGACGTTGCCGTGATGTCAGATACTTGGATATTTTCCGGTGGCACTGGCAGAGCTACGCATAAGATGAGAAACATTCCACAGACGTTATTCGCAAAATTTATATTATACTCGAGAAATGAAAAATTCATCTCAAGTGTTGCGGATTGGTGTAACTGTTTCTTGCCAGCTTCTCAAAAAGCAAAATCATGGCGGCCAAGCCGAATCATTCTTAGATTAGTCTAGTTATCGTTTAAAGTTGAAGACATGTCGGAAACATTCACAGTTGAAATATTAGGGTACCTACTTAGAATAACTGGTTATAAAAGCATGTTCCTGAACGTGGGATCGGTTCTTGTTTAGACCCAGGAAAAGAAAACTAGTTGCCATTCAAAGTAGTTGAAATGAATTTGCTTCGTTGAAGCATTAGCTCGTCTTATTCCAAAAGCTCAGCAGTTCTGTTAACTCACATTGCACTTTGACCATAGTTCCAGCTTCAATGATTCCCAGATCGCTGGCAGCAATGCAAGTGTAGTTCGAGCTCTCTTGAATATCGGTTAAGTAGAGTACGTTTTTCCCGATAGGCAGGTTGTCCTCGGGGGTCAAATCCGTGGCTGGATCTTTACGCCATTTGACGTATGGCATCGGGGCGCCAAAAGCCACACAAGTGATGTTCAAAGACGCGCCGAGAACAACGTCGTTCACCGCAGGCGGAGGTATGGAGAATTGGGGAGATACACGACGAACTGGATAATTGATAAATGTACGGTGTGAATTAATCAAGCACGAATATCGGTATAAGCATGAAATACACCCTGCAGCCCTGGGTCAGTCTGTCTTCTAACTTACTTTTGACGTAGAGCAGAGTAGACTTGGAGTATTCCGTACCCACAGAATTGTTTGCGACGCATTCGTACTTCCCCTGATCCTCAACTTGGGATCCAGTGATCTGAAGAGCTCCTGAAATCAAGTCACAATATTTAGGTGGCAGCTATTCGTGACAAGACTTTGCTATAGCTGGTACATATTTTTTTCAGGATTCTCCGGTAAAGTAGTAATAGTTTTGCCTATTTTCTTCTTTAACGTTCTCGCAATTTTATCATTACACCAATCGGGTCATCTTCGGTACAAATTTTGTGTACTGTAATTGTAACTTAATTCTCATTATTATATAATAGTAATTCTATGAGTGAAAAAGAAACCGTGACAATCGGAAGAGATAAATTTTTCGTAATATACTTGCAAGACGGATGTAATATTTAAGGTTTGCGCTACAGTTATTGTTGCATTGATTGGTACTAGGGTATGGAAATAACGAAGCGTGTAAGAACTTGTCAGGGGTTTTACCGAGCTCGTGAAGATTCGGTATTAATCTTTTGAAGAATTGATCTACTCCTGTGGAGATCGAAAAGTGATTACGTTTTTCAAATAAATAAAGGAAAACCTGACTGAATTTGAGTAGGGATTTCATCAGACAATAATGGGTCAGCCTGTACCGGCAGTATTAAAAAGCAAACGACACCGAAAACTTGGGGTTGATGGGTTAGAAGGGATAAAGAAAAAAAAAAAAAAGTTGTAGAATGGCGTGGTAAGGCGCTTAAACAGATTACCGCGTTTCAGAAAATGAGGGTGAGTCTTCTTCTCTTTATACTTCTTTTTTTTTTTTTTTTCTCTTGTCAAATACTTCATAGCGTTCTCCGCCAAGCGTTCATCGAAATAACTGTCAAGATAAAGAGAGCGGAGGAAAAGAATAAAGAAAAAAGCAAGAGGGGGGGAAAAAAATACATAGTAAGAGCTAATGATGGGATTAGGTTGAAATGTCGAGTTATTAACGCTCTTCGAAATTTCGTGTTTTATCGCAGCGACCAAGGGACCAAGCGTTCGAGGGGATACCGAGGATGGAGTTGATTAAATTACTTTGGCTCGTCTCCGCGACGTGGAAAAGTGAAACATAAATTAAAAAATAAGAATCGCGCAAGGTTTCATATCGATCCCCGGGGGGACGAAGCAGCAAAAAATATCCTCTTTTCGGCTCGATGCCTGCGTTCATACGCTGTATACATAGATATTGTTATCTCGCAATATTTTCCTATCTGTCAACGGTGGGGGTATATAATTATAATCTTGGTTAAACCAGCACCGTTACCAGACTCCCCCGGCCGCTCACCCCCTGGGCGACCCTTCGCGTGTTTCGTCATTAATTATTTATGACGTACAACGGCAGCTTACTAATTGCGACTTAATTATTTCTCTAATTAGAATATAATGGTTGTGTTTCGCGAAGAAAAGAGTCATTACATTAGTACCAAGTCACGGCAAATTATACCGGTCGTCTACCATAACGTATTCCGATCCGCAATGATAGTGACTTTGTTCGCCCAGTGATGGAGTGCTTGGCTGGTACCGCCCTGCGATACCGGCACTGTGTCGTATCATTTGTAATGGTGTTCGTTGTCAAGGGGCTTGCATATCGCACCTTCGAGTAGGCAACGGTCAACGTCAAGGAGCAGCTATCCGTTTTACAAAAAGAAATTCTATCTATGCGTACGTATATGAGGATTTTTTCGTACCATTGGAACAACCTTGCGATGTCTTTACTTCGACGTTGACGTGTATATCTCGAAATATCGAAGTCCACGTATCTGAAACGCGAAAAAGGGCTTAACGGCCCCATTCTATACGCAATTCTGAACAAAAATACTCGAATGAATTTTCGATTGAGGAAGAAATAAAGAAATGGCATGAATTCTACGAATTTACTATTGCGATTTCGTAGAATCCATGCCATTTCTTTATTTCTTCCTCAAATGAGAATGCATTCGAATGTTTTTGTTTAGAATTGCATATAGAATGCGGCTATTGAGGATTTTTTTACATTTAAAATTTGTGGACTCCAATCGTTGGAGATATATACCACAACGTTGAAATCGACTAGGGTACCTCCTCAACGGTCTTTGCAGACTGAATTATTATAAACAAAGTTCGGTGTTCTGTGGAGGATGAAAAATCGTTTCGGACCAACTGCATTATTAAACTATAACCCAATATCGGAGCTGTGAAGATATTTTCAAAGATTGCGGAAATGTTTTTATATTCAACTAACTAAGTTCGACATAGCGGCCGAGATAGGAATCATTGTACGTACCAAGGTGACAACAACAACTGGAAAGCAGAAAAAAGGCAAAACTGATAGTTGAGTTATATTCCTGCCCGTGGATGCTACAGCAGCCGTTCTTGCAAACTTCTGAACGAATATTGAAATGTCTGCCTTGGAAGATTTAATATTACGTAGGCGAACGCAGGGCGCGAGCAAGATGCACGTTCGAGGCACCCTCTTCGTTTTTCCTGTTTCTCTCGTAAGTAAAACACAAATATTCCAATGGAAAATATGTTTACGAATCCGAAAGACGGATGCGGAGGAGGCGGCTCTGTTCGTCTTGTGGATATGGCCAAGAGACAACTGCGGGGAGCGCGGAAAATGGGAGCCATGATCGGAAATACTCTTCGCGGAAGCCTTTGCCGAACCCTTTTCAATGAGCATTCACCATGCAAACGTTCACTACGATACACCGAAGGGTCTCCTCTTAGCGATTAGGTCGAAATCAAAGAAGTCACCAATCGACGTTTCGGCCGACCTTTCCGAACCCTCGTTACAATTTATTTCATGCTCTATAAGGCCAAGCCACTTCACAGGAAAAAGGTAAGATTAGCTCGGGATGACAATTTTTTAGGGACTTTGAAGAAATTCGTAAACGGGGACGATTTTTTTTCACTCGTTGAGAATCGAATGCATTGTCCGTTCCGTTCATTTTATAACTTCTTTCGTATAATTCATCCTCTCGTTGCAACGTTTCTGTTTTTAGAAAATGTATTCCGAAGAAGGAATTTATTGTATTTTCCAAACGGATTTTAAAGTTATAACCTCTTACCATACATGTTTCACCGTATGGGAAGAGAGCGTAACGCTAGTAAAAAGCTGAACAGTAAAATTCAAGTATTAGGTACATGAAAAAGCGATAAGTTTTAAGAAATGAGTTTTTTTAACTTTACGTTTGAATTTTCAGGGTTGCCATTAGATGTTAGAAATTTGAATCCGTAAAAACACTGTCAAATTAATATACATTGTAAAAAACTTGAATCATTTTCAAACCAAATATGTACTTGAGTATCATTGGATATGCTCACGAACCTCACGACATTTGACGTTTTAGACGCGAAGTGGCGTTGTCGGAAGCTGGGAGTTTTTGTTAGAAATGTCGCTCAGTTTTTGTAATAAATCAATTTACGGAAGCTGTTTGCGAGATATACCGTTTTGCACGTTGGTCCTATCTTGCTGCCACTTTGATCATTAATTGGTATTTGGTTTGTTTGAATAATACAAAAATGCGTGTACCTACACTGAATGTTCCTACTGTGTAAAAAAATGTTCATTAGGTTCATTGGAATCAGAGTTTGAGACTAGTACCTGATTTCGATTATCGCATTTAGTTACTTACTTATTACTTTACTATAACTTATTCATTTGTCGACGCATAAAACATCGGATCGAAAAAAAAACCTACAATTATCTAGGAAGCAAGTTTTAGCACTCAAGAAAAAGTTTGCTAAGCATTTTCAGAAGTGAATGTATGTGAGCACGGATTTCTCGTGAGTTGATTCCAGTCGAACCGCTGAAATGATTCGGCTGTAATTTGGATGGGCCACTGTTCTTATCCCGAAGATGTGCCAATAAGATTGTCGACTCAATCGCAAGCTTGGTAATGAGAATAAAACATAATACAGCATGTTTCCAAGTAAACGTCGGAGTATGTGGGGTTGCCCAGACCTAAGGGGAATAAAAATCGGTAAAACAGACCTACCGAGTCATCATCACTTTAGTCAAGTCGAGTCATATAATCGCGATTCCGGAACGCGATCACTGATCACTTAAGCGTACGTTATAAACGGCGAAACAACAACTTGGCCAAATCCGCACAAAGTGAGCAGTTCCAGCTCATTCGCAAGGACTTTAATCGCGCTACCTACCCATACCGATATTTATTCCCCTAAGTGGTAGGCAGCTCAACATACTGCGGCGTTTATTTGAAAACCTCCCGTTTATGGCAGTCCTCTTCTATGATCATATTGCGATTATGTGAGAATTTATCATCGAGGATTACTGATTGCCGCCCTGACCATGATCTAGTGAAATTGAAAAAATATGAATTTTAATCTGGAGAGTTGAGAAAAGCAGTATTAAAAGCTCGTGGACCCCTTAAGTGTTCTACGAATCGATCTGCAACGGGTTGGTATGTAAATGAGGGAGACTTCAATGGAAGGGCGTCGCCAGACGTCCGTCAAAGAGTTAATCGTTCACCCGCCATCAACTTTGTTCCAACGAGCTTTCCCTTTGTCCTTTGCGAAATGAAACTCAAAGGTATTACAGGACGCGCGATCGGTAGGGCCGACTGCCAGCGTTACTCCGCCTTCGTGCGCCTGTAGATATAGTTGTTCGGTATCTCGTCGAACAGGTTTGAAGACAGGGTAGCTGATAAGTGCACCGACATTTTTCTCCCTCTCCACGAGGCCGAGGTGCGGGTAGGTTGCGCCCCCCAAGATAAGACGGGAAGCATCGTCGGGGAGGTTCCACGTCGGGGTGTTGCCGCGTTTGGGTTGGTATACGAAGACGGGATCTAGCCTCGGCAACCACCCCAGGTAACCTATACCGCCCCCGTAGATTACCATCGACGGGGTAACTCACTCGAGCCTCTGCGGCACCGTCATAAGTCAGTCCCTGAGGTACGAGGGGGGGATGCAGGGGCTAATGGCTCGAAGGGAGGGTGGTGGGCCGGCGCCTTGGCGTGCTTGAGCACAGGTGTTAAGCGGCCTTCATCTCTAGGCAGTAGGTACCCTTATAGGGGGGGGGATTGTATGCGTGTACCAGAGGCATGAACGAAGGGGTAAGTTGTATCTGGCGCTGTGTTGGCTCTGGGCGTAAGCTTAATGGGTGAAATTTCATGAGCTTTCAGTTTCAGCCCAGTGCCAAATATACGACGTCTTACAACGCGGGCGCGACAAAAATTATGATTCGGTGTCGACATCTACTGGTTAATAGCGTTTGCGTCATTGTTGTACATTTGTTTGGATATCAAGTGTGCGTGATTTCAATTGATGTTCATTGATTTCTGTCTCATCGTGTTATTTCTGTTAATGTTCAATGATTTTCTTATATTCTATAGGTGATTTACAGTTATATATGGGTTTTAAATTAGATCATCACATCATATGACGAATAAATAAGCCGTAGGGATAGTAT
Organism: Neodiprion fabricii; assembly: GCF_021155785.1. NCBI lineage: Eukaryota > Metazoa > Arthropoda > Insecta > Hymenoptera > Diprionidae > Neodiprion > Neodiprion fabricii. Next base: position 24,387,066 of record NC_060240.1, read on the forward strand.
TTTATGTGGTACTTTTCATCACCACACTAAGCAATCCAATTAGTGTAATTACCGTCCAGTATGGTCCAAATCTTATGGCGTTCAAATTTGTATTTCTTCATAACGTGTTTCTTTTATTTCTTATGAAACTCTTCCTTATTGCAGTATTTTATTTGCATCATAGTGATTTGTATAAAATTTTCTATCAATTTTAGACCAAAGCCAATACGTTTTACTTTTAGTTTTACTACTAGATTAGCAAATCCGCAAGTGAGCTGATAATTTTTATCGATCTTTCCGGTACGAGAGGCGCTAACTTCTAACGAAACATGCCAAAAGTTATATCGAATCATTTCTATGTCACTGTGAAATATCGTGCACATGAAATAAAACGCATGCCAGTCCTCGTAGTAGAAAGAAAATAAAACAGGAAAATTAAATAATATACACATGTAGTTTTATAAATTGGCAGCAGTGCATACACGTATGAAGAAAGAAAGTTGAATTTGCCAAATCTGGTGATTAAGCATGGCAAAAAGAACGATATGTTAGTTTAAAAAATTCTGGTTTCACTTGATAAAACACATTGTATGTATATATAAATGAAGAAAAAAAAAGAATAAATACACCAAGCGGCGAACATTTGACGTATAGTTAATGCGAGTTCGGGTAGAACACTGTGCGTGTTATCCTGCATGACAATTATTCCTGGCGTTAATATCGGAGCGATCAGCCAGCGGAACTCGAAACGTATAACGTATCTGCGTACGTATACGTGGGTTCGTTTACAGGCCTAAGTCGTATACGTATAATTTTATCCAAGGGCGTAGGTCCTTTCATCAGATTAGATCGGTAGATACATAGATAGATATAAATTTATTGTACAATAGGACTGTATTCGTTGTGTCGGTATTAGATCGCAGGTTCACACACAGGATAATGAATTATAGACAAATACTTACGACATATATAATTCCAAGTTCTTTGCCTAAACTAATTATAATTACAACTCGAGTTGTACCGCAAAGATAACGTTTTCATAATGATTTTATCGTATGCTTGTTACTCTACTGAGGGCTTGTTAACAAGCCTTTAGAGATTACACTGAGAAGATTTTTTAGTTCCGATTGCCGCTCAGTCTTTCGACTATTTTCATTTTTTACCAGAATCGAAAAATATAGTTCTAGGTAGAAAATGAAAATTAGTTTTCTAGCTGTTACCGGAAAGTCTGGTATCCGTTACTATTCTTCATCATTACGATCACTGTTGCTATATTTTCTTGTAACTGTTGCGAAAATTTAATGCTTGTGCAACAATAAATTGACGTTAAAGCCTTGTTTAACTGAAAAAGTAGAGTAAACCTCACAAACTGATTTTGCGTTGCAATTACCAAAAATGGATCGAAAATAGCGCAAAATAGTTACGCGTACCTCGTTTTACGTAATTCCAACAATATTCGAAGAGTTTTTTTCAACGATACCTGTTTTACTGAATTTTTCTAGTTACTATAAGAAATGAAATTTTTCTCAGTGTAACGAGTCACTGGTGATCCACGAACTCCAAACGCTATTCAGAAATGTTTAGATAGTAACAGTTAAGTTCTATCGGTGTAGCTACTTGTACCGTCAGTATTCTAATTTCGCGCCTAGGAACGCCTTGAAAATGAACGTGAAACCAACTTCGAAATATCATTTTCGTACGAGATCTTGTGGTCCGGTCTTTAAAGGGTTGAATGATGGTTGAATTTTGATTAAAAGCAATACAGGAATTCAAGAGGCAGAGCTTTCCATATTATTGCCGATGTTACAGCGGAAGATTTTCTCAAAAAATTTTTCTTCTGCATTTGCGTCACATTTGACTGATCCATAGCTGCGGTAGAAATGAAGTGAACCAAAATCCATTTGAAAGCTGCGGATTTTCGTTGTAAAATACAAAAAAAGTTTTTCAAGTCGTCTCAAAAATCGACTCCTGTATGTCTGTTTAAGCGGAGCTTTGCGGCAACCGATCGGCAAAACGGTAACCACGTTTGTAAGTGAACGGAATATCCAAAATACAAAAACCAAGACTTTGGAATCGTCAATATATCTTCTAACCTTCTATCAAACGGATCTTTGATAAATTGAAATTTGGCTTTTTGCTGTGACTTTTTCTTTCGGTCTCAAAGCGGAAACTTTGGCTCTCGAATACATTCTGTTTTATTCCATTCCAAAAATGATAATTTTTTACTGTTCTGGGAAACCCCCATAAAGACTGGATCGATTTAATAGTAGTGCAAATTAATATACTTTTTTTTTCATTCAAATTTGTTCGTCTACCCTCTTTCAACTAGATGAGGATAAATCTCGAACGCTATGCACCTCGTTTGATTAAAATAGCACATAGTTAAATGAATTCAGGTCACATGAAACACGTGACTTTTTTACCACATTTTGTAGGCACGATGATATGAAATAAAATAAGAGGGCAAGTATCGTGCATATTATATAACTCGCAATGCAATTACTCGTTGATTAAAATTCTTTCCGTTCGTGTACCGATGCGGGATGCTTCATGGCTTACAATATCATCGTAGGATTGATGCCAGTGAGGCCGTGCGATTATGTAATATTTTTGTTTATAACTCATGAATAATGAATTCCCATGTACAATATGGTGGTCCTCAAAAAGTTAATTTTTTTTATTTCGACTTTACTCACCCCCCAAATCGGCTCGAAATAATTCAAAAATAATGTCCTAATTTTTTCAATTTTTCATCTCAACTCTAACCCGTGCCGCCAGAGGGTTGACTTTGCCATTTAACCCTTTCTAAAAGATCAGTAAATCTACCTAACGGATTTAGAAGAAATTTGATAGGTTTCCGAGATGTCTGATTACGAATCCGGCCTCGAAATTTCGTAATTCAAAATAGCGGATCCAATGTAGCAATACCAAGTGACTTTTGGGATGTTTGACGGTCACATTGGAGCGACCATTTTGAATTTCCAAATTTCAAAACTAGATTCGTAATCAGCGATCCAAGAAGCCCGCCTCTATTAAATCTCATCAAAATCTGTTTCGGAGAATTACTGTTTCCTTGAAAAGGGTTAAACAGGGAAATAAATCCTCTGGCGGCACGGGTTAGAGTCGAGATAAAAAACAAATTTCAAATTGGGGAATTAGTTTTGAATTATTTGGAGGCAATTCGGTGGGAAGACAGTCAAAATTCAAAAATTAGCTTTTTAAGAACCACCCGAATATACAGTTGGTACTTTTAGACGAATACTAGCGAAATATTGACTAGGGGGGATTAAATTAGATTAGAACGGTATTTCTTGTTTCAGTTTAAATAAACATTTGTGCAAGGAGAGAGAGAGAGAAAAAGAGAGGCAAGGAGGTAGGGAGTGAAAGTCAGTGTCACACAGCCCTCGTATCTCTCACGCACGCGGTGACTCGGCTACATAACCATTCGCATTGACCTAAGTTTATATTCGCGTGTATTCTCCCTTACCGACGCAATATAACCGAGGTTTTCACATAGATATTATACTTCTCGGTAAAAGAAATGTGGATGTGTTCGTATCCCCGTATTTTGTATACGGGGGCAAGTGCGCGATGGTGGTTGTGAACACATTACGTTTATCTATGTAAGGGATGCTTTATAGCTCGAACTTTTCTTCGAAAGCTATTCCGCTAAAACGAAAGTTTTTTTTTTTTTTTTTTTTTTGGTTTAGTTTCTTCTTACTATGGGTCTAATTCGTCGGTAGAACGGACTATTACCCCGTATTATCATGTCTTGGTATAATTATTATTTCATGCTGAACGTGCATGAATTTTTTAACTATTGAATTCGACGTGCTTCGCGTGGCAGTGGTATTATAAGCGAAAAAGAAGGAAGTTTGACAAGTTTCGGGGAACAATGGGTAATATATGATTCGAGATTTATCGTGATCGATTTACTTATTGTGTGTAGATACGGGGTTCGTTTTATAGGGAATAGTTAGACCGTCTGAATTGAGGGAACTTGGATTTCTTTCTTCATTTGTCGATGATATAATTTGTAACTCGTGCCTGAGATAGTATCTTATTTCGGCATTCGGAATGAGGAGACAAGCGACTGGCACGCGCATAGCGAAATCTTTGGATTTCCAAGGCAGGTTGGCATTTCTTCACCCGACCCTCTGCGGGGTGCAAAAAGAAAGGCGAGAACGTGAGGAGAAAATAAGAAAGAATTGTGGAAATATGTGGATTTGTTGCGTAGCTCGACCTTCGTGCTCGACGCGGAATAATCCAATAATATGTAAATGTAAGGGGAGCGGGTATTACGTTAAATTTACTATAATAATAACCAGGAATTGAGGAAAAGAAGGAGAAGTATGAAAAACCAGTGAAAACTGGAATACGAATACAGGATTCATTTCGTTTGGAAGTAAGTCGAGTCTCAAATGAAAATCAGTAATTTCGAACGAACCCGGACGCCAGTCAGTTGTTTCCGTAATTTTTGAAGAATAAACCAGCACCCAAAATTTTAATGTTATGAAATCATCGAGTAAAACTCGACGAATCGCTGGGAGCGATTTTTTTTTTGTAGAGACCGACACGAGTTAAAAATTGTAGGTATTCGTCATATGCGGCATTGAAAATGAACATTTTGTTTTGTTTTGGTATCGAAGATTGTGAAATTTTTTTGCATTTGAACTTTGAAAAATATTTTAGGGTGAAAGCCGTTACCAAATAGCGCGAGTACCTTGTTCTAACTTTTACCACATAGCAGAATTTCTAGCGGAATAACAAACAGCAGCTCTGTTTTCCGAACGCTCAACTGCCTTTTACACGAGAAACGGAAAGAATTTCGTATCGACTAATATCAGCTGTGCGGAAACTACAGTAATATTATCCAACTATAAATAAATACTCTCTCGTGTGTGATTTATTAAACAGAAATAACAAGAGTTACCGGCTTGTGGTTATTGCAGGTAAACAAAAACTGGCGAACAAATACCGTGGATTCGAAAGGAATCAGTTACTCCGAAGATTTCAGCTTCTATGACAAAGTACAAAGTTTTTTAACGCCAAGTTTAGATTGTTTCAACATTTTTTATTTCAAGGATACCGACTATGATGAGAATCGATTGCCGAAAAGTCTATGTGAGTATTCAAAAGACACTAAACTCTGAAATTGAAACGTTATAACTAAAATACCTAATGATAAGGGGTTAAATATCTATGAAAATGTTCTGAAACCAACATTTTTGGAAGAGGTTGATTCGAGAAGAAAAACGGGATTTTAAAGTTCAAATATGCAGAACTCCACGTTGCTTATATGTATCGTCAAGCTGAGCCCTAATAGCATTCGACTTTGAACATAAACGAAACTTTTTAACCCGAACTTTTAAAGTGGATTTGGATTTCGACCTTGGAAAATTTATATTTATGACCGAAAGAGGAAATTTCGTTGCAAAAGTTATTTTCGGTTATTCTGACTTATGGCAGCGAAGACATGATTTAGTTGTTAAAAGTTTCGACCTTCAAACCATTCAAAGCTGTTATCGACACCGGAACTTCATTTTAACCCTCGATTTTTGCAGAGTAGAAAATCGCACATTTCTTCATATTCAACCCTCATCATGTATGGAAAATTGAAGCGGTTCTTTTTTTACGCATTTCGCGTTGATCCTCGGAAATATCGCGAACCGATCAAAGGGCGCATTAATTGGCTCGTGAACTTCGTCGTACCAAAACCCGTATGGTTAGGATTACGCACGCGGTTATTTGAGCCGTTAAATCTCGTGAGATCAATAACTTTAAACAAAGGGGATTATATATACCTATCGCCAGTATTAATGCACCGGCTGAAAGTTTGCCTCAACGGAGAAGGAATGGGTGAAGTTTTGTCGCAGATGACAAGAGTAGCTCTGTACACGTGAGACGAGCATGGGGAACGTTTGGCCAGTTTTTTTAGAGTAGAAATTTCAATCTGGCTTCAGCTTGGATACGCTAAGAAAAATTTCATTTGTTATGGTAACTAGAAAAATTCAGTAAAACAGGTATCGTTAAAAAATATTTTTGAATCTCGTTGGGATTACGAAAAATGAGGTATGCGTAACTATACAAAATCAGTTTGTGAGGTTTACTCTACTTTTTTAGTTAAATAAGGCTTTAACGTCAATTTATTGTTGCACAAGCATTAAATTTTCGCAACAGTTACAAGAAAATATAGCAACAGTGATCGTAATGAGAAAGAATAGTAACGGATACTAGACTTTCCGGTAACAGCTGGAAAACTAATTTTCATTTTGTACCTAAAAATATATTTTTCGAATGTGGTAAAAACTGAAAATAGTTAAGGATTGAGCGGTAACCGGAATTAAAAATTTCTCTCAGTGTACGACGAAGCGTACGCACTAAAATATTGAAATCTTATAATCTTTAAGCTTTCAAACGAGAGACACGTTAATCAGTTTTAACCCATTTTTCAATTGAACCTCATCTCTTATATTTTTAGCACTTCTTGTCGTTGGAAAATAAATAAAAATTGACTTGATTTTTTGTTTTCTTTTTCCAAAAAGTGTCTAATATTTCCACATACGAAATACATTTATCGTAGAAACTCCGCAAGATCAGTTGTGAAGAAATACGCATTTTCGGCATTTTTAGTCCTGTACATGGGAAGGACCAGAAAATTAGTTCGTTTTATTGATAGTCTGAAAAAGTAGGTGTTTTGGAATATATTGTAAAATTTTTAGAGAGCGATGAAGATGGAACTATAATCAAATCAATATTTATAAATATTATAGTGAAAAGTAATATATTCAGAAAATTTGAGGTCCCTGGAATATCTACACCGATTTAATTATGATTCACTTTTCGTCTAAGTCTAAAAAAGTATTCAGTTCAAATCATAAGAATTAATATTTTGGTTAGCCTTCGCATATAAGTGACTATAAATGGCGGAAAATATATTTTTTGTTAGTTCTTGTGGAATTTTTAACCATAGAATGGATTTCATATTTGAAAAGGTCAGTTTCTCCATGCAAGAAACACACCAGATCACAAAAAAAATTTGTATTACAAAAAGTGCAAAAAATTTGAAGTCACAGGTTTAGTTGATTAATGGGATAAAATTGATAAACATATTTCTCGTAAATGATAAAGCTTGAATGTACACTACGACACATCAAAATTGCAGTCAGATAGAAATTCCCACCCCAAAAAGCTGACAAAAACTTGGTGGATCGGCCCAAGGACACGTATGGGTATAAAAACGTGTGGGGAAAACTTTTGGTACGGATATATCGTTCTTGGGACGAATTTGGCAGAACGAAAGTACGGATGGCAAACCTTCGCACGGGAACTCTGGAGAGTAGGCGCACGTAGAGGAAGACACGCGTTATATATCCGAACGCAACTAGACACCTAGCCGCGCTAAAGTGGATCCTGAGACGTACTTCCTGAACCACGACGTGTTCGACACCCTCTCCTACCCTCTTCTCACCGAGTCTCGCAAAGGCATCTTTGAAACTTGATATCACCTTCGAGCGGAGCTACGGCGCAGAGGTGCAAGAAGGGTTTTGTACCTCGCGATATTTTGTAGGTACGTATCACGGGACGCGTCCCGTCGGAACGAATTTTGAAAAATACTTTTTGCAACACCTGCATGGAAAGTCCATATTTATGCACTATTTACAAGCACCGAAATTAGTCTTTTATACACATGTGCGGGAAAAACTTTCGCGCATTGCTAGGGGTGTGAGAAAAAAACATTCGCACATTGCTAGCGGTGTGCGAAAAAGACGGTCGCGCTTTTATCCACAGTTGCGCATTTCGCAAACAGCTGCACTAGCGACACCGACGGAATAGTTTGTCACTCTTTGCCGTGCTCGACATCGTCACTGAACAGACATCGTGCCGTGGTTTCGTGTAAAAATAATCGCGTACGTCGGACTTTCCGTTACAGGTGTAGCAAAAAATAGAGTTCGATACACGGGCGAAAGTTGGCAATGCCTGTCTCGCGTGAATGCGCCACACTCTCCCTTCAACTCGTCTCCGGGCTAGTGCTGCGCCTTCACGCTTGTGCGGGCATTGCCACCTTCGCGCACTAGTATCGAAAAACACTATTCTATGCTGGTGACTGCCGATACCTCGAACTCGAGGAAAATTGGAGGTTTTACTCTCTAGGCTCTACTCCTCTTTCTACAATCAACACCGTGCGAATGTTTCTAGGAAAAGAAATATCACACGTAGGGGGAAAGGATTGTTTGAGTCAAGTGATATTCGTTTGATCAAACTAAATGCTTTAGCCAATACTTCCTTAATTTAACAAAACACTTTTGTCGGACGAAAATACTTTTGACAACTTAATACAGAATTGAATCAAGCCTTCGAATCAGACCATGCTGACTATCAATTTATTCAAGATAAGACGAGTTCTTCCTAGCAATAATGCGAATTTTGTATCAAGAAAATGTGGTGATTGAAATTACCAAAAATTTGCTTGAACGCACCTCAATCGTGTTGTTTTAAAAATATGACATTCTTGTATTAAAATAAATTGATCTTGTTTTAATTCACGTTCTGTTGAGTCAAGAGTTCAATGGTTGAATTGGGTAATGAAGTTTGTTGTTACAAAAATCCTTTGCATTGACTGAACATGAGAGTTCATTTATAGACATCATTTATATAATTCTGTTGACTCAACATTTTGTGGGATTTACCCGATATTTAATGAGTAAGACCCGAAAATTTATTGTCGTATACGTACAAGTATAAATTGAACATGTTTCAATAATTTTTGTCTGTTTGTAGTCAATATCAAATTCGATGACTCGAAACTCGGTGTGATACTTTCCTCGCTTTCAGTGGGTCTGACTATAAATTCATCTTACGTTACCCGTATCTGATTTCCTAGCCAACTACCCCGCTTTATAACTATCTCTGAAGCTACTTCCGTATCGAGAAAGTTCACCGCCTAGCAGCCGTTTATAGTACTGATATACCGAAGTTGACGATCAACATATTCTCTACTTGCTCCAAAGCATGTCATGTTACTTTTACCTCGTGAGCAAATTAGTGCAACTGATTCAACCAATTACGATTAACAGGCTCCGGTTGGATCAACTAAGAATGGCATTAGCTAGTTGCAAATTTTTTGTCGGCTGGATTCATGTACTTATTTTATTTGAAGTATCTAATTATTTCTGTCAACGAACACCCGAATTGGAGGAAAAATACATAAATTTCAAATGAAATGATATTTAGTCGAATAAATTTCGGAAACACATCGAAAGGTTCGCTCGAATCATACTTGACTCGATCGCGACAAGAAACGATGTCGTTGAATTAAGAAATTCGCTTGACTAACTCATTTTGACAAACAAAATAAGGGATAAATAAGGGATAGATTGAAGTGAATGGACTCCAAGAAAATCTATTTTGTCGGTTCAAGAATTCCTTTCCCTCTGTGTGCAGGGTTTTCCGGTTCGTTAGTTTGCAAGGAAATGGTAAAAATTATTTTACCACTGGAACAAGGTCAAAACTATAGTTTTTGTCGAAATAATGTATTTAAAAATTAATTCTTACAAATTATAGAATTCCAAATTATAGAAGCTCAGATCCACTAGGTTTCTTATTTCACGTGCTCTTTCCCATTTAAATGACGTCTAACGAAGTACACTCATTCCAGTTTGTTCGTCAAATCTTCCAAAATCACTTTGTAGTACGGTTTCATAACCAGACTGGCTTCGTTGAAATATAAATAGTAACATATTTTTTGTCGTAAATCTTAGAAGATCGGTTTTAGTCCATCATTTTTAATAAAGTTGAAAAAAGTTTTGGTTCTGACAAGATCTGGTTTTTATTGATCCAACGCAGTAAAAGCTACTACAAAATTTTTAACAAATAATTTAATGATCCATCATTATTATATTCATATGAGACGGTACTCGTGATTATTTTGGAAAATTCCGAAAAGATACTAGACTAAGTACGTTTTTTCGCACGTTGTAAGAATGGGAGAAAGTCACGTGCTGTTAGGAACCTTTTATACTTGAGCTAAAAACCTTAAACTTTGAGGGAAATTTTCTCACGGTAAAAGTTAATGTTCCAGCAAGAAAAAAAAAACTTTTACTACTTCAAAACACTGTATAATATATCCGTTGCTCTGTGCTCTGTGACTTCGGAAGGTCTTGCGTGATTTCACATTTGTCTTTTTCTATTCCACATTGATGACGAATGTACGGAGTGTCCAATACGAGATTGTAAAATTGTGATAAATGAGTTGACAAAGTAAGTAACGCAAAAGGTTTTGCTAAGATATCAACGTAATCTGAGAATCCGTCTTGAAAAAAATACACTCTGGGGTTCAATAAAAATTGTCGATTGAGTGATTTCCGATGACTTTGAGTTTATTACTAATTTCAGATAATTAGTAGTGTGATTCGAAATTTTGTCATTGGTTTCAAGTAATTTTAGGTAATTCCGAATGCAATTTGCGTTTATTGGATGCACCAGAAATTTCAGAGACAGATAGCATCTCTGTTACAAATTCTCTCAATTTCGGGTCACATTGTTCGAAAGTGGAATGACAATTTTAAAAATTTTGCAGAACAGCATCGATTATCGTTTTGATATTGTTCAAACTCTGTACATCAATCGATAAAAGATCTATAGTAATCCAAGTGCTCAAGCGTGATATTTTAATATAATTGCATAAAGTGCAAGTCGACTCATGGTTGACCGATGTGTTTTTCTCAGTACAGTTTTATTTGGTTCATTTTCGCGTTTATGAAGAAAAAACGAATTCAAATCAAAAGCAACGTCGTGTATTATAACCTGTAAATCAAAAACACTCGATCACAATTAAGTGAAGTTCGTTGAACGATTTGAAGGGTGTAGCTTAACTACGTACAGCGTTAATGGTTTATCGAGCGTTTATATTTGCATTGATAATGTAAATATGTGCGAATGTAATAGCGCTAACGACGATGCAAATCAATTTATCGACGACTCGAAGCGAGTAGGGCGATATTGGCACTGCAGCAGAACTTGGCCGCATACGCGCGTTGTAATAACGAGGTTAAAAATTAAGCGGTAACGTTCGTTTGACGTGCACCCCTATACATTACTTGCACACATACGTTCTTCAGCCGTTCAAATGATATCCACATTCGTATACTCCATGTATTCGCGATTTCTATACCGGGGAAAAACTTTTGCGATTTGTCAAACCTCCTCCGCGTGCCGAGCGGGGTATAATATTTTCAAGAGTTTCTTCCGTTTTTTGCCTCACCCGGTACTCTCCTTCGCTAAAAGTTCAACGGTGTTACCAACTAAGGGATATCCGACTTTGCTTCCTTCTTTTCTTTCACTTATTCTCTTTTTTTTTTCCTTCTTCTCTGACCAATTAGCGTTAATTAGGAAGGATTCCACCGGGAGAAGGAATGAAAATTTTTCAATACGATCTACGAAGTTGAGAATGATAACTGATTGCGTATCAGAGCGGATTACAGTTCGAAAAGTATGTCTGGGCTGATTTAAATCAATCCTCTACACAACAAACTCGATAATTCTTTCATCTAACTTGGCTTTTACATGCAGGTTGGGAAAATGAGTGAGAGAATAACGGAAACACTTACCGCTGTCCAGCACCGAGTATCGGGGATTATTCGTGTCGATGGGCATCATGTCTCGGACCCAAGAGATAATGGGTCTTGGCGATCCAACAGCGGCGCAAGACAGCACTGCGCTGTGCCCGATTTCAACTACCTTAGTCGTGGGCGCCTGAGTGATCATCGGAAAACCGGGAGGCAAATTTTCCGCTGTAAGCATAAAAACGAATGTCCAAAAATTAATTGCGATAAAACGGATCCGATTCAAAGATGATAATTATTCGGTTTTGCTTCACTCGTTTTTACAAAGAGTGTAAGGTGTATCAGATGTTTCGATGATCCTACGTTTGTTACTTATATGTTTGTGGTAAAGTTCAATAACCCTTGAACATAGAAATATTTTTCCAACGGCTGCGTGGAAAGTTTGATTTTTAATACGCGTGAAGCGTGCGCAAAGTGCCCCGTTTCCGTACAGTACGGCAAAAGAACATTGGCGCATGCGCGCAAGTGAAATGCCATATTTTACACACCAGGACTTTATTTGGCGCAAGCGCACGTTGGTGCAGCTCAATTTTACGCGCTCTGTTATTGAGCGTAAGTCAATTTTTTTTTTTTTTTTCAAAGTGACCTAACGTCAATTTTCGCGCTGTCAGTGGCATCTTCGTTGCTTCTCGAATGAAACTCTCCTTCACAGGTGTCGGAAAAATAGCGTGTGTCATATTTGCGAATTGACTGTATCTGAATTGCGTGAACGTAGCACTTGTGGTTCACGCTATAAATTTTATAATCATCGGAACTCCTTGAACTTCCGCACTTGTAACACGATATACTATTTAAGCATAAGATTTAAAAAATTGTGACCGACGTTTTCCAAAATTTTCATTTTGTATTTTCATCCCTCAAATAATAATCTAAATTGCGTGAGTCAATTGATGTTTCTTCTATCTGTTACCAATTAGGTAAAAAACGAAATAAATCCTTTCTTTCCAAGCGATTGAACGAAATGTTTTGTATCTGTTATCGATAAAATAATTTCAAATGACTGAATAACGTGACATGGCGTAACATGCAAAGAGAAGGAAACAAAACTATAAGATTTGACTAACCCACAAATGAATTGTTTATAATTTCGCGCTTGCAGAATTGGACGAATGTCACGTTGAAGAGAGAGAGAGAGAGAGAAACAGAGAGAACTGGGACAGTGGATCTCCAGGGAAGGAAAAGTTAGCAAAGGCTCTGTAGGTGGATACTGGCAGTCTTTCGATTTCATGGGGGAAGTTGGCCGGGCGGAGAGGAGAGGAGATGACGGGAGAGGAGAGGAGAAGAGGGGAAAGGAGAGAAGAGTCCGACGATACGGCGATGGATACGGTACAGTGCCGAAGGAGTGGAGAGCAGGCCTCAGGATAGAATCAAAATTCAATATCTCGTATAAAACTTTTTTTTTTCCACCCCTCGCTCCCAACCCCCAGCTTTACCCTGCAGCAGCGGGTCTGAAGTAGCTCGGATATATGCAACCGCGCGATCGAGATTTAGCGAGGATATAAAGAGAGGAGATCAGCCGTTGTTTTCTTTTCTTTCCGCGTGTTACTCAAGCCCTCCGACCCCGGGTTTAATAGCGTCGCGATTCGGTTCTTCCGTGAATGTAGAAACGGAAAGAAACGTAGGAACAAAGGAAAAGGGCGGGGAAAGGGAAAAGGTAAAAAGCCTTGAAATATCCGATTCAGAGCGTCGTCGGCGAACAGTTTCCCGGCAATCCGAGGTCCTAGGAGACAAATGCAAGTTCAATGAGGCTCGGAAATAGGGTAGCGAAAAGTTGAGCCGTTGAAGAGTGCGAGCGGTGAAGCGAGGCGAGGCGTGGGCGATAACTCGAGGCGAGATTTAGAGTTGTCCGTAAAACTTTTGGTATTTATTTTTCTATTAGAATTTTCAAACTTCACTTTTCAAGTGGGTAGTTACGCAGGTATGTGTTGGCCGAGGGTTCACGACCGAGTTTTCAGATCCCCGGAAGGGTTTTAGTCGGACTCGGTTCACCGGAGCTGATAATTTATACGCGAAAGAACAGCGGTGATCTCGTCTGCTTCCTTCAACTCAACGTGATTCGATCCTGCGATCGAGGATGCGATAGTTGGATGTCGCAAGTTCACCCAGATAATTTATCAACTTATGATTATGCTGCTTTGAATTTTTTTTTATTTGACAAAAAAAGTGATTAGCGTATCGGCCCAAATGATTGTACGTTTTACTTTGATTAATTTCAATGCGATCAATAGTATTTACTTATTTTAGTCTTAGCAGTGAACGAATCATTATTTTACGTTACAATAATTGGCTTTTGGTGGATTTTCAAAGCTCTTGACTTACAGGTTTCAAATGTTGTAATCTTAACTCTTTATAAAAGAATACAAAAGTTGATCTCTGAAAGTTCGTACCGTAATTGTAATAGTCGAAAGCACAGAAAATTTTTATCTTTTTCTTTGTACGCTTATGATCAACAACTGTTGATAAGTTTATTGAAAATGAGCTTTTGAAAGTGCAAATTTACATTCGATTTACTGACTTCTTAGCGACGACTTTGGAAATTAAATAATTCTCGCAGACTAAGTACCAGGAAATAACTATCGGTAGAGGTTTCGAAAATCTGTGCAGAAATAAAAGAACCTACTGGATCAGCAAGGAAAGTGTTGACGTTTAGTAGGTCTAAGATTTTGACGCGCTAACGGGAAGTGTGCAATAAGTAATATAAAATAACGAAGGAAAAAAATTAGAAAAAAATCACTTCCCGCTTGATACGAGTGTATAACGATAAGCATTTTCGGCTCAAGAGAAAATAAATTGTTTCATTTCATCAAAGATTCATTTTACGGTTAAAGAAATATTTTTCCTCACAACCGAGTACCCTCGGAAAATTCTTTTTCTCAATTGTCTAGATTAAAACTTTTAATTTCCGGCCAGTCCACTCAGCAGATTTATTTTTTTCGAGTCATCTTACAGAGGAAATCAGGATCTCCGGCAGGGTTAAGGATACTGCACGGAGCGGTGGATGAGTACGAAAAGAAATCGGGTGCGTGGTGAAGAGTTTTGTTGAATAAAAAAATTGTCATCCTCGGCGAAATACCCGGAGGGACATATTGTGGTCAAGTGTTGCGGGTAAAAAGGCACAAAAGACAAATTCCACGGAGGTTAACGGAAGAATATCTCTCTCTCTCTCTCTCTCTCTCTCTATCCCTCTCTCTCCCTCCCTCTCTCTCTCTCTCTCTTCGAGTCGCGTCGGGCAAAGTCTGGCTCGAGAATGGCGTCGATCGCGGCTATATTCCCGGACAATAATTTCCCGGCCACCGGGTATTGTTTGGCTCCGAGTCCTGCTGGTGATTTCTATTGTCGGGTACATGGAAGCTACGGAGAGGCGAAGAGGAGCCAAAGAAGGGCGCGTAGCGAGGCGGCCGCGCAACTCCCTGACATAATTGGCATCACACAGCGGATAACGGAATGATAACAACGCGATAACGACCACAAAAGAAATCGCGGTAAAGCAAAACGAAACAATGAAAAATAATGCTGTATACCTATAGCGAATATTTTGTAAGGGATGACAGGAGCCATTCGGCTCGGATGCTGCATTGTCGCAACGAGCGAACGTCGCTAAAGGATAATGGCGGCCGATGAAACGAAATATAATAGAAAAATATGTCTCGTTTCTTCGATTTTTTTTTTTTTTCACTTCCTTTCTCCTCCTCCTCCCAACGCTTCGTTAAACTTTATTTTTTTCTCGCGCCTGCAACGTTTCTTCATCGATTTCTGTCTCGTCATATATTCTTCTCTTACAAGACTTTCATCATTTTCATTATTCAACTATTCTTGTTCCGATTAAAGTCCACGTGATTTTAAAATGAACGTTGTGTTACTTGTAACTTTTAACTCGCCATTGATTTATTGAAATAATTTGGAGGACAAAGAGAGAGAAATATGGCAGTGCGGGACTAAATGCTACCCTCTTTCAAAGTTGAAGTGAAGGGTTAAAGGGACCCTTTCAGAAAGAATGAAATGTTTATAATTCGTGGAGTGTGAATAAAGTATATCGAGGATCATAGTCTATGAATTTGTGACGTTGCAATCGACGTCGGTAAATAAAAAAATGCTACTTTTTTTTCATTATTTTTTAAATCCGGGTGGCCATTTAGTCCTCTTTTTCCCACCTACCCTACATTTCTTCTTTGTCTGAATCGACCGTCACACTCTCGATTCTATCCTTGTATTATTTATGTTCTACCAAAAGGCAGACATAACAAACAAATTTCTTTTCTTGCACGAAATTGAACAGTAATTTATATTATTAATTTCAAGTTTAACCAGTTCTAATCAGAATATGGAATACCAACTTTAGATATGTGAGCAAAATTGAAGGTATAAATCATCGGTGAAGAAACTGTATCAGTTTAAAACTATGCCTCTAAATTTGTTTTTCCTTGTCGAAATTGTTTCTCTCTGCATTTGTCTACTGAAATCTTCTTAACATTCTGACTTAGCTGTTATCTTTACGTTGTATACAGTCCTTGTTTTGAGTTTCGCCGGTACACTTGAATCTTTACATCCTTATCTCTACATCGACACGGTCGATAATGAAGCCAGATTTATACACTTCGAGAAAGAATTTGTACATTCAACGACATGTCCTTTTATGAGCTTTATTTCTTTGAAATAAGCATAGTTTATTTGACTCAAGAATCGTGAATTTGGCTCGAAAATTTCTAGTAAGTTAAATTGACTGTATAATTTCGTCGAAAAGTTTTCTTAATTGAAATAAAGTACCTCTTGAATCAATAAGAAATCTTTTGATTCAATTAAACGTTACGTTAACTTGGAACGGTTGTTTCAGCTGACTGTGTTTTCGGTTATCGATAAAATGTAATACATCATTTTCCTGTAGATTAAACTTTTGTTCACTGCAACATTTCCACGCTTCAAAATCAAACATATACGATGATCCAATGAGCTGAATACTCGTTCTGTGTATACATAGTATTTTATTGACATGACTGAATTTGTATTAGCGTAACCGATAATTTAGTTCGACTAATCACCATGAAAATTGAGTCGATAGCGGGAATGATGTTGTTTCAAATGTTTAATCGTAAGAATCGAAATGATTTTCGATAACTCAAAGTTATTCCATACAAATATGAATTTCGCCGAAACAAGTGCAGTTTAATATTAGTGTTTCTATTTCTCAGATTTACTTGTGAATTCTTTTAAAAATAATTCCAGTATCATTCATCGTCGCATTGGAGTAACTCGTAGTGATGGAGATATTACTGACACGAATAAAGAGCTCCGTATAAGACAGTGAAAATTGCCATATTCTCAAAGAGTTAGCTTTGTGTGGTAGTTATAAGAGCGTTGTACGACTGGTAATGTAAGCGTCCCCGATTCAAGTCCCTCCGTATGATGTAAAATTACGTATGATAATTAAACATAAACTTATATTTGTCGGATTTGTTTAACCAATAGGCATATAATGGAGTTTGTGGTTCGTTGAAAAGTTTTATTAATATCAAATTTATCGGTTTACTAAATTTAACGGTGTATATAGAATGTAAACAGTAATACTATAGAGTATTAGGCTTCGCTTTGGAGCAGCGTTTGGTTTCAATGTATACAAGCGACTGACTTACTAGATCAACTTTTGTTTTGCTCTATATTCGTTCTAGAACCTTCTAGAAGGTAGAGGAATTCGTAACGCTATATTTTGGTAGCTCCGGTACACGCGCACTTTTACTATACATTGTCCTACGACTATACGTATAGTTTAAACTGCCATGTTCCCATTTGAAATACAACGATAAATTTATCGATCAATTCGTCACAATACTTTTAGTTGTAAATGACCAGTATTACCTCTACATTGTCTGTCCCATCTATTCAACCAAGATATTTAGCTGAATTGGAAAAGCATTTCTTTCGCCGTATTCGATCGCCATAATCGGCAGAGTCAAATAAACGGTAGTTGACTCAAACAATCTTTTCTCTGAGTATGATCGCGTTCATCAGCGATTGACAACAATAGAAGAACGGTCGAAGGTAATTGAGTCGCGATTTGCAGAGCGTGTAGTTGAGTAAGAAGAAAGAAAGAAAGAAAGAAAGAAAGAAAGAAAGAAAGAAGGGAAGAAATAAAGTGGAGAGAAAAACCAACGGAAAAATAAGACAAAAAGAGCGAAGGTGAGGGAGGGGAAAAAGTAAAGTACAGGAAACAAACGACTTTGGTTACACGATGTAGAGTCGGGCGAACAAAGAGGGAAGAGAAAGCGGCGAGCGAAGAATAGGCAGAGGAACGACTATACGTATAGTCTCAACGGTTCCTGAAGCAGCAAGCAGGAACCGGAGGCACCGCAGGATTCTTTTAATGCCGGGCGCGCGCCACGCCGGCGGTCCTTCCCGGGCTTAAAAATCTTTGAAACATGAGAATCGGAAAAGCGGAATAAAAAATAGGGCCCGCCCGGCGTTGAGATATTGCCGGAGTGTCGCGGAATGTATCACGCGGTCACCGCTCCCTTCCTTACGCAAGGGCTTAACTCCATCCAGATGCCGAAGACTTGGGCCCGGCGCTACTCTGAAATATAGAAATAACAACGGCGCATATATCTACATCGTTCAAGGGTGTGAAAAAAACCTTGATATGCCCTGCCGCCATAAATCAACCCCGTATCGTCTGGTGTAACAGATATGTGTGTTTTGTTTGCACTCCGTGTCTGACGATGAGTATATGGGTTCGAATGCGAGATAACGCCATCTAAGTTTACAGATTTTTCGCAAAATACAACTTTGAAAATGATCGTTGTCGTGATTGTGCGAGTGAATGCAAATAACGACGCAGACTTGTAGGAGCTGGTAGGCGATTTATTTACAAAAGTATGTACAGAAATTTGAGAGCTATGATATGAGAGGTCGAGTACTCAGATCGAGGGGACTGGTCGACTGCTCTGCACGAAAGTTGGTTAGAGACTGTGGCATCGTATGCAAGTAGGTAGTTAGGTACACTTGGGGACAATGAATCTGAGACGGCTAATTTTTTACACTAGACAGTTACGTTGGCAGCACAGAGAAACATACAGCGCCACAGTCGGCCGAGCGCGAAACAAACTCAATCTCAATAAACGTAACGTAACCCATGACCGCCGAATCTAACCTTAGAATACCTGTCAATCTGCCAAGTCATTATTCCCGCGGTATTCTCAGATTAGATTCGGCGGTCATGGGTTATGTTACGTTTATTGAGATTGAGTTTGTTTCGCGCTCGGCCGACTGTGGCGCTGTATGTTTCTCTGTGCTGCCAACGTAACTGTCTAGTGGAAAAAATTATCCGTCACACATTCATTATCCCAAGTGTACATACGTGCCGGAAAGCAATATTAGAAAAGGATAGAAAAGTTTTTTGAAAAGAATGATAAAGAAGTCGGGAAAGCGGAACCTGGAAAAAACCTGGCTCGCCAGTTGGTCGCTAGATTTTATATGACCCTGTGACGCTGACCGAAGGCTACCCTTCCAGGTACCGCAGGATAGGGAAGAAACTCAAAAAAAGGTTTGCGGATAGGAAAGTCAAAAGTATGGAGAATGGCGAAAGCAATAGAAAGAACAGAAATATATTTACAACCATAGATTTTTTCACTTTTTTTTAAGGCCCTGCTCGAAAAATGTGTGACATGAACCTGGAGTGGGTGGGAAAATATTTAGGGTCGCTAATAATTATTGTAATATGTATTATTTATTTTTATGTGTACACCTTACGGACTTGTTAGTAGTTTATTTTCTTCTGTATCGTGGCCCGATTAATCGTTCACGAATCAACAGCAAACTGCGCGTAACAATTCCGCAGTTGGCTGTTCTCGTATTTTACCCGAAAGATTAATCGTCTCGGAGAAATTTGGATAACACTTTTTGCTATCGAAAGAGGAATCTCACATGATATTAGTATCCCTATTACGTTTTCAGTTCTGATTTTCATGAACAATGATTAATCGGACCACGATATGAAAAAAATAAACTGATAATAAGTTCCTAAGATATACACGTAAAAATAAATAAAAAATATTTCAATAATTGGTGACGACCTCTAAATATTTTCCTACCTCCTCCAGGATTTACGACAATTTTTGCTACAGTATTTGTCATAAATTTTTCGAGTAGCACCTTAAAACAAAAAGATAAAAAATTAACCACCCTAGTGTACATATATAGTGTACTATTTGCTGGAAACATCTTTGAAGCCAGGAT
This sequence comes from Neodiprion fabricii, assembly GCF_021155785.1. Classification (NCBI taxonomy): domain Eukaryota; kingdom Metazoa; phylum Arthropoda; class Insecta; order Hymenoptera; family Diprionidae; genus Neodiprion; species Neodiprion fabricii. Next base: position 24,406,892 of record NC_060240.1, read on the forward strand.
TGCGGGTGCTTCGCAGATGAAAGTGCTAATTGCTTATGTTCTTTACGGGTTCCTGTTACTCAAAAAAGCCAACGACATTGAGAATTCAAAGTATGAAGGGTAGTAGAATGAGTCGATTGGCATAAATGGAACATATTCAGATTCTGTTGCATCGTAATCATTTAACGAAACACCAACATTTTTTGAAATAACGGGGATGTTTAGACACAATTTCCGAATACTTGACTAAGTATGAAATGTTTCAGGCAGGGATGTGTTTCACCATAATTGCATTTCAGTTGCTCTAACAGAAAATTGAAATCGTACTATAACGATCATCTTCTCGAGAAGGAGGAATTAGACTCTCTTGTAGTTGTAATATAATTCCTGATGGTAGGTAAATGAACTGACAATAAATAAGTTTCAGAAAGTCTGATAACCTTTATGCACGCCACCGATTCATTTTTCGTTATGTGGTCTGAAAGATGCAGTTTTTTTTGGAAACAAATTAAACTGCGACCGTATCTGCGTTCTCGCCTTAAATTTGTAATAACATCCGACTGAAGAGGACGTGAAATTTAGCAATTGATATTCTCTCCGTCAGCTCGACGTATGCAGTTTAAACTCAAGCTGTGACAGTGTAAACATTGTCGCTTAATCATAGAGTGTAAACGAGGCGTAAGTGTCTTGGGCGGTAGACGTTCAAGATACGTGAAGGTACAACATTCTCCTGCTACCTATCCCGAGCCAGACCTGAGATTAAGTGAGGACGGGGTGAATGTGTGTAGACTAGAGCGAAATACTATCTCTGCCGGAGCGCCTTTCGATTAGCTCCAGGAAGGCAGCGGCGGCGTGGCGTCTTTCCGTTGGATTTACAGCTGGGGGGTGGTTTTAGCTACCCTTCGTAGTTGCGCGAAAGGGCATTGGGGTTAAGAGAGGAGATGCTATACATGCTGGTCGGGCTGATGGAGGGGGCGTTTCCGATATCTCGGACACGCCACCGGTCTTAGAGTGGAAAAAAAGTGTCTTTAGGCCGGGCAACGGGCCCCGAGCTGCTTAGCCGCATCGGAAGAGCGAGAAATCGTTATTCCGCTATCAGATGCTATCAGTGATCTACGGGAATCCATTTCGACCGATTTTCAACACACCAGCGATTAAAACTCGAAATTAAACCATAAAAAGTGATTTCCCTGAATTACAGTGAAATCTTGCAAGGCCAAAATACTTCTTGTGATTAGTAAACCGCAAATGTTGGGCAAGCTCCTAATAGTTTCTTTCTCCTCATCGAGTTGGTACATGTTTCATTTTACAGCGAAATCCGTGCACAAATCTACCGTGAATCTTCATTTGTGAATCGAATAATGTACACGATAAATTGATTTCCAGCATACAAGTTTATTTTTGAACGATCAGTTCACAAAATCAATTCAAAGTTGAAGTCTTAATATAAGAAAATCGTAAAAGTACGAGCGAAAAAATTTCATTGCTTCTTGTACCTCACTAGAATTACACTTCGAAAATAGCCAACTTTTTCGGATTTCCAGGCTTTGGCTCTTCTTCTTAGGGTAGCTAGAGTTTTCTCCGTATCTTTGTGCAATCAAAAACTTACAACAGAGTTTTTAGGGAAGAACCATACGGTAGTACTAAAGCGTGAAAGATTTTAGTTCGCGAGAGTTCAGACTTGATCTTCCCATCCCCAGTCCGTCATGCGGGATAGTTTGGGGAAGACGTAGAGCACGAGTTTCCGGCAGAGACTCTCCGGAGCTTTCTCGAACGTTCCAGTCGAATCAGTCAAACCAGAGAACGTGTTTGCAAACCATTACGGTACAGTTTTAAACCCCGGATACCCTCCCGTGTTTGGACTCCAGTTCTCCCGACTACTCTTCTCCCCTTCCAGGCAAACCACCCACCCTCGGATTTCGGTTGGGTTGGATGGCGAATTTGGTGCAGACCAGGTTGGGCGTGGAATGTTTCCGTATTGTTCGACAGGTCCGTGCGTGAAAAGTTGGGGTAAAAGAGACATTGACATTTCCACAGATAAAATTTTAGAAATTTTTAATTGTAATTTGTATATCTTGAAAAAATATGTCTGTATAAATATTCTGTTCTCTTGAACCGATTGCTGTTAGTCTAATTCCTACATATTTGAATTCCACGTTTACTTCATTTCACTACTGTTTCGTTTCGCGACACTACATAACTGAAACACCATAAACCTCTTCGTCCAAAAAGCTTCTGAGTCTGCCTTAAACATTGGTTTAAGATGACTTCCGGCAGTGGTGTATGGTACCGATGATCGGTAATTTGGATCAGACGACCTCACAAAGAGGTCCGAAAATATCATGACATATCTCTAGACACATAAGCTTTAAGAGTATTTAACTAGACACCGCGATGAATGCACATTGGAAACATACCAGCCACTAAGAACACCGACTGATAGACGGTGGTGCATTAATTGCGAGAAATTGGGCTGTCCTGACTCGCCCCCATTTCACGGATGATATATACTGAACGGGAAAATCAAGGCGCGGGAAATTCCTGCGTGTATGGGTAGCAAAATGCTCCTACATATGCAGGCCCAACTCGGAAACAGGGAAGAAGGGTGACACCGTTTACCGGCATCTCTTGGTCATTTATACTTCCGGCCGGACGGAACTGCGTCTGAACCAATGCGACGCCGAGGCTAGTCGAGCCGCAGCGATCACTAGTTTCCGGCGATGAAATTGGCTAGAAGTTACTCGCGTCCTCTGCCCGTGCTATCGTCTGCCAAAGTTCCAGCACCGTATCATCGAAAGTCGTTTTCCTCGCTTCTTCTAAGTAAGTTCTAACCACCTACCAACTCATCCCCGTCTGCGCATCGCTCTTAATTGGCGAAAGGGACGGCGGAAGACCGTTCGCAGTGTACCACCAATCTCTGCCCTTCTCCAACAGAAGCCGAGGTCGGCGTAATCATCACTGATGTGAAGAAAACTGATACTGCTAAGATTACATCGCTACTTGGGCGGAACTGATTCTGATACGGCACTAGCTTCAGTAAATATAGCATACATTTTTGATAGGAATTACTCACTCTGGTGTTCGCACGTCACTTGATTACATTGCGGTGAATTCGTTGTGACTGATTCAACACATTGTGCTGGTGTTGGAAGGTCCGATTCTCGCGGTGTAAACATGTTGCGAAATCAAGCCAGAATTACGCTAGCAGTATTGCACTGAGAAAAATTTTTAGTTCCGGATCCACTCCTCAACTATTTTCATTTTTTACCACAATCAAAAAATATAGTTTTAGGTAGAAAGTGAAAGTTAGTTTTCTAGCTGTTACCGGAAAGTATAGTATCCGTTACTATTCTTTCTCATTACGATCACTGTTACTATATTTTCTTGTAACTGTTGCGAAAATTTAATGCTTGGGCAAGAATAAATTGACGTAGAAGCCTTGTTTAACCAAAAAAGTAGAGTAAACCTCACAAACTGATTTCGCGTTACAATTACCAAAAAAGGATCGACAATAGCGCAAAATAGTTACGCGTACCTCGTTTTACGTAATTCCAACAATATTCAAACAGTTTTTTAACGGCACCTGTTTTACTGGATTTTCCTACTTACTATAACCAATGAAATTTTTCTCAGTGAAGGTATTTTTTTCTATTTTGACTTTAACCCCTTCGACGGCATTGACGCAATATCCCGTTGAAAAATCGATGTCTTTTTATGGGCACTAAGTTAACCCTGCCGTCGCAGGGGTTAAGCCTCCTCGCAACTCTACTCTGCATCTTTTCCTTTCCTTACCTATACTTTATACTCAGGAATCCTTGCAACCAACGTTTCCCACACACAGTATTTGCAGTTTCTCTTCCTCGCCTGCATTTTCAAAAACTTTTCCAAGAACTCCGACTTTCCACCCCTACATCCTACTACCAATCACCTCCACACGTTGTTAGACACTCGACCCAGTTCCCTTTATTTTTTTAAAAACAATCTTCAACAGGGATAAGCTGTTCAACGCCAAACGTCAACTAACTTTCATCTCTTTCAATATCAACTAATGGTCTTAGCCTTTTTTAGACTCCCCTGTAAACTATCACCATTCATCTTACATCACAATCATCACAATTCACATATTTAATAAACCAGTTATTTTTTTGTCGGTTAAATTCATCGTACGTCGAACACTATTTCTCCTGCAAATTCACACCATCCCCGTTTTAAGAAATTGTAGTAAGGAAGCTGCATAGCCGTAACGATAAGGAAGTTCTTTGTAGGTAAGGCCTTACAAATCTTGCCACCTCCCATAAATGATCGGAGCTTGTTAGGGCACTAAACCAAATATTTATGACATATCACGTACTGAAGAATATTTATAGAATATCTAATATTAATGTATATCGATAAACCGATCTGAAGTTCACAATAAACGCAGGAATAGTGCTGCACAATATATTCCAGTGATCGTGGTATGGATGGACAAAATGATCTGATCCAGATGCAGTATAGCTGCATTGACCTTGGACAGCACTTCATATCAAACAACAAAATTGAATTCTTCTTTTTAGAATACATTTTTAGAAAGGAAGATTTCAGAGGAGTTAATCACTTTATAGTATTCTCCTCAGTGGTTCATTCTTCTGGCGAAGCAACGATTGGAGAGTTGATTAATAAGGTAAGTTAGACAAGAAAAGGTAATTAAAAGATTCGGAATGGTTTTGGAAGACTTTAAATAACTTGAAAATAATTCCGTGGAACTTTACATGACTTGAAGTGACCTGACCTGCTCGCAATAAGCTTCTCACAAAGCCAAGTGAAACGGTTTATAAAACTTCGAAAGATTTCAGGTGACACAAAGTGAAATCAAACGACTGTCACGAAGGTACGCGCCGGGTTTTAAGTATGGTTAACACCATGGATGCAACAGAATCTGCAAGCTTCCTCAAAGAGACCCTCTGTGTTGATCGTAGGAAAACAGGCGCGAGTTGTTTTGCAACGAGTTCTCTGCGACTGTGCGATGCACTTCCGATGATAGATGCAGACGTTGGTTGGTTTTACACGTGTATTTGCGTAGGTAGGTAGGTAGGTACCTCCTCGTGTTTGGGGACGACGGTGTATACGAGAGATGTTTACACAGAGGTACTTAATTAATTAATGAAAGTCTCACTGGCGGAGTCAGCCTCCCCACGCGAGGATGTTTTAATCCATCTCATTTTGCACGTACCTTTCTCTCCTTCCTCCCATTTCCCTATTCTCTGGTCCGCCAGCCCCATCCCCTGCAGGTGGCCCGGTGTTTACTCGACTTTCTGTTTGATCGCGAGCTTTTTGCTGTTGCTATTGTTGCGTCATCGCCATCACCGTTGCTTTTTCAGGGCAGTTTTCGGAACGAGTCCGTTGCTGACTTTTTTGTCATCCTCCATACCTTTGTGCACGACGTGTTCTTGGGCTCAGTGCAGCGCAAAGTATAACGAGCTTTGCTAGAGTAGGTGCATTCCCAGCAGCGCCGCTCGCCTGCGGAGTGACAACTTCACTTGGCCAGTTTCGCAAGTCAGTCTGAGTTTCAGACTAACTTCGTTTATACCTGCTCAGGTGTTTCAACTGAATTGATTCGACGCCACGTCTGATTGTAAGCCAAATGCAAACGCCCCTGCGCTCTGTGGGGTTCTCGTTATTATTATACCAGGACTTGTACCAGGTTTATAACCCCCGGCCGCAAGAGACATGCACGACCCAACCAATTTCTTCGTAGGCTTCTCAAGATCCTTGATTCCAATTGCTTCGGGCGATTTCCTCTACAAGCATCGTTGCTTACCGCATGTTACCTGCGTTATTGACTTTCACACCTGGCTCACATGCTTCAGCCTTACTCTGCTACCTCCAACCTTTTCGGACCAACGACAATGTTCTTGATATTAACCTCTTTGTAAAAGGACGTATACACAGATGTTTCCATTCTTATCATAGAAATTTGTTTTGGGAATCTAGATATCTCACACACGTACCGACGCACGATTTTTCTTTTCCTTTTCTGTAGTGGGCGTCAATTTGAACTTTAAATACTTTTACAGATAACAATTGATTCTTCAAAAAAGCTAACAATAAAATTTTCATCAGGTTAATCTCTGTTATGTGTTGTCGCAGGAGGTATTATGTATTGAATAATCTACGAACTGGTTTAGACGTTAAAAAACTGCAAGTAAGATCATTATCCTTTCCGACTACATCATACCAAGTATTAAATTTCCCTTCGTGAAAATTCTTATAGTCTTATTTGTCCAACGGATAGATTCGTTTCAGGAGTATTTGTGACACTTGAACGCGAGAACTGACGCTTGTACGATCATGACAGAATCACTGAATCACGTGTAAAACGTTCGAATTTTACTGGCCTTATTTTTGTCACGAATCATTAGCGGTGTTCGGTTTAATCTGTAAAAGAGATCCCTGATCGTTACGTAACGTTATCAGGGTGTGCGGTATGGAATAGAGTAGCCTTAATACATGCGGGGCGAAACACGAAGAGCTTACAGGTTTTGCGTGCGAATGTTGAGTCCTTGAGGAGTTTCTATCGTGGTGAAGATTTCGTCGTTTATGCGCAAAGTCGGGTACACTGTATATTGTATCACCCGTTGCGCACGTCATGCACTGCACCAGGCGAACCTTTTATTGGCTGTATGCTTGTCGGGATCGATTGTTTTACGTAATCAATGTGCGTATTTCTTTATGGGTAGAACGAACAAACTATTGGCTCATCCATTATTCCCTTGACGAATTAATTTAATGGCTCAAGTTACTTCCTCGCCGGACGTGTCCATCAAATCAATTCCCTAGTTTTCGGGCCAGAAGTCACGATTCAATCGAGTTACCAATAGACGCCTATAGTCGGCGCATAGTCGTAAGAAAATTCTTAACAGGCTGAGTACCTGTACTCTAACAAATTAATCACGTTAAAACAGGCAATTTTCCGCCACCTTGTGTCTCTGGCTGAACTGACTCCATTAAACATTTGCCCTCTGCATTTGATCCGAGTTTTGTTCAACAGCTTCATTACGAATGTTCACCAAATGTGTCGTGACACTTGAAATAAAATTCACAGGGTTGTTTTGGAGTGGGGAAGAACTATAACCGAAATTATGTAAAACTTTGTCACGAACACAGTTCGCGTGATGCACGAATATTTGATGGCTGAATTTTTACACAGTTGAGGATTGGGAATTCATGATCAACACAGAGGGTTTATGGTACATTATGAATTTTACTTGAACGATGAATTTATTAAATCAGTGTTAAAGATGTAACAATAGAAATCATTGTATACGATGATATACTTTTTATTTTTTAATTATTCATGTTTGATCGATAAGGAACGAGAATCAATATTCCAGAATTTTTTTAGTCAATCAAGTAGTGATTTCAAAAAAAAAATACGTATAAAAATCACGTTGGCAATTTTTAAGCTGTTCTCTGGAATTTTTGGACTTTTTAGAGACTTAAGAGTTCAGTCTGATGTAACACAGCATGCACGTTCAACTGTTTTACATATAACCTCAGAGGTCAAAGAAAAGTGCTTTTGGTAGTAAAGTGATGTAAAAGTGGTGCTGTATACTGAAAATACGGTTAAAGAGGTGAACGTGCAATGATATCAAATTCTCGTATGTCGTGCAGTTAGTGATCGAGTCGCAAAAAAATCATTGGTGTTATGTAACACTCATTTTAGGCATTTTGATATTTGTGTTTTTTTTACCATCAAGCTTATTACTATAACACAGTGAGGGGAAACTGACGCCTTACAACGGAGTATATTTTTCGTATTTTCAGAGTGTAAAAACAGTCAAAACATTCGGCATAAATTTCGTACTAATTATATGGCTGTGTTCTGCGATGGAAAAATAGTTTTGCTTACAAGATTCGTCGATTTACGAAGATCACATTGCAGGTACCAATTCCCGAAAGAAATTATGATTTTTACATCACCATTTGAATATCTGAATTGTATAGAGAGAAGAGCATTATGTATTCCGAAAGTTGAATATTTGTTTCTTATAATTTCACATTTTAGTAATTTGTCAGTCGTTTCAGTTTCAGATATTCTCAACTACAAATGAATCTGAATTCGTGATAGGTGTATATTATTTCAAGCTGAGCAGTTTAGACGTAAGCTTCTAACCTCTAATCCCCACTCAACAAGGTAATATATATGTATATGTATATATATACATATTGAATTTAACGTGGCGTTTCGACGCTTGCGTTACAAAACTGTTTCCCGAATCTGCCTCTCTCCGCCGTCCCTCCGCATCAACTGATCGCGAAATTTGGTGGAAATAACCGACTAGCAACGAGGACTGACCAGATTCGCTCAAAATTTCAATGGTGGGGGGTGTCCTCTTATTGGAGCATCGGCCGTTTCGCCTAGTGACCACGAGTGTCGCTGCTGTCGAGGGATTCAGGCTGAGTGAGAGAGACGGAAACAGATTTCAAAACCATGGATAGGCAACATCCTGCTTCCATCTCTCTCGTACAGCGTGAATCCCTCGATAGCAGCAACACTCGTGGTCACTAGGCGAAACGGTCGGTGCTTCAATAAGAGGACATAGTCCCATCACCAGATTTCAAACCTGTATGTAAGACCGTGACCGGACCCGTCTTCACCGGCTTATCTAAGAGTTGCGCAAACGACGAAATTACGACGTAGCCTCAAGTTCTATGTTAGCGACAATACAGAAGGTGCGCGACGAATTGCGCGATCAACGGATATGATTCAGAATCGATTGTCACGAATTCTGGCAAGTACGTGACGTCACTGAACGGATGGCGCAAAGGGGTCCGCGTTGAGGTAAGGTCCCTAGATTAGACAGGTCAAGACACGCGTGTTCCAGTTTTCCTCACTATAACGCGGGCAAAAATGTTCTATGCGCGTTCGCCCAAAAAATATCAAATTTACATTACCGCATTAAGCAGTTTTAACCAATCTTGCTCAATTTTTTGAGGTTAAGCATTAACGAGTTGCGCCCTTAGTGTCCTGACGTTCACGAAATAAATAGAAGAACGTATATATTTTGAGGTTAATCATTGTGACAGGTCAGGAATCAGAACCACACCGAGTGCTTTCCATTTAGAGCACAGTGTGACACAGTGTACAAATTTCTATTGTAAGCGGTCAATCCGGGCAAAGGAATAGACCAGAAATGTTTACACCGTGTCATATTGTGCTCTAAACGGAAAGCATCCATTGTCATACGAAACTTTTGGCGCATTCTCACTAATTTTTTTGCCCACGCGTGTCTTGACCTGTCTAATCTAGGGACCTTGCGTTCAAGTAGTACGGAGAAAGATTCGAAACTCTTCCTCGTTACGTTATCGATGGTAGACTGTTTGTTAAGAAACAGAAATTTTTTATAGTTCAAATTTTGGCAGTGAGTCTACCACGTAGAATACGTCACACGAGTAGATTGCGAAGAATTTCGCCGTCTGAAGGATTCCGTTGTTTTGACTGAAAGGCGGTAATGAGATCGATTATACTTCTCGTGGTGGACTTTTGGAGCATATTTGGTTCTTTTTGAACTCCAGAGATTCAATACCGTTCTCCGACGTGTGACCGTAGCTCAGTTTTTGTTCGCGAGTCCAAGTTCCGACTCGGAGTACTATTTATCTCTTCTTTTGTTATTATCGAGACTTAATGTGTCTCGGAGGTTAGTTTTTTTGCGAGAATCGCGAGTCACCTCTCGTATAATTTAGGGAACCGTAAAAGTAGCGTCGTTGTAGAGTTTTTCGTGCTATCTTGAATCTCTTTTGATTTATCTTCAAGTTCGTTTACGCAATTAGCAACTTGCATTAGGTCTTGAGTTATAGACTTTGAGAGATATCAGCAGCGTAAATTTCCTAAGTTGGCTTATTTCTTTGTGATTTTAGTTGCGATTACGTTAGATTTTAAGTTCTTTTGTTATTATTTCGGTAAGTCATGTAATTTTGCTCGTGATTGCGCTAATAATATTGTAATTTTTTATTCCTCTGTTATTTATTTCATAAATTTCGATTGTAAATGGTTGATTTTGGAAATTTCAATTACAGCGCAAGTACGTTAAATTTATTTCCCCGTATTTTCTCTGTCTTATTCTCTGTTTTCCGCAAATCGTCCCACCCTCTCTCCACAACATCGTGTTAGCCGGAGCTGTCGCAAAAGAGCCGATTGACCAGTAGCGTATTGAAAAATCGGTGTGGCAATACACCTGGCAGTGGTTTCCACAAGTCACTACGACAAATACTGAAAATGATATTTAGGGTCCGATGTACACGTCTGAATCCGACGCGTAGCATAACTCACTGAGAGAAATTTTTAATTCCGGTTACCGCTCAGTCTTTAACTATGTTCATTTTTACCGCAATCGAAGAATATAGTTCCAGGTGCAAAATGAAAATTAGTTTTGTAGCCGTTACCAGAAAGTCTAGTATCCGTTACTATTCTTTCCCATTACGATCACTGTTATTATATTTTCTTGTAACTGTTGCGAAAATTTAATGCTTGTGCAACAATAAATTGACGCCTTATTTAACTAAAAAAGTAGAGTAAACCGAAAAAACTAATTTTGCGTTGCAATAAGCAAAAAAGGATCAACAATAGCGCAAAATGCTTATGCGTACCTCGTTTTTCATAATTCCAACAGTATTCAAACAGTTTTTTTAACGATACCTGTTTTACCGAATTTTTCTAGTTACTATAACGAATGAAATTTTTCTCAGTGCTCGCAAGTACCCGTCAAATCCCCATGCGTAGGTACGTTTCGAGTACTGAAAGTTTTTTTCAACTCACGTTCAATATTGCTCCTCGTTGTTAATGCGATTTGATGGCTCACTAATGAAAATTCGGGCATATTGCGACCATGAGATGGAGAATTTTGGATTGCCCGAGTTTGTTGTATCGTTTTCTCTTTTTCCGCTTCTTCATTTGTTCATTTCGCCATTTTGGTTCGCCAGCTTTAACCATGATTAAGACTTATGTCAGACTTTAGTTTTGCCGTAAAGCATCAAGATATTAAACCACCCACTTCCGGTTCCCGATACCGCAGGCAGGTGCGATGCTAAAATTGATAGGAATGGCACCGGAGACTGCAGAAACGTGGCGTTAGCGTCCGGCTAATTTGCCGGCTCTGGCCATTCCATTCATTTGTTTCGAGGTAATTTAGTGGGAAAATACCCGAAATACCGGATGTTCATTAGTTGCGCAGCCTAGTTGCCGCGCAAGCACATATGCTGAGGTCCACTGCCTAATACTACTAATAGGGGTTCGGTAGGTATTTTCTATTATATTATAATACAATGTGTAACCTAGGAAACGAATTTCATTACGTAACCGGCTAATTAATTTATGGTTGAGATATTTTGCCGCCACGCCTGTTTAGCGATCCGTTAAATTAACCGTACTCGGCCAATAATAATCTCCCGTGCAACGTTGATTAGCCATGGGGCCTCGTTCCTGGTCATTAAATCATCAAGACTTCACTGCACATTGCAATTGTCATTTTAAATACGAATTTTTTATATATTTTTTTCCACTATACATATACACCGCTGAATCGCCTGCATTTGCGCTGGTACGAAATCGCACAAAATGCTAACAATGCGGAACGAAATTGTACGAATTACTGCAGTCCGACATGTTAAATGTATTTCAAAGATACGGAATTTTTATTAGAATCCACCAGTTCACGAAGCTTCTACAGATCTGAGAAGAAAAAAAAATATATGAAACGTAATGCTTAATTACGTGAATTCTAGGTCTTGACATCCGTTGGTTCGAACAGCTCGGAAGTTTTCTGCGCATCAACTTTTCACTCTCTGAAAATAAATTAAAATCCTTTTTTTCCGTAAACATCAGTCAACTTACACGATGGACTCTCCGTGAACTCGGTCACTTTTTTCACTCTCGTACATATTTCGATTTGCACCCTTTGATTTTGTCTGTAAAGTTTTTCCTTAGATTAACAGATCTTGAAAAAGGTCAATCTGGCAAGATTTTCCTCGATTCGCGGTAAATTCCAGATATATTCACAGAATTGCATGTCCGGGATTTCGAACGATGGCTGAGCCACTCGATTGTTGGTTGATCCTATTTGGCGACGCGTTACGGATCGTTGGTCATATTCATTTGAGGATCGTTAGGTGAAAATGCACGAAGAACGGGTAAACAGGTGGTGAAAGAATCTGGCAAGATTTTCCTCGATTCGCGGTAAATTCCAGATATATTCACAGAATTGCATGTCCGGGATTTCGAACGATGGCTGAGCCACTCGATTGTTGGTTGATCCTATTTGGCGACGCGTTACGGATCGTTGGTCATATTCATTTGAGGATCGTTAGGTGAAAATGCACGAAGAACGGGTAAACAGGTGGTGAAACGTGACGACGTATGTTCGCTTTTCACGAAATTTCTACTATTTAGCGAACGTATTATAGAAGGGGCGACGGTGCCTCGGGATCCACGTACAGAGGGTTTGGTGTTAATGAAATTCGCAGGTCATAGCTTCGGAGGCCCCAGGAGGAATCTGGAGCCCGGATGCTGGGGTGGACCGAGCCGAACTGGAGTGGCGATAACACAGTCACTTGTTTCATTCCGTCCTATTATAGCGATGGACTTGAGGCCAAGCAAGTCTGCCGGGCCCCGAGGGGCGTTTGGTGGTGGCTGTTAACACTAAACTGCAGATTTGTCGAGCGAACTAATCAAAGACTTTTGTTTGTTAATAAATACCGGTGGAAATGGCAGCGTTTCGCGAATAATAAAGCGAACCACGGGCCGGAAGTTATATACTCTGCGTGTTTATACTTTGAGTAAACAGAAACGGTAACAAGATGACGACGACTGCGAAGCTCCGGCTCTAACTTCACCTCGGTTCACCGACTCATTCCGGCTTTCTCGTCAATGTAGCCACCGGCGATCAAAGGGCCCTTCGACCACCGATGCTGCCTCTTCACCTGACTTTTCTAAGGGTCCTTCTACCTCGACGCAGAGGAGTCAACCCCGCAACTAAACGTCAGCTAAGGTTGCGACTACGTCTAGCTAGATACCCAGTGGTGGGTTCGTGACGACGACCAAGAAGCTACTTGTTAGTTTGATTCGTGACGAGTCTGGATACAAGCCAAATCTGGACAATATGAATCCAATAAGTTGTATCTTACGTTGTTTAGAAGCTATATTATCGATGACTGAAACGACTTCATCGTGATATCCTTTTTGAATATAATTATTAAATTGCAAGAGCCTCTGCAGACGAACAAGTGCGTTTCACACTCCAGGACAATCACTTTTAACCGAGTTGCCTCCGGTTGTGAGTTTTATCCAACTGTACTTTAGAGTGTGAATAAACGGACGTGGAAAAACTCAAGGATTGAAAAATCCCTTCTATATGCAAAAATCAGATCTACAAGTGCAAGAATTATTTTTGAGTTCGGGTTGTACAAAGCTCAAGTAAAATTTTAACAATATTGGTACATCTTATCTTAAATGCTAGTAGAAACATTACCAAGCCCTTGAAAAGACGGTAACATAAAGATGGAGATAGGTTTTCGGAATAAGATTTTATACATTTACATTCTAATATATTTCTTCGAACCGGATTCGTTGTTACAAAGAATTCATTGGAAAAATTAGTGCAGTAAGATATTGAGGTCAAATTTAAGTAGAAATAAAATATTACTTTCAATTCTGCATTAATGCCAGTTTTTACTCAACGTCGCGACAATTTTTGCTTCTAGAAGTTGTAGAATATTTTGTAATTTGCACCGTGAAACAACTTATTGAATTTTAGAGGTTCACGTATAGAGTCTCTAGGGTAAAGGCGCAGCCAATAATACAATTTCTAATTGAAGTAAGAAGTAGAAAAAAGATTCGGTGTAACTCTCATCTTTTGAGAAGGGACGCTAGGAACACAACAGAAATATGGTAAAAAATTGAGGAAAATTGAAATCTACCAAAAATTACCGCTTACTTCTATACTCAGCTGTTATTTTGCTCTGCTTAGCTCACTCAGTCCTAGTTCGCTTTGCTTTACTCCCTTTTGGCGTCGTGTTGCCCTTGTTATCATTATACCAGTTATTATTATCTCATAAAGTCTCGTTACCCGCTGATACAATAAAGCCATTATACGGTCGGGATTAGTTCGCAAACAATCTCCACGTCTATCGCGCCGGACCGCGAATTCTCTCTCCGTTTCTTTCTCTCTCTCTCTCTCTCTCTCTCTCACGTTTCCTATATCGAGGTACAGCTACTCTTACCAACGCAAGCGTAAAACTTTCCTGGATGTCTATTAAGCCGGCGTGGCATTCTGCGGCTTAAGTCGGGTATATGAAAGTGTCTAAAACGTTCATAAAATTATGCGAATTAAGAAAAAAGCGGTGTCAGTGTTTTATTGTTAGCGAGAGTCGTGGTCTGATGAGGTAGCTCACTGTAAATAATCGAATTTTTGAAACCAATTGAGAGCATGACGAAATATAAATGTAAACGAGTTGATTATTAGCTGGCAATTTTCTCAAGTGCAGATCTACAATTTAACTTATCGCGTAAAAAGCCCTAGGAATGAACGCTCAATAAATTGTCAATCGATAAAATATACGACAGCTGAAATAAAGGATGGCGAAACTCATTTGGAAGTGTCATAAAAATGTAAGTACGTACGGAGCGATACAATTATGATGAGCAAAAGACAAGAGGCAAACGTTGAAACTATTATGGCTGATTGGAACATTGGTCGACTCGAAGAGCAAGCAATGTACCGAACAACTTATTCAGCGTCGAACGATTTCGATTGATAGAAGTTTCCTCTATACTACCTACGTAACTTTGGTCGCTAAAAGCTCCGGGGCATTATGCTGTTCGCAGCGTTATCGTGGTCGCAAGCAAATAGTCGAGAGAATATCGAAAAGACAATACAATACACGTGGGTCGAATGCTGGGTAGGCTAATGGTTCCATTTATTTTCAAGCAAGTTCATATCCATTCGCATCCATGATGGTTTGTTGTTCAAAAAGGGCAGAAATTTCGGAAATATCCCTCTGCAGAGTATACATACACATTCAGAATTAACCACCACTCAGCCAATTACGTACAACGATTATTATAGGAAAGGGTTGAAGGTTTAAAACAGTTACACTATCGACAATTAATTTCTATTTTTTTGTATGATTGCCCAAGTACTGATTGATAACGGTACAAAATTGTACAGTTGATGGAAAAATAAAAAATTAAAGAATTCTGGCAGAGTTACGACGAGAATCAAAATAAAAAATTGGAGCTAAGTATAAGAACAATTTGACAAAATTTTAGGGATCAAGTTTGATTACGTTCGGATAGTTTGTGAGTCTGAACGTTTGGCTATAAAGTAAATATCAAATAAAAACGTAGAAAGTGTAAAAAATGCATTATTTTTGAAACATTGTTAATTTTGAGTGTCAACCCTGAAAAAAATTAACCTCAACAATAGTATCAAAGAGCGTCGATTGCTAAACAGTTTTTAGATCCTGAAAATGAATCAAACGACTTTGTGTATAAATTGTTTAATCTGAAAATGGATTTAAAAAATCAGATTAGGTAGCCGTCAAAATATGTACTACACGTGGTAGCCACCAGGAAGTGTATTGGAAAAAAAAAGGAAAACCAGTTGACTCGAGAAAAGTATTTGCAATTTGGATCAGATATTGCACTCACCTCTGTTTCATTAATATCATTTTAAGAAAGTTTCAACGGCGTTACATAGCTAGTCAAAATTCGGTTGCGTTGCGTGGCTGACTAGAGTATTAGGTGTTTCAGATTTTAGCAACGTCGCGTTATTGTGAAAGCTTTGTATATTCACTCCATACTCTTCCAAGATCTGTCATACATGAAATCAATTTTTTTAAATTTATAACCGAAAAGTAACTCTAATACAGTAATTTTATGTTTTACGCATGTGTCGCGCTGTTGCCACGTCACAACGTGTTACGGCCTGCACAGCTGGATACAACCTCAGACATGTATACATTTTTAAAAATAATTTTTCCCAATATCATGTGAGTGGTGAATATTTCTGGTTTTATCAATTATTATTAGACTTGCTTCTACTGCCTCAAAAAATTTCTATAATACTTTAATGTCACTTCATTACAAATTTAATCGATAACTTCAATTCTCGTCCATTCCTCCATAAGAATACGTGTAGAATGTTTATTTTATAAACAATCCCGTCAATCGATACGAAATTTTAATCTGGTCATCGAATTGCATAAATCCATTGAATCGTCAAATTTAATCGAGAATTGATTTTTAATTCTCGTATGGTTAAAACTCCGCCAAGTGACGATACTGGTATACCTTCCGAATAATCGTTTTTAAGGTAGGTATATAAATACTTCAACCCAGCAACTTTGCAGTGAAATTCAAGCGTTTGAGTTACGAAGCTTTTGATAAATTCAGTAAACGACCGTTATAAGTGTGGTCAGAACTCGAGAAGATCTTAGGCGCTCCGCGTGTGTCGTGCAAAGCGTCCCTAATACGTCAGTAAAGGTATACCTGAACACGGTGACAGGCATACGACCATATGGTAATGGTAAAGAAACGTTTTCAATTTTTTCGCTCCAAGTCTTCCAGCGCCGCGTTTCGCCGCCAGGCTCGCATATTTTTATGGGATGAAAACATCGCATTCCTCGTCTTCTCGCAGGGGAAAGGAGGCGCAGGGGTTGGCGGCGGAGGCTAGAAACACTTCGCCCGCTTTATTATTCATGAACCTGGAGCGGACGTTGCGTATAGTGGTGGTAAGGCGTGTTTCCCTATGACGTCACTTAGTGCCGGTGCACCGCACCCAGCAGATATCTAACGCTATACCCGGTGAACTATGCCGGTGCATTACTGCTGCTTGTCTCACGGCGCAACTCCGTCGGAGCCTCGGCTCGTCTTGTCTTTTGCTTCGCCTTTCCCTGCATCCTCTTCCGTAGCCGGATCCTGATGCGGCAGGTGCATTAGCCGCAAGCACCCGGGAGGAACTGTCACGGGAATATCGAGAGAAGAGAGAAAGTTTTTACCTTCGGTTTGGTTGCAGGTAGAGGAGCTCCGAGTGCAGGGCGAAGCCCGTCGAGGTGCGGAATTGGCCGGGTCGAATAGAGGGGCACGGAAAGTCTGTGAAGGATATTTTGAAAAGCGCGGGTACAAGCTCGGGAACCGCTTCCAGTTTCGCTTTTATCCCCAGCCCATTACCAAGCTTGGTAACGCGTCCTAGAACGGAGGCAACGAAGTGAGCTCAGCCACTGCAGGCACCGTGGACCGGCGGAAAAAGACGCCTGTACTAAACCGCCCTGCTTTACGATCCGCGGCCTCTCGCTCGATGTTGGTGCCAAGCTACGTTTTAGCGCTCAACGCCAAGGGCGCAAAGCCCAGGGACACGGCCGATGAGCTTGCAAGCTACGCCGGACCGCCACCTGGTTGTAGAATTCTGCAAGGGTTTCAGCCCCTCTCCTCCTCCTCTTCCGCGTAAAGTGGGACAGATTACTGCAGAATATTCATCATTGAGATCGGGTATAGCGAAGACCATGACAGCTACGGAAATACTATGTCAAATACTCGACTGCCACCGTACGCTACTCTATTCAACGACACTCGACCGAGGGAAACCGTATCGTGTTCTGAAACGCAATGGAGTTTTGCTCTACTTTTGTTCGTATGGGAAACGTTTTAGCTCACCGCGTCGGCTAATGAAACGAGCGTGAAACAGGAAAAATGCATGAAACATATGTGTTAAAAAGCGGACTTGATAAGGATGAATCTCGGTTGATGGATACCATTTATATTGTTCAATTTTTACAGCATATCGTTGGTCCAGTTACAATGGACTATATGGCTCATTTGAACAAATAACAAAGTCTTCTCAATCCGTGAAAATAACTGTTTCACTTGGCTTTTCAGTTAGATCGAATATGAACATAAAATGATAGGTGGAATGATTAAGGATCAGATTACAAGCAACAAGCTTTTAATCTGTCGAAAAAACGTATATCCCATATATAGGGGAGATGCGACCAATTTCGACAAAACAATTTTTTTGTCCTTGGCCTAAAAATACATTTCAAGCGTTGTCGATATTTTTTGAAATCCTATTTTATTGTACAGGGATCTCATTTTGCCCGCTTCTCTCTTATAAATGAATGTTAGAAAATTCATTTCCGAGTAAAACGAGCCGTAGTTTGCCAGAGGGAGAAGTAGACTATGAGTAAAAGGAAAAAAAAGGGAAAAAAAGAAACCGCACTAATCGCGGAGAAGGAAAATGAGATTAAGTCTCTGCTGCTTACAGGAGTTTTTTTCCATGTGATAATTCTATTCTAGTCACAGCCGATGACTGCGAGGCGGGGAAGAGGTTTCGTATTAATTAGTCCTTGATTGAAAAAACTATTATGAGTTTGCCAGGTAGGAGCGAGGTTCAGAATAGATATACGGGTTCAGTACTGAACTGGAGTCAGTCTAGGTTAGAGCAAACGATGATAGAAGGCAACCAGACGTGAAGCGTCGAGACGGGGAGGTGGCGAGGATATTAAAGAGGTACCTTAACAAAAGGTTCCGTAAAAGGGAATGCCTATTTGTACTTCTTCGTCCCTGAAAACGGGCGGCGGAGTGAGCGCGCTCTTTACACTGCGAAAAGAGCCTATTTTCATTCTACTTACACCGTTGCTCTATATTACGTAACTATAGAGAAGCTCCCAATTTGCTGGATTGGTGACCTGAAATGTTTTTCTTTACTAGCTTTTGCTTTTGGGAAGCAGAGCTACGCCATCGTGAGTTTTTTTAGAGGTAAAAAGTATCAAGTTTTGGTGTCAGAGACAAGATACATCATCGGGTGATAGGAACGTTTAGAAGCGACTTACCATTGACCAGAAGTTGAAATTTATCACAACCAACCTGTCTAACCGGACACAAATTGGTCCAGGTCCTTGTTAAGAAACCAAAGATCAACGCATACGCACGAAATTGAAACATTTGAAATATAACAGAATTCTGGAAATTCAGCAGAATCCCGTAACATTTTCATGCTAAAGCTAAGAATACTTAGCAGTATTCAAAAAATTCATGTAGGTATTTTCGTCTGACAGTGAGGTTGTGTGCAATATGCACTCCTTGCTCGTGACTGCGAGTCGCTGAAGTGAAAAGATGATGGAATATGGACATTCCTCGAAATCTCCACTCACAGAATTCTATGCTCACGATGTAAGACTCTACTCTACGTGAGATGAGTAATGTGCCTTCTAGGACCCACACCACCATTATGATTATCGCACAGAGATCCGCACGCTCTGTGAAATAAGACTGAATGAGTATGATGGTATGTTGCTGCGATACGAGTGCAAACAATCATCCACGACACCGTGCATAATTAACGTTTTTGTATTTTCATTATGTGGTGTCGAGGTTCGAAAGCACTCGAGTGCTTGGGCACCAGACCTTCACATTCTTCAGTGTCTGGTCCTCTGACACTGTCGTAAGATTTTTAACGCTCACTTTGTCATCGGATGATTTCACCGTCATTTTATCGATAAATTACTGTAGTACAAAAACTTGACCAATTCTTATTAGTCGACACAGTAACGAGGTCAAGAAAGATGTATAAAGATTGACGATACCAATCCACGAAACAATGATTGAGAATTACTACAGTCGGACTACTGAAGAAGTGAAAAACATTAAATTCGATCAGACGTACGAAAGATCTGACCAGCTCGCTGCGCTACGTTGAAATTTTACGTTGAGAAACCGCGGATGGGTGGAATGGTGAGTCCACTGAGTTGCTCGACACGTAAGAGGACTAAAGTACAAACAGCAGTGGGTGGTTAAACATCTAACGATAAGTAGAGACTGCGAACGTGGGTTTACAATCAAGCTAGACGATAAAGAAACAAAATGAAAAGGAGAAGAAGTGCGCGATTACGGGGTGATGAAAATTCCGGTAACAATGGCCGATCGTGGTCTCGAAGAACGAGCACGTTTCGTATGGTACGCGGGATACCTACGCGTTAATTTATTCCCACTCGGGTGGCGATCGAGTCGGTGCGATTGCCGGGCTCCATCTCCACGGCTTCAAACAATCTCCGCCAATTTTGGGACGAAATTTGATTATACATACCTGGTTCTACCCCACCCGCTGTAAACTGGATTCGTAAAATTAATTATCAGGGTGGTAGAGCGCGGAGACGTGGCCGAGGTAGGCGTACCAATGGTGGGATGGAAGTTATACGAGATAGGGGTGAATCCCTTACTACGCTACGACTGTTCGCCGGGATTCACAGTCCCATTCCTCTCCCCTTGCAGGAAGGGACCCGGTACCACAATCAGCGAAAACGTCTCAGTCCTTCTCGACGTCAGTTTTATCCGCCAACTCCAACGGATTTGAGATTTTTCAAATTTTTCACATTACTTGTGTTATTTTTCCGTTTCCAAGACTCGGTGCATGATTGATGCGTTCATTTTTGTTGATTCAGGGAATATTTGTTAAAAACAACTTTTTTTTTAAATCACCGGAAAACGGAACCAAGGAAAGAATACTTCTTAAAAGATTTCGATAATGGTTCTATGTGTGCTGAACAAATATTCCATTTAATTTTCTGCAATGAACGTGTTAATTAACGCAAGAAACCTTTCGCAGAAGATTTCTCGCACAATAGTCGCAAAGTTTTTGTGCATCTACACTTTCATCGGAGATGATGGAATTTTTCTTTACAGTACACAAATTACCGTAATCAAAATTTTTTAGGATGCAATTTTTTATTACATGTTTCTTTAGGTATTTCATGAACTGTAAAGGCATTTTTACCAAGATTTCGTTAACCCCCCCCTCCTGAAACAGAAATTTTTCTCGGCGTTTCAAGAACGGTAAATGAGCGATAATTTACTGTCCGCCTGAAATAAACTATTCTTGTCCGACCCCTCTGAAAACGCGTCATTTCATGCATGTAAAGCAGGCGCAAAGTAGCGCGTTTCAGGCCAATTTCAGCAGATTGATTTTTTGCGTGGTCCGCGATATAACGAAAATAACCATGTCGATAATAATGAAACTCGGCATTGTGTAATGGAAACGGGTTGTGTAAGATGTTTCATGGAATTGGGGATGAGATGATAAATCCGAGCATAAACCGAGATATTTGCGGCTTCGAAATTATTGTTTCTAATTTGAGTCAACGCTTAAATTCTCTTGAATTTGGTTTTGTTATGCTGTGGAGTAAATTGCGATCTTTGGATGAGTAGTCAACCTTGTCTGGTCTGTAATCATAGCAATGTGGTTACAAAAATGGTGAAAAAGTTATTTTCGCTTGATTCAAATAGAGCTTTATCACAATTGCAACACGATGTGATGTCAGCGTTGGCAAAATTGGATTCAGCATAAAAAACAATAAAACACTAAAATAAGTTAAAAAAGTTAAATTGAGAAAAATTTCATTTGTTACAGTAACTAGAAAAATTCGGTAAAATAGGTACTGTTAAAAATATTGTTTGAATATTGTTGGAATTATGAAAAACGAGGTACGCGTAACTTTCTGGTAACAGCTGCAAAACTAATTTTCATTTCGTGCGTAGAACTATATTTTTCGATTCTGGTAAAAAGTGAAAATATTTGAGGACTGATCATTAACCGGAACTAAAAATTTTTCTCAGTGTATTAACAAATCGAAGAAAAGTTCGAGCTCTTGACGTTCGGGAGGAACGTTAGACCGTGTAAGCTTTAAAAACGTCTTTTCTGGTTTCGTGTTCCGCGGATGATAAGGCTGGCCAAGTCCCAGGGTCTGGGAGTCGGCAAACAATCGAATCGGGCTGTTGTTGTGGTCGGGTAGGACCAGCTCGCTGGTCGCTTTGTGAACGGTAACCGTGTTACCGTGCACTTTGCCGCGATAACTCTATTTCACCCCCTCGCACCCGACACCCTTCTATTCCCCAACTCACCTACCCCCCTTCCTCTCTCCGGCACGGTTATACCGCGTCTCGCCTGTGCCTTGGTTCCCAAGATATTGCCAACCAAACTAGCCAATATGCGCGCTCCCGCAGCGCCAAGTGCCATGGCGCGCTATAACGCGACCCCACACTCTGCGTACCCTGTACAAAGGTATAGTACACCACGACACATAACCGGGCGGTTTACTCGAGAAAGCGACTATGCCAGTGGTAATTATCGTCTCATAACATGTCGCGTTTTTTCCTTTTCCGATTCCTCCGATCGACGTATCGAGTCCCTAACGGGAAAAGTCTCACGCTGGCGGATCGTTTGGCTGATAGACAGGAAACGTGTAACCGTTTTAACGGAGTCCGTATTCAGGCTGCGTTGATTTATCATAGGATCAGGTGAAATTATCACGTCGACCTGGAACACGCGCGCCTCCATAGATCATATCGTTTGGTTTCCTGACCGCTTCCCCCTTCCCGCTTCCCTATTCCCTATTCTCATCCCTCCGTTTTACCTCTCTTCTCTCTCTTCTCTCTCTCTTTCGCCCGGTAACTCTCTCCAGCAACGGCAAGAGAGCAGTTGGGTCCGGTAGTTGCTTATATTACCATACGAATGGGCGATCGATCCAAGAGAGAACCTGCACACCACTAGACGCGGGAGCCAAGGTTGAGCTGCATCCACCGAACCACGAATTGCACCGCGTACTTGCTGCAGCTTGCGGATTGTCCCGAGCGTTAATCATTATTATTGGCATCGCTAACGCTGCCAACGCGATTCTGCAATTGCTTGCCAACCAATTCTCCAGATCGTACAGCCATCTGCCAATTTCGTCCAATCTTAAAAGCCCCGAGGAAGACGATCTACCTCCGTGAACGATATCTTTCAACGTCACCACTCAACAGTTCGAGATGCAGCTGAGGTCGTGAATGACGGTGGAGCGGTAGAAAGATTCAATCAGGTATCGAGAGATGGTGCGGTGAAAGTAATCCAAGGGTGAATAATATCTAGATCACTGATAGCGCGTGATACCGCTATTCAAGATTGCCGGTACATCGTCTAGCATCCTTTATAATCCTTCGAGGATAAGAGAGCGGCGAATAAGGGTAGGTGGGTATTATTCATTCCTGAATTTGCTTGGGCGACGAGTCGAGAAGCGAGAAATCAATTCACTCTCGTTCCTGAAACTTCGACGTCTACTTGTTTTTTCATCTTTGTTCAACGATCTGGGAGCTTGGGTCGACTGGTCAGTGGGAAGAGTGAGAGAGAATGCGCCGAGGGATGGGTAAAAATGAAAGGAACCGGGAGCAAGGGAGATAAAATAGAATCTGAAATCTAGAAGCCGGATCGAAGTGCAACGGCGTACGGATAGAAGAGGATGAATAGGTGAGCCAAGGGGTGAGTGATTCAGGGGTTTAGGGAAACGGGAAAGCACTCAATATTTGAGAAACCGAAACCTGACTTCCTCTCCCTCACTGCTCGTATAGTGTTGCTTTTACCTTCGTGTCTCGACTTCGATGTTCGAAGGTTTACAACCGAGAAAGTCCCAGAGAGCAGAGCCGCACACTATCTTAAATCGAAGGAAAAAGTATCGGTGTATCTGCGAGCAATACTACTGTAAAAGGAAAACATCACGATCGAACGTATGTCAAAGATGCGATAATAACTTTGAGTAACACGGCTTCGTTTTAGATCGATGCACTAATGAAATTTGAGTATCGGTCAAGTGGAATTTCTGTGGATGAGTCAAATCATTGGACGTGACACAAGCTTAACACCTTTGCTTCGTTAATTAACGATCAATCTTTCAACGTACAGTAAAAATGAATTCCACTGTAGTGGACAAGGTGAGTCTTTCAGTTTTTCATTAAAATTTATTTACATGTACCAAAGTTAAATGAAAATTGTAACGCAATAATTGATAAGATAGTTTTTCTACGTGGAAAATGTTTTTTGAAAAAGAGGCTTTTCAACTTAAAGGTCAGATTAAAACGTGAAATTTAGTCAATCGTTGGAAAAGGAATGTACTTGCTATAAGCTTCCAGCACACAATGACAGCATACCCTGAATATAATTTCATTCAAACAATTTCTTGAATAGCTACAAAGATAGCGAATCCGAGTCAATCGATGAAAATCGCGCCTGTTATGCAATGTATCGGGTGGCAGGAAGTCAGTATTCACAACTAATTGTAAGTCGTTCGAGGAAAAGTTTCTAACGTCAGGATAATTTTGAACTCAACTTTCAAGACATTAAAAAATCATTGCTTTGATCCGAGGGGTTGTTCATTCTGTGATCGAGTATATACGCCTGACTTTGAAACTTTAAAGTGCCTTCGTGAATTTGGAATACTTGAGAACACCTCAAGAAATTTTAAACTGACTCCACGCGACTCCAGGGTGACCTTACATGACGTGGAGTATAATGAATTTCCCAATTCGTCATGGAATTGTTATCGTCGATGCAGATTGTCTACGGCAATCGTGAGAAAATAATTGAAAAATTTACGGACTTTAATTTCGTTTACTTATGAATTTTCAAGAATAAGATAAGTTGATTAGGTGTTAGGTGAATCAAAAAATGTATACAGCAGTTTATAATACAGATTGAATTGCTAACGACTGCGTGGTCCGACTGCTAAAATTTAACGCATTCAAGACTGCGTATTAAAAATGAAATGTCTCAGTTTTCAATCAAAAATTTATCATGTAAACTTTTCCAGGACTCGAGGAGTTATTTTTGCTCTCCAGAATAATTCCAGGGTTTAAGGATATCGAGGAACAGTATAGATCACAATTCGAATTTGATCGAATTATTCGAACTTGGACTTGCACACCAGCATCCAACCTTTCACAGTGGTGTTTTTTGTTGTTTTTTTCTTCCATCTTTTCCAGATTACGTCGAACTGGTAATACCGAGGAGGCGTAACGACCCTACTTGACTTTCGGAGATTTAACGGGCATGGCAGAGCGCGGCCTAGCTCGGCGCCTGTAGAGGGTGGCGTTAAAACGGACTAATCTGTTTAATACGTCACGCAAGTAAGGTCGGAGCAGCATATGCACCACCACGTTTCATTATCAAAGTTGCGCTAATTACTTAACGACTCATTCTAGGCGACTGTTCGGGGTGAGAGGAGTAGGGCAGGTAGCCGGCACACGTAGCAACCTTCCAGGGAAGTGTTGGTCGTGCAAAGCACATACGTGCAGAGCTAGATTCGAGTGCGAGTACATGGCAAGGGAGAGAGATGCTTTCGTATTATAGTTACACGGCGGTGTGCAGGGTGCACATGGCTGGGCCAGGGAGGCGGGTAGGAGTTGCGGCCAACCGGCTCTGGCAAAGTGCAGCGTGCTAAAAAAGTTGAGGAAAAATATAGAAATTTATTACTTTGATGGCGGAGTGCCGGCTCCTGGGTCTGGTCTGCCAGTGCACGTCCTCCACTTCGTACGGAAGACGGAAAAAGCGGCTGGCTTTTAACGGTTCGCACCGGGGGTGTGTATAAACGTGAAGTTTTCTATATCCTTCTACCGCTTGGGTGTCGCTAATTTGAATTAACATCACGGTCGCCATTTCCGATCAGTGCACTGAGCTATGAAATTATCTTACATCTTAAAAACGCATGACTATGATTATTGCATGTACGAATAAATGATTGTTTTCGTCAGCAATTCGTTCGATCGTTTCCCGTCAAGAATTATTACAATGTTACAGTATTTGCCGGATTGCGAGCAAACATATATGCGTTTTAATAATCGTCCAACATATCAACTCATAGGAGAAGTCATTTTGCGCGTAACGGTGTAATTAAAACACTGCTTGAATAGCTTGAATGTTAAAAGTTTCGTTTTGGTGTTATAGACCATAAAAATTGATCAAAAATATTCCGACGAAGGGACCGGTGTGAGTTAACATTGACAAATGGTAGAAATATTCATACCGGGTGCTCTTAACCTGGAGCTTTTTAATACCAAGCCATGTTTGGCTGAAATTTTTCAGCAATTTGTAGCGCTATAAAAAAATTTCGTCGAGTTAGCCGTTGAGATGTGGCTTGACGCTAGACGCTGTTGCCGAGTGAAATTAGGGCAAGCTTTCTTCTGTCGTTTCTTCTCCTTTTGCAAATTTCGGTTGCGTATTAACCGGCGTGCGAGATACGTGTGTCTGCACACATGGGAGCACTTTGTATATTTCGTTCGGTTCTCTCCCTTTAATCTCTCTCGCCCACCGCTTTTACCCCATCCGAAGCCCTTGATTAATCACTAGACTTTACATCTGGCCTGTGTTTTCAAGCATAACCACCACTGCTCCCGCTACCACCACCACCACAACTACCACCAGCAACACCGCTTCGCTGTTAAGTATTGTCCACCCTCGGAGAAATATCCCCCTTTAGAGTAACCCCACGGTGTCCGTGTCTCTCTCCGTCTTTCTTTCTCTCGCTCTATGACCCTACCTAATTTGTGGTATTTGTGTAATCTCGGTCGCAGCTGTTCCTTGGCCCCGAATTACTCATATCTTGCGATCGAACAAAAGCTCTGGCAAACACGCCGAACGAGCTTCGCCGTTGGTAACGATTAAGACAGCGTGGCGCGGCGCTTTCTGACGTTACAATCGTCGGACTACGTCCGGACCAAGAAATGCTCGGAAATCGGCGTTATCGGATGTTTTGCAGCTTGCCGCCAGCGCCGTTTCTGCTTACGTGCCAACTCCAGAATTTCGGGACCCGAAAGACAAACAAACCGTAACACGCGCCCACGGACAATAGTTTGTCCATTCGAAGTCTGAGAGCTGCTTTCCTATACACCCGTAATACTGGTACACAGTGACTGGCGGCAAACGCGGATTGCGATATATTATACGGCGTGCTGCGAGGTGGGATAATGGATTACTTGTAATTAAGTAAACACCTGGATTATGTTGGCTAGTGCGCTGCTACACTACGCCTTTTCCATTTCGCCGTTCCCGCACGAATCCGCTCGAACCGCCTCGAGTTTACCTCACGATATACGTCACAGAAGTTGCCGGATAACGAATATATTTATAGGAAAATACAATGGAATATTTTTGATGTATCGCGAACGTGGATCGTGATATTAAAATTTCTCACACCAATTTACAGATTAACCCTGAATAGTTTGATCAAAAACTTCGTCAGAGAACGTTTTTGTTTAAAAGAGTTGTGTCAGTTAAGAATTTCAAAGAACAACTTTCAAGTTATTTACTTGATTATTTTAAGATTGATAATTGACCTCAAGTTTTTGCAAAAGCAAGCGATTTAGACGAAAAGTATTTGGCAAATTCTTTCGAATAAATAAGATGTTTGAATTTCGATCAAAAATCTTGCTATTGGTCAACGGATTTATATTTACCCATAATACCCGAATTCCCAAATTTCGAGCTCAAGTGGCGTCGCTTCGAAATTATTCACCTCGGCTGAAATGGAATTGGTGAAACATTTTCTTCTCCCATAGCGAGTGGTAATATCCATGGGTATAAATGAGAATGCATCTCGTTGAAATCGTAATAACGTAAGATCAAACTTTTCTCGAGACGTCAGAGGGGGGATGAGGGAGGGACGCTGCTCCCGCAATCCCGTTTGCACGAGTGCCCGCTAAAGTTTGCGAAAACTAATTTGAATTTTTATTCAATCCTCGAAACAAATAATTATCATGGCAATATAAGCCCCAGAGCGCCACGGATGAAGTTGAGTATGTACCCGCCCTGTGTATACGCAATAAGAAGGTCTCTTTTTCATTATAACAATACGTATAAATTATTTTTCCATTACAAAGGACAGCGGATGATACAGGCTGATTCTTGCGCCGAAGGTAAAATATACATCTTCACTTACTTTAAGAAACAGGGTGTGACGGACAGCGATAAACTTGCGGAAAGGTCATTATGTCGAAATATAACAAATCAAGTGCAGCCGTAAGAATGGAATTAGTGAGCCTTTAGGTATTTTCGGGGTGGTGGATTAAAAACTTCATTTTGCAGCTTGAACATTGGTAAAAACGTGAAAGTTTCTTTTTAACTTCTGTATTTGATTTAAATCAATTTCTTGCGTATGTTGGGCTCTTGACCGAAATTCTGATCTCAAGACTGTTTATTCGAAATCTGAAACGCAATTAAAATTTGCACCAACAAAACATATATATATATTTCACATTTCGATATACCTTTCAAAATATGCTATTCAAGTTTTTGTTCGAAGTTTTACATTTTCACGATGTCCGTTTTCTTTCTCAATTACGGATCAGCATTTTGGATTCGTTGATTTGCATTTTACTGGAATGTCGAGGTCTGCTTTGAAATCAATCACCGCCAAAACCCTTAACAACGAGTTTTTAAGAAACTTTTTCCGCTAGAATTCTTCTTCACGGACGAGGTGATTATGAACATGACCTTGGATACACGTACATTTTGCAGTTATCTAGGATAATTGTATTCGGCACAAGAAGTACTTTCCTACATCAAGTGAAATATTTTACCCGTTCTGTTTGACGTTTAATACACCCTAAAGATCTTTTGACTATCAAAACACATACAGGTGACCGTATACCGTGAAGAGATCTTCTCTCCATGAAAAAGAATCTCAACGCGCGTCACGCATTGATATTTTGTTCGTCCGAGGAGAATCAAAGGGATACAAAACTGTGAAAATTTACTGAACAAAATCAGGGCATTCAAAGGTAAGGAGCATATACCCGCGAAAAGGATGACGGCACAGTGTGAACAAAACTCCTGATTATAAACGTTAAGCGTGTATACCTGACAAGGAATATGGTGGAGATTTCCCCGCCTTACGGTAGTGGCCGGGATATTATACCACACCAGTGTAGATACACAGCGATGGAACATCCAATTTCAGACGTTACATACGCCATCGCGACAATGCGACAACGACAATGACAACGACAACGACAACGATACCGACCAGGACGAGAAGTACTTGAGGTAGACTTAAAATTACACAACTCCCCGCTTACGGCCACCAGCTAACAATTGGTGAGCGTTATACTAATCTCTCTACGATAGTTGTGCGGGGCCGTTTGCCTGAAGAGTACAAAGCGACGAGTGGTCTTCGGCACTCGTCTCAACTCTCGTTCGAGAGGAACAATAGAAGTCTCACGGGGGGGAGGACTTTCAACGGCTAGTGGAATATATGAATAAATAAATAAAGCGTGTGTCCCGGCTGTAGGAACGTGACGGAAGACGAAGAATAAGAATGAAAGAAAGAGAAAATTCGTGCAAGAAGTGGAAGTTTAGGCGACAGAGAGAGTCTTGGGCAGGATTAGTTGCGGTTCTTCGAGAGCTGTATGAAAAAGTTTTGAATTGAGTTAAAAATCGGCGAAATATTCTTTCGTACATTTGGGGAAAGCGGTGTTGCGAGTGGAGCAAAAGGTTTTTCAGCTCCTGAGGAGTTGAAGTGAGACACGCGCGACACCCTGTCTCTCTCATACTTCTTCTTCATGGTGGAGTGGAAAAGTTTAAGGGTTGATACAGCAGGGAGACCCACTCGGGTGGTTCGGGTTCTCACGAGAGATTTTCAGTTTGCTTAGGCCTGATTTTTATCCACTGCCACCCCAAGTCCAACGTCTTCCCGCCAAAAATGTCGAGCCGCTTCCTGCCCCCTTGCTTCGGTCTTTGCTTCTTCTGCTTCTGTTTCTTCTTCCTCTTCCTCTTCTTCTTCCTCTTCCTCTTCCTCTTCCTCTTCCTCTTCCTCTTCCTCTTCCTCTTCCTCTTCCTCTTCCTCTTCCTCTTCCTCTTCTTCTTCCTCTTCCTCTTCCTCTTCCTCTTCCTCTTCTTCTTCTTCTTCGTGTTCCTTTTCTTGTTCGTGGTATTAACCGGTTGCCTGCGGGACGGATCTTACTGCCCATCTCTTATCCCGAGGGAGACAAGGGACTTTCATCTTTCAATCGAATCACCAAGGTAACTATATACGCGCTTCCACTCTTCGAGGCACCGCGGGTGATCCGATGTCTGCGTGGGTGGCTAGGTATAGAGGAAATAACATAAATAGATGTATGTGGGTGTATGGATGCGCACTGGTAGAGAAAGATAATAATAGTCCTGCGCGTCTGGGAAAGTCAATTTTAGTAATTTTATATTCCGGTACGTTGGATGGTCCGGGGTTCCCCCAGTTTGCCAGTGTTCTGGACGCGGGTAGCGCGTAACGGAATAGGTAACCTCGTCAGTCTAACTCAATAAAACATCGCTCTACCGTCATTCCGACTTTCGTATCTTCCCTTCGGTCGCTCGCCCACCAGCTCCAGTTCGTCTACTCAAAAAATCACAGGACTCCCGTCAAACTTGTAACGAAAATAACACAAATAAAACTATGAAAGTGTATGAGACGGAGAGGTGATTTTACCCTTTCCATGTTCGATACCTTAAGGGACATTCACTTATTCGTCATGGCCCCTGCTGTTCCTCTTGCTCTACATTTCTTGCATGTACAAAGACACAGTTTCGTCGAAAATGATGGTAGGTACATACTGGTCGTTAAGGATGCCAATATAGTTTAGAGTATCAGCCGGTCCAGCCGATTTTTAATGGAATGGATTGCCAGAAGTGTATAAGTACGAAGACTTGAAGAGTTCTAATCGAAATGTTCAAGGGATAACAATGCATGATGTAAGTTGTACGGATCTTAAAAATTTTTGAAGTGAGCTTGATCCAAATGAGTCGAGTGGATAATTTTTTACTCACATCCAAGTACCCGAAACACGATCTTCGAAAAGGTAAGCTCGGAAGAAGTGGAATGTGCAGGGTTTCCAAAAGTAGAGTCCGAAAGTGGATCGTCCCATTCCGTAACATTAACCAGCAGTTTGCACGGCCAAATACCGAAGGTTTAAAATGTAGAATGCGCAGATTTCTGATCGACCGTAATTGGGAATAGCAGAGTGCTCGGTGTAGCAAAGTTACGATAGGTCTTCGTATAGAATCCACCGCATTCGCATAGGGCACACATGCTTACTGACAAGGAGAGTATCAGACTTCCGGATCACAGATTCCGCTGAGACTTCTATGAATTTTTACTCTGCCCCAAAATATAGAGCTTCTGATATATAGTTCCATCCATGGGTTTTTCCTTCGACCGATTTACAATACATCAGGTTGTCGAATATCAGCAGTTTTTGTTTTACTACGGCTTTGAAATAGTATTATATCAGTTTACACTTGAATTGCAATATTTCTTTCGCACATTCGGCTTGAAGATTCTCGGTTGTTTAGTAATTCGGAATTTCGGACTCCCACACGTAGCATCTTAATTTTATTGCAGCTTACATTTTATAAGTCACTCTATTATTTATAATTCGATTTCAAGTTAATAGTAAAAGTTTATACAGCATTTTGATGTTTTTCCCCGTCTATGATATGTTCTCAAAATCTATGAGTATTAATGTCGTCTCTTCTGAAAACGAAGTCAATGGTTTTATACCATGAATCGAGGACAGTGTAGGAGATTCGGAAGTTTGCTCATTAACGGTACTTCGAGCCAACGTTTATCTTGTTGAGAAACAGTCTGAGCCATGTCAAATAATATTTCAATTCTTTAACAAGTCGCGAAATTATCTCTTACATTTCATTAAAACTTACTTGTGATGTAGAATCATGATCGTGTTTTATAATTTATTTTGAACAAATTTTTCTCCATGAAGTCGTGCATTAAGCTGCTTCAAGTACTGCTAATCCGGTTCGTTAATTTGTTGATAATTAACACGTACTGTGTTGGTCGTTTCAATGCTAAATTGAAAATTATAGCTGCACTATACGGTTACAGATTAAGAGCAGACGAGCTCGGAAAGACAGCTTTTTCAACGTCTCCAGCTTTCGAGACAGTAAACAAAGGATGAAATAATCTCGCCTGGCTCTTAATCGTGTCCCGTTTTAATTACCATCGGGTGTCTTCGTAGATGAATTCAATTGAACCAACCTGAACTCGAATCAAACGAACGAAATTACAACCCATTAAGCCAAGAAAGACGAGATTATTTCCAAGAGCTAAATTATGCGGAAAAAGATTTTTCCGGTTAATTCACTCAGCAGAGATCTTAATTAATGAATTACGCGGATAGCGTAAAAAAAAAAAACTGATCGCGAATTAAACTAAAAATGGAGATAAATAAGGTCACCACGAAGCAAGCTTGAGAAAGAGAAAAAAATTGGTTGGAAAAAGTTTTTTTTTTCCGTAAACTGTGAATCCGCGAGGGGATTGAGATATTTTCTTTAAGAATATCGAGACACGCTTTTCGAATTCACCCAAGTGATGCATTAAAACATTTTGAAGTTATTGGGACGCGTAGCAGACATATCAACTCGCGACACGTAGAGGTTTGAATCGTTTCCCATTGGTTGCAAGGTTGTGGTGCATTCAGATCGTGACGCGGTTGGACTTTACGCGATTGGGGATGCAATTTTGATGTCAAATGCGGGGTGGAGGAGAGGCGTGGAGCATCGGATCGTGCGGAGAGAAACTGGAAAGAAGTAAACGATTGGAAGCGGATACACGCCTGTCCACTTTTCCACTCCCAACTCCTAACTTCCAGCCCCTGGAAGCCTGAAGGCAGGCCATTAGGGAGAGTAGGTTTTGACTTATGCCGTCGTTCTTGGTGGCCGATATATCTCTATAAACCGCTGCATAAAATATAGGAACGGTCCACGAAGATCTCGGGAATTCCCCTCGTTCACTGGGGAGTCTCGTTGGGGATGAAGCGAATCTTCGGTCAAAATTCCACCGCGGTACTTATATCACCCGGCAATAAGAATAAAGAGTAGGATGAACTAAATAGCTTTTCTACTTTGCATAAGATACGACCGCATCGCGGATTGTGGAAGTTATCAATTTTCGGAAAAATCAGAGGTTGGCAATGTTCTCGTTGGGAGTATTGAAGCCATCAAAAGTGTTGCAACTTCATTTATTCAATTAATCTCACGTCAATTTCAATCGACTGACTTATTCAGCCGTCCAGAATCCCGGTGTCATTGAATTGGGAAAAATCACACGACGACGTGAATGATTCATGAGCAGAATTGTTTGAGTGACAGTCATTTTAAAAACTGAAGTGACGGGAACTTTGAAGGCACGTCACAATTCAGGGTATAAAAGTGTTGACCTACATAGAAGCGTGCGTATATGTGCGAAATAGCCAGATACAAAAAGTTTTAATTAATCGACTGTGCCGCAAACTTCTAAGAGAAATGAAGAGATAAAGAGATGTAAAGAACGGGGGTGCAAAGTACGCTAGGCGTATTATTTGTCCATTGTTCACCTTCAAATCACACTTGTATCTGAAACAGCGAATATTGTGGGACGGTGGGAGTTGGAAGTTTCGAGGAAAAGTTGAACTAGCGGAGTGGTTGGACAACTTTGCGTCAACAAACTGGAGCGAATATGTGTGGCGATGAAATTTTGATAGAGCTTCTATACTCAGCTTAACGTGATGGAAGTGGAAACTGCAGTGATCGAAAATTGACCAACAGTGAACTGAAATCGTGTCTTTGAGGCTAGCTTCGATCAACTTTAGCTGTACTTCACATCGCTTGGCAAAATCGTACAGGGTAATAAATAACAGTCGTGCCTGTTCTGCTTCTAGCTCCGTGCAAAGCCAATGGCAGAAGAGTGATGGATGAAATTGGGAGGGGGAGCAGATAGCTGGTCTCTTACCTGCTATACATGTAACTGGCACTAAGATGGAGCTACATGTACACTGTCCCATCTTAATGTCGTCCGACAACTTATCCTTGATACTGATGGAGTGCTCCTCCGACTCGTCTCTACTCTACTATTGAGCAGCCTTTCGGTACTTTTACACATCGATAACAGTGATCAAAATATTATTGTATTAGACGTTCATACATTAGCATGTAGCAGATGGCGGCGATAAGTATTAATGTCAAATCTATCGATCCTAATCATTGGGAGTGAGACAAGCACTTCATAGAGTCTTGAGTTTATAGATTAATTATTTTTCACATGTACGCAAGCTTTTTAAACTTCTACAAATAAACTTTCATGGATCACTATCTTTAACGTGTCCCCGCATCGGAGCTCGAAACAATTACTGAACTGATTATTAAGGGAGAGTTGGTTGTATTTATAGGGAATGTGAGACTGTTAGAATATTTCATCAACTTTATGCTTGCGCACTTTTCAAATACCTACAATGACCCCAATGCCGCTAGCAAACGAATTTGTCACTGGTACTCACAATGTTATCTATTATCTTCATGCTTACCTACATACTTCGGCATAAAAGATCGTGACGATTCTGAACAAGGTAACGGAGAGTCTCTGATAAGTTGGCGTGGAGAGTGAAAAGGTGGAATGCTAAAAGGTAGTGGGGACAAAAATTCCTGAACGTCATTAATGGAAGGTTGTGTACATTCGCAAGACACTCGAGGCAAGGTACGAGACTGTTTACTGTACTGTAAGCTTGCTTTTAAAATTTTATACGGTTTTATCGAAAGATAGCAGTATTGCAATTGGTTGATATTATAAACGAGGACACACCACTTTTGATGTGAAAGGAAATCAGTTTGCAGTTTCGAGTATAGGATAATAGCGATACTTCATACGTATGTATGTAAGTATCAAAGTAATTGTGAAAGTGCGTCAGAAGAATGGAATCGTATCATGTGTGCGTGTGTGTGGGTATGTGAAATTTTACAAAATATACGAAAATTAGTCAATTCCTCCCCTTTGTGGTGGGGGCACTGCCTTAATGAGGGTGGGCCGGAGCTAGGCCCCCAGCCAAACCGTAGACTAATTAATAATATCTCGGAGGCATATACCTGCTATAGTTCAATGCCTCGACACGAGACTGGTAACCTCGAGTACGGAGGTAGTGAGCGTGGTTGGCGGCGTATGTGGCCGCACAGATACCAGATAACACTGGTAGACTCCGGTATCCTCGATATTCGAACGCGGGGCGCGTAGGTATAGTTCGACAAATCGAATCGTCCGGAGGCCGGTTGACGCCCAATTGCGTGTCTAATTATTAATTGCGGGTATGCAATTATGCCGGGTGCGGGATACGCGGATGTGTACCCTCCTACGATCTGCTGGACGTCAAGTCTACGATGAACTTGCAAACGTATGAGGGAGAAGCCATAGTTGCACGGTTACCTATTTATTTATGCTACTCAAACAATGCGCTGGCGATTCATTACCGGATGGGAATACAACGGTCTGCAAGGTTGACGGCTCCTGGAAGAAAGAAAGAAACTTGACACGATTACTAGAGAACTTGAATGAATTATCATTAACTGGACACCGTACTTTGAGTACGGTTTGTCCTTGGGTTTTGACGTTGAGTTGCCAGCGAAACATTCAGGGACTGCAAAATTTTTCGTTTCAGGTTACGAGTGACGGCTGTTTGTGATACTAACAGGGGATTGAAAGTAGCGCGGGAAACAAAGTTTGACAAGTAACAAGAAAGAGTAACAAGAGTCGGCGGCAGTAACACTTGGTGTCGTAGTATTGTTGTTTTAGTGAGTTGAATTTAACGACGTCACGTTACAAAATTGGCTATTTGTTATTGCCGGGTAACTAAGCATAGTGGAAACTTTCAACCTCCACCACATCAACAACGCGGGGTTCGAACGTTGGAAACGATAGATTGCCTCGTAATTGGAGCGGTTCTACCACCAGAATTTTATTGTTTCTAATTAAGCGACGTCGGGATACCGAATTTAATATTACCAATCTCTGTTGCGACCAATCAGGACCAAAACCATATTCATAACGTCAGCAATAGCTGGGACTTTTGCAGCAAACAATCATAGGTAGGTATAATAAAAAAAAATGTGGCGAAAAATGTCACCAACCTTCAGTTGAGGTCAAGCCAATGAAAATGTCATCATGACCATAAAAATGGTCAAAGCAACCAGACGTTGGATACATTAGGCCGTAAATCAATTTTAATGCCCTACATAGCCATACATGTATCAATATTTTGCTGTTAGCGTGTAATACATTATTTGCAACAAGTCATAGGTATAAATCGTTCTTAATGGCGTTCTGTTTAAAGGAAAGGTTTACGGAACGACAAACATGCGTGTAGAAATTTCGTCAGGGTTGAAACGAGTTTTGGTCCAATCGGTTCGATTTGCAGCGGAGCTCCCATTACGAGAAAGTATCAACCAGAATTTTAATCTGTCGCACAACGGATATTCATCAAGGTAGTCTATCAATCCTCAAGTCACCTCTAAGTGACCCGAATATGTTCATTCCGTCAATGCCTATCATTTTCACAAATTAAGGGAATACTATCATTTACATCTGACGAGTTCCTGACGGGGCAGTGATAGAGCAACGTTGTCGCGAAAGCCATGGCTACTCCTGATCTAAAATTTAGCATTCTTCAGATCTTCTCGAACCGAGCAGCTACTTTTCTCTTTTCCTTTCGCCAGGGCAAAGAACCACGTCATTCCATCGGCAGCTATCTTCCATATATGCGAAGGAATGCTGGGTCCGTGAAGACGTGAGGAATAATCGTTCGCCTAGCGTAAATCCTTCAGAGTGTAATCGGTTCTCGAGGTGATAAACGAGTCTCCTGGTACTCGTTCAGGGGTGTCGATGGGTAAGCGAGCACGGATTTGCTCGTGGAGTGGCGTTGGGAAGGCAGTTCTAGTCCCGGGTGGCGTTACGTTGCGTGGCCAGACTTCCAGGTTGACGTACGTAGCTATCCGTTAAAAGCAGCGAGGCAGCGAACGCGTCCCCGTAGGCGTCGGAAACGGGTAAACACTAGCTCACCTGGCATGTTTCGCTTCATTAGAGTCCACCAGGTCACGCGTGTCCCAAGTTTGCCGAGCCGGTGCATGAACCTTGCGTCAGAGACTGCCAGTGCAGAACTGCGTGGTGTTTATATACGTGCTCAAGGTGCCACGCATGCGCAGTCAATCTCAATTTAGAAGATGATAACATTCTGGTTGCAAACGACCCGAGAACCATGCTTCGGAATCTTCGAGGCGATCCTATCATCTCGGGACACTTTTTCCATGCAAATTCCGCAGGAGGTCAGACCCTTCAGTCCAGAAGTTAACGACACCTTGGATCATATCGGTTCAGAGAGGCACTTTTTTCTGTGCGGTAATAGTATGTAACCGATGATTATCGATAGTTTTGATATTTTTGAAACTCCTTCAGAATGAGTATCTCTCGCAATTCTTTTGATGCCACAATTGACAGCCTATCTACATTATATGATTCGAGCCTTCGTACCAATTATGTTCCCTTAATGTATACTCTTATTGAAATGACTGTCATGAGCACTTATGCAATGCTGCTTGGTTTGTTCATCGGGGAACAGTGCCAAATTTTCAAATCAAACGAGGTATGGTACCCCGAAAGTGTTTTGGTCGCGAGTTCATGTGGGATAAAATACCGTACGGAGCTGAGCAGACTGTTGTCTACAAGTGTATCGAAATTTTTAAATAGACTATTTGAATAAGTATTTAGCTGAATACAAAGCTGGTGAATATAGATGTGTAGATAAGCTGCGGTGTAGCCAAAAAAATAAGGTACGTACGTACGTGGAAATACGTACCATGAAAGGTTCGTGCTGGAATCTGAAGTCTCAAGATACGGGTGGTTCTCTGGCAATTACACTAATGGAGAGAGAAGGAGGAGAGGAGTTTGGCAGCACGGTTTGGGGTGGGTAAAAAGTGAGCAGTATTTGAAGGGGGCTCTCGTCTGCTCTGTGGTTATGTATTTCTGGTCGACGAGGTGGAAGGGTGGCTTCGGCTGTCCAGAATAAGAAGAGTATTAATGAATGAGACTTTCGCCGGGAGAAACGACCGAGGGCAGTTACATGGAAAAATTTCTGTAAAGAATATCGTTGCTACCGCTAATGAAAAGTATGCAGTGCTCGAGACTGTATCTTTAATCAGTCAGGAAAGGATCACGGATTCTATAACAGCAGCGTGAAGTGATATCTTACGTCTAAGTAGACTTCGGAGATCAAGGTACAGAATTGAATTCAACAAGATAAAGAGCACTTTGTCATATTTGAGAACAATCGCATATCGTTACGACGTCACGTGCTTACGTATCGGTGACCACTTGCCTTCCGTGGTTCCGTCGTTCGATTCCTTCCCCGTTTGCCGAAAAATATTCACAATAAAGGGGTGAAGCACGTATTCCTTTCGGCGAAGGTTGAAATACGGCATTCCCCTTGAATTTGTATGCTCGTAATGTGCGGGTTTAA
Source organism: Neodiprion fabricii (assembly GCF_021155785.1). Lineage (NCBI taxonomy): Eukaryota > Metazoa > Arthropoda > Insecta > Hymenoptera > Diprionidae > Neodiprion > Neodiprion fabricii. The sequence goes on from NC_060240.1 coordinate 24,445,002, forward strand.
TCAGATAAATGCTACTACGCTCAGGAATTTTATTCACAGTACCTAGGATTGAATGCATTCCAGGCCGGTGAAGCAGTTATTCAATCCGTAGATACGACGGTGCAGACAGTGTGAGCTTTCAGTTATAACCGTGGTCGAAGATCGGTTTTTCGTCACGTGTAAATAATATCAATGTACCGTGAATAGATTTCTTCGTCAAATGGATTTGGAGCCGTAAAAAAATCCAATCACCGGGTAATTTTACCCGTTTTTAAGCTCGAAACCTGCAGGAATGTTCGCCTGGAACTACGGGTCGGCAACCTGGTGAATGAATAGCAGCGTTCGTGAATTCTGATTGTGGTTATATGTGCATCAGAGGGGCCAACTTTCATAATATTCTCAGGCTCAGTTCCAGTAAACCTTTTATTCAATAAAAGTTGGAGAAATTTATCGGAGCTGTGTAACAGACTGAGCATTTCTACGCGCCTCTATACAGTGGCCATTGTGTCTGCAGCATTGTATTGCATTCACACATAGAGCCTTCCTCACCCTCATTCCAGTTCACCACTCCAGAACCAGAGACAGACGGGCTCAGGGAAACACATTTTCGTTCAATAGGTACACGCTGGATATTTTCACGTATGTTGTTTCACTGGGAGCGCCAGGCTGTCCATAGATATACGAATACGTTCGGTCTTCGGGGAATCAATTAACAAACAGGTAAATTGATATTTATATTATATCCCAAGCCCAGCTATTGTTCGTAATGGAAAACAATGCAAGCTCACGGGGGATAAGATCATTGCAAACAAAACGTTAAAAAAGTGAAGACGTGAAGAATATCACACTCTGATCCCAGTATCGAATAAAAAATCGTCACATCATACCGCTTATCGTTAACCTTGAATCTTCGATGTTTATGGAAACAGTCAATTTTGCCTGATTGTCAAATAACGTCAAAATTTGACTTGTGACTTTTATGTGTTAAATAAAAATGTTCCAAGAATTCAGTAAAGCATTGAAAGCGATTATTATATCAATAATTCGTAAATGTCCGCGAACTTTTGGTATGAAAGTATTGTTTATAGACCGCAAAAGACATTGACAGCTGCCAAGATGAAAACAGTCGAACAGTTCGGTTCTTCTTATCGTTAGCTAAAATTGAATAAAAAACAACGCTCGATCAAAAGTCGGACAAAGGCGGCAGGATATCTGACACTGTTCGGTCGAACGAATAGTCAGAGGTGCCCAGGCACGAACGGTCGCTGATACCTGAGCACAAGCGCAATGCTTATACGAAGTCGCCAGCGACTTTATTTACCACGATTATACTGCACGAAACAGTCAAGACTCCCAGCGTAATTACATATAAATATAGATTCAATTCGGATGGTTCAAACGAAACCAGCAATCAATACAACCACATATATATAATGTCTCCTAATCGTAGATTTCTCCTCCGAAATAATTCATTGTGCAAAATATATTTGATATAATGAATATCCTATACACATTGTAAATTCATCATTTGAGAGGAGTTTTTTTCTCTGCGGTTCATACCTCAAAGATTTTCCTCTCTGAGCCATAATAAAACATAGAACTGATGGCTCAAAATGTGTGTTTATTTCATTTATTCCTATCCCCTAGATCCTTGTTTTCTAGAGTTGGAAATCGTAACCAATTTAAAAAAAATACGCGGCCTCGTTTTTATTAAAGAGGACGCGCCCCACGAAACCGACACTGTGCTCTAAGGTACGAAGAAGAGTCAGTGCAGTTTACGCATGTCTGACTTGAAAGGCGGAGGTACCTCCAAGTAGCACAATCAAGGTAAATGGGGTTGATAAAAGGGGAGAGCAGCAGTGGAACCCCATGCAAAGCACGACGAGAGCCCCTCCTCAAGATGCTAATCTCGTACGGTGCCAACGGCAAAACAAGTTTGACCTAATCCGGGAGTAGAGTAAGCATGTACAGGATGAGAGGGATGAAGAGGGAAGGAGTCAGGCCGGCAGGCAGGTACAAATCTGTCAACTTTGACCAGGGATTCCTGAGTTCTCAGTTCTCGTTCGAGAGTTGTTATACGCGCGTAGCGGCTATGCCTCCACCCCCGCCCCTCCATACCCGACGCCCAGCCCTCGAGCTTATAGTTTTAGGCTGTACAGTCGTCGGGTATAGATTCGAGGAAAGGTCGAACAACGTTGGGAATTCTCAGGCACGCGTACCTGTCATGATTCGCCAACCAATTAACCTGGTACCCAGGGCCACATCAGGCCGCCAGCACCGCCGTCCGGATTATAATTAGCCAATTTATAGTGGGTGCACTCGTACGCGAGGTGGCTCAGGATTGGGGGCGAAGGGAGCACGATTTAGATTAAAGGTCGTCCTCGTCGTCGTCGGCGTGTCTATCGTACAAAACGGCGCGGGAGAGGCGCGTTCTGCACGGTCTGGTCTGGGGGTTTCGTTCGTTCGGGACAAAGGAACCACCCGCGAGGATGATCGTAATCGAATATGATTATCTTGCCCCTTCATCAGCCCAACTCCTTTGCCGCTGCTTGGTTGTTCCGTTTCCCGTCGACGAACCGACCCGCTTACGGTAGATTCTATAAAGAAACCGACGTACAGGACACTCCGTCATGTTCTTATCATTTTTTCCTATCCGTTTAAAACATCGTTCCACTGGAAAATGTTTTCAAATATTTGCCGGGATATGACGGGATACTTTGAATTACTTATAACTCGTTTCCCAGAAGTACGTGCATGTTGAGTAAAGAGCCTTGTGAATTTACCTTTACGCGGACAGCAAAATACTTTTTTCAACTCTTGACGTAGTTAGCGAAATGACAAAACGTTTAATTTATTAATTGCCGTGGTTTTAATGGTTGTCGTGAGCTGAGAAGATCAATCCCGAGCTGAGTTCTCGCGGTTTTGTTTTAAATCGTACTGAAGACCTCCGGTACATTAGTTGTCTATTTTCGATTAAAAGTATGGGGCTTTTGAAGCTTTTACCGTCTCTTTTACATAGTTCTTCTCAACCGAACGGGCGTTCGAAGAATTTTACTTTTATTCTTTTATCAATAAAGGTAAGTATTTCGGAGTCGTTCATGGCTGAGCTGCTCCTGCACTATTTCAGTCGACCCATAAACGTGAAAGGTAGGTATAATAAAGAAGTGGTATAAACGTAAATACTTTATGACTAGAGTTTTCTTCGTATTTTCAACTATTTTGTTTAAATTGATGGGAAGAAACGGGGCAGAGGAGAGGTGTAATCGGGTCTCGTCTTACCGAAAAGGGTGTCGAATTAAAAAAATTAAAAATCAACCCACGGTCGAGCAACAAATTTGGAAAGGTACCAAATACGGCCATTAAAATCAATGCGTGCTCATTGATTTTGGGAAGGCCTTAGAGGTTTAAGGGTTCCTCTCGAGTCCCGCATAACCCTTGGAACCGAGTGACGGATGGGGCTAGGTTAGCCATCTACGGGAGGTCGTAGGGTTGATGGCGGTTCGGGGTGGTTTAACGTGGTTGGAGGCTACTTAATATGACCGATAGGCGCCGGCCTAACCTATCAAAGTACCCTACATCTCTATCCCTGCTGCTACACCGTCGCTATCGCATCCTCGCGCCCTTATAATGCATAGTCAGCGCTCTCCTCCCAGCTGCTTCGAGAGTTGAGAACTAAGGGTGGAACTTACGGAGAGCCACTTTCTACTCTACGACAACGCGAGCTGACGAATAGGTGTCCAGTTACCAGATCTACCCGATACCGATGCACTAGATAATTTCACCCCCCCCCCCCCCCCCCCCCGCTCCCAGTCATCCGCGATACGCGCCGTTTCTTCATCCAGCTACAAGCGCAAAGTCCCCTTCGAAATAAATTTCGATCCGTTTTCTATCAGATATTTCAGCAAACGTCTGGGTGACAGGGTTACGTATACCTTGTAGTCGAGGCCACGGTTGATCCCGGTCCAGGCCCTAACATTATTCACAGGATATTAATGGATAATTTTATTGGGTTAGCACCGGTTGTCACGTCCCTTGTTACTTGACATCGGCAAGGCTGCGCTCATTTCGAATCAAAAATCACCAGGAACTGGACAATTTTCTCGCACAGCATTGATGCATTGGAGTCACAGGCTGCCTTTTATCGATCGTCAGGTGTGTAAGTAGAAAGCTTTTGGACCGAGAATGAATCGGTGGAAATTGGTGGCTATAAAAATGTTACTCGGCGTTACTTCGAAGCGAAGCATGGAATCGCACTTAAGTCAGGTTGTATTCGTGTCTAGCCCATGGGTCGTCTCGATTTTGCAGAAAATTTCTGAGCACTCGCAACGATTTATACATTTTCATCTACCGTGCATTTGCCGCGACTACCAACAAAGGAAAGTTAACGGCCTTCTCAACGGGCGTGGACTGACCCCCTGCGAAGTATCAGAATCAGCGTGATTTAAATCAAAGAGGATGACGCAGCTTCAGAACCAGAGATCTGCCCTGCGAACAATGTCTGTTGATGGGGGGCCATCGTTCAGCAAAACGACGCTCATCATATTTTCATTAGTATAACAGTTGAACGGGGAGGAAGAGAAAGAGAAGAAAAAAGGAGAGAAAGAAAGCGAGAAGGCGGTCAGGTCAGGTTGAAAATTACGAAAAATCGATTAGCTCAAATCGTGCCACGAGTTCGCATGATGGTTCATTTGCTTCTGATAAGTTTCTGCGGTGAGCTGTCAACTTCCCTATCTTTTATATTTGCCTTTTCGACGGATGAGAATCAGATGGTAAAATTCACCGATTTGTTTCAAGAAGCGCCGCTTGTTCTTCGAAAACTGCGATAAGAGGGACGAGTGGAAGGAGAATCAACGGCTATTTAGCAAAATTAGGGACATTGATTAAAATAGCGTCTTTCCAGAAATTCAACCACGTTAATTAACTGCTCTTTTGCCAGTGGTAACTTAGAAATTTCATTAATTCAAACTTCTTCATCACTCATCTGCCGTAGCGGGCGCGAATACGTATCGTTTTGTATTCTTGAAGGGGCCTCGTTAATCTCTCGCGGGAGACTGAAATGTATTGTCAGAGTTTTATTTCGCTGCATGTTTCACTGATTTGTGAATATTTACTTGACGGGACAAAATGTCTGCCGGGAATCTAACGAATTCAACCGTCTTAAACTCAAAAAATGTAAAAAAATATTCGAGTATAATTGAATATGAAGAACAAAGAAAAGACTTCACAGTTATTTCCAGAGAATACGAGATTCCAGGTTCAATAAATCGACCCCTAATCGGAATCACATGCTCCAATTATCTTTCATGCTACGCAATACACGTATATGGGACAATAAGTATGGAAAGTACAAAAAATGTATGCGAATATAAGTCTTTACATTAATCTCAGTAGTTGAATATTATAATAATAAACACGATTCTGGTTAATATATATAAAAGATTAGCCACGCCTATTTTGCAAAAGCTCAATTTGTCAATCACGACCTCCGTTAAACTTGAGATTAAACTTTATCAGAAATTGAAGGAAATTAGTTTTCCGGTTAAGTCAACGATGGCACGGAATTTTCAGCAAATCAAAAATTATGAATTGCTTTCAAAGAACTTGGCTGCTAACGTGATTTGCAAAAGAGGTAAGATTTTTCGAACACTATTTAAGAGAAAAATTATCCGACAAAGATATAATTATAGGATCAAACGAACTTACCTGTAAGTGAAGTTCGATCTTAATTGTATTTTGCGCCTCTTCCGAAGAGATCAGAATGTAGTGCCTCTACTATGCACCGATGTCGCCACAATCTTTATAGTTCAAGTTTTTTATTCCGGTCCTATTCCATGTATATTCCGGTACGCAACTCATTTATTCAAAGTGCTGCCGTAACCCTCAGGGTTTCTAATATATGTATAATTAGAAGAAAGGGGAAAACCTGTTGGGTGGGACTGATCTCTTCGGAAGAGGCGCAACATACAATTAAGATCGAACTTCACTTACAGGTAAGTTCGTTTGATCCTATAATTGTATTTTGCGCCTCTTCCTCAAGATCAGAATGTAGTTATTTAAAGTTCGTTACGGCAGATATTCCATGACTCAGAATGTAATGTTTTTCAGAAATAGACTCTTCCGGATCGATGTTTCGTCGTGTTGCAGGTCCGCTAGGAGTTTTGCAACGCCGTTGAGGGGTTCTAAATATTGCTTCTTATCGCCAAGATTCGATTTGATTAGCAGATCTATAACCTTCCCCACCCCGGCGAGTGAAGCAGCGACCTTTTCTTGTTTTTCGACAATTCTTTCGTCTCTTTTTACGACTGTACTATCCAAGGCTGCCTTAACCGCCAAATTCAATTTGGGAGGATCGATGAAGACACAATTCCGCGGAGGTGAAATCTTTTTCAAAAACCCTTTCCGTTCCTCCGCCGGGAGACCCTTTTCGATTTTCTCACTTTTGAAAAAAGTACATATAAAAAAATCTATAAAGGTAGCGTTTTGTCAAGAAAAAGAATTTTATTCAGTAAAAAGTACGCGTGTGCAAAGGCCAATGTTTTTTCTAGAGAAAATTAGCTTCTGGAAAAAAATGGCAGCTACAGCCTCTTTTAATTCATCTCTTCAATATAAAAACAAATCGGATAGCGGAGTAGCGACACTGTGATACACATCGCTGGTGCAGGAGGCAGGAAATGTTAATTCCGTATATACGCGCGTTTTTACTTTCCGTGGATCTCTATTAGCCCCGAGCCTCTCTTCCTCCATTTCACCCTCATGATCCAGTACTTTTTCGTCCTTTTTTCCGTTTCATTCTTGCGAGGGATTTCCGACGACGACTTAGCCGTAGGTATACGCTGCGAGTCTGATTTCACCTCGGGGTCTCTGGCACTTTGGCATAGAATTGTTTCAAAGTATGAATTTTAACACGTCGAAGTTGGGAGCCGCCCTTTTTTACGGGGTATCCCCCGCATCTCTCTGTCGCCTTTCTCCAACTTCTTTAATTCCGGCGCAAGACCCTCCGGAAGCTTCGCTCGGCACCAAACTCGCCCCCCACGGTTAAGGGTTGTGATTATTTCTTCAATTATATAAGAGGGGATGATCATTCCACCCGTTTCTCATGGGCGAGATGCGGCGGAAGTTTTCGAGGCTTCTCTGCCGCCGCGAGACTGAGGAGCCAATATATAATTCTTGTAATTTCTGAATCTCCTCCGGATCTCGTTCTCCCTCGCACCATCATCTCACGCGAGACGATAAGACGCTCCCTAACTTTCCGCCCCCCGTACATACCAACTAACACATCTTGTAGACACGATTCGTACGACGATGATTATCAGTTTTGAGATTTCGTTTACGTAGCTCATCCCCTTTCGGGTGACAAACTGAAGAGTAAGTGATTGATTATATATACTCATGTAACTCGACAATTTCGCCTGATCTTTATGGTAAAAATTGATACGCGTGCTTCGCACCGGTGTTTGTTTGTTCATTTTTGGTCTCAGTTCATAATCTTGCCGATAATTCCCTCCAGCATATTCGTATAAAATTGCGTACTTCGTGATATTCAGCTTCAATTATACAGAACTTGAGGAAAATATCTAATCATCTTCCAAATTGAAGAAACTAAGGACAAAAAAAAAGACGTTTCGAAGTTTTTATCCCGATAATGCGGCCAGATTCAGTCATGGCGAATGTCATCCTACACTGTATAGGAGGCACTGTATCAGGAAAACGTTTAAAAAATGTTTTATCAATTGAGCATTTTTTAGAGTTCATTGGGACCAAGTAATAGCATGAAACTCATTTAGATCAGGATTTTCGGTCTTTATCATGAGTTTGAACGAATTGTTCATTTAATTTGAATAGAACGTTTCAACCCCAAAAATCGAACCAAGGTCTACTTTCAATTATTGCTTGTATTCGTTCACGAGACTCTTATACACCACAAGATAAAATTCGAGAGAAAACTAAACATGAATCAGGTGTAGATTGGGATTGTGGAGAACGTCCATCACTCATTTTCTGTAGAATACTCTCGCGGCTGCAGTCACAACAGGTAATACGGCCCCTGCTCATGTCGCTCGGCTGCTTCACGATGTTTCACAGCTTCTTCTTCCAGTTTGCGATATCGGGCCACATGTTTCTGCATTGCTTCTTCTTCTTGTCGGCGAAGCGCATATCGCCAATGCTCATCAGCTAGCCGATGCTGCTCCAGAGCACGCCAATGCTGCTGGTCTTGTTGCTGCTCCTCTTCTGAACGACGGTCGTCATCTTGCCGGAGACTATATTCGTGTAGCGAGATCCCCTCCGGGGGGTTTACTGAATCGTCGATTATGAATGTGATACAGGAGAACAGCAACTGGTACGTGGTTACTCCGCAAGTGTTCGTCACAAACTGAGCTGTTCGACTCGTTATCGTACTATACCGTTGCGCTAGCGGAAATAATGATTGCGTCATCCGTTCCCGAAACACAATTCTCTACCGAGCGGGCGAAAAGAACAAATGTACTTGGCCAGGCTTTTTCCCCGTCAAGGGGATTATGAGGTGCACCGTCGTTTACTTTTGTAAACATCGAACTTTTGATACACAACTAGTGCACTCTCGACTAGTTCGGTTTTCTATCACCAGGCATCATGGCGTCATTGGCCAGATCCCATCGTTTGAACACGGCGAATGGATATAGTGTCGGTATTTATAGTGTGGTTGATCAGAGAAATCTTCATTCGAGCTGCCCAGCGTTTCTCCGATACGGTGAATTTTCTTAACTCAGTGTTTTCTTCAAGCTCTACATATAATACGAAAAGACTTCGTGCTGGAGTGGTCGCACCATGGAGCTACCGATAAGACCGCGGCGCACGTGACTCTCCAACGCCGCATGGAGCTCCTGGTCACACAATAGATTGAAATGCAGCGACTGTGCTATCTTTGAAGAAAAAACCATGTATTTCTACTCAGGCGTATCAACAGTAGCTTCAGCCCGTTACAGATCACGTTGCAACATACAAAAAGTTGAGCTTGCAACAGATTTTTCAACTTTGTATAATGCAAGCCTGAAAGCCTGTTGCACATAGCAACGCGCGTGTAGACATTTTTTTCAATTAATTAATCACACATGACGCACACGCGCTGAACTTTCGTGAAATTCTGAATAATATTATTGAGGACAACCACTAAGATTGATACCGAGCGATACGGTTACCGTTATCCTCATTTCGCAACGGAACTATATTTTTACATTTTCCTTATCGTCCGGCTGGAAGGTAAATTCCACCGAGATTTACAAAATCACATACCAATCACCCCGTGTAGTTACTGTAATATCGCGAGATGAGGTATTTGGTATCGTTTGGTTGCTATGGTCACAGAATAAGAGAAGTGACTACGGTTTTCACCAAGATGACAGAGGTTTCATAATGTTTGTGCATCTTTACATAACATTGTGTCTCAAGCATCGCTTCACATTACAGTACACAGAGAACCCATCAGACGTTCATACTTGCTGCCTCAAGCAAAAGGCATGTCTAACGTCACTATCATTGCTGAGTACCGGCATGACGACGGATCGTAACAAAGACACTGTTCACGTCATGTTCAGTTATGACCTGCGTCGAGCTTGTGTACGTGTACGACACATGACCACACACACGCACACGCATACAAGGAAAACGTGTTATGATTTCAGTAAATGTCAGGAACGTTTTAAGATAAAGTAATGTGTGTAGCAGAGGTCTGAGAGCAGGTGAGCCTGGCTCAGGTATGGTAGATTGCTGACGTTGACACTAGCCTTAGGATCGACGTTACGTTACCAGAAGTCAAAGTTTTGCGCCAAGGTGTTCGTTAGCTCTGCAGCGTTTATCTTCCTATCTTTCTGCAACACCTGAGAGTCCTATTTTGCAGAGATTCATGCCTAGGCCTTATCCAGAAGCGTGCCAGGAGGCTGGCGACCATCGTTTGTGGTGAAAAAATTCAACTGCATTCTGAGCCAAATGCATTTCAATGCATCAGGTTGACATTGCAATGTCGAAATTCCTATTCTCACCAGATGGTGCATCTAGGAATTATGCATCGTACGTTACTGTGTTCCAAACTGTACGTTCTAAATGTACGACGCTGTCAGATTTCAAGATCTCTCTACAATTAATGAAAAAAATATTGAGCTAGGAGCTAAACATAAATTTTCCACTCCACTTACAGTTGAATTTTTCTCCACCCATTCCATTTCTTAATCCCCTTGGGCATGTTGGCACGAGGACCACGCGTGTATTCGTGGGTTTGGTATACGACGCGATGGGCGGAGTCGGGATGGCAAAGTGGTTGCTTCGCGTACAGAGAGCGACGACCAATCATGTGGAAAATTCAGTTTTCCTTGGAATTAAACGTGCAGGAGTGGCTGCAGAGAGGCTGAGAACAGGGTAGCGAAAGCCTTTACCGTATACACATTATACATGCGCGGAAAGGGGAAACTGGTAGCAGCTACACATCAGGGGATGCAACATGTTTTCAGCCGTGGGTGGTTAGGGAATTTTTTTAAGGAAGGACGAAATGGTCACGCATCGCCAATAACGCAATGCTTATCAAGTGACGATTCGGCTAAAGTATGGACAGCCATCATCAGATATAGTGACGCCACATTCTCCACTTTTTCTCTGAAATAAACATACGGATACGGGTCGAAATTCCGAATTCTTGAAATTCAGATTCACGGTTACATCGAACTATCGTAACTTCAAATGGTCGAAGCTTTGGATGATAGTGATGTTTACACATGCCGTGAAGCTTTCGCAGCATATGTGAAGGTTGGTAACGATCGGAGTTTCAATATCTAAAAATTCGAAGTGTAGAGCATTCGAGGTTTTTTGAGCATTCAGACTGTCAATCATTTGGAATTTTCACCGGTTGTAGCTATGGCCATTCGAGGTTTTGACAATATAGAGTTTTGACCACTCGTTGGACGTAACGGTTAGTCTGAACCGTGTTGATTCTAAATTTTTACCCACACTCCCAACGTTTTGCAGGCACGGTCCAGCTGACTATCTCACCTTCGTTTCGATGTGGCCAATCATTTTTAACTTATCCATACTACAGAATTCGTACGTATTGCAAGCGGTTCACGGTCATGGCAAAGGAACGATTAGAAGTTCGTATTGAGCGTCGTGCACCGCGATACCTATTAACGATTGAAAAATGGTTTGGAGTTGGCTCTCGTCATTTTTCATCCCTTTTCGGTACGTCTAATATCGCTGCAGTTTGTCTGAACCCCGCTGACGCGGGAGATTCCGATCCTCCTGCTGGAGATCTTCGAAGAGAGGAGAGTGAGCGGAGAAGATTCAACCCTTAAGAAATTAGATATGTCTCCCGCTCCGTGCCCTTAACGCAAGGTTAAGTTGTTGAGTGTTCAGACCGGGAGATTAAAGTGCTCCGATGTCCATAGGGATGGGTAAGAGCAGCCTCCGGGGAATTCTAATGACCGGTTTTTTTTCTCTCTCTCTCTCCTTGCTGTCTTTCAATTCACTTCTTCCTTATTTCTTCCGCATTCTCATTCTCCTCCTCTGTGAGGTAGTACATTAGAGGTCGGTTAGTCGGTCTGAGCTACCGGATGTAACCGTCTCATTGTCAAACTTGTCCCGCAAGTTTCCCGCTGCTGTAATCCCTCTCCACTTTCTTCAACTATTCATCCCCTCGAGCCACTCTTTCCCAAGCTGCGGGTGGAAGAAACTAACAGGTGAGCACTCCAATTAGAGAAAGACCATAAACAGCGCGTTTCAAAAAAATAATAGCCGGAATACAGAGCCGCTTAACGTTTCACGGCCTCGTTACACGAGAAGGGTAATGTAAGCAGATCCTGATCCATCCGTGTTTACGGCGTGTGCTACAGCCCTACATCCAGAAACCGACCGCCTCTCTGGCCTGCGGGCCAGGAGATACCTGGTCTCCCAGCGGGGCGGTGTCTTAGAATTAAGATGGTGGGTATTAAGATGATACGTGGGAGATATACCCGGCAACTTAGCACTTAACAGATGCTTTAAAGTTACGTGCTATCGAGAGGGGAGCCTGCCGGGCGAGATGGCGACGACCGGGCACATGAACACACCGGAAAGCGCCGCTTCTTCTTCCCTTCCATCCTCCTGCTCTTCCTCCTCCTTCTTGTTCTCGTTCACGGAGGGTCGGTCGAATCTGCTGAGTATCCCCGGCCGTCCCCGCTCCTTGACGGTGAAAGGGTCGGCTGCGGGCCTCCCTAGTTGACTCGAAGATTTTTATTGAGGAGCTTAAGGCGACGCCCGTAGAAAGTTGCCAGATCCAATTACAATCCGATACTAATTTTGATCCCTGTAGCAGCGCTCCTCCTGCACAAGATGACGTCGCGTCTTGTTTGTACGGCGCAAATTACCGGAGACAGATGGTGAACCCATTTTATACATCCGGCATATCGACGCTCACGGTTCTTGGATATTTCATATCTGGACATGTGTTTTGCTCTCGAAACTATCCATCATTAAACGCTGCAGAATATCTGCGAGGAACGTCAATTGCAGACTCTTTCTTGTTTTTTGGATATTACCCTTACAATGGAAAAGCGCGGAAAAAAAATGTGGGAAACGCGGGTTCGAAATTCGCGGAAATTGGCTAACGAAGTGGCATAAGTTATGCAAATCTGGCCAATTTTTTATTTACTTTGGATGAGGAGGAACAAATTTTGTGAAAAGCACCGAAGTTGTGACGTGGTGGCGAATATCTTGGAGGTACGCGCTTCTGAATTTTCAACAATGGAACAAGCAGACTGCTGTATCATGTATGCTTACTTTAATGTAGAATTACAATGTAGGTAGTTGATCACGTTTGCAACACAAATTGCACGCCACTTGAAGAGCAGCTGGTTTATGTGTAACATAATCCGTTCACAGAATGTCACGTTGCAAATAAGACACGTCACCGAATGGAAAAAACGAAAGCTCACCCACAAAATAGAATTTGGAAATAGAAATTTTTCTTAACAATTTTGAGATGTAACTGGACAAAGATTTAGTTTCAATGATTCGCAGCATATAATAGTAGCGGGCTAGCTTTATTTCAAATGCTAAATGTGGCGTGTCTTACCCTGGCGTTATAACTGGGTACGTGTTTATTTGAACGTCTCTCTGAATATAAACGTCATTTTTACTGGCTCTTGCAAATCCGTTTATCTCGCAAACCAGGGCGGATACATATTTTTTGTGCTCATCGGCTCTCGTAAAAAGCGGGGGGGAACGTATCGATCTTGGCCGATGCGTTTGTCGTTGGTGTCATATTTACATCGGGATTCGTCAAGTGCGCGAGAAGTCACCGTGCGACATGATTTCCCGCCGTTTCCGATCTCGTTTGCCGTAGTCGTTCGAAAGGGCAGGGGTGTCGAAATTTGAGAATAGAATACGAAAACGCCGACAAAACAGCCGAAATGGAGCATGAAATCATAAAGCGACTCTATAGGGTCTCGTGGATCGCGGATGGCGGTTCCATTGACTTCTCTGTATAGGCTTCCCACCACCTCTGACAAACCCAAAAACCTGGGGGTGTAACCAGCCGCCCTTGCTCCCGGTTTCAACCTCCCCCCTTTCTTCCACCCTTTCTCAACCGCTTCCAGAGGACCAAATAGCCTTTTGTTAAATGCCAGCATTATCCCCAATAACCTGAAAAGGTTCAATTTGTCCCATTTCCCCGAGACCATCGAGTGCGCCTGCTTTCACAGAGCGTGACAGAAGTCTCACCGTCCCATATAATTTCTCCGCTTCTCAACGTCTCAGTTTACCAGTTTGTCTTCCTTACGCGACTTTTTGTTATCATTCCAGAATCATGGCACCGTAATATCCTGGAACCAAGTACGTTGAAGTATACATCAACACGTTTATTCTGGCCCGTTGATCACGCGACGTGTCTACTTTACACCTCTATTTTTTATTATTATAATTGAATATACATATATAATAATATTATTATATATTAGAGTGTTTCAAAAAAACCGACTAGTTTTTTATTTTCGAAGAACATTGAAAAATCTTCCGAGTGTCCCTCAAAAATGACCTCGGTAAAATATGAGCTCTTAATATTGATATTTAGAGGTGGCGATTCTCACTTTTCTATTTCTCATTTAAATAACGTAGGAAAAATTTTTTTTTAAATATAGGATTTTATTGCTCGAACACGAATCGGTGTGAAGATATAAACAAAACACATTCTTGTAGGAAATTTTACGCTCTACAAAAAAGGTCAGAATAAAGATTTGCGTAAGATAAGTCGTTTCGGAGTTATCAGGCCTCAAACATCGAACCGTTTGAAAGAATGATGTTATTAATTTATAAATGCTACAAAACTGACTCATATCGTTGATTAATGAAATTTATTAATTAACATTTCATTGGAAGTCTATAGTTTTAATTTTAAAATCAATAATATTGTGTATTTAAGTGATATGAGTCAGTATATATATATATATATATGTATATCGACTTGCACATCTCGGAAAGCTCCACTCCCACCATCTTTAACGACGGAAAGTTGTGGAGTGGAGACTCGAACGTACAAAAAAATTACTCGCTAATGAGTGATTATATAAATCCAATTTCAGAAGTTGAAGAGGTCATCGAACATTATGCAAAATAAGATGGTTAATTTACACATTAAAAAAATATAGTTTAGACGCCTATAGACTATAATTTGGTATTTAATACTGAATTTGTGAATCGACTGCAAAAATCTTTCTTGGGTACATCACACTTCGCGCTTGATTCAATCTACTTGACTAATGTTTAGATGATGTTTTAGTCTTATTTTGGTAATACCGAAATATTGGCGAATGAGCACTACCAATAAAATAAAAATTATGTGTATACGCGGTCAGTGACCATATTCTTGACGATCATTGTCGTTCGCTTTGTAAAAAAAAACTTTGAAGAATTTTTGTTTCTAATCCCGTAAGAAAAATACCAAGTCGACAGGAATTTTCCTGCTCGAAGTTTTCGATCGGGAGTTTCTTCGCGAAGAGTGAAAAATCGCGCTCTGTAATATTGTGCAGTGTGCTCGGCGTGCCAAAGTGCAGGTGCAGAGAGAAGCGCGAAGGAATGAAAACAAGATAAAAATATCTGTCGTGAACTCTGATTAAAAGCTAATCTGAAGCAAAAAGAACGCCGAGTTCGCGAGACAGGGAGAGAGAGAGAGAGAGAGAGAGAGAGAGAGAGAGAGAGAGAGAGAGAGAGAGAGAGAGAGAGGGTAAAAGTTGGCGCCGCAAGGCAATGCGGGGCGGACGTCTGTAGCGTTTGCAAAGTCGCGGCTCGAAAGAAGAAGTAGGGGGAGGCGGAAGGGTGAATTTAATTTGGCCCAAAAAAGCAGTGCTTTAATTAGTAATTAATTGGCACATAAATTAGCCGTGAATTTTCACCCCGCCAACTTTTTTTCCACTATGTATATACGCGATAAGAACGCGAGAGCGCGACAACTATTTTAGTAATTTAACTTTGCGCCGCACCCTTCTCCTCTTCGAGGCTTACTCTATATCGCCCTCCAAGTACCCGGTACTCAGAGAGGATCTCTCAACGATAAACCAGCGATCTTCCGGCGTTATAACGCGCACGTTTCAGACCCCATAAGCAAATACCCGTCGATCCGTTTATCCGTCCATTTTCAACGATCTCTTATAAAAACGACGAATAGCGACGAACTGCACGGTTCTCAGAGAAATTCGAAGCGTCTGGAATATAAGTATGTATAAACGATATACAGAATTGGGATATTGAGTATATTCTCAAAAGCGCGGTAAATTTACATAAATTTTCTATCGCCTTTCATTTTATTCCACAGATTTATTGAAAGTAAACTAAGAATTATTTTATTTCAAATTGCGGAACGTATAATCGATCGAAGAATGGAACTGGGTGGAAAATATACACTCTACCGTCAGCTTTCGTTGGAGGTTATCGAACCGCGAAATGATCTGCGATTTGAACAAATGAAAAGACAAATATTCATTAAGAAACAGAAGGTATAGATTCAAAATTAGCTGACGTCAATATCTCAATGCTGATTGATTTTTATTATACTCAATTATACTTGCTTACAAAACACCTTTTTTCGCATCGCAGATGCTTTTCCCTAAACGTATAATGACAAAAAAATTTAAGCTCAAAGCGGCTCCTTGTCTGTTTTTTTCAAAACTGTGAGAGTTATTCTCTAAAAAGAAAAGTGGGGAATCGGAATAATGGAATAAACGTCGTTGACGTAGGAAGACAGTGAGAAATGCAGTTGATCTAAACTACAAATTTGGCCAATTCGAATAATGAATTTGCTTTAACGAAGAAGTTCCAAGTGTAAAGTGAAGAATGCAGGAGATGAGAAATGAATCGGAGAAAAGAGATAGTCGTAAGATATTGAGCAAAATGGGGAATATCAGACCTGCGGATCACGGATTCTGCTCAAACCTCTAGGGGTCTTTCTTTGGGCCAAAATATGGAGCTTCTGACGCGTAATTCCATGCTAATAAAGTAATTTGGCCTTTCTTCGCTCCGATTAAAACTGATTAGGTACATAAGCAGTTTGATGAATGCAATACCGTAATAACCGAAACCTGTTGTGTATTTCGCCTTAAATATTCACTTTCGTTCACTTCTGTTGGAGTTCCGATAACGGAATTTCATAAATTCAAATGTCAACGGATATAATATGACTTCAGAGCCATAGTGAAGTATAAACTGCCAAATTTCGACAACCTGATCACTTGTTAATTGGGCCGACGAAACGACCCTGAGAAGTTTCAACAGAATCTGTGATATCGATGTCTGATACTCTTGTAAGTCGAAATTCTTGCGATATTTCTCCAGCGCCGGTGACTTCTGATAATTTCGAGTGTGGAGTTGGAGCACGAGTATAAAAAGAGAAGTGGAACAATTTTTTTTCGTTTTTTATTTATTCATTGCGAACGTTGAATCTCTCACGAGGTTTTTATCATTTCATTTTATTTATTTTTGACAGGGTAAATTGTATGAGACAGGGTATAGTTGATGCGCTCCTAGCGATCAAAGATGAACTATAGATTCTAAAACTGCAGACCAACTTATCCGCAAGGATAACGTCATCGGTAATGTAAGTTTAATATAGCCAAATATAAAAACGATGAGTTTAGGGGCAATTCCATATTTTTTCAGATCAAAACAAAATTGATATTCTTCGTATTTTCAATTGTAGGATTAGTCAGGAGAATTTCGAGTGTGGACATCTCCAAACCTTCCACACAACAGTCAACAACAGTCAATAGTGAATAAGAACAATCGATATTGTCAGTTATTTGTGATTTAACGTTTCTGCAACATCAATTCCAAGGATTCGTCGATTCTTTTTTGAACTGTCTTTTCGCATTAGTTATTTTTCATCACGGTTGTTTTTTTTTTTTTCTCTTCAACTTAAATGAGGATGAGAAGTCGTTAGTGAGAAGGTATAAGTAGTCCTTTTACCAACAGCGCTGAGTACGAGCAGAGAGAGCAAAGTATAATGGAATATTTTCAGTTCGAGTGATTATACCTCGTTACTCGCAAAGTATCAAGCGGAGGTGAAGAGGAGGAGGGAAATAATTTGGCGACTCGGGGCGCTTTTGATGGTTATAAATTTAATTGGTGGTAATAATGGAAAGGATTCAAATATTTGCCAGAGCCTTTCTACCGGTTCAGCAGATACAGACGGAGGTAATCTGGGTAAGGAATCATCAAAGCGGAGAACTCGACCCTCGTCTTTTAAAAATCTTTCTAAGGTAAAGTCACTGATGAGTGCTCTTGAAACGTATTGCAAAATTTTTGTTTTTTTACACTCGCAAGCTAGTCAGCAACGTTCGAAAATGTTTTTCTACTTTAAATGTCGATTGAGAAAGTCGACTAGCAATTTTCCGCTACTGCCTGAACTTGCTGCTCCTTTGACAGCTAAATGGTGGGACGTTTTCACCAACCTAAAAACGCTTTTCGTCCCTCCTTTTCCCTAATCTCCCTAGTTACTTCCCTGGGCAAACACTTCGCTGTTCGCTGAATTGTTTCTAATTAAAATGTATATCAGCCCTGTTAAGTTTTGTCACCGAACCGTTATCGCGCCTCAAGTTTTACGCTGTGTACACAAGCGCTTTTGGATATTCAAAGAAAGAGAAAAAGACAGAAAGGGAGAGGGTGAAAAGGTTATTAAAACAAAACAGGAACCCTGGGAATTGCTGATAGCAAGTACCTTTTTTATGGGATCTCATTAACAGAGCACTTACTCTGAGATGTAGTTATGTGATGCTCATACTGAACGTATCTCGTTCCGAAGGTTTTGCGCAAGTCCGTTGCATACATACGCGTGTTGAAATTTGACACAGATAATTTTAAATAACAGTAAAAAATGAACAGTTTCACAAATTTTACTGGTTTCATGCTATATTCGAAAGCAAGAGACTTTCTGAATTACAAAATTTCACCGTGTAAAAGAATGAGAGTAAAATTTTTTCCTTCTAACGAACATACGGTCTATTTCTTAGGTCAAAAAAAAAAAAAAAACTGAAGAGTATCTTGTATCTTGTAAAAGAGCTTTTTTTTATACCGCGTGGCTTTTCGTGGTTCCCTAAAAATATTGTTCACTTTACCCAACCATTGAATGTATTCATAACTTGGAGCGATCGTTCCGCAGAACAGTAATAACCCGGGGTGTAATTATTTCGACTAATTTCGACTTAAGAAGGAGCTGGCAATCAGCAGGGAGGTTGTAACAACCGTTTATTGCGAGAAATATTTTATATTTTTCGTTGGGGAAAGTGAAGTAGTTAGTAGAAAAGAGGATGCCGTACTTTTGAGGGTGTTAAACCTTTTGTCTTTTGTTGAGAAACGTTGATCTTTTCTTCTTAAATAGTGTATCTTGACTTCATCTGTCACGGTTTAAAGTTTGGAAAAGATAACTTGCTTTCGAAGCTTGCCGTCAAGTACAAAGGTGAGATTGAAAACCGAGTAATTGCAACGTTATTCTTTTATTAGCTCTACAATTTTGATACAAGAATCACACTCAATGGACAATTTTTCATTCCGTTTTTTCAATTTCTCTGGAGTAATGGAGGAAGCATGAATCTTATGATCCCTAAGTTGAGGAAATATCAGCGCCCGTCTTAAATCGCTCAAGGCTTGATGTTCAACGTCATTCAATTTTCTAACATATCTGTTTTAGTTTAGGATTGTAAACAGCAGTGAGACATTGAATTGCTCAATGATTATTACAGGCACCAAGGCTAGGTACGATTTGTGACGATGTATCCTGTTCAAAATAAATAGTGAGAATATAAGGTCTCAGGGGATAAGTGAAGCAGTAGGCTTACATTTGAAGGAGAACGGTCTAATTTATATCTGTGCGAAACTATAAATTCCAAAAGTTTGATCTCACAAAATTAATCAACAGCCCGTTTAATTCGACGCTCAACGTGAAAAAAAAGGAAAAAGAACGGGAAAATCATTTCGAACACTAACTAGCAAATAATAATATCAATTATCGATGTCCATTCAATACACGACGTCATTAAAACGCTCTAGTCTCTCATATATATTTTAATTGTTATTGTTTTATTGCTTCATATTTCTCTCTATTTACAATACTTGTCGTTTTTTGTTAAAATTTAATTATAGTTTTATTTATACACTCTCTGCTGTCTACTTATATTTCATATTTAGAACTATCAAGCCAAATTTGTTAGCTTGCGACGAGTAGGAACGATTCAGTTTATGTTATATTACAAACTTTATGGTATGACTCGTTAATAATCAGATAAATAAATGAAAAATCGGCTTTTCTTGACACTGTCTCAAACTATCTCGTGCATTTTTCTTATTGATTATTAAAACCTTACAAATTTAGTTCTCTCTTCACGATCTGGTCGCTGAATTTTTTGATAAAATACATATACACGAACACTTGGTCCAACAAATTGTACATCAAGTGGCGATTACTATTCTTATTAGTCACACACCTGTGTCTTCAATCATTTATATCTTACGATTAAAGTGATCGATTAATCGGTGTTTTTCAATCGAAAGCTCAGATGGTGTAGAAAAAGACAGTATTTGCGGAATGATTATGAAAAAAAAGAGATGTGTCTTCATTTTGAAAATTGTCAAAATGTGACTTCATCCCTGGTTATCCCATACCCACTGCGCCTCTTGGTAGTTAAGATTTTTTTGCGATATCTAGAGCTGTGCAGCCATTCGATTAATGGGATTCATTTCCTTCATAACTGTTTGGTCTGTACTTTCTATTACTAGCTCTTTTGGTCGAACTATTGACAAGTAAATCTTAAGCGGAGCATAGACACTAGATTTCCGAACGTTCGCAGTAAATCGGGCTTCAGTTTGAGTAGAAAACTGGACACCGGAAGAAAACAAGCGAGAAAATAGAAAATAGATACGTACGCGTATAAAAGATACGCCTCGAACGTTGATTCATTTGTAAAATTATTACGATTTCCTGAAAATTTGCGGTTTGAATTAATCGAAATTACAGCAAACAAGCAAGCTGGATCCACTTCGTACCGTCTGTGCGGTGATCGGAAAGTGGCAGGACCTTCCCAGTGGCCGCAACATATATACACCGTATGTAAAGGTGTACAGGTATGTGCGTATATAGATAAAAGAGAGAAAGAGAGAGAGAGAGAGAGAGAGAGAGAGAGAGAACTCGGGACAGTGTGTATGAATTTCAATTTACGTTTTGGTCGCTTAATGGTCCGAATGGGACAAGCGCGAATGGAGAACGGTGCGTTATCGCATGGGATGAACGGAAGAGAGAGGAGTTGTACGCAGAAACTCCAATCAGTCGCTTTCATCGCGTTCACAAAATATTGGAAAATTTAATGGACGTGGGGTCTCGGAGTAGCGGGGGTCGACGAAAAAAAAAAAAGAAAAAAAAAGAAAAATTGAAATTGTACAATATCGAAAACAACCCTTTTACGAAAATATAATATTTATTCAACTTTATCCCCTATAGGCTACGTTCCTGATACGCGTGCTCCATTTCCCGCCGAGAAACGTACGAATAATTATCTTGATTAAATTTTCAGTCGTTCGGAGGAAATCTTTAGGACTCTTGGTTGCGATTTCATTGAGAGTCCTCAGTGTCATTTGCCAAAAACTTGAGTGATGTTGTTGCGTGAGTCCGAGTGTCATTGCTGATTTCGGAACGGTTGGACGGTTCTTTTTCCACAAACACGGATACTGGAGAGCGGCGAAATACCAAGAGACCACTTTACGCCTTACATAAATTAAATTGAAAGCTCTAAGCTCCAAGATATCGGAGGCAAAATGTCACGTGCATACGTAAAATTCCGTACACTATTCTGATTCTTGACGAATCCAAGGAGGAGTGATTAACTTCACGGGAAAAAGGCCCCCCAAACAGAGTGAGAAAGACAGAGGTGGCTAAATGATCGCAACACGTCATGTTTGTTGCACAATTACAAAATCATATTGTTGCTAGCCTGTTTATTTCTGGTAAAAAATACGCTCACTCTAAACCATTGAAGTTTCAGGTGTTAGAACATATCCTTTATCATCGTCAACCGCGCTGCGGATGACTAATGAGAAAAATTAATTGAGTCGTGAAAATAATTAATAAAAAAGACACAGGTCAGTTTCATAGTTGCGTAACAAAAAGTGTAAAATTTGATGCCATTTAGCGTCTCCGGTTGACGTAACTTCTCAAGTTGTTCAATCGCAGTTTATTTTTCCTATTATTTCAACAGATTTGCCATTGATTGTGATAAAGTATTCAACTTATCCAGAATCTGAGAATTTTCAAAATTTTACGACCATTCAAAATGTAGAAATTACACAAGTTTCACTGATCACCTTGCCGTGCTCTTTGAAGATAATTTCTTTGTCTGGCGATAAGATTTGGCCCCTTTAATCACGGCGTCAAATAATTAAGATATCTGTTGACTGTAGTCCGAATCAGGGTGGATCTGATCCTACTTTGAGAGAAGTTTTGTCCGTCGTTTCTTATTGAGAATCGGATTTCAAGAAACACCACTACTGCGTTTCGCTTTGCAAAGGGTTTTCTCTGCACAATGCCAGGAAGTAAATAATTAATTTTGCATCGCACGCCCACCTGCCAGCAACGGTGAGCAACGGCAGGAGTACTCGTCGAGCTCAAGACTCGTCAACGATAAACAATTTGTTTGAATCAACGAGGAAAAGTAGATATTGCGGACGGTTCAGTTTATCCACGACGGTGTATCGGTGTTCATTTTTACATTATCGATGGAGTTGGACTGACGAACTGAATCGAACGATTGGGCCTTTTAAATTCCACAAAAAAACAGAAAGAAACATAGTCTGTGCTTATCTTCGGCAGAAGAGGTTATTAAATTCAATTAAACGCGGCACGAATATGTATATTGCATAAAATGTTCTGAGGTGAAACGTAGCAAGAAACGGAGAGTTTTTCAAATTGCCAAAAATATATTCACGTACATGAGGGAGAAAGCAAAAACCAATGCAACGAGTTATTCGCTTGATAATTTTATTTGAAACGCGTATATTCAATTTAGTTTCATCATTTACGTTTATTCTGAAAGAGTTTTGCTCACTTGCAGCGAATCGTCGAGTTAAATATTAACAATTATTTTTCCAGCAAATCACGGCCGTTGTGCATGATATTACGCCCGCCCGATGGGATTCTACGGCTGGGCGAATCAAGTTTGCGCAACAAATAAATTGAAACTCGGTAGAAGTCCGCTATCACGATCCGTGTAAGCGGAGGGAAAGGGGGGGTGGGGGGGAGGGGAGGGGATAACACCGTCCCTGGATCACGTACGCGCCCTGTTTTTTTTATTGACATATACACACGCGCACGGACAGAGAGATAAAATTTCAGGATGGTTGACAACCGGAAACCGCCGCCTTCTCCTTCCCACTACGAAAACCGTGGATGCAAGGACTGGAATTCTTGCAGATGGAAATACTCTGGGGGCTAGTTGAGGAGGGGCGGAAGAACGGGCGTTGTCAGGTGTAGTTTTACGATTTGAGTTTTGGCAAGTTGCTCGCCTCGTAAACCCAAAACAACCCTAACTAGTGCCTACCTGATATCTTACCAACCCCCCAAAACACTCCATTCGCTTCCGTTTCTACCTATTTAAGCCTTTGTCAGGACTGAAAAGTTTAATCGTAAGTAAAAGTACGCCCTCCATATTATTCTCGTGGCGGTTTGCTAGCCATGCTTTAAAATAGTGCGGCTGGGGTTGATTTTGCACGTTTGTTTCAAACGCAATATTAACGAGATGAATTAACTAGAAATCAGAAATAGCTGTAGAGTGAGTTGAGTTTGAAGTGAGTTGATATGTCGAGTATATTCACACTTACAGAGAGAGATATACTTGTTACAGTTCAATAATTTTTTTTTTAGCAGCCACTATCTGGAAAGTTCGATTTACGAAGCCTGTGGATCGTACGCAAGTGCTTTCTTTCCGCGCAGTGCGGAAAAACAGCTTATTTCTAAACGGGTGTTGTAAAATATACTATTTCATGCTGCTGATTGGACAAGTCACAATACGGTTTTTTCTGTATCATATCAAGTACAAACAGTGGCATTGAGAACAATCAACGGTTATACCGAATCAAATGATTGGGTTATTTCGTATCGTTGTATTTTGTGTCAGTACGAACGAATTGCATATTTCTGGAATGTCAATATAGTCACCGATAGCGTGGGTAGATTTGTAAATAGCTTCGGTGATGATCCATCGTTTACCGTGAACATTCGCATCGTTTAATGTAACAAAGTTGCGTTCACTTTTCACTGTTCAATATCGTCAGAATTACGCGAATTATATTTTCATCGGTATTATACCCTGTCATAGAGAACAGGCTGAAGGCACAAATCAGTAAATGACCATTTCAATGAACTTATTAAAGCTTTCAAATAATCATTCACTAAAGGAATTTGATCGGTTTGCATTTTCAATTGTGTAAAACTAAAATAAATTTCTGCAGCAGCTGGGAACAATGAATTCGTTATGTATTTGAACGTCACAATAGACTGCATTTTGAATAAGAACAAACTGCAAACGATTCCGGTTTTAGAGGATTAAATCCACGCTGGCTGAACTGGTGGTCACATATGGTGGACGCAACATGTATAGAGACGACTCGTAAGACGAAGATAGAATAAAATGCTACGTACAAGTATTTTGGGTGTGTCCGGAATTTGGTCGATGATCAATCAGGTAGTGTGAAAACTTACGAGCAATAAAATACAAATGTTTGTTCTCGATTTAGTTTCTCAATCGATCGTAATTGGATGACCCGCGTAGTTTGAGTTGTTTTGTGTCCGTAATATTGAGAATTTAATTTTTCAAGAAATTGCTTCATGGTTGTAAAGGAGTGCATAAGTTGATAAGTAGTTCAACTGGCCTGGCTACTTAATCACCAGGCACACATGGTGCAACGAAATCGTCAGTCCAATACTACAGACTTGGTGCTTGGTGCCTGTATTCCCACTTATAGCATGCCAAATATTGAAACGATTTCCACACCACCGACGTATCGTAACAAATAATGAAAAGCAAATTAAAACAGATGTAAAAAGGACTCACGTTCGTGGACGGTGAGCTTGGCATCAGCCGAAACGGCATCGCCGACGCCATTTTCAGCAACACATTCGTAGGTAGCATCGTCTCGAACATCGCGCACAGGTTCGATTCTCAGAAAAGCACCACCGGGGTAGGATTGCACCAAGTAACGAGGCTGGGATGCTGCAAAAGAAATTGAGTCAGAACCAACGATTCAAAGAAGTAGTTGCCAGGTTCACGGGACATGAAGCAACGTGTTAATTGCAGGAAGTCAATTGCCCGCAAAATAAGGCAAAATGTAATACATTACTTGATTACAATTGAGAAAAGCTTGCGAGATTTCAATAACATCCAGTTGTCCAGCCTCAATTCCGTACCCCTCTCTGGTCCGTTACCTCAATTACTTCTACGACGCTCTTTGTTTGTGCGTTTACCCGATATGGAGCATAATTTCATTCCACTAGTGTTTGTCTGCTTACAAAAACTAGGTGCGATGAAGACGGTGCGAAATTATCAACAACGGGAGAATTTCGAGATGTTTTGGTCGTGCCGTACAGGTCAAAACCACATAGACCTTGAATAATTTTTGATGGACAAAGTACAGAAGCATCTAGAGCTTGTAAAATGGCTATCGTAGATTATTACAATATAAAAAACGAAACTAGCGAAAATAAAAAAAAATAAATAAATAAATAAAACCTTGTCTCTGAAATGACATGAATACCAGTAATAATGGTGAGGTAATGGAAAACCGTATGAAACCGAGGTGTTTGAACTAGCATGGAACTGTTCATTTCGCCCTAGCTTTGCAGTAATTTCACTAAATCCTGAAAATTATTCAGCTGCGTACATTAAGCGTTCACCATCGGGCTAAAGTGCTTGTTCCGATTATAATAACATGCTTTGAAAATAATAAACAGAATTGCTTTTGTTTGTTAATAAATTAAAAAAAAAAAAGTCGGAAATCAAAATCATTCGACATTATAAATTTTGTTCCTCAGCTTTTCTTTTGGAAAGATTGAAAAATAGAGCGAAGGAGAGAGAAGGCAGAAGGGAAAAAATTGTTTGAATATTTACTCACTTGTTAATTTCTTGGTATTTTTTCGCCACTGTATCTGGGGCTGGGGATCCCCACGGGCGTCACAGTAAAACGACGCTATTCCACCAGCCTTGACATGCTGCGATCGCGGTCTTCTCAAAATTTCCGGTGGATCTGCGAACAAAAATAATTTCCCTCCTCTTAACATTCATTTCATTGCCATTATCCGCATGCGCAAAACATAATTATATCGAAGGTAAAGTAGCGTTCAAAAGTATTTTGAAAAACATATTAATTGGATTAATTAAAAGCAAATATGAAACATAAAAATCAATCATTTATTTTATTGATTGATATTCAATGTTGTACAGAACAGTGACCAAGTGTAGCCCTTGTTCGCAACGTAATAGAGCGTGAATTTTTTTTTAATGAGGAAAATGGTGGAGCAAAAGTGTTTTGACATAGTTGAAAAAAACGTATTTTTTAACACATAATTATTATCTACCGTAATAAGATAATAAATATTTAGTGGGATATCCTTTGGATTTTATGACAGCCTCACTGAGTCGATTAACTTTTGGAATCCATCCATCGGAATTTTATCCCACTCACTTTTGAGAACTTCATAAAAAGCGTCTTTGTTCGATTAATTTTTTATTCTTATTCCGCGATCCAACTGTCACCACAGATGTTATATAGAATTCAAATCTGGACTTTGACTTGACCACTCTAAAACCTTGACTTTTTCGCGTTTTAAAAAATCACTAACGTACTTGGACTTGCGTTTGGGATCGTTATCTTGTTGAAAATACCGTCCAGCTGGCGCGTGGTGTTCAGCGTATGGTAGCATTTGAGTCTTCAATACTTTTTCGTAAACGAACCGATCCATATTTACTTCAATTCGAACAAACTGTCCAACTCCAGAGGGCGAAAAACATCCCCAAACCATCACACCGCCACCTCCATATCTGACCGTGAGAATTTGGTACCGATGGTAATATTTTTTATTTACAGGACGTCGAACATACTTGATACCATCAGGATGACATTAAATTAAATTTGTTCTCGTCACTCCAAAAAATTTTAAACTCATTGTATCATCACAGCCGACTTGCGAACATCACTTGATGATAACTTTTTTATGATATGATCGAATTTAGGAGACTTTTTTTTTGGACGTCCACTACGAGGCTTATTTTCGACAGTCTTTTGTTTATTACACAATTTATTCCGTGCACTAAAGAGTTGACGAGACACTTTAAAAATACGAGCAACTTCGGTCTGTTTCAGTCCTTGCTTTGGTGCATTTATCACGGCTTTTCTGAAGTCACTGGAATATTCTTTACATTTCGGCATATTGAAATAATCACTGTAAGTAAATATCCGTAGAAATCAGAACTAAGAAGCAACTAACGTCCACGAATTCACGGAGCTAACTGCGCGTCAAAATACTCTTGAGCTCGCTGAAAGTTACATTCTCCCGGCAGCGCAAAGTGTAAACAAACAAGTCGAAACCTGACACGTTCAAATAATCGCAGTTATACTGCTCTTCACTATACTCAAGTCACTGTCCGATAGTGTTTTATTTTAAGAGAAATTTTATGTTATCAAAATAGTTTTGAGCGCTACTGTATTTTCATACGAATAACAATAAGAATAATGTCGACAATAATGATAACAATAAGGTAATAAATAATAATAATGATAATATCAACACAATAGCACGGTACAACGGCGGAAATGATCTATATTAAATATGACGATCACGTCCCTGACACGTGACGAAGAAAATGAATATATGACAATAAAATGAACGTGGATTGGATATAATCTATGGATATAATGCAGTCCGTTGCAAGTTGGGATCAGGGATATTTTCTTCGATAGTTTGGTTTCCTTCTTTTTTTGTTTTTTTGTTTTTTAGAGAAATAAAAAATAATCTTGTGCTCTGCGCGCTGCGTTGCAGGTGGTGGGAAAATTTGTATATATGAAGCGTAATTTCATCCGGAATGAAAATTAGAGCAATGTCTGCGTGAGGTTAAAACGAAGGGATTAGGTACTCTCGGAAAATTGCCTTGGCGAAACCAGAAAAATGTTTAGTTTTGACAATCAAAATTTTTTCACCCTGAATAAATTTTGAGATTAATGTACAACCCACAAAAAACCTTGTGCTGGAGTAACCACAAATTTTAATCAAACTATTTTGCATATACAAAACAACGATATTTTAGTCATGTGTAGGAGAAGGTTTGACACTGCATAGTTCTAAAGTTTTTTACAGAGAATATTTTACCATTTTAACATAAAATTTTCTAGGTTCACGATGTATATGTTATTAGGTGAGTAAAATTATTCAATTGCGATAATCAATTAGTGGTTTTCACGATTTTGTAAATTTGACTAATCTTGATCAGCCAGATGGACTTACTGAATTATTAGAAGCAATTTAGTCGAACCTACCAGGGAGTGCTTCAATATTTTGATAATACCATGAAAAAGTATTAGCATCTTAAATTTATAAAATTAAAATCGACATTTCGTATTTACAAGTATATTTTATACGATGAAATTATGCTATTGGCAACAAAATATTAAATTCCCGCATAAAAAAAAAGCTCTAGAAATACGTCTACGAATTGATTTTTTTTTAAAAGAAAGAAATTTTCTCCGAGTGCTTAGGACAAAGCAGGGCGAACGTATCGGGCCGATAGGTATTTTAGATTATTGGCTTAATCGCACGATTAGTCCATAAATTTACAGCGCGTATGTTTATTTGTAATGACACGTTAAGCGCACCTGCGGGATCCGGTAACATAAGCATATAGATATATATATATACACCCATTAGAATAATTTATGACGAAATTAAAAATAAACGGATCAAATACCGTATCACGATTTAGGATTTAGTTTTTATTATCTGTGATTCCTTTTCACTTTTTTCTGTGCCATTTTTCTCCACAGTTTCTATTCCGTCAACCGTCAGCTGTCTCTCTTGATTGTATTTAATTGAATTTGGAAGTTTCGATGTGTCCGGTTTAGTTTCTGGTATGACTGAGCGTGAGAAACAAGTAATAGAAGAAAGTATGGAAGGCTGCCAATGCGCCGTAGGATGGGGTGAAAAACGATACAGCTCGCTTCCAAACTTAGCTAAACACGTCTCGTCTTATTGCAAATTATTCACCTTCAGTAATTTTTCAAGTTATAGCGAACAAGTGAAAGGAACTGAAAGGAAAAAATAGATTTTTCTCTTCCGTTTTTTAAATTCCGCAATTTATTTTCAAATAATGTTAAAACTTAATTATCGACGTCAAGAGTGAACTAAAGGAAAGTTTTAAGAGACTAGTATAAGTTTACTTTGATAAATGAACAGAATACAAGAAAAATAGCTACGTATTTTTTCATAACCCGTTAATTAAACAATATCATAGATAACTGCGTTTTTATCTACGAATACTATCTGCAATTTATTAAGTCACATTGTTGGTGTTCGTAAAAGTACCCTGTTCGGTCAATTCAACAAATTTGTTTAGGGACTCAATAAATCAATTTTAACAAACTACATGCTCGAAATTCAGTTTTCATCGAACAAAGTTATGTAATTTACGCTATTCGTCAAATCTAATCTACAACACTGCTCATTTCGACATCGCCAGCTAGCAGTTTATATTCATTTGCCAATAAAAATGTACTTTGGAGAAAGGTGAGAGAATGCGAACAAAGCGATCCTCTCGATTCGCGGGTGTGAGGATAGAGAATCGAAACCGGCTTCGATACGTGACAAACAATGTGGACAGCGGGAGAGAAAATAATTGCAACTGTACAGTGGAACCGTTCGTTTATTCGTTTGCCCGTTTGTTTTCTGTTCAGGTGCAGGATAGCCATAGAGAGTTAGAGGTGCGTGGGAATGCCTGGTGGCAGTGAAAAAATACAAACGAACAATAACGAAGATCAAAAACCGAAGCAATAAAAGTATAAAGGAAAAAAGGTGGAGCAAATAAAATGAAAACTGAAATTTGCACGAGAGCGAAGCATCCTACGTACAGGAGCGGACGAGACAAAGCCTCGACTTGTGTCCTCTTGCACATATTCCTTCACTCAATATGACCTGTGCTGCCCGTCCACGTCAAACGAAAGAATCGCCAATGAATATTCGCTAATTAAAAGAAGCCACGATTCCGGAACATTCGAGAGGGTCACCCGAATTTTACGGAGAAAAGAATTTTTTTTTTTATGCACTGTGGAGGATCAAGAGGTCCTTTGTCATCGCTTTCTTCTTCGCGCATGCTTTCGATACTTCGTTCGGAAATTCATCCCGTTTTGTTATTGCCCAAACAAAGATCCGCAGTTTCTTCAGAATTTCGGAAAATTGTGACTGACTGTGAAAAATTGTTAATTTTTATGATGTAGTGACAGTCTGCGCGAGTAAATGCAATTCTAGCATTATTTATACTCAATGGTATTGGCTAAGCTTCGGTTACAGGATTATAACGTGTTTTTATAATTTTTTTGTTCTTTGTAATCCTTGGAAACCTTGGATTGGCTGCATGCCAATAATAGAAACCATAATGGGACGATTTCGTCGACAAATGAATAATAGAAACCGAGATAAGAAATCTATTCCCTAAAAGCTTCGTCAATGAGTATAAAAATTATACAATATCATCGGAATAACAGTCACGGAAGGATTCGCGTTTTGAAGTGATGGAACTGAACATTGTTTTCCGTTTTGCCGTGGAAACAGAAACCGAAATACCGGAACGAAATGTCAACAAACACCATTGTGCATCCATAAGCCGAATAAAAATCTGATCAGTGCAGTTGCTGGATATAAATAAAAAATACATAACGCTCACTTTGTTTTCGAATAATTATTTCTGGACTTGTTGGCAAAGCAGCTTGGCTAAGTCAGCGTTACCGCATTGCTCGAATGCGGTGAACCAGGCGAGTTGGCTGGCTGGTCGGTTCGCAGGGTGCCTTTGAAAACACTCATGTATAGTTGTAATTACACGGCAAGGATATGTGGGTCGCGGCGAGAGCGCTTTTAAATTGAATTAATATTTGCTGGCAGCAACGAGTGCGGTTCGTCGCCCGATGGGTTTAGCCGCTCTGACGTGAATAAGACCCGTATAATTGTTTGCGATAAACCTGGCCACCCTCACCTTCCCTTCCTGGACTTCCATCCGCGCTTTCACCCCATGTGGACGAAAAATCGATCCGTTTATCCATTTACCCATCTCTACATAATGTGACAACAGTGATCAATGACGGCTCGAGTGCCACTAGCGGAGCTAATTTTGCCGGCAAGTGCTTAGTATCGGCTACTATTAACGCGCACCTTCAACACGACGGAATTTAATGCTTTTCGTGACCGTCAAGTGATCTAAAAAAAGATTACCGAACGAGTACTCGCAAGGAAAAGATCAGGTTTTGAAAAATTGAGCTTTTTTCGGTTACTGCCGCGCATATTCTTCACGTCAATTTGAGAAGAAGCACCGACAGATATAAGCTTCGGAAAACATTCCTGCAGTTGCTCTAAAAAATTCGAATTTAGACTAGATGGAGCAAATTACCGAGAAACTACTCGTTTATTCTTACAGCTTAGCAGTGAGGAATGCTTGGAATCACTCAGTTTTTTACGGAGCCAAGGTACGCTCCCTGTTTCTGCTCTGACGAAAATACCGATCCTTCGTTCCAAATTTTTCTTCACTATTCAACGCCTCGCGATAAATTATTCAGGTTCACTGTTAACGGCCGATGTTTTTACGACTATCCAGGGTAGAGAGCTATGATCGAGGGAGCTCGGAGGCTGACAATGAGTCTTTGGAGCGGCTGCGAGTTTGAGTGGGATACGTATGCAAAACAGTTGTGTTTTAAACGAGTTCACGCCGAGCATTTCCATTAGCCCAACGAACGGTGCTCGAGCGTCAGAACGCTGCGTGGCATTGCATGGCTTTGGCTTAAGCGAATGATTTCAAATCAACGTGTCCGGTAGCGCGAGTAATTCAATTTGAATATGCATTTTGCAGCGGAGATCTCGCGTGGTCGCGGAATCTGCACAATAATCCGTGAATTTTTATCCTCGACGTTTTTCACCGAGTGTCTTCACGCAGGGCCCCAAACGGGTCAGCTGTTCATCGCGGCGAGCGAGGGATCCGACAGATAATCGGGATGCCTCTGATTCGCGGTTAGACAGCCGTCGTATCGCGGCGATATCTGTGCCATTAGTTACAATTTGCAGCCAATCGGGAGTCTGCGAGACTGATCTCGTCTATTCGCGGGTTGATTATGATTCCCGTCAGAAGTTGGCAAGCTCTCGTCAATCAAGCGTCAAATCTCGGGCGTCAGGCGTTGCGAATGGGGGTGAGTCTTGGGAACGGGGGACGCCAGTTTGCCGGGTTATAAACGCCCACCTACCAAATGCTGGGCGAAAGTACTGTCGGCTTGGGAAGACCTGCGCGAGATGTATGCAGATGTATGCCAATAATATTCTAAACAAGTAAGTGTCCCCTTCAGACCAGGGCAGCTCCTCTGCAGTCCTCGAGAAGCTCTGAATCAACGTAATGCTCCTCCCCTCTTCTCAAACCCCCAGAATATGGATGGACGAACGAACAAACAAGCAAACAAACGTACGGGCAGCGCTGGGTTTGTACGAATCGTATCGCGTTTCGGACACTAAATACTCGAAATTTATCTGCGCTGATCTGGACAAGGAAAGGTTCGGCATTGCGCATATTTATTGGTCGAAATCACCGCGTAATTGATAGGGTTCATAGATGACCCGGTTTCCAGGTGGCTAACCACCAGCTACAGGCATGTAAAACGAACATGCTGGAATTGGCAAAAGATATGGCGTCGGGTCGAGTGGAACTGAGTGTGAAATTTCAATACGGTTGATAACTGTAGCGACAGGATCGAAATTGGAAGGTAAATTTTTTTTTATTTTTCACCAAGAAGTTATCCGTCACCCGAATATTATCTTATGACGCATGTTTTGAGGTAATATCATTTGGTTTAAGCGATAGGCAAGAAAAAAAAAAATACTTGGGAAAAACAAGAGATTCTGAGTTTTATCCGACCGTTACCATTCGTCTTGAGGTATTTGTTGCAAAATTGATCGACATCTCTGGGAAGAGCACCAAGTCGTATGTTCAAAAAAATCAGGAATTAGAAGGCACTTTGGGGAAGTCGTTCCCACTGATCAGTTACTCAACGGAGTCATCGCGTCACTAATTGTGGAAAGATTAGCTTGTGCTTGTTCGAGTAGATAAAAAAAAAAAAAAAGCGAGAGAAAAAAAAATTCCAGCCCGTGAAGTTTGTTAATTCACTTTCACCGAGCAAAAGCTGACGCGGGAGTGTTTTGGGTTACGGAAACGTGAAAACGTGAATTAACGCGAGGTAGCGAATGTGGAGTTGAAGGGAGGGCGAGGGAATTTCGTTAATGGGTATGAAATCGTAATCGCGAAGCATGACGTTGCGGAAGTAGACGAGATAAAAAAATAAAAATAAAAATAAAACGCAATCGAACATACAAAAATAAAGGCAATGCTGATGGCGGTCGGGCGGGCACAGCGCGTATAAATGTAAAAAAGAAGGGAATAAAAGAAAAATTAAATACCCATAAACAGACAGTATCGAAATTGAAAATGCAAAGCGGGTACTGGCAGAGGCATGGCATGGCGGCGTACCTCTGCACCGCTCTACCCAAGCCTCGGGAATAAATCACAAAATCAATTCTAGAACTGAAAGCACCATAAATAAAACGAGGATGTGAGTTGAACGAAACAAATGACAACAAACAGGAACATCCCAAGCTCGGCTTGAACCTTGCCAGCTGATTGGTCCGCTCACCGGTGGATATTTGAAATTCAAAGTACGTCGATAAGAGTGAGTGGGTCAAAAATACACATTAGCAGATTTGAAATTTAGATCGTTTAGCTATCAAACTGGAATTTCACCGATATTCGAGTACCGCTGTCGAAGTCTGTTAGTTCCTGGTTCGGGGTTGAGGCCAATCTCAGGCATCACGAAAAGAATATTACGAACCCTCGTAATCTGGACTAAGAACCGTCGGCTTATTTTTCGACTTCCCTACCCACTCAGTATCACCACTTTGCCGGTTACTTCGCTGGTGTGCTCTCGTTCAAAAGTTTGTATTGAGACAAGGCTTGTACCTTGGAGTAAACCTGTTACTGTTACAAATGGAAAGAAAGCGACAAGGTGATGAGGTTTCTGTTATCAAAAGCATGACTCATGTGTAACTCTGTGATTCGGACGTAGTTGTGTCAAACACCAGTTCTCTAACCTGAGTTGTTAATCTGCTACTAAACAAGCCACGTACGGGTAGGTATACTCTAATACATCCGTATTGTCAGTCTGAAATGCAATGCGAACTGGGTTTTCAGAAACATTCAATTTGATTTTCCGGAACCTTCTTGAACGTAACGAATTCTTTTAGTCTCGACTTAACTGCCCGGTTCTTGTTCGAGTACTCCACTCACTCATTATCGTTACTTAACGGTTCGTCATCTCATTGGCAAATTTTTTTGCGAAATGTTGCAAGAAAGGATGAATAATGCCAATGGGATATCGACCTGAAAGAACTCTGATTGTGAGTCAAAAACGTCACTAGTGCGTTACTTGTAAGTTTTATATGCATACTTCATCAGGGTTTCGACGTTTGCAATTGTCGGTGAAGTCAGCATTTTTTTCATCTTTTATAAATGTCGCTGAGAGCTATGGACGGTTTTACTGTAAAACAAACATTAATATACTTACATCTAGTCATAATACTTACGCGTTAAATAATGGATGTAGGATAAGTCGCTGAAGTTCCCTGAAAAACACTGGATGGTCATCGTCGTGGACGAGTAATCGTCACCTAGCACGGGCCCGATACCATTGAATGACTATTTCAGCCATTCGAGAAAGTGGGAGTCGTTCGTGATGCGATTTTCGTTACAGGTGAATAACAGATTACAGAAATTATCTCTTATTGTGACTTTTGTGGGAAGGTTGAATATAACTGTGGTAAACGTGAAACGTGGCTGAAGGGATGAAAGTATCTCGTGTGTGTGTGTTACAGGGTGAAAGCATAAAAAAATAAAAGAGAAAACGAGAAAAAGAACTACAGAAATGAGCAGGTTTGATAAGAGAACAATAACGTCACTTTATTCGTTTGAATAAATGTGAAATGGAAACCTGATATTAGATTAGTCAAATCATCTTTAAATCTCGAGATGCACACCGCGGTTCCTTACAAAGGCCTACATATTTCGAGTCCCGACAAAGGCAAGGCTTCCACAATATTTTCCCCAGCGAATAACGTGATGGAAGCGTTGCTGCTTGTGCTGGTGCTCCTTCGAAGAATGAGGGAAAAATCCGAATATCTTTTTTTCACTCCATTAAACTCAAACCACCAAACTTACGAGACATACGACAGAAGGCTATAACCCCTTACACCAATAGTGAACACACCATTGCCCAATGTGCTAGTTCCACTGGCAAGGGATGCCAGTGACACATGCAGACTGCATTAGTCAATAACACTACCCTTCGTTCTTTTTTGCCGCGACAACTACATAGGTACATATGTATAGATATTAAACGGTCGAAGCAGGGTGAAAGGATTGCTATCCTACATCTTCCGGTTGAAAAAGGGTCCCTCTGTTGCAACGGGGTCAGACTCTGGGGGGGCAGGTCAAGAGGGAAGGAGGGGTAGGGAATGAAGGGACGAGATCAAACAGTACT
Organism: Neodiprion fabricii; assembly: GCF_021155785.1. Taxonomy (NCBI): domain Eukaryota; kingdom Metazoa; phylum Arthropoda; class Insecta; order Hymenoptera; family Diprionidae; genus Neodiprion; species Neodiprion fabricii. The sequence continues at coordinate 24,480,324 of NC_060240.1, forward strand.
GGTATCCAAGGTCGTCCCAGCGAGGGAGTGCTTCCATGCGACCAAAACTTAGATACAAGCCAGGCGGAAAGGGCCTTTGTTTCCCTTCTGTCTGTTTTATGGACGGACAGACGACGCGGAAGGGCTTCCCGGAGGGCGAGCAGAGAACGAGGAATACCGTAACCCGCGGACGGAAGTTAAAGCAGCTAAGCAGCTAGGTCACAGTGAAAATTAATTACCTACCAAAGTGTACACCGCTGTGACCAACTTTACAACTGGGCACAACGTTTATAATATTATTACGAATCACAAACTCGCATTTGCGGTTCGTCGTCAAATCTTCCAAGGTTTCGACAGTTTAAGCTTTGACATTCGGGGCTTCTTCTTAGTTAGGAATTTTTTCTATAATTTCGGCAGCAATCACAGCGCGGCCTTACAGATTATGTTGACCATCAAGTTTTGAAGGTGTTGGTATGACATAAAAATCTACGTACAGCATGGAAGTACGAAAGTTTATGAATGCATTTTGTGCACTGTGATATCGATTTTTTGAGTCCGCTTTTTCATATTAAAGGTAGGGCATTGATTTTTTGATGCTCAATTTAAAGAAAGAAAAGTTAAAATTTTGACTGATCAAGCTCCGTTCATTACAACGGCAGCTTTCGGTGAATCTCGATTATAAAAAAAAATTAAACTTGGCACCTGACGTGGATCAGTCAGGTGAGGTATCTTTTCAGAAATGGCAGTAGAGATCTAATATGCATCTGGCGCTCAGCCGGGAGGTACAAGTTGGGATTTTGTGGGAAGCGAAAAAATGAATAAAATTAAATTAGGGAGAAATCGATGGCGAGTAGCGACTAGTGGAGGGGCAGGGTGGTGAGTTGACTCTTATCAATTCTGGGAGGAGTTTGTCTCGTTAATAACCCATAGATGACGATCCGAAGAAACGCACGTACTTGAGTCGAAGTCTGCTCTATCTCGACCAAGCACGATGGGAGCTTTGCGAGGCTCTGCTCTGTCTGCGCTTCTTCTTACCCTCGTGTTTTTTCAATGTTCGGTTTCTGCTCGCAGAGGGTGCGTTTCACCCTCTATTAATACCGATATATTAGCGGTTAATTTTACGAGCCGAGTCAACTTGCGAGATACAGCAGCTCCGCATTTTACTTTGTGGAATAACCAAATTCAGTCGGTGATTGGGAAACGCTTGTACACACCCGGATGGGGACACGATTTCCAGATAAATTCTAAGGAGATTTTCGAGCCCTTCGACCAGTAGAAATATACACGAATAAGCGATAAGGTATTTTCGTATTATACCTAAGACCAAGCAGCTGTTTAGGACAATCTGCGCGCGTGAAAAGGCGTAGAAAGGTGGTGATACTTTCCAAATCTTTAAAAGTAGAAAAGGACCGTGTACGTAGCCGTATCCCAGCGCAATCTGGTGTGTGCTCTTCGAGCTAGATGTCAAAGTTGTTCTGAATTATCGCTTTTATAATGTTCACACTGCGGAGTTTCGCCCAGGGTAAGTGAACGCCCGAGACCGCGTGCATTGGGGTCATAAATCTGGTCTGCACTGACTAGCTCGCTGACATCGTATCGACAACTTTTGAGAAACTGTAGAAACTGGAGATAGTGTCCCAAGTTCAGATGTGCGACTTGCGACCTATCAACAAATTTCAAGACCTTTCGTTTTCGTATTTCTATCGTAAAGTTTAGCAAAGGTCCGAACCAACCCTCGTCAATGTCGTAAGGGATCACCAAAAATCCCAATGCGGTATTTCTGGGCTGAGTACAACACGTTTGTTAGTCCACGTCAGATTTGGACAATTGAACCAATTCCTTCTGAATTTTTTATGAATTTATTATGTCCAAAAATCGTGTCAATCCTTGGCAAAGCTAATCATAGGACACCTCATTTTCACTCGACGTTCAATATCTTACCGACGACAACCTTTGAATAGGATATATTACCGGAAGGCGTTTTGCTTTCCAAGTTCGTTTCCATCAAATGTACAATGTGTATAAATGTACTCTGAGTGGTAAACATCTAGATGATGCTACGTAACATGCCAAGTTTTCCGTTATGAATTTGCGACAGCTTATCGTGAAGGTTGAAAATTGTACTTGGAATTTTTTCATATTGGAAAATGCTCCACCTTAGGTATTGCTCACAGCGCAAAGTACGTTCGAGACAATGATCCTGCTAGGAATCATGGAGGCTGGCGTAGTGATATTAGTTCTCTGGTCACGGAGATTGGCATATGATCGTGTTGCCGGTGGGACCGGACACCCGTTACATCGCAGATACGATTGTGGGCATTGTGGGTATCCATTGTGGATGGTTTGGTGCCGGCAGTTGACTCAACGGAGGCGTTCACCACGTGCCTAGAATCTCAGAATCCTTAGAGATGCCCCAAGTGTCCGTGTAGCCGGTGGGATATCGCGTGATCCTTATTGGATTACCTGCATCTCTCTCTCTGTCTCTCTTTCGCATCCAAGTTTCATCTCTTTTTGAGGTTTATTTTGGTACAGTTTAACATTTTATGGTGAACAGGTGGACGGGGAATTTAGGAAAGGAACGCAATTCTATTTCGAAGGTACTCCACGTCAGCCGATGTAATGGCAGAACTGGGCGACGTAATTAGCTCACACAAACCACCAGGTGCAGTGCAATGCGTCACTAGGCAGCAATTCACCCTCCGACCCTCAGCCATGGCATAATTCGAATCTATTACTCTGTTCACGCGTCTCATTACCGGAACGAGTCGCTAGAGACGATGAGATGGGTTCACGGAAGGCTAACTGGGTCGAAAATTACGGAGATAAGAGTTCTGTGAAATTTCAAGCTGAGTTAACGCAGAAATATTATGTTGCAGCTCTTCCTGGGTTAAACAACAGTTTCAACCCAGTCTATAGACCATATTCCACAGGGCAGCAAGCTTTACGGCTTTGAGCACGACTGAACGTTACCGCCAAAGATGAACAAATCGGTGCTTGGAATAATTCTAAGAGGCTCTTAACGTCGCTATACCGCAGAGGACATAAAATATGTGTAGTGTGCCGCACAGGCTTACGAGAATACACGTACGTGCACTGGGGTTCAACTTGGTATAGGCGTGGACTAAGCCTGAGGCAATGCCGTGCAACTAGCGTGCTTGTAGCGGAAGGAGATCCACGAAGGAAGCGGAAGGCGGAAGCCTCCTTCGTCTCAGCCGATATTTAAAATAGTTCCACCATAACTTTGGTGCCATTATTCTGATGCACGTTTCTGGCATCGTATAACTGACTACCGGCACTCAAAGTGCAGTTTATACATAGGTAACCGGCACTCGTGCAATACAGAGTTCTTGGTTTTCGAACAACTTCAGCTTGATGACGTTTTAATACGGTATGGTTGGACTTAGTTTCGGTAAGGATATGAATCAAACTGCCAGGGATCAAAGAGCAGTGCACAAAGTGTTCGGAGAACAGGTTCTTTCTATCCGTTGCTTATTCCGAAGATGGGAATAACTATCCGTCGCATTATTCTAGAACGCTCAACGTCCTGGTATTTCTTGCGGCAGAGAGAGAGAGAGAGAGAGAGAGAGAGAGAGAGTTATTCTTCGTATGATGTATCGTGGCGGACTTACCCTGTACACGGGTCAAAGAATAACACGTATTTTCACAAATGAATAGAAGAAAAATGGTACAAGGTTAAGACAGTCTGCATGCAGAAAAATGTCTGCTCTTATACCACATTGAATAGAGGTGTACCATAAATCGTAAGAGATCGTGGAACGGATCAATACAAAGACAAAGAAGCTCGTGCTATTATGAATATTATGAATATTTACTGGATACGATCATGTTAGTGTGAGCAAAATTCTACTCTTGACACTGTATTATGTATTTGACCTCGGGATCGATGGACCCAATTCGAACTCTATTTCAAAAGAAGACGTTTCCTTTGCCTTCAACATTGTGACAATGATATCTACTTTGACTAGGTGAGTTCACTTGAACGTTCATTAAGATTTTCTGTACATTAAAATAAATGAAATTGAATAGATACAATTGATGTCCTTTGTAAGAAAAAACACAGTATCGAAAATGAATCGTATACAGAGGTTTTGACAACAATGAGCTTATTCATCTCAAAATAAATGTTTTTAAGATTCAAAGATTAAGTATAAAATTTTCACTACTGAATTCTAACAATCCCGAGACTTGCTGGACCTCGAGGTTTCCCTTGACATCTTGTCACCCCGGTATATTAGTTCTTTGAGCATCGGTGTGCAGTCGAGTAAGTTTCCGGTATTATATTCATAACTCGGTGGCCAAGTTTTTGCATGCCTGCAAGAGACCGACAGATAGTTATGCAAACTGGTGAGACCCCCACGTCAAGCCGAGGGTTAATGGTTAACGACTGTACTATTGTAGGGTTATGCATGTATTGGTATTCATCATACGTGACTCGCCTGATAATCAGCCTACTTTCGTATCCAACTTTGGCTGTCACATTGTATGCAATTCAGGCAGCGGCTTCTCGTCTCTGTAAAGTGTTACTTTGGACTTTAATTCCACGTCTGCTGTAGCAGTGTAGAATCGTTTGATGCACGGTTCTGCATTTTGAACGGCTGTTTAATCCGTCACGGCGATTTTCGAATCGACAGAAAACCGTTCGGGGAGAAAAAAAAAAATGCAAGGGTGCGTGGGTGAGATAGAGAGAGAGGGAGAGAGAGAGAGAAGGCTGGAATGTGGCATCGGCGAAGTGGGGATATCGCTCGCGTATGGAGAGGAAAATGAAGAAGCAGCTTTTCTGCCCAACGAACTTATCGAGATGAGAATCCTTCGCACGGGGGTCTTTTCACCGAAACAAATTCCAATATTCTTAGCATCGCGCGTTGAACGGTAGAATTTTTAACCTTCATACCTCTCTCCATCCTCTCATCCAACCTAACCTAACCACCCCTTTTCTGCTTTTGTATACACAAGTTAGCCAGTTGAGGAACGTTCGGTAAAACTGCCGGTTATATACTTCATCGTCAGTCTACCGAGAGGGCGTCATTTTATTATCAAGCAATCTTCCGTATTCATCCTTCCATCTTACATTCTCTGGTCGTCCAACCGAGTCGCCGTTATTCCGATCCAATCTCTTTATTCAATATCATTCATACCGCGGTTATAAATGAAATTTATATTTTAATGGAAATAAGACGATGAATTTCATTCACCGGGGGTTTGTTCTCCCTATCGGATGGGGGATTACGGCTCTTTACGAAGCGACTTCGATACTAACACTTCAAATAAGCGATTCTTCTCGCTGTAAAATATGATCGTGACTTTATTTCATTTTGCACTTTTTACGCCGCTTGTCCCGAGTGCAAAACACCAACGTGGAACCGTATGGTGGACTTATACAGAGTATTTTCACGATTTCGGGCGAAGCTTAAGGCTACTAACACCCGCAAATGCTTTCCACGCCGCGCCAGCGACAATTCGCGAGAAGATATAACTGGCCGAAATTCCATTTTCGTTTTACCCGAAAAACGATTTGTCAAGCTTTCCATATTCCGCCCACGGAACTGCGCGTGCCGACCGACGCGGTTTCATCCCAACGCTTAGATCGCCGTCACTTTTTCCTGATGGCCTACTACTTCCGTCGGGACGTCCAAGACCCTCGATTCTACGAAGGTTTAAGGTTTCACTTAGGCATTGTCACGCGCTCGTAACCATTGGCGTGGTAACAGCTTGCTGCAGCAGAGCTGGCGCGAACATTCGGATTGATATTTCTGTGATTAATCGACTGGAATCACGCAAGAAAGAGGGTGGACGATACTCTAAGGTAATTTAGGACAAGTATTCTCCTCAGTGAGAACGAGCTATCTCAAAGTATACAAGACGAAGGGAAAGAGATGCGGCAAAGTTTCGTTTATTAGCTTTCGAGAAACATTCTCTCGTACAAAATCAACTCAAGGCATAAAACACACAGCTTATAGAGCTGCGATGCGAACTGAAGGGTGCAGGGGGGGGGGGGGAGCTGGACTGGAAGCTTCGCGAAAATACGAGATGTCAGACTGAGGATAAAGCATAACCGCGCGCAAGAACTTGCAGTCGTTATACATCGCTGGATTCCCCATTACAAAGTGAATAATACGTCGGTACAATCAGATACATTTCCTCTGAGCTGAGGTTACATTGTGTCTTCCAAAAGCATCTCAAGTGCAAAAGCTTTGCGCCAAGTAGATTAAAGTGTAAACTACGAACAAAAATTCATTTTGCGACTCAGAAACCATCAAAATGATAACGTACATTCAAATAAGTCTTTTGATGAAATTCATCAATTTGTACTGACAATTAAATTCATATTGCTGATTGAGCTCGTTCGAAACTTTAAGTTACTTTTCGTGTCTCTTTGTGAATCAACCGTTCTCAAACGACTCAAACAAACGAAATATATCCACAATTGTGCATCTAGGTTAGGTTCGATGTGATAAAACAAGTTTTTGAATTGCATGGAAAACAATCGTGCTACCGCAGAAAGCTTAGCAGCTTTTATTTTATTACATCTTTCAGCCCAGTCTTAGTTTGAGTCTTTCATGTGAAAACTAATAATAATTCACAGTTTAGTACTCTCTAATCTTACGTCTTATCACAGACGCATTGCATATTAATTCGTGCCTGATGAAATGAAAATGTATTCCACAAAGCATGCTGTTCTGCGTCATACAAATTTTCTTACATATCAAGCTAAAAATGATGGCCCGGCGATTAGACTCATTGATAGAATAATTTTTTGAAGATTATTCGACAGGTAACTCTTCTTTCGTGTAAAATATACTTCATAAATTTTTCACACGAACGATCCAGAGCATTTTTGAATACTTTTTTATTCATTATGCCGACTATTTTAAAAACTATGCTTTTATAACCCTGAAAGTAAAGGCATTATTGTTCAAAAAAGCGAAGCCATATTCGGTGCAATTTTTATGCTGCAATATTGTTGTAGATAAAAAAATCGATGCAAATAATGTTCACCGATTCATTTCTTATATTTTAAAATTGTTTAACACTGACTCTTATGTTCTTTCCGTTCGTTCATTGGCATCATGTGTTACGCAGCTGACAGATTATTTACAAAACTTAATCGTGTACCGCATTACCAGGTTACATTATTATCGACTAAGAGCGAGCGATCGACACGCCCTCTCTTGTGCTGTCTCCGTAAGCTTCTCGGGTGGAGCTATTTTTATCATATATATTAAACGACAAGTTTATGCCTATGTCATATATGTATCTAGTTCAAAGTTTAAAAGTCGACGAAAATTCTTAATCGAACTGACGATTTCGACGATGTTGCAAATATTACAACTGGTATATTTCGGCTCTTCGTACATGGATCGTGTTGATATAGGGCTGAAACGAAAGCTCTTAAAATCTAGAAATTCGCAAAACTTGTCAAATGTCAAATTTCATCGTGAGAGGAGAGAAATATATGATAATATTTTTGTCGGGTAGGCCAAGGGCTTCTCTTCGCAGTAAAAGATAGTAGGTCGGCTCGCGCGCGTTCAATTTCTTTTTTCTAATGAACTTGGAGCGATCGGCTCTCACTTATTTTGCCTATCTTCAATGTAAAACTCATCGGTGAATCGAGGAAGTGAATTCACATCTTTCGCAAGAATACTGAAATATGGATTTTAGTTTAGCGGTCCGGAGACCGATGTGCCTCTCCAACTTGTTTCATGCATACCACTGATCGAAGAGTGGAACAGGCGGTCAATTATGACCTGATTAAACCCCGCACAGTTGCGAAATAAATACCGAATATCCGGGGGGTCTCTGTTGAAATGACACTTAAATCGGACAGTGAGGTTGTTTAGTGGTTTCGGGGCGGTTCCTCGAGGGGCTGGGTAGCAGTGATCTAATGTCCCCCGGAGCATTTTCCTCAACCACTCTAGCAGGTCTGGGTTCCAGCGTACCGTAGCAGCCCTTAAGCCTGGGGCGTACGGTTTTATATCTAATTGTTTGTGGCGTGATTGGGACGTGGTCGTTGCTTCGGCGTCGGGTGGGCCTCGGGGCGGTGCCGACTCCTGAGGGAGAGTATGGGACAGGATTTATTTCGAGGTTTTACAACTGACTCTTGTCGGCCTCTTGTCGGGCGTTTGTCGAGGAGGAGCCGCTGGGATTAGAGCATAATCGAGGAGCCCACGGAGGAGACGCGATCCGCTTAATGACCGTCTGCAAATCACGACCGACACGACTTTGGCCTCGCCTGTAAGGAACCTCGAAAGTGGAAGTAAAAATAAGCTCCAGAAGGAAAAAAGAAAGACTCCAGAATCATTCCTGTTCTTGATTTTGGCACGAACTCGATATTTCTCATTATTCAAAAGGGAAAAGTTTTCACGAGGAGTTCCCATTTGCTGGCGGACGGGGGAAAATTCGTTAATCATTCATTAGCTAAGCTCGGGGGAGCAAACGTGGCGAGAGGCTGTAGCCACGACGACGTTTCGCTATCAAATGAGCTCAAGGTTTTCCCAGGGGTAGCCGGCGGGCTGCTCAAGGCGTCCAAACTATCCGTACGCATTTCCCGCCATAATCGGCCTATGCTTAAGCCTCTGGAGCTGAGAGCTAGGGAAAAAGGAGATACCTGTTGAGTGAAGTTCAGCGAATCATAAATTTTAATATCAAGGCAAATACTGCAGCACGTTACGTATTCCAAGCTCTTGTAACTAAGAGTTCTGATCGATAAATGTCAAGGGTTTGGAGACGAAACTTCAAGTCGTGAAGGAGTGTTGCATTGAATTTATCCCGATTTATTTAACAGTATGTTCCCCATGGCATCGTTTCAGTAAAGTAAGCAAATGAATCTTTGGATTTTCGGTATGTTATAACAAGTTTTGCCATGTTGCAGCTCGATCCTCATACGCCGTTTATGTACGGGTAATGAATTCAAAACTTTCACTGTTTCTCAAGGAGCCTTCAAGATTATATTGATATCAGGCGAACGATATCAATTTTAATAAAATGCGCTCCATTGGTCAATTCATGTTTGTTTGCCTTTGTCGATGATTACCTAATGGTCGGGTAGAATTGGTGACATTCTGACTTTGGAGTATTTTGTTAGCGGTCTGAATCTGCTTAGCGAAAATTATCCCTAGCGTTCGAAGCATGCTAGTCTAACGGATGATTTCAAGTCCACAATCCAGAGAAGAGAAATCTGTCTGAGGGAATGGGGGGACAGGCTGGTTGGTGGTGGCGGCGGCGTTCTCCGGTGTGGGGAGCGATTTCAATTGTCGCAGAAACTCCGAGACTCAGCTCAGCAAGGGGGGCGCGGGAGTACCGGACCGCTAAGAGGGTGGAATTGATTAAATAATTGGCCCCTTAGATCGGCAAGACGGCGAAAGGGAAGGGGTTAGTTTCAGGAATGAATACCCTGGCTCGAAGCCAACTCTGCCCGGTTATACCCGCGGAAGGACCGCAGCCACCACATTGCCCACCTACCAACCTAGCCGTCTATATCCAAGCGAACAAAGTGCGGGGATGAGCTTAATAATGGCTTTGATTGGGGCCGAAAATGTGGTTCTCGACTCCCGCGACGAGATCTTGCTCCGTTACTCCCTGGAAACTTGTCACTTCCGGTAAAGCCTTCTTCCGAACAACCACAAACTACAACCGGTCCCGTCTCTGCGAATAAGAGAGTGGTTCGTTTCTGCCGGTATTTTCTGCCGGTTGGAATAAAGCGGCAGCTGGGTAGCGCGGTAAGATAATGAGCATAAATTCACCGGGTTTTTCGGATTTATATTTTGCCCGGTATCAGCGATCTCATTTGCATCGAGAATTTACCACCGTCCACTCGGCGTCGCCGTGGATCGAGCACGCTTTCGGAGGACGTTATACCCGTACATCGCAGAGCCCGATAGGAATCGTACCGACATAAATGCTGGGTGCGCCGAAAACTATTGAAAAATGATACGAGCTCTGCACGTAAGTTATTGCCGCACCGTGCCCCACCCGATCCATCACCTCATTTTCTCTCCGCTCAAAATCTCCGTTCACTTTCTTATCACCGGAAAAATTTACCTTTGACGACTATTTAATTGCTTCGTGATTAATCAAGACTCCGCTGGCCTTTGAGTACAGAATGGAATTACATAGTGAAACTTACAGATTTTAAACTACCCTGGAATAGCGCCTTGTATTTGAGTAGTAACTGATATCATTTTCGAAATGAGTCAGCACTGATAGATTTCTGCTGAAGATATTGATAAAATGACGCGTATGGTATAAATACATTTTTAATGATAGAAATTTGTACCATTTTTTAAACCGAGTGCTCCATTGTTAGTGATTCCAGTTCATTTTGTGATCATAGAGTGCACTTGACTTTACAGACTGCATTCTTGGATCTTAACTCAAAGACTCTTGAATCGAAAAGTATTGAAAATAAGGTGACGTTAATTCTTGTCTGTAATACCGTGGAAAGGCAGGTCAGTTCGTCGGATTTTATGATTGTAAATAGAGTCAAGCATCGAAAATTCTTAGATTCGTAGCAATAGTATTCACACAAAATTTTAGATGGCTACATTGAAGGTTGATTATGCTGAATTTTCGTCGTCTAAGCATTGGCAACTCACACGGGGTGTTCCCATGACTTTTTTAATTACGGAGGTTATCATGTTCAAGGAATGAAATGAACGGGTAAGTGTGGTTGGAATAAAAAAAATTCCGAGTGAATAAAGAAAATAAACAATACACGCGTCCAAAAAAACATAGAAATAATAAAGAAAGAAAAACGGAGATGACAGAATAAAATAAGGAAAATCAGGTATATAACTTTGATAGCAAGTCGCAAAGAAAACTCTGGCAGGAAATGAATGTATAAATTTGGGCTTAGTTACTATAGGGGCGCGGCGTTTCATCCTCGGATTGAAACGACTTATTACGTTTGAAACCTCTCGGGTTTGAACCCCGCTAGAAGCGACTCCACTCGACTTCTAATAAGAACGTCTTAAGCCATGCACATTGCTTCTGACAATACAGCAGCGGAGGTACGCGGTGAGGCAACAGGAAGGAATATTTTCAGATCTCGCACAAGAAGGCTCTCAACGATGCTCGGAAAGATCACTCGACCGCGCCAAGAAACTCGGTTCGCAGTTCAATTGTATCCAATAATCTCCACCGGCGACAGCTAAGTTTAACCAATAATAACAGCGTTTGATGTGCCCGGTAAACTCTGCGAGGCATGCGCTCTGAGAGCCTCTCGTGTATTTTTTTTTCCCCCTGATTCCAACTTCACCTTTACTTCTCCCCCGAGACAGTTCTTCGATAGCATGAGCTCTAGTGTTTGAAAAATGCGAGGCTTGCGTGGGCTGCGTGAGTCCCGGGGTTGACCAGAGCCCTGGGGCTAGTGGCTAAGGGCAAATCCCCCCTCCAAGATTACCATAACGACCTGAATGAGACTACGTTAAAACAACACTGCATCTTGATTCCTGGCTGCTATTAACCGAATACCGGGAAAAATACCCTCCCCCCCCCCCCCACCCCAGCCCTGTTCGCCGCCCTTAAATCCACATCGTTCATGCGCTATGATTCTCTCTAACGACATCTCACAGGCCACGAAGGTAAGTAGAAATGGACGGAATTAAGTTATGCCATACTCGTATTTTCCTATTCATTCTCACCGATACGAAAGAATATGTGGCGAGTCGATAAAAAGACGTTAAGGGGAGGCCCTAGTCGACTTCAACGTTGTCGTATATACCACCAAATATCGAAGTCCATGTACCTATCTCGAACACAAGAAAGGGCTTAATAACCCCATTCTATACGCAATTCGAAACAAAGACACTCGGCATTTTTATTTTTGCGTTGAATGAAAATTTGTTGGAGTGTTTTTGCTTAGAATTGTGTATAGAATGGGGCTGTTGAGCTCTTTTCGCGTTTGTGATACGTGGACTTTGATATTTGGAGGTATATACGAAAACGTCGAAATCGATCACGACACCCCTTTAATCACAGGCTTGGATTTTGATTTATTTACTTTGCGAAAGTTTGTTTTTACTGTCATGGTTTTTAGCTGCCCCTGGCTTCAGTTTTGAGTTGTGATATAAAAGCGTTTGCAAATTCGTCACGACAAGGATGTCTGACCAATTCGAAAGTCTCGTTGATGTGAGCGTTTTTTTGGGGGGATAAAAATACTGAGAAATAGTATTATTTGTTCCTCAAATGCGGAAAATAATGCCAAGGCTTACCAATATTACCATTGCTTCAGAGGTAATCACTGACCATTTGACTTCTGGTATTGTACGACAGTTATTTCTGATCTTGATTCTTTGCATGGTTCCTAGAGCGATATCATTATCATAACCTGTACGATAAATGTGATAAAAGCAAAGTGGAGAAAATTACTAACAGTTTTTGAACAGTAAAATTATCGAGCATGCGATGTATGGCCGTAAAAAATTGGTGTCACATATGGGATTGCGTTCGGGATAACCATACTCTTCTCACTGTTAGTGAGCTTCAAAATTGCGTGGAAATAAATCAAACTGTTCACCATAAATTTCCGATGAAATCACGCGAAAGGATGAGTTATTAAGTATATTGAACAATTTGACATTATTAACAATTGTAACAAGCAGGTACTTGTGATTAAGAGAAAAAAAACCTCTGGACTAGTAATCCGTATAATTTTTCCGTTTCCAGCGTAAAACCGTTTACGTATTATATAACGAGCAATATATCCTAGAGATAGAAATACGTTGACTTAACGAGATGCGTCTAAAATGGTAGTGCTGAGAAGAAAAGAGGGCGCGTATATCTTGCTAGAGATCAGAGAGTAAAGTATAATACAGGGGAGCGCACGGAACCAACCGAATCGCACTCTTTCCACGTAGAGTAATAAAAAGTAAAGCATAAAATCAGACGCTGACTAGGGATTGCTGCAGTGGTGCAGGAATATGCGGAGTGCGCGATTTAAATCATAAAATTCGAATAAAAATCCAGCTTTTTGCACCACCGCGAAAATGCTTTCGAAGCGATTGCCCGCGCTTGAAAAAGAAATAGTTTATGCCCGTGCATATACATGCGGGTATAACCTGGCGTTTTGGCGCTTGCGTTGAAAATTACTCCTTGAACCCTGAGTTGCGTGAATAGGTAAAATTTCGACTGGAAAGCCTCGAAGTTAATGGCTACGGAACAACTAATCAGCAAACACTGATACTCCGTCGAGTGACGGTAGCGAATTATTGAGCGGACAATTTTTTTCCTTTTTGTATATTTCACTTTCCTGTACTGTACCACGCACGATGAACACAACACACACGCACAGAGTACCTGCATACGGGTTGTGGAGGCACTTGTACGAAATTCGAGTCATAGCGCTTTTACCAATTCATCGTGTCTCACTATTGTGCGAGCGAGCAAAGTGGAAGCAGAGCCAACCTCCAAGTTCGAGTCTCGTCTGATCGTGGCTGATCCTTGAGCCCTCGAGGCATTCGTCCGGCCAAGTTAACGTCCCAGATTGTCAACTGATTCCTAGGTCCGACAGAGATGTCAACGGGGAAAGTAGATGAATAAAACGGTAAAGGAAAATCGTATCTCTTTGTGAGAGATAGGTACGTTCCGACCGTCTACGGATGGTTTAACATCGTCTACATCGGTGCTTCTGATGTCTCTCCCATACCTACGCTAAGGTATTTTCAACTTGGACATTTCTCGTCCTCAGGCTAAAAGATTCAGCGTATAATCGTAAGTGTTCATCTGTCCGGGATATTCTTTCCCGGATGAACACTTCAATTGTGAAAAATATCGATGAATTTTCTCACGAAGGTAAGAAGATGGTCGATTTGTTAGTACCTGACCTAAATACGTGACTAGGTTTACTTCTTGTTACAAACATTTCGACTAATATTAAGTATAATAATAGCAGTGAAGGAGACAGCTTTTTCGGTGTTGCAAGTGACATCAGAGGTATTAGTGATTATGAAGACATCACAACCAAGAGAAATATCGAGTCACTGAACAAATCCGCTGTAGATATCCGAGAATCAACTTTTATTGACGAAAATATCTGTTCGTAATATTATTTAAAGGCCGCCACATGAACTTTTCTATTCAATTTCGATAGCTCAGAGCCAATACTCAAAGTAAATAATGTATAGGACTCTCTGAAGCAAACCTTCGTCTGAATCTGATGGATTTGGCAAAGGTATCAGATTGGTCATTTTGGCTGGCTAAGATTGTGTTAGGCTGCGTTGGCGTAAAAAGCGAAGTCAACAATCCTAGTAGCCCCTACAGGAACGCTATTATTCCGCGAGTCATCCATGGGATGGATCATTGAGTTGGGTTACTGGACCACAGGGGAACCAAGAGCAGTTACCGGTGATCCGGAAGTCAGGAATCCGGCGTAACGAAATGGGCAATATCGATGCCCGTAGCGGTGCCAAATACGGTGCAATACGTCTCGCTGACCGCTCCCTGTAGGTCGCGGTTAGCGTCCATCTCTCTATCTACCTGCCGTCCGAGAGCCCCGGCCGCCCGCATGTGCCGAACCGGATTCCGTCCAGGGGTGATAAATGACGTGACACCCCAGCGCGGCGCCTGGATGCTAGGGGTGCGCGAGGGCGTCGTTAGGGGCAATTAGATTCTTGGGGTGCTACGCGGATGATGAAAAATCGCCGTCGTCTCGAGCGGCGGACGGCGTCATCACCGAGGCAGATCGGCAGGTCATCTGGGGCGTCTTCTACGCTGCGAAAGTCAGCGGTAAGTTGGCACGTCTAGGGGTGCGACTTCCCGCATTCGGGGATTCCGCAAGGTAGATGACGACGCCACTCGACCTCTACCGGGACTCGCACTACGTCGTCTATGCGTCCACGGAGGTTGGGAATATTATTGACCTGGTTGAACAGTACGTTGGTTTCGTGGCGGGTGCCGGGTCCTGTCTTTAAGAACTTGTTGTGCGTGCCGTCGAAACGACGACCGTATGGCCAGGTAGCTAAGGGCGACGGGGATGACTGACGGTGCGCGATCGATACGCACGCGAGACCCCGTTAACGGAAGCGGTTGCGCGGGGGGAAGGGTGAGAGAGATTGACAGCGTGCACTGTTGATTTTAGCTAGCTACATTGGCCCTCCCGCAATTGATGAGTTGCGACACGCCGAGGAGACCTCGAAGGTCAGAGGAAATCCCAAGCAGTCGTGAGAATTGCCTACTCCTAGTGAAGGAATCAAGTCGTCAAGGATCGGGACAGGCGCGTTTCCATTCAGAAATGTACACTAGTCCGGGCTGCAAAAGACGCCCGCATTTCCACCTCGTCGCAGTGAACCGGGTTTGTAACACTGGCGGTGGTTCAGGTGCAGGGTAAATGGGGGTAGGGGAGATTGCAGCCCTCCATCCCAGGTGGGTCCTTCGTCATCATAAAGCCTACAGCGTAGCTACGACCACCAGTGCGCTATAACGTTGTTACCGCTCGGTTCAACTGGTACCGAGTGTCCAGACTCCCAAAACGGTAGTTAGTGCCGTTGCCGATTGTTGTTTATGGTAAAAAGTTATCCGGCGGATGACTTACTGTCAAAAACAATCAGCTGAGGTAGTTTTTCAGTTATACAGTTTAGGTGTCACCGTATTATGTGCCGGCACATAACTCTCGAATGTTTTGAATTGAAATTACTTTTCATTAATAATTCGGTTATGACGTGAGTAAACGTACACTATCGAGTCTTTCATCCATATTTTAACATGTGTACACGGCGCATGTGCTTGTGAGCTCGACTCCTTGTAGTTGGTTTTACGGTTAATTCAAGTCTCAGCTACTTGCAAAGTATTTTTTAAAGTATTCGAGCTAGCCTAATGATCTTTGGGCTACAGGATTCAGCGAATAATTAGCTCTGTGTCGAGTCTATCATTTTGGTACATTGAACTTGAATAAATCACTGCGCGAAATACGTCCTCAATTTTTAACTCGGTTACTTCAGTTTCATTGTCGAAACAATAATAAATGGTTTCAATTTAGAACGTTGAATGTGGATGCGCCTCTTATTAAAAGGTCTTTTGGTCTTGAACGAATCTCAAAATAATTCGTTGGGTCAGGGTTGGGGTTTGATAGCTGTCCAAAGTTTTTTTTTCATTCCCCGAGAAGTTTCGAGTTTGTGCAATTGCTTTAAACCTACTCTGAGTATGCGAAAGAGTTCCGGTACCATAAGTACACGTATAAGTTAGCCCGACAAGAGGGCTGCGCTCGCGACGATACCATTGGCCCGAATCACTCGGACATTTAGGATAAGAGCGGCAGTTTACTCCCTCTTAGACGGAGTTGACGGCGGTGGCAACATAAGCCTTGTTAAAAGGCAGGGCGACTACCTCGGGCTCTCCCCTCCACTGTTGAAAAATGCCACTGCCATTAGTTAACTATTATCGCGGTCTCTTTCGCTCATTATGTGCTTTTACGTTCATCTCCGATCCCACGTCTTCCCCACTACTTATTTATTCAGTTATATTTGTTTACGTGGAGGGAAACGTCGCAGGTTGTATGAATAGGACGATATTTGATCGTTGAAACTGAGAAGCCATTAAGGGATGGAATGATGTCGAATACGGTGGAAAACGCGGAAACTGAAAAGCTCAGAAAAGTTGAAGTGGAGCATAATTTCTTGGTGACAGGGTGGTAGTAGCTTTTTAACCCTTGTAATATTTTCCATCTGTCCTCTTTCCTCCACTACTAGAACGAATACATTTGCATGCACCCCCCCCCCCCCCCCCCCCCCGGCAGATCCGCAGTCTCAACGCTTTTGCTGTCCTTTCTTAAGTTTAATTACCAACTTTTCCTTGTTTCCTAGAATTTGCGCCGCAAGCTTTTTCCCACTTTCAAGCATCGCGCCGCTCTCAACTCATTTCCCTCCTAGATGCTCCGAAGGGACGGAGATAGGGTCCATGTCAATCGGTCCCGATTGTGGAATTCGGGGATATCCGCTGCCTTCCAACCAAAACCTCGGGGAGGACCTAGGATCTTTACTGGTCCTGAAGGTAACGAGCTTTTTCGATATAGTCAAGAAGAGTTTTCCCCAAGGAATAGTACCGTCAACGGTCTCCAGTTCTAGGTCGAATCGCGTCAAGGACGAAGAAAGGTCAGGCGTATCTACTCATCCTGCAGGTACCGTAGCTTGGGCAGATAACGTGACATGAGAACAAATTAGAATTTAAAAAAAGGACGATAAAAGCCAGGATCTTTTGTTTGCAAACGACTAGTGCATGCGAGCATGGTTCACAGTTTAAAATTCAATTTCATTTTAAATCGCCTGATGGTGGTGAAAGGCAGAACACGTTGCTCTAAACGGCCGAAGAACGGGCGACGAACCAGCCACATGTACCTATCCCGTTGGTGCAATGCTCGTTCGAGCAAATGGACGATTGCGAGGGCGAGCTGTGGTGTAGGTATGTTTCTACAGCGACTGGGTTCGCGCTTAACGGCACTTTTCTCAACGGTTCAGAATAATTGGTCTAGTACTAGATGAAATTTAGTCGCGGTTGTCAATTACCAAATAATTCCCCAACAGGCTTTACAATTTCCACCGCCATGTTACCTGGTCGGCGTGAGGTGCAGCTACCCGGCATTTTATATTACTTCGCATATGCTTGAGGCAGGGAGTACCGGTTGAAGTGTCGGAATGAAATGTTATCGGGAAATGTTTGCCGAGGTGCACTTTTTTGAATCACCTTGAATTACGCTGATATCTCGTATCCGCAAACATATTCGGTTATTCTTGTCGGTAGATATCGTGTGCGAAGAATAACGGGATGTAGCGGTTAGAGAGAAGAGAAATCTGGCAAAGACGTAAAGGGAATGAAGAACGCACGCTTGCGGAATACATTAATACATATTTATAGGTGGGCAGTAGCAACGGTAGCAGCAGAAGTAGAAACGGCATCTGCGAAAAATCGAAAACAGAAAAGCACGAAAATATGTCGGTGGAGACACGTGTATTATTTTACTACCAAAACAGTTGCGCGCCAGTTGCTCGATAAGTATATCTACTTTTGCACCTTCGGGTTTGATATTGAAAACCACGAAACGGTTCCTGGTTTTTTTTTTTTTTTATGTATAAGATTCGTTTCCCGGGCATTTTTTGGCTTTTTTCGCGGCCAGACGATCACTTTAATCTTGAACCAATCGAAACGGAACGGCGTCGTCTAAGTAGTTTGACGTTATTAAGATATTTCTGATAAGATCTGACGTCTATTGGTTATTATTCATTGATAATATTGTTTGTCAGACACCTGTGTCACTCTGTGTTTGCCCTATCGGAGTATCTGGCCGGTAAAATATGGTCGAGACAACCGCGAGGGCAACGCCAGTTTCGAAACGGGACAATACTTTTAGAGCTTACGAAAAACACAGCGTTATTCTGTCAGCCACAATCTGTCACTGTCACTATGCAATAACGCCCTACCGTCTCACGTTCTTCTCTGCCTCCTTTACCCGCCCATGTGACCCAGTCTTTCACCTTTCTATTCTTGCTACACGACCTCCGTTCTTTCCGCGGAAAATTTTTCATCACAGTCAACGCAACTCGTATGCCACGAAGCGATTATTCGCGGAAACATTGTTAAGTAAAATTAGAGATGGGGTGATGGGGGACTATGTATGCGTACTCAAGAAGTTTAGAAAAATTTGGGATTCAACCATGCGTTGAATTGCATTGTTTTGCGACATCGATTTTGAGTGACTCTGAGTTAATTTTGGGTTGGTTTGCAGTATGGATACTCTACGTTGAATCAGTTGGCCATGCGCACAATAAAACAGACCTCATGTTCAATAACGCTCGTTTATCGTTTTAAGAATTTTCTAAAATTCACGCAATCTCACATTTCGGAGGCATTATCTAGGTTTAAATTTTTAACGTCTTCAGAAGAAGAGCTTTCTGGATCTGAAGATTTGAAGCTCGAGCGAATCGGGTTCCTCGATTGAAGGGAGGACCGTTCAAAGCGAATTTGTCCGAGGGAGTCGATTATTCGAGTCGAGTGATTCGGGTTCATAGCGATTATGCAAACGTAGCTAGTCTTGGCTGTCCCTCGCTTGCGTTTCCTCTACGTCGTATCTGTCTTCCAGGTGTTTCTTGCAGCGAGAAATTCACCGACCAGGTATGATCAATGGAAAGCTCCGCAGTCAGCTCGGAACTCGTTCAAAGATCGCAGTTTTCCACCGAACCTCGACGAAGTTTGGATACTACCTGTTATCTTTGTAATTTGTATCGAGATTAGGTGATCCCAACGCTAATCTCTATCCTTGAGGCATCTCCTTCTTCTTGTGAGACAGTTAAGATCGACTTCGCATAAACACCCCTGTGAGCCGATTACATTGAGTTAATTCAAATAATTGTGAGGGAGAGTAAATTCTTCGTTCTCTTCACCAAGCATGGGCGAAACATAACATGTTTCACCTTGTCTAGACGCCACGAACCTTGGACGTACGTGACGGATCGATTTTTTGCATTAAAGGTGAGAGAAGTAGAAAGGTACGTAGCTCCCGAGCGAAGCTTCTTGGCGAGGTATGTACGTCAAGCAGGATGAAATCCAAAATCTAGACAAATTCAATCTGGGCTCACAATTAAGAGATCAGACACGCGCGGACGGTCTGCCAAGCTCAGCGAAACAAACTTCTCCGTTCCTTCTGGTTTCTTCGGAGAAAACAAGAACTACCAAGTCTGGGTTACGTCCTGAAACACCCAACCACCCATCTCCCGCCCCTGCGACCCTCCGCTTCGTAGAAGTTGCTCCTCTTTTGCACGAGGTAAAAAGAGAGAAAGGGAACAGAACTCCGAGACGGGGACAGGATGGACGTAATATACCGTAGCTATGAAAAATAAATTAGTTGTAGGTACTAAAGTCGGCGCCGCTGCACGATGAAATCAGTGAACTTTTCGACTGGGTGCAGATTAAATTAACTCCTCCCCCATGTCCCAGTGGCACTCTTTACTTCTTCATTGCAGTGCTTCTTTTCTCAAATGATGAATTTCAATGAGTTTCCACGTCACTCACTTAGCCTGGTAGTCGTACTTCTGGGTACAAACGACTAGAACAAAGCTATAGCAATGACAAAAAAACAGTTTTATGGACGTCGTTTGAGAGGTTTACGGTTTCAAATTGCGGACAATTGTGTCAAGAGCTTCAGGATCAATGTTATGAAGTTAAATAGCTATTACGGACTATCTGAGAATTGATTTTTATCAACGGTATAAGTCCACGTATCACATCAGCGTTACTGCAACATAATTCTGGTAGGAAGTAAAATTTCACGAATAACCGCACATGCAGTTCCATGTTCGAAATCGTAGCCTATTGACCATGTACAGATGCGTATTCAATGTCTGGAATGAAAATAAATCCAGCGAAAGAACGTCGACGCGGTGAGCGGACTTGGAGAGATGTTGAACAAACTTTGTTATAAACGGACTTGAGAGGCGTTCAAAACGTCAATTCTAACTTCGGAACGAAAACCTTTTGACATGCTAAGCGGTACGTAGACAGTTTCTCGACCGTTAAATTTCATGCGGCGTAAGGCGAGGTTACCTATTATATTGCCTATGCATACCATTTCCAGTAGTTCATGCTACCCCGAACAATCCGAACCACGTGTGCCAGTTCTGTAAGAAAAAATGGTAAAAGTAAAAGAAGAGACGGGATTAGGCCAGGGATGTATTACCTCCCTCTACTTCGAACCCCGTAGCATAACATTCCCTTGGTAATTGCTATTCCATTTTCGTTTCAACGTTTTGGCACAACTTTTCCATAGACCGATCCTCTCGGTGGTTCTCTAGCCGAGATTTCTGGCCTCCGGTACCCTGGCACTATGGCTTGCTGGCGAGCTGGCTATCAGATGGTAAGATAATGTAAACTTATGCGAAGCACGCCCTTATTCCACCACCCCTCCAGCCCACCGTGCTCCGGCAAGCTCCAAACTTTACCACGTTTAAATATATCACCGGCCCATTACAGTTTAACCGTATGCTCGGCGTGCCCCGTGTCTCCCTCCAAGCTGCACTCCAGATATAGCTGGATATTCTCAGATTTACTTGCAGGACGTACGTTCGGCGTGCACGTGCATGGCCACACGGGCCACGAAATGTGCCTGGCCGAAGCGTGGCGATTCTTGTGGATCAACCGGTATAAATTCGATGCAGAATTCTCTGCGGTGGCAAGAGCTAGCCGGTATTGTTCCCCGATCCCCCGATTCAAGTGACTGTGATGCGACCAAGGAGAGAGAGCAAGTCAGGGAGTATGCTAAGCCTCTTAGCATATTTCGCGCACAACTTTGCTATTGTTATTGCTCCGTATATTTTTATTGCATTAATTATCGCTGATCCTCTTATGCGGAATTCGAATTAATTGGTTATTTTATAATGAGAACGCCCGCTCCGTATAAGAGTGTTTGGCTTCGTACTAACTTTCAGGGCTTAAGCCACCGCTAGCCTCCATTCGGCCGCCCCCTCTTCTTCGCTCGATCGGCGGATATTCTGAATAATCTCAACAATTTTATCAAATTAGCTTTCATTGATCCCAAAGTATACACGGAGATTTATTCCGACCGTTTTATAGACGCTGCCGTCTCATATCTTCCCACCACTTACACAACTTCTGCTCGAATAAGAGTCATCTATTCCTGCAGGATTATATATGATTTCAAGGCTTGACGCTTTATTCTACGTTACTTGAAATATACCGAATCATTTATGTATTTAATTCAATTAAACAGATTATAGAATAAATTATTCATTTGACATGAATTGATGGTACTTTACGCGACTTTGAATGTACATAGAAAGCTGCTTCAAATTGCTTAGCGTAATTACACGAGACATCCAAGGAATTAAACTAATTCCACGAAAATTCATCCAGTTTGAAATGAGATGTAACATACGATACTTGAAAAGTTCCTTTCGTTTTATTCCTACATTTTCTCTCATTGCATTCAATATAATTATTAACTTGCGCTACAGATACCGAACAATAAATATTGACCGTAAAATAAGTAGCAGTCTGAAAAACTAAACATATACTCATCTTCGTGAGAAAAGTATTATGGGGACGATTCTGAACGGTGGCTCGAGTATATTAAACTGAAAGCGCCACGTCATTTTTGCTGACAACTTGTTGAATGGCGACCGAGGTTCGCGCGTCAATTACAAAGACGGCGTGCCAGGGGTTAATTCGGACGATATCGTTTTTATTCTGTTGTTGTTATCGAAATTTGACGTTTCATTTTCACTCAGTCGACGGAAATATTACATAATTCAATGCGATGATATCAAGTCACGAATTCGACGAACTGTAATTCACACATTGACGTGGCGCTACTACTTTAATGAAAATGTATAAATGAAAAGTTTTTCCTTTTAAAATTACAAATGAATTTGCGAACTGGCCGATAGCTATCCTCCAATCGGAGAATTCGAGGCAATCAGAAGCAAGACCATATCTGTGTACAATGATACCAGGACGCTTGTGGATTTGGTGAAATTAATCTGCGGTTTGCCGTTCCGAGTTCGCACCACCGAGGCTGCTGCAAGCACCCACACTACGTTTACTCGTCGTAAGCATGGCCACGGTAAGTTTTAATTTTCATTCGAATCTCGAAATGCGCAGGAGGTACAGTCTGCCGCTAATGGCCGGCTAATTATTATTTAATATTTAAACGATTTTACGTGCTCTTCTTGTCGAACGTTCGCAATTGCCCGCATATGCAAATATTCTTCGTATAGGTACGAAGTCGATACGTCGATAGACGGACGTCCTACTTCTTAGAAAATTTACATAGGTATAAGACGCGTAGTACATGCCTTCCGCTCACCTATAAGTATAAAAACGAAAAAAAAAAAAAAATGTTACGGCCATACCAAATACTTTCAAGTACGCTTACATACGTGGATACAGATCCACGTTTACGTGTCCGACTGAACGAAGACGGCGCGAAGGGACGAAGCTATTCCACTTTGGCGAGCCAGAAAACTGCCCGTAAAAGTCGTTATTGAACATTAAAGATTCCATTAGAGATGTTACGCTACTACGGGATACGCAACCTGAGATGCGACCGACAGACCAACATTTTCAGTGCGTCTGTCTGTGTGGGCAATAAAAAAAAATTACAAAAATCATTTTTATTCCGCATTGGCATCGTCTAGTGTTTTGCGAAGACGAAACGCCTCTCTAAAATGTTATGAAATTAGGACTTTTCGTAGAGCTTCGGAATTTCACGTAGAGAACTAATGTTTTCACGATTTCAAGTACTAATTTCGATTAGTGCGGTTAGTGACTAGCTGGTTTGACGGGCAGGTGGGAGGGGGAGGGGGGCGGGGTTAATGAAAGGCTATGCTAAACTAGATTGGGGGGCTGGCTGGGAAATGTCCACGATAGACGACACAGGGAGATAGGAGGGGTGGTTCAAAAGTTTCCAAAATAGAGCGACGTAGTTTACGGACAGCCCCCAAGTTGTTTCTCTACCCTAAGTCAATCTTGTGCAAAATAGTGAACATTCGTAGAGATATTATCGGAAAATTACGCTACCATGAAATATCTAATGCGTTCACTTTAACCCTTATACATACGTAATGTGGCCGAGGTATCATCGGGCGAGGATGGTTGACATCAGCTTGCCGAAAAGCTTGGTATGGGCAGCGATGTATTTAAGCCTTATTGGGCTCAACAACATCTCGTAGCTTTGGTCAGTACGGAATTATGTATTCTGTTTTGTTGGAATAAGTGATCCAACTTTACTTCGTTTTCAAGACGACTTTTGAGCGTGAAAATTGCGGCGACTATCTAAATGTTGTTTCCCATTTTTTTTTAACAGCCTGATGATCGGAGATATTTTCCCTGACGCGGCGCCGATAAAACGCGAAGAGCAAAATACTAAAGTCTGATTAACAGGGGGTCATAATGTATCGACTTTATGCGGCGAATATAGCGACAATGATGGTGCCGCGGAGGGCTGGAGCTAAACTGTTCCACAATATCCAAGAGTTTACTACGGTTTTCTAACGGGCTTCTGTATATCACGAGACACATTTTATAGGTTCGTACTACAGGTACACGTGGCGTGTATTAATATCGAACGTTATTCACTACCCAAGTATAGAATATTACTTTTACGGAGTTAATTGCGATAGTCGAATAACCTCGTAGCAGTACCAAAGTTCGCTGGAACCATTCGAGAAACAAAATTACGCGGGGTGCCGTCTGTTTCTCGAGGACTGAGGACGTACAGATTTGACATCTGAAAACCCATTCTACTTGTGTTTTACCCTGAATTGTAAAATTCTGTTAGCAGTACCCGAGTAATTCGATTTAATTAGTCATTAAGAGACCACCGAAGACGTTTCTTCTTACTATCGCACGCGTTGTGGTTCGTTCACTAACGACCAATTTTGTTTTGTTTGACAACAAACGGATGTGCCTTTTCCGGAAACATTGATTTTTAGTGAAACTGACAATAAAGCTAATGAGATCAGGTTCCTGACGACAGTTTGTCTGATTAGCCACACCCTTCTTTATAGTTGACGAAAGATAATGTGTTCGGAATTTCAAGCTTCACCGAATGTCAATGGTAATAAAAGAGCTCAGATTATGCTCGTGGTCAGGGATGCTATGTTCAATTCTGTAGTAATGCTTAGAGACTTTCTACGGGGTACAATGTTTTAATTTCAGAGTCAAAATCGATATTGTTCAGTTATAGCGTAAGAGAACCAAGGATTATCTTTTCTTTCAAAGCTGCTTTCCAAACAAGTCGTAATTTCTGGATGCAGGTGATATGGATGAACGGAATTCCAGTGTGATGAATTTGATAGAAATCTGACTTGATTGTTCAATTCATAATCCATTGAAATGAATTTCGTTAGGTTAGGCTGACTTGCGTTGTGGGGTTACGTTGAGTTAGGTCAGGTTGAAATAGCTGCGTCCTCGTGCGAGTGAAAATGGCTTTTACAGCCGTATAAGCATCGCTGGCGATGGACCGAGTGTCTGCTGGCTCGCTCCCGTAAGAGCAAGGGTATTCAGAAGCTCGACAGTGTTTTGTTATGCGGTCCGGGGTTGATTACATTTTGTTTTATGACGCCATCCCGGCCATACCTGTGCTCCCGAGTTTCCGCTAACTTGTTTTCACTCTGGTTTCTTGATTAAGAATTTTGAACCTGTTCTTTTGCAGTACTGTGACCAATGGTTATGGCGCAGCCGAGCGACCAGTTTTCATCCCTCTTCCTCCCATCCCAACATGCGCGCCACCACGGATCGCACCTAATGTTTCATCGTATTGCATCGTCAGTTACAGGCATACATTTTTTCCCATGATCCTCATTGCCAATTTTCGAAGGGGTAATTCATTTCAAGCACTCGGAATTGGTACCATTTTTCATCATTTGCGGGTGAAGAAAACACCAAATACTCAGCATTCAAGTTATATATTCTGTCTTTCATAACGCAGCTGATATATCGTTTAGTTCAGCTGTATAGTGTCCTATTTGCTTATCCGAAAATTGGGATATTCCGTTTTTCAAAAGTTGGGAAAATCTATTTATTCAATACAATGAATTGATATTAGAGATATAACATTTCTGAATGCTGAGAAAGTTTTCGTCAGGCTGACATTTGTGAGTTTGGGAAATGTGGAAACTTATGGTGTTTCTTGTTGTGCAAAAATAATAAAGAGAACTAAAAAATAATGCCCTTGGTTCGTAAAATCATGCGTTTTCTTTTGTTCATTGACTTTCTTCACCAAAATACTGTAGGGAAGTGGTTTCAATTCCAAGTAATAAAAATGTATGTAAACAGTTGAAATGATCACAAGTTAGAATCAGACTAATTTTACGATCGGTTCCTGTTTCGTTTCCTTTTATTGTCGGTTCAGTGCAGGAGGAATCAGGAATAGCGAGAAGGATTGCGATGCGATTCATCACGGGAAAAGAAAGCGTTCTTATTTCGATTCTGCTTATTGTGAAAAGTGGAGCGAGGTATAGATCTGCTGATCTAAAGAGAAAAAACGTGGGAAAACGGGTTCTCTGTACCTTACCGCCGAAGATAGTAACAGCGAATTCGCGCAAGGGCAATCGGAAAAAGTTTGTTCGTAACGAACCGGGTCTCACTTAGCCGTTTGCTGTGCTCTTGTCCATCTATGCAGTTAGTACACACCGATCCCTGCCATTTATAGCTTTATATATACCTTCACCCTGGCCCGGGTTTTCTGGGTTCCCCGGCCGTTATAAGGGTTAAGGCCTCAAACATACGAGTTCCACCCAACGGCTGGCTTTTATTATGTACTCTGCTATCTGCCTCCGTGAACGAGGGGCGGTCAGTTGCGCCGGAGACGGAAAGACAGTGTTATCATTTCCCCGATACGGTTGTATCACGAATGTATGGTGGCATATTCTTCGCACCACGGTGTCCCATCGCATAGTGACTGGTACCACTGAACGAGCATCTAACTTTCGATGAAATTGTCGTAGATTGGAAGAACGAGAGATAAAAAGTCGAAATGGATCTCAAGAAATGTATTCAACTATGAATTATACTGTACATAATTACCGGTGAAAAATTTAAATGCTTGTGCAATACGAGAACTGCCTTAAACTATACGTTTGTACGCTATGATATGGAAATAAAATTTGTTCGATGATGGCACGTTTGGAAAAGCATCGCATGTTATTCACGAATTTCCTAAAGTGTCCTGACTTTTCTGTAGCTCGACAGTTCTTCGACAGTAGCCCGTTTCCCAGGATCACGGCTTAAGCTTGTATCTCTGACTGTATTGAAATGCTGATTCCAGTTGGATAGAATACCGCACGCGTAAGTACGGGGATAGATAAAAATGCCTACAGCGAATAGTGGGTAAGCTCGTTCTTGAAGCGCATCCAACCACCCGAGTAAAACCTCACCGCACTTGTGAAAATATTTTAAACGACACGGCGACGACGACAACGACGATGACGGGAATCGAAAAAAGAAACTACCCACTTGCCACGTTTGCAATATCACCCCGGATTCGGTTTGGGAGGGTTCGATTCAGTCCGTGTTTGAAGAGCCTTCAATCTGTCTGCCACAGTAGTCCTCACGAGCAGGTCTTGGGTTAGTTGGAGGCTCGGGGCACTCAACCGTCACTAGTCTCTCACCCCAAGGTGTACATATACATATACATGGGCGTCACAGGCGCACATTCACAACCGCAGTTCGGTGCACCAACGAGACACCGCAGGGAGCGTGGCTAATTCTCGAGAGAAGGAACGAGAAAGAGAGAGTGAGAGAGTTGGAAAGGATAGAGAATGAGAGAGATCTTTTATAGTGGTTGAGGGCGGGGGGCGATGTGGTGACCCTTTTCGAGAGGGTCGAAGGTCACTTCGGGGTTGACGTAAAGTCGTGGCTAAGGGCAATAAAAAACAACTGTCCCCCTCCAGGCGCTTTTCCTCTTCGTCGAATCTCAGCAAGGATGCTCTTGTTATATATGAAAACAACGAGGCTAAGAGTGGAATCGAGTATTCCGTGACTGGATCAACGGAAGGGAAACAAAAGCTTAGGCCGAGCCGTAAGCGCTTGGGGCGATTCGCGGTGAGAAGGAAAAAACAGCGGCGCGGTAACGTCAATAAAACGAGGTGGCCACATCGCGGTTTAAAACGCACTTAGTTTCTTTCATATCCGCCCGTGGAACGGCGCGGCATGCCCTGATTTGAAACAATTCCCATTCACGGTGCGGATCTCTCTCTCCACTCCCGCCTCCACCCGCGCCCCCGGCACCCGACTACCCACCCCTCGACGTCGCGACGCCACGGTCTACCGAGCCTTGTTCATCCGGGGAGCCAGCAGTGGGGGGGTTACGCCAGCGTTGGGGAATCGCGATCGAATGAAATTGAGCTTAAAATAGTTCGGCGAGGAAAGGGAACATCCCGAGGGATTTCTTGCCCCGTTCGAGAGGGTCATATTAAGAGGGGTATTTCGATTATTTTCATGCAGCTACCGTTAAGTAAATTTTCGGGTGCAGGAGATGCTGCTTCGAAAATGCGAAAGAACACCGTGGTCATCAATTCAACCGAGCACTTGAGGTGTCCATTGGTAGTTTCATGGGTTTTGGCTATTCGTATTCATCCCACGGCCAACTACTTTCGGAAAGTTTCTCCGCAACTTGAGGTCAATTTCCTTCCTCATCTTTTTGGGATTCCCCTGTTCAAGTCTGTGCCCTCGTGGTAAAACTGCTCTCAATACTTGCCTGATCTTTCGAGTTAATGAATGGTACATGATAATGGTTATTGAGGAGTCAGTTACTTGAGGATCGAAAGCACAATCTCAGTAATATTCACTCGAATTTAGAAAGCTGTCACTATAGGTACTTGATGTCTTAATAAGTGGTTCGAATTACGAATGAAATCTCGAAGTAAAAGAACTATGTTATCCAATAGTCCGTAACACATAAATGTCGTTTAGTAGTATCAAATACAGTCATTTGTGTGATATAGGGTCCGACTATTTACGGAGAGTTATAAAGATACTTCGGAAGGAAATAATGTTTTCTTTTATGAGTAAGTGTAAATTATAGAAATATTTTCCAAAATACACGGAGCGAAAAGGTAGAGGCAGTCGAGCTTTGAGAGCTAGAAAAATGTGTTGCGTAAAGTGTCTACTGCTAGACGCTGCGACGAGATTTGAAATTGAATTGACATCGAGAGAGGTATGGATACGGGATGTATCATCCTCGTCGCCTGGTTCATACGTATATCTACAGAAATGCTTTTGCATTTTTAACATCTACGTCATAGCTATACCCTGCATTCGTGGATTTCATTCCCACGGCAAATATGGGCTAGAAATTTCGTACTCTATGTTGACACGGAGTAGAACGTATCACGCGGTATAAACGATTTCGTAATACCCGCTCGTCGAATTCGAAAGCGGCATTAACCTTTCAAATCGTGAATGAGACCAGATCTGTACGACGAAATTGGGAATGCAGACGCGCTTGTGAATTGGTCATGTCCTAAGATTGCGCGGTGCTGTTCCCACTGCGACGTGGATCTAAAATTGGTATTCTGGATCCCGGAGCTCGGATATCAAGTTTCGAATGACAGTTATACAGGAGGAACAAAAGGAGCAAGAGCCTTGACAATGGGACAGACGAGGTTGACGGGCTGTGAGACTGCTAGGGTGACGGCAGACAGGAAAACGCCAGGGTTACAATGCTGCTTCATTAGACTTTGGCCTCAGCCAACGTTTCCCGCTTCTGGACCATCCGAAAGACGGAGGCCGAGGCTCAGCTGCGTTAGTCGAGGAGGAGGAGGATGAAGATTGAGTTTGGGAATCCAATGGATCTGCCGTCGATTTTTTGCGCGAGCTAATCGAGGCTGATTGATTATAGCGTCGCGTCAAAAGTGGCCTCTGCTCCTTTCGTGGCAGGTCAAAGATGTCGAAAGAGAGTCGAGGGAGTGGAAGGCGAAGAACACTTCCTGGGAAATGAACCGAGTTCAAGTGAGCTGGTCGAGGCGGAGTCGAGCGAAGCGCTGGTGAAAGGGGGGGTACTAATGGACATTTTACGGCGTCAATTATACACAGTCATAAAATATGAATAATTACTCAGATTTATGGACATGCAAAATTTCGCAGGCCTTTATGCACTGTAAAATATATTAGCAAGTAAAAATTTTTTACGGTGTTTTCAGGATATAAAAAGCGTTTCGCGTTCCCGCAAGCTTGCGGACGAGGGGTTGCTATACCTAGATTTTCTCTATTAACCAAGTCTCGAAGAAACGGTAAGCCGAGAGTTGTCTCCAGCCTCCGGACGGAAGCAAAACTATGTGTTATTTGAACCAAGCTTTTCATGCACAAGTCAAGCTAGTAAAAATTTTCGGACTACGAATTTGGCTGGCTAATAACATCACTAGGAATCACTCCTTTCGAAGAAAAAAAAGGGAGAAAAATTCAGGCTCGCAATTTCAACTTCTCAGAAATCTTGGGGTGTTGGAATTAGAGCTGCTTTTCCAAGTGAGATGGTTAAGCTTACGTTTACACGAAAAGGGTGTTCTAGAAGTCGCAGAAGTCGGGGTGTAAGTGAAAAATAATATGCAAAAAAAGATTTTCATTTGTAGTTTCCAAGAAGCGTGTATAAAAATTTTAATTTCGAAAAGGCCATCTTGTAGCTGAGACACAGCCGACTTACCAGCTATGAGATAACAATTTTGCGGCGATGCCAAGCTATTAATCACCAGACGACATAGCCTGGCATCGTGGCAAGTTGGGGCGGGGTGAAGAAGCTTTTTGCGGCAAAAGTATTAACACTTTAACGCGATATATTATTGCTTCGAGAAGTTGACTCGGGAAAGTTTTACCCCACAAATTTGGTCGTCTGAAAGTAAACTATACATCTACGATCTACGTCTTTGCACAGAATATTATTTAATGCCTCAGAAACTGCAGCAGAGGATCAGAGCTGGAAATGTTGCTTTCAATATATTTGTATTTTACATCTGTGGGTAAATTATGAATTACGTATTCAGAGCGCAGAATAAGTGGAAAGTTCTTGAGAGTTGTTCTATTTCGAGGACGAGGTTATCAAGGTTTTTTTTAGAATTGCATGAAGAATGAAGAAGTTATTATGAAAATTGTAACGAGGAGTTTTATTATTCCTGACAAATTTTTCTATCAAATTGTTAGATTTTAACAATTGCGTGGTACACTAGATTGAACAGAGCAGTATTATAGTTTAGTAAAGTTGTTCTTTTTCAAATAATTTTTTCACAAAACAATGTACGGAAGGATTTTTTCAAACCGTTTTTAATGTTTGATTACAAAATATATAAAATCATAAAACTAATAATCAATAAAAACGTGATGTTTGATGGGCCATCGTATGTAAAAATATGAATGTAAAGTATAGAAATACACGAAAACAAAATTGTCATCGGATCGGAATATGTACGGTTTCAAGCCTTACTCAATCTAATGGAAAAGAATCGTTCCATGACGTGTTCGAAACAGCGATCACCACTAAACCTACCACGTCTGGATTTTACGCTTCGAATGACCTTCCGTGACGCTTCGCATTTAGCCAGGTTTGGAGATGCTAATTACTGGTGTTGTTTGTTGGGCGACAACGTGTATGTTCTTTAATTTCAGGTTCCAGGAAACCCTTCGGATAAGATCCTCCTCACTTACACGAGTTCCGCGCTAAGTTTGTCAGTAGCTTCGCTCCTCGCTATATCCTCGAGTCCTAGGCTACGAGACGATATTAACGTTGTTTCTTACAATTTGCGGGGCAACAATTCGCGGGCGGCGTCTTGCGGCGCATGGTGCAGCTTAGCCCGCCGTAAATCTCACTTATTGCGTGGGACCAGAGCAAAACCAAGACGAGAGTAGAACGAGAGAAGTTGGTGCGATTTTGAAGTAAGGTGAGCAGAGGAGAGCCCTGCAAGCCCACGGAAGTCGCAATCAAGACTGACGTTCAGGGATTTAAGCGCGTGCAATTAAACCAGAAGTAATATGCCCTAGCCGCTGATAAATTACTTACTCCGAGACGTTTTTATCAGCATGCGGAAGACCCGGAGAATGAACGTGACGATGAGCGAGAAGAGAGAAAATAAAAATGGCGCTGCGAGCGCAGTTATCTCGGAGGTGGGAGGCGACGGTTGCCTCACGGTTGCCACGAGATTTCTGGTTGAGATTTTCCCAATCTACTCTGGCTATTCAACCATTATACGCCGCGGAGGTGGGAACGAGAAAAATCTCGAACCTCTTGGATGGCTTCGCAAACCGATCCGTTTCCATCAGTCGGAATGACTTCAATCAAATGTTTCGATAATTGGTGGATCTTCTTGAGTCAGTCCGTCCGAGAAGCTAGGTAACATCGACGATTTCCGGACCGTAACTGCGGTACACGAGTCTGATTATCAGGCGATACTTCGTAATCGATTTTCTCCAAACAACGGTGGCGGTGGCGGGTGTTCAATCTGAGGTAATTAATTCCTTGTTGTTTTCAGGTCAAAAGTTCCCGGCTCGATTACCAATCAACGTCTGACTAATGATAGACCAACGTCGAGTCCGGTCTTCCTCCAGTTATTCTTCCGCCCCCGGTCGAGAGGACGGGGAAGCGCTACCGGCCAGAATCTCGTGATAAATGAAACTTAATGATACTAAAGCCAACCCCAGAGTCGAGGTACCTGCCTCTTTGGGTCCAGGGGCTGGATCAGAGGCAATGAGGCAGGTAGATGTCACAGGTCGAAAGATTTCCGGAGGAACAGTGTGAGGTTACTTTGGCTAATGGAGGGAACAAACAGTGATTCTGTCACACTGAAATTCATTTTTCGTCATTGGAGTCCAATTTTTAAATAGATATGAATAAATTATTTATGGGAATGAATGTTCACTTAAGCTTTTTGAAACTCATTTAAATTAAGTTCTTACTTCTTGAAAAGTTCCAAGTTTGATGTTGGTCGTATTCAATTGGTGGTCTGGTTAAATTTTCAGAAAAAAATTTCTTAATCGTGTAAACAGAGCAAATTGTAACCGTATTTTTGTTCTAAACGAAGAATAGCAGGAAATGTTGGATGTTCTTGCACTCTATCATTATTTTCGAATAAAGTTGAACTCTACCAAAAAGTGTGCGAAAGTTTCCTCAACTCACGCGATGGACACTTTTCTAATCGAATTAATGTGCGATTTTAAATCTGAGAACGACGTGTTTTGCTGCATATAAAGATATCTGTTGAAACTATACTCCTATTCAACTTCGAAGATATTGAATGAATGCTTCATGCATTACGGTCTGAGACGGTAGTTTTAACGAAATATGGGATTTACAAAGTAGGACTGAGGTTCGAGTGACATGATCATGCAGGTAATAATATTCAACTGGTCATACGGAGGACCGAAATATAGTAAAAAATCTGTCTCCATAGTTGGACAACGTCTTGCGTGGATATTTTTTGATATATCATTAAGATGTGGGATCTGCAATTAGGGTACCAAGGATGAAAAATGCTCCCGCTAACCGAAAATCTTTTGGCACATCAAGTAACCGCTTGTGCTATTTAACGGTACCATCATTTTCATAAATTTTAATCGATTCGATATAACCTTTGGCATTGTGTGCGAACACTGAGCTGATCCACTATCGTTTGCATGGTTCGTCCTTTGTAAAAAAATTTCGAACACGGCGGCCGTGCTATTCGCGAACATCGCCCGCGCGGCACCTTTTTCTTTTTCTGTTCGAACTTTATTAGCATCCTCTACACACGGATAGAGATGTGAGTACAGGTACAAAGTAGATTTACCCTCACACGTGGACCCGCGCGTATCTGAAAAGTTCACGTGTAAATTCTGACCAAGCAGCGAAACAGGGCGTATACTTTGCCTGGCGTAGTCCATTTCCATCTACCGGACAACAAGAACAAATAAACTATGCACGTCCAGACCTGGCGTAGGTGCTGCCCACCACCTTGCACTTTCTGCCTTTTCTCCTTCCCTTTCCTATTCGTCCCGCGGGATTTTAGACGGTGTTTTCTCATAAATTGAAAATGTCTTTTCTTTACCGTAGCTTTTTCTTTCCGTGTCATCTAATCCCGGTTGATGCACGACGAATGGTTGTTCATAGATTAACATGGACGTATATACGGGGCGGTGTACGCCAATGTCCAGACTTGGATTCACAAAAACTGCAGCATAAGCGAGATTTTCGTTTTTCCAGACGTTTCAGGAGTGGTTCGATCGTATCTCGAAGCTCTTGAAACCAGAAGAACGTTGGTCACGAATTCACACTCTAAACGCCTCTCTACGAGCCTGAAATGGTACGACGAATTCACACTTTGAGGCCACTCCAGGTCATTGCTACGAACGGCACAGGATGTTTCAGGAAGGATTGCGGAATATTAAGTGAAATCGAAGGAAGAGTTACCGTCTCTTCTAATTCTTTTAAACTACTCGGATAAATATTTCATGACAATGGCCTGCTTTTTTCAACCGATTCACGTTATAAGTTAATTATAATTATAGTCATTTTCCCATGCCTGAAAGAAACGCCGAAAAAGCTTATTTTGTACACACAACGATATTTGAATATTATACCCAGATGACAGTATAAGCCAGGTACAGTGGAGACGTAAAGGAATTACGAGAGTTGCCGTATAAATGTGGGCGCCAGTCTAACTTAAGCCGGGGGCAGAGACGGGAACAGGGGTAGGGGCGGGGGATAGAGAGGGCGGATTTCGCTTCTGCAAGGGGAACCCTTCTCTTATTAAAATATCTAACGTGATTACCGCAGACTTGGCAACTATAATAGACCGACTTGAAGTCGAGTTTGCGTAGGTTCCGTGACTGTAGACAGGAGAAGGACAGAGACTCATTGCGGTGCGGAATACGGAGTTCTCCGTGCTCTTTCCCGGGATATAGCACGGTGCGAGCACGAGGAGAGTGAAGAGCAGTTTCAGTTCACGGTTGATTATTACCACCGCCGACAGGGATTGTTAACCATTTTGCATTAATTTCACTTTTGTCGGTACCCATCAACCGCTCCCCTCGCCCTCGCACTCGTCCCGCTGACGCTGTTCGTCAAACTTTGGTCGGTACGGGCGGTAGGTTTTACCCAGTGATAAATTTTACCCAGGAACGCACCAAGATCGACACCGTAATCCACAGGTGCGTGAAGTGTTTTCTCCACCGGTGCCGATTCTGGAAATGGTGGAGAATTTCCGTACAGAAATCTACGGCTATGGAGGAATCTGGGGGAAAAGAACCAAAGTTTGCAGCCCTTGGTCTGGGCATACCTATAGATGCGGAATGACACGAAGGAACGGTAGCGGATAAAAGTTTCCGCGGTACCACGTCGCCTGCACAATAGCTAGTTACGGGACAATGTGCGGACGGGATGGGCGAGGAAGGGGAACGGAATTTTGCCGAATTTAATTATGAAACGTCTTAGCTTTCGGAGCTGGAAACGACGGCCGAGACCCGTGTACACGTGTACATGTGGCTACAAGAGAAATTGAATACAAACTAATTTATCTCACAATATCCTGCAGCGTTTCAGCGCTACACTTTATTCACTTTCTTATTTATTTCCATACCCCCCCTCCCCCCCCCCCCGCCCGTCTTTTCTTTATGCTTCATTTTTTATTCTCATTGTTTCTCTTTTCAGTCTCTTTTATTCTCCCTCTCTCATCTCCTATATATTGTTGTGCCACATTGTAAGAAGGAAGGTTAACGTGGAAGATCTAGAGACGAAGATCTACGTTCTGTAACTATTCACTCTTGTCCAGTAAGACTGGAACCACTTTGGTTCACAATTTATTTCTTGAGGCAATTGTTTTTGGGGTGAGGTGGTGATTCTATCAACTTTTCGTCTTTCAACCGGGAAGGGCTCTAAAAGCCTCTTTCTTTCGCAGACGAGACGCTCCGGCAGGAGGAGAAAAAGGGCCCGCGAGTTGGTCGAGGTTGAGTCAACATAAATTATGTCCGTTTAATCGAATCCTTCGCGGAAGATTTATACGGACTTTATTGCAGCGACTTAGTCTCCAGCAGCGTCGCTGCTCCGTCGTTTTGCCTATTAC
This sequence comes from Neodiprion fabricii, assembly GCF_021155785.1. Classification (NCBI taxonomy): domain Eukaryota; kingdom Metazoa; phylum Arthropoda; class Insecta; order Hymenoptera; family Diprionidae; genus Neodiprion; species Neodiprion fabricii. The sequence goes on from NC_060240.1 coordinate 24,515,840, forward strand.
TGTCTCTTCCATTTTGTCCTCACCCTACGGCATGTCGCCGGCGTCCAGTACACCGAATTCCGAAAACATGGTTCACGGTTTGAAACTTTTCAAAATCTCAACCCTCTCTCGGTATTTTAGATATTAGAGAAGATAAGGCTTCAGGACTTTCGGCAGGTGTACAGTTGACACATTGTTTCCATTTTACTATAGATCCGTGTACACTGAGTTGTGGAGTATTTCATAGGCTCATTTGGCAGGGGAAAAAAATTCCCCCAACAACGTCTTAAAGCTTAACTGTACCGAATTTGAGGAAGCAAAGAAGATCCATCACCGCGTAAAGTAGGTCAGGATTAAATCGATTTTGGAATTTTAGTAGAACGATGAAGAAAAATGAAACCCACAGCGGAACCACCGCGAGGTGGTATCCCTGAATCTACTGGTCGACCGTGAAAGCCTAACAAAATTCCTTTCAAGCCAAAGCGTGCCTGGCTAAAGAGATGGGGTGTTTTACAGGGCAGTGAGTAAAAGAAAAAGAAGAGAATGAGGAAGGAAAAAATGGCGGTGGTTTTCGTTGAAAGCGGTAGTATCTAGTAGCCCGAGGTTGCCCCACGTTGGGGATGTAAGCAAGAACGCTGGGCAGAAGAACCCGCACCGCCGCCTTTTTGCACTATTCGCCAAAATGAAACACGCGAGGGATATACTCTATGGTTGCTTGCTTAGGAGGGTGCCGAGCAAAACACCGAAACCACCTACACCGCGTTATTCGGGAAAGACCTTTAGGTCACTCACCGAACGGGCTGAAGCGATCCGAAGTGTGTTTACGCGTACGGAATACGACGACCTCAAGGTGTCCCTAATTGGCAAAATGTCTATTGTCCTCGAAATCCTCGTCAACCTGGCTATTTATGTATCACAGCGATAAGCCTGATTTCAAAGGTATGAAGTTCACTCCCGCCAACTGCTGCCCAGTTTTTGCTCTGCAGTACTAGGTATTTACAGCAACAACTAACAAGCAACAAAAAAAAAAAAAAGAAATCAGTAAACTGGTATAGAATACTTTATATTTACTAGATACTTGGCGATACTGGATTGAGGAAGTTGATAGTTTTCTTAAAAATTACTATAATTATGCACAGGCGTTTCTTCCAACTAGTTGGTGAAAATAACAGAGTAAAAATGTGAATATAGCAAGCAGGCAGTATTTAAAGTAAACAAAACTCGGAAAAGCTGTTTTTAAACAAATTCAGCGAAGATCTAAATTTCACAGTGTATTTCGTGGCATTTGTACGCCAGGTGATCGGTTCCCGACAATGTTCGTGGACACATACGTATACTTATGTAAGCACATAGGGGTTGGTTAGATATATCACGGGTTAGGTATACCTTAGCGTCGTTGGCGAATGCAGAGCGGGAGAGTAAGGGATTTGAGATATGCGGAAGGGTATCCATTGTCCCATTACCCGACCGAAATCGCGACGCTTACAATACGATTGTTTTAGGTCCTCGGTTTGGTCTTGAGCAAGCCTCTACCCTTCAAACTATTAAATTCGTTATTAATGTTAGCGATGCGTTTGCTCACCCACAACCGTGCCCCCGTGATATTCTTGTAATTGCTTGGGAAAATATAATTCCCTAACCGTTTGTCATACGGACAGACAGAGGCGGGAGGCTAAGAGTCTGCTGTTAAAATGCAGGATGGGGAAAAATAAATCAAGCTTTAGATCCAAGTGATCGGCAGATAGAGGTATTAGAATTCTGTATTCCCATTGATCAGTCACCATACCATAATCTTGTACATTTCTATTCACTCCATAATTGGTATTTTACAAGGTATAGCAAACATAAGTATCGCCAAAACATGATGACTACGATTGAAACGTGACGATCACGTGAACTGCACGTAACATATTAGTGGCAGTGGTGGGATAATGGACGTATATCTGATATTGGACACCAGGAAATAATAGTCAAAAGCTCTTCACGGAAAACGACTGAATGGCCCGTTGGTATAAGCCGTGTATCAAAGTGGTGGACATCCATTAGTAAGATTACTACGGGGTACTCAGAGTTGACGAGTAAGGTATAAAATGATAATATTTACACATCAATATAGCCTAATGAAATTGCTCGATAAGCATAACAAAGCTGCGCAGCGCTCCGGAGCTGGTTCCACAGGTCATTGGTATTAGTAAATCCCCGGCAGGTAAAGTTGCGGGCAGAGACGGTTTAAGTTGAAAAGCAAATCACTGACAAAAAGCGGGGCATCACCTTGAACGGACGAAATCTGTTACGTGTCAGTCTTAGGGAACAGCGAAGTGTTAGGCGAAAACCAATTTGCAAGATCACTATCGCAGCTCTATGCGATGCCAGGCGAGGCATCGTAAGGTGATTGACGCACCGATTCACGAAGGCATTGCTTGGGTGGGCGCCACCTGTAAATTTACTCCCCCCCCCCCCAGCCACATTCTCATCCGTTTTTGGTGAATTAACGGGATCATGGTCTAGCAAACCACAGTACAAGCCGGGAGACCTTTGAGTTCACGTCAGTTTTCATTTCTCACGTAACAGATGCCTTTTGTAATTCCGGGAACACGTGTATTGAAATTCAATCTGAATTAAAATGCAGCAAAATTTTCCTTCCAAAAGTGTTCGAGGTACGTAACTTTTTAGTTTTAAGTCGTTCAATATTGCCAGAGTTGCTGGTAGAGTTCTGAAATCATGCGTATGCGTTACGACTCTTACGAGAATGTTACTATGCTGGTTTCATCGATTGTTTCAGAAACTGCCTACTCACTACTTTTCTATCCAATGTTCAGTGTTTTAGATATACGATATCACGTCTGGTGGAGCAGTTAGGGCAGAAGCGATTGCCGCAGAGCAGTAGAAGAACCGAAAATTTTTAATAAAACCTTATGAACCTTCGTACGTAGGATACGGCGTGAAATGATAGCAGGGACAGGCTTGTGCAGCGTGGGAAGCTTGGCACGTACGCGGCCCACCGTGCCGGCATTATGAGTTGAGCTAAATCTTCAGTTGCCGATATCGCGCTCAGTAGCAGTGCTACGTTGCCACCCGGGTGAATGCGGAGTGCCACCCGTTTACCCAGAGAATTGAGCTACGTTAGTCCTATCACCGGGTGTCTAGGTTTAGGAGAAATAAGCTTAGAGGGTTCTGAAAGAAATAAACGCTTCTGCTGTCGCTTATGGATCGTTGCTCAAGACCAAGGTTCTGGTACGTTCTGGTACGTTCTCCGAAAATACAAAACAGATTCTGTGAATTGAGAAATTTGTTGTTTAATCTTCTTAGAGTTGATGACTTGTAGAGTTTCTGGTTTGTCTTACGGATCAAGCAGTCAACACGGGGTTTCTTGACAGTCCGAAAATAATGAAAATCAATCGCATGCACTGTATTGAGTCGCATGGTGAAAAGTGAGGGTACTGCACGAGTGTACCATTACATGCTCGTAAAGTAAGCTTACCGGACAATCTTGGCTCTTATAAGCCAATAATAAAATGAACTTTGAAGTTGATTTCTGTCTAGTTATACGGCACCGACATATAAGATAGTCGAGACAAGCGTGACGTTGTATCAGTATTCACGGTTAATTTTATGGTTCACATTTTCAGCTGCCATGTAACATGTAATTGCAAAGCGATGGTTTACCAGGGTCGTCCTCGAAATTTCTATGATCATCGGTGTGTAATTGAAAAAAAGATGCGATGTTCGGTAACCCATCGGTCGCTGGTGGTGGCCGTCGGAAGAAGCCAAGTGATAATTCTCGGATGGCTCAAATGAAAATGAACTCTTTGCCGAACAGAGTGTTGGATGTTTCGGCCCCCCGAGTCACCCTGCCTATGCGGGCGGGTAGCTGGTAACGCGGGAGATTTTTCCCGTGAGACTTGGCCTCCGTTGGAAGGGGGTCCACTAAGTGATACGAATGCGTTTGGGGCTTGTGGTTCCCCTAAACTATATTTAATGCCACGCCAAACCCTGCCTTCCCACCACCAGTTCTAGTGCTGCGCTTCGTATACTATATACCAGCAGCTGCTTCCCGGGTTCAAAATGGTGGGTGCAGGATGGATCCGTGTCTGACGTATATCGGGATTAAATAAAAGAAATGGACTATTTTCTACCTCGCTCTGACGTCTTCGATTTTTCGATCAGTACCAGAAGCAAGGAATCTATCGGTAGCTTTACCAGCTCTATTAAAAGAGAAAAGGCTAACTAGAGCAGTAACGGAGGTTAGAAGAGAGAATGTTTGAGTGATATTCGAGAACCGGTGTGCATCGGTCTGTCAATTATATTGAAATGTTTAAATCTAATCGGCACAAAAACTGGTCAATTTACAAATGCCCGACGCCAGGGCAGATGATGGAAATCAATAGGGTTCTGAAAGACGACGATGTTTTGTCTGATTGGAGGGTTTGGTTTACCCACGAGAGTATATTGCATCCTATTACATAGGGAAGATTAAGTCACACAGGGGAAGTAAAGGTGGGTAGACGTGAGGGGCAACCCGTTGCTCGCTTGAAAAGTGTCGGTCGCAGGCAGGCAGCCAGGGGTAACTTCACTGGAGAGTCTTGCAAAGTGGTATTCTAGGAATTACGGCTCAAGTTTTACGCACGTAGTTTGCACGGATAAGAGGGAGCAGGCTTCTGGCAAAAAGCGGATCCGGACACTGATGTGACGTCAGCTTAGCTGCGTCTAACTTCACCGCAGGGCCTCCTCAAGACAGTTGAACAGTCCTTCGGTCTTCTGGAGTATCCAAGGAGGGGCAATTATAATCTGCCTTGAAACGCGTATTTTATTACCAGCTTGATGCCGTAGCGTTATTGATTACTTATTTGATCAAGTTTTAATCAAGTTTTAATCAAGTCTTCGACGGTTAATTTCAATGGCCGAAAAAGGAGGAAAGGCGGAACTGGGTTATATCGAGCGGTTGTCAACGATACACGCGCGGAGATGGACAGCTCTGTGTCGTGTTTGTGTTTATCGAACCACATGTGTGTACAGGGACACTTATTATGGGGCAGCGTTTCGAGATTAAATCTCCGTCCAAGGGCCGGCTCAGGAAGTCCAGCCAAAATTGAATCTAGGTGATGATGTTGACCTGGGCGATTGTGTGCCATCAGAAACAACGCTTCGGTTACATTGCAACGCACTCAGTCTTTGTGTCAGGTAGTTTCACGCTATCAAACTTGAGTTAAATTAATGCAGCGTGGATGGATATGAGGTTACACAATTCTATATGATAAAGTTTTACAAATCATAGTTTCACTTCTGCAGACGAGTTATTGAAGTCTCATGTTTATGTGAATGTGAATCTTGAATTGCTCGTTAACTTTGTACTGAATTAAAAGAAACGGGCTAATTTGACCTACCTCGAGCCGCTGTAAGATTGTCTGCCGCAACTTTGGGGATTGATTAAGCGGTGCCAGTTTTGCAAAGTCAGATTTCGTTACTGCGGGGGTAACATAAAAGACTCGCGTCTTTGCGCGACGCTACAGCTCGGACTACAAAGCTGAAAATTACGAAACCGTTTCACGTCACCACATGGTCGTACAAATCCGTGGTGCTTTCGTAGCACATAGCATATACGGGCAAGGCAAAACTGTGCTCGTAACCCTTTCGCGGTTGGGCTTCACGTTGAATTATAAAGTCAAAACTGTGGGAGGAGATGAAATAAATGCGACTATTATACGCGGTTAGAAGCAGCCCTCCTCATTCCATTCCACGGTATCCCATCCCGTTTCACCCCGCTGCACCGCTCCTCGACACACGATAAGTGTTTGAAATATTGAAAGCTGAAGCGTAGTCTCCCAACTACACCGACCAATAGTCGAGGGAGAGTAGCAGCAGCAGCAGTAGCAGTCGTACTAGCTCGAACATAATGCTGTCATTTATACGGGAAACTGCGGCCTCCCGTGGGTTCGATGGGTGGGGTCGAGGGTAGGATTGGGGGAGGAAGAGCACTTGATATGCGTAGCGAACTGCCTTCCGCCTGGCGTGATTGATACCAGGCTTGTCTCCGAATATTTCAGATCGGGAGCTCAGAAGTTCGCGGTGGAACTCGCACGTTACAAGTGAAATATCACGAATACATTCGAATGATAAGCCAACCCACGGCATGTACGTTATATGTTACATTAAAATAATCGCGTGAAATGTAGGTGCGGGACCAGTGTAAACACTTTCATAATGCGTGCGTAAAATTTCAACCAGATGACAAAGAGAATCTGGAATTGCGTTTTTGTTGCAATTATAAGCTGGGTAGTAATTGGTTGATTTTTTTTTCGTAGATAGTTGACACTTCGGTAGCGATGCATTTGCAGCAGCGTGCAGCAGTGCGACTGAGAAAGGCGGATGTTGGGTGTTTGTCAGTCTCCAGGATTTGCGATGTGGTTTCGACCGAGGTTGGAAGAGCGAAGCCAAACGGAAAGAACGCCAGAAGCAGAACGAACGACGCGAAGGAGATTTTTGTCCCATTCTCGGCGGCGTTGGAAGCAACAGCAGCAGCATCGTCTCGCTACTCTGCTCTGATACCCTGTGCATGACCATAGAAAAATACGGCTCTCCAAGGAGCACCTATATTCCAGCTGCTGCCGTCACTCGTCTACAATCATCCTCGCATCGGCTAGGTGCCTTTGCTCGATTGTTATTTATCACACGTAGAATAGTCTGTCAAGTTATCCAGACGTGACACGTGGGTAGTTTTACATGCTGGCATACTACTACGGCATGCTAATAATTGAACACCTTGCAACGAGTCGGTACATGCACGCATTGGTTTACAACGTTACGTATCAAGCTGTCAAACATTACGTTCCGTACCGTCAAGTTTTACACGGACGTTGAGAGAAAGGCGAGTCTCGGATTTACTTTAATTGGTATTTGAGGTCAATAAATGAAAGTTGTCTATGATCATCTGGTTGGTTTCTCAATACCGGCTACATAAGTGATGAAGAACTTGCACTTTTTGAGTAGTGAGGCATGTTTATGCACGCCTTTATTCATACAACCTTGAACATCAATTCGAACTATAGAAGACTTATCCAATGATGTCGACAATAAAGTATTGAAATATCAAAAGTGAGAATTGCACAAAGATGCTCGTTACGAGACTCAGGACTTGTGGCATCTCAAGTTTATGGAGTACAGGCTACGCCTAGCTTTCTCGATGCAACAAAAGTTACATGTACATCCATTATATCTAACGTATTCACGTTTTGTATGGCAGGTAGTAGCAGTCCAGGTGTTTTATAAGGTGTCCTAGATTGGCACACCGTTTCGATTGCACTATATTTCGATTGGAATAGAGTTTAAACAGCAAATAAATACATGCAGAAGATCCGTCTTCAAGTGCAAATTCATTTCCGCATGTAAAAATATGTTTTATCATGTTCTTCATTAATCACCAATTATTTATGATTTTTTTTCGTCCAGATTATAGGAGTGAAATGCGCTAAGAAATTTGAAATGCGAACTGTATCAAAGCAAAATAAGATTTAGTATCCAGGTGGAAATAAGAAAGTACTTGCGTGGGTAGAACTAACGTGAGTTCAGGGATGGTACTAGCTTTGAGAAAAAACACAAATCAGATTTTGTTCAGCAATTGGCACACCAGAATATAACAGAAAATTTTCGATAAAGTTTTTCGTTTATAAAGAGTAGCAGGCGTATTTGGTCCTCTCGCATAATGTGCTCAATGAGATTTTCTTTGGCTGACGAAAATCCTGGTATCAGAAGGGATTTATTATGTTGCCAGGCTGCATGTATTTCGTTGTAGATCGAAGACGCGTATATTGTCAAATGGTCCGGTTCGCGTTCAGAAACTCGGTGGGAGTTTTCACAACGAACATATGTAAACCGATCATCTTTCTGGGGCTCTATTTAAAGCGGATCCCCATGTGTACCTTGGTGTCCAGAAACGCTACCACCCGGAGTGTCATTAGGTGCCTGCGGCTCGGTGTCAGGTTGTAAGGGTAGCTTTTATCCAGTTTAAAATTCCGTCTCTACGAGGAAATTCTTGCAGATACGAGAGCAGGTACCTGTTCTTAAATTATAAACGTAATCGAATCAGTCTAGCCCGCAGCTAGGGCATTATTGTCATTTGGCGGTCCCCCTCTGCCGGCTTTGTCCAATCAGCCCTTTGTTCCACAGTGTACCTAGCTTCCAACGAATTTTAAGACACTCAGCTACTCGGCGAGAACCTGGATTGCCAGCTCGAGCACGTCACCAAAACGGTAATCGTAATCGGGCTTGGGTGAAAGCAAGCTATTTGGTAATTCTAGGAATTCTACCATCTACACGGTGCAAGTAAAAAGATGAAGCTGAAACTAGCAGCCGGAGTTGGCAGCGAAACGTGTTGAACTTTAAAATGCAGTTCTCGGTCTTATCCTTGTAATTCTATAAAAGTATTGTGGGTTCAAGGTGTTGCTCAAAATTTTGATGTTGTGACTTATTCAAATGAACATAAGAACGTTTGGCTGCTAATTCTGGCTGCTAGTTTCAGCCTTGTATTATAAATTATATGATTGGGGTAGAACAAAAGGGTGAAACGCGGAAATTAACTTGCTGGTAATGCAATCGATGTGGAATTTCGTTCAAAAAATTTGTGCTCAATCAAAACGTCACACAATAAATAGTGCAGAACCAAACTTAGGTAGTACGAGTTGACCTGAAAGTATGTCGCATACGGATTGTGACACGCTTCTTGTTCGCAGAAAATTTAATCTTCTCAAATTACTACTTCTATTCAAAAGAGAACAGAAACTGATTTCTCTTCAATTCATGTATTATAAATTCTACGTGCCATAGTCCAAAATTTATCCATCTATTACACAAGAAAAATTTGTGAGCATAAACTACAAATTATTGTTCTCCTTTGTCGTCGGTGCTGATTATACGCTTGTTCTCATTCGTTGAAATGGATGCTCAACGACCGGCGGGTAAATAACCGTTAGTTAAAGACACTATAGTTTCCGACGAATCTTTTCTGCGTAAATAAGTGCTTGTCACATCCGGGTTCAGTATATTTACGCAGCTATAGTACAACATACGATATCCTATGCAATGCACATGAGAAAAAAAGTCACTCTCAGCAGACATCTGGCATACGGAGGATATACATTAAAAGTTTTCGGTGGATTTGCCGGAGGGTTTCGCCTTTGTGCAGTGTTGTAGGGGCAGAATATATATACATATAGTTGACTAAGCACAACTAAAGCATACCCTTTTATTAACTTGGTGTCTCCGATGCAGCAGAGACCGGCGCGTTTGTGCCGCCTCTGCGGTACCGTATTGTTTCGTATAATTCCAATTGATCTGGCTAGAACGACCCGAAACAAAGCGATCGACTATTCATCCCCTTCTCACTGATTGCGGAAGTTTAATCAGAAAGGCGAAAGAAAACTAAAAACAATAGAAAGCTGAAAGTTTGTAAAATGGCCAGTCGTTGATTTGGAGTTGGAAATGATCTCGAACGAATGTTTCGGAGAGGCTGGATTGCAGTACGTGAGAATATTCCGAGGAGTGCACAGTTGGGATTTGGTTGGAGTTCGCGTGCGGTTATAAAATAACATTACAAAACCAGAGGCTGCAATTCAAAGGCAATCAAGGTAGCGAAGGGTTTGTTGGCGTCTGGGGAGGCGGATGCCGCGGCGTGTCCTATTTATTCATTGTCATAGAAGAGTCGTTCCAATTTCCTGAGCAACCGGGACACTCAGGTTTATTTACTACAAGTTTCTTTCAACGTTACCAAAGAATGGACGAACGGGCTATTTCTGCCCTCTGAACACTCCAACGATACAGCGGTCCTAATACACCGGCATTTGTCGAAGCCAAGGGTCAAATGTCGTGCTGACCTACATCATAATATGAATCTCAATCGGGAGACGGACGTCACATGCCAGATTCAGAACAGCTACGTATTCCTCTTCGCGTATTTTACATAGAAAATTAGACCACACTGCAAGTTGTATTGCCTGTTTTTCAACGTTTGAATAGGAATCTCTCGTCTGACAATAATGCGGATAATGCAGGGAAAAATGCTTGATTCTGTCAATAATTGCTCTTTTAGGCCTCGAGTCGATGGACTAGATTCATAGTACAACTCTACTGCGGTAGTAACTCCAGTGTACATAAATCTAAATTATCGATGGCAGATATAACAAAGTTCTTCTGTTGATTTTTTTTTTTCTACTGTTTGCAGAATCGAAATCCATTTGTGGTATTAGTCATCGCGAGAAAATAGAATTTTCCTTACTGTGATGAAATTTATAAGATGATAGAGTAATACGAGAAGTTTTCAATCTACAAACTCGTGGTCAGTGTAGAAAAAAATAAAATCTCAAATAGCTAAGACATTTTAATATTGAATAACCCATTAGTCTAATTCATACCTGACGGTGAAAAACTCTGTATTTTTGTTTGCGTACAGCGTCAGGAAACTTTTTATTAGCGCTTACTCAGTAAACACTCGAAATTATGCATGTTACGATATCTTGAAATAAAAGTTGGATTGAAAGTCGAAGAAAGTATAATACAATATTCGGAATGGAATCAGTTAGTAGCCGGAGGTGAAGCAAACCAGTGAAACCGTAGTTGCCATCAAAATGAATCTTGTAAAATATTGATACTTACTTTTGATTCTGAAACTTTTTCGATACCCACGCAAAGTGCACCAGCTTTTGAAGTTTTCAACGGAAAACGCAAACTATCACGACAAAAAGAAAAATACGATCACACGCATGGATCAAAAAATATTGTGAACACAATATGGCAAAAGGCATAAAAAAAAAGCTCTAAAAACGAAGAATGCACTGTATAAAGAAACACAAGCATTCGACTTGGGTAGGTGGATTGGAAGTAAAAAAAAAAAAAAAAAATGAAAGGACTGGTTTCAACTCGAGCGCGTGGGCCCATCGTTACAAGGAGTTGGACGACGGGGGCGATCGTCAGAGGTCGAGACGGGGCAGGAGGGAGAATTGTTCTTGCATCTTACGGACGCCTTTCCAAAAACTCGACATGGCAGCGTAAGAACCCACACATTTGAACCGATAAATTCGGAGAAAGTTGCATGAGCCAACGACTGATCGCGATGAGGCGGATACATCCTGCCCTTCGTCTTTTCAAGAAGTTTTAAAATAGTGTAACCAGAGTCTGGAGGGCAAGCTCGCTGAGCGCTCATCTATGAGTCACAAATCAGAGAAAGTGGCCTGAGTCGAGTCCTTCAAAGAGATGCGTGAGTAGCTTCTTCGTATGCACTCAAAACGTGTAGCGAATTCACTACACTGATTGTGGAAGGGTGGTTACCCGCGGTCGGCCCTTTTGGAAACATGCGACTTGACAATATATAGAAAAGGGATTTTGAAGAGAACAGTCACGTCTTCACCAACAGTTCCAACTTTCTTGACCATCTATTTCTTCGTGATTTCACTAAATCCTGTTATCGTTGAAGTTTTAGTGTTTAAAATTTGTTCCATTTGCCAACGTGACATTGCACCCACCGAAACACTATCCTAACTAAAATATCAAACTTACTGGATGAAAATACGGTAACCCAAGGTTCTAGGGCTTTTATCTTACCCATGAGCGAGTCGGGACCGAAGAATCGCTATAAAGAAGATCCCCGAAGAAAAATTAAATATCTTTGGAACAGTGATAAAATGCGAAACTTTCAAAGATCGTGCTTGGCAAGGGATGGGGTGACCAGCAATAAAGGCAAGGCACACAGTGCCTAGTGCTCCCCGTTGACCATCATCGTACAACGTCGACCAAACTACCCACCATCTCAGCTCACTACCCTTAAAATTTAGATCGAACTTACCTAGCCAGCCGGAAAATTCTCAATCAATCGGTGCGCCGCGGTGGATATAAATGCCGAGGTTCAGACGCTGGCTCGAAAAATTTCATCGCAGCTGATATTACCCGGCGATGTTCTTGTTTCCGATGCATCCAGAATTCTAATAAAAATTATACAAGGGAAAGAGGCGAAGATCCGCGCCCAAAGATGCCTGTGTAAGTGCAAACACAAACCAAGCCCCTGCAGGAAGATCGATAGATGTTGCGAGTCGCGTGCGGCTAAGTGACCAAGGAATTAATCGCTATCTCGACAGGAGTCAGAGGAAGAATATTATCTGGGTCGTTATGTTTCCCGAAAAGGGTGTCCGGTTGATAAGGAGGTCCACTTTTTTGTCAACAGGCCACAGCGAAACGTGTCACCTGGTAATTGAGAGAGTGACGGAAATTGGTTTTTTGTATACCGTAAGGCATACAAAATATACAAAAAAGTTCACGAGTATCTGTTATTATAAAAACAGTGAATTAGTTGCGTTAGAAAAATGATGATACGTTTATTCAAAACACAACGGAACTCAGATTTTGTTCAAATTCAAATTCATCGTTGCATAACATGTCTCGAATTCGTTACAAGTTCGCGTGTATTGTGAGTCAGTGAATAATGTGCCATCACTTTGAATGTAAATCTTAATATTGGCTTAAGATCGTATGAGAATTTACTTCAAGTGATTCGGATTGGCAACCTCTTTTGAAAATGACGGCGTTTACAAGGTCGGAGTTGCCTCCTGCTGACTCGAGAGGCGACGATCAACAGCCAGGTATACACGACCCCGCAAAGAAGAGACGCGATAAACAAGAAGTCGGTATAACGTTATATTCGAGTTATACCGACATAGACGGTGCCAGAGGCAGCCGATGTACAACGAAGCAAGCCAAAGAATCTGCGTAACGGGGAGATCCTTGAGTTGAAATGCGGGAGGGATAGAGGAGAGAAAGTACCAGTTGGCTCGCAACTTTTTCCATTCGGATAATATGGGAAATATAATATTTCTCCTCCTGGAGTGTCTGGCGCGGTTCCAAGCAGCTCGTTGATCGGTAGTATTTCATGGATTTCCACCCTATCTATCGGTCTACACATATACAACGATGAACCGTTTTGAAATATGGACAACAGAAGTTATTATGGCAGGGTGTATGACGTTCGGAGGTCTGCTTACGGCAGGAACGCAATTAATCGTATCACCTACTCGCGCAACCAAATAAGCCTTGAATCGAGCTGAGCCGAAAGTGAAGAGCTCGGAGCCTGCAGGAGTAAAAACGGCAAGTAATTCCGTACGAAGAAATCAGTAAGGAGTTGAAAAAAAAAGGTTCGAGTCGACTGATCATTCGACAAAAAATGTGCCGGAAGCTCAAACGGCGAGAGCATCCGTCGCCTCGCCCCGGATCGAGATGTGGAAAGGATAATAAATGGGACCGACAACAAGCGCGTTGCGTCGGTCTAATTTCGGTGTTGATTTCACCGAGTGGATGGAGGACCTCTTACGGGCTCAGGCACAGAGTCCTGTATCGCGTATCCAGTGGCTGCCTGTCACGTCACACGCACCTCGCGCCATGCCGATCGACGTGTGGATTTTTCACACTACACGGAGGTGTAATCGCGAACGTGTACCTACGACTGCGTCATATTGGAGAATCAAGGGGGTGTGCGTCTCGTAAGAGCTACTAGGGTAGTTGTGACGCGGCACGGTGGTCGGGGAGTGTGTTCATTTCATGGGCCGTCAGGTCGCGTCAGTCCAATGGCGCAGGGTGTGATTTTTCCGAACGAATTTCGCTCTGTTTAATAGAGATCCCGTATACGTGCGTCTTGCCTCAGCTTCTTCTCGATATTTTTTTCCTTCTCTTTCCCATCCCACCTCTTGTTCTTTTTTTTCACCCTGCTCTGTCCCTGCATCTCCCTTTTCATGCCTCATCCTCGCACTCTCAACGTAGCCTGGAATTGTTTTCCGCTTTCATTGGATCACCGACTAATAGGTATACCTATTGCGACCCGTCTATCACTCTATTCTCTATCGAGAATTTCCACCGTTTTATCCACCGACGCTTCTTCTTTCTCCACCCATCTTCTGGCAATCTTCCCTCGATCTCGGTATAGTTTTCTCCGTAACATCCAAGATACGGCAATGATTTCAGCTACCGGTATACTCTTATCGCACCCACATGCATACCGCCGACGAGAATAAAGGTAAAACATTCAGCGCGCGGCTTGAATCGCAACTTATTCCTATCGTCAAATAATTTTTTTCACACAGCCAAAACCGTTTGATTTGTAGACAGCTATTGACAATCAAATTTTCTTAGTATCAAAGTTTCTTGGTGCCTACGATCGGTGAAATAAAAGGCTAAATATTTTGGACATTTTGGTTTCATAACGAGAACCGTCTTCAGTAGACCCGAAAACTGTTCATGGGATCGAAACATAAAAAATCATGTGTTTTCGATTGTAACGACAGCAGAGACGAAGAAACTTTAATATCAAAGCTGTCTGATGTCGAAACTTTACTGATACCATTATACATTTGTATGCAGTACAGCAATTACGAAAGCTTCTTATACTCTTGTCGCACATCAGAGTTCCAATGTCGAGTTTATTCACAGGTTGTGGTCGTGATGTCGATTGTTTGCTGCTATTCCGAAGCTCTATATTGCGGTCGGAAATAACTCTACCCCGGAGGTGGAGTTATGCAAAATTTGCAAACTACGACCGCCCCTATTTTCCAACTCCGCGCAGGTAACGCGTGGGTAATTATCCGTACCACGTATGTACGATGCTACAACCATATTAATAATAATGACGGCAATAATTTGTCCGCATTGTATTTTTTCGAACCGTTTTACGGGATGGCGTATAGCCGGTCCGGGATTTCATGAGCGACCAGTAAAGGGGACAAGGCGGGGTGTAACAGACGTCGCGACTAGGCAAAACATGAAATAGAAGCTGCTGCAAGCTATGGGGGAACTTCTTGCGCCGAGCTCGGTCGCGTTACTGTCCGACAAAACCGACCACTGTCACACTAAATAGACCGCACGTATGTACACATAAAGCTTTATACCTACATTTGGGTACCGCGATCGGATAATATATTACATTGGCAGTCCTGCAGTCTCGTAGCAGATGAATGGTTCAGCGCACTAGCGCCAACTTCGCTGGTGTTGCGAGTGAAAAGAGAAGGTTGCAAAAACCTTTTGAAAAAGTATAGTGAGTACGAAATGAAGTGAAAAATAAAAAATGTCCGGTGGAAAAACGAACGTGCCGTTTCACGCGCGAGAGTAAAAATCATCCCAAATGTATGTGTCGGGGGCGTTGAGTTTGTGCACATCCCATAATCGCGTCGACCCAGCAGCGTGAAAGATACATTTTTGCGATAATCATCCGCTGTATTGTTACTCGCGTTTACAGTCGCTTACGGATGTTTTGCTAGCAGGGATGCGAGCACCAGCCTGACCCGGTGGTTCGTGCTCGACTCTTCTTTACATTTTGTTCTCCCTTTCTTCCGGATATTTGCAAGCTTCCCGGTATCTATGTGCCAGCCTGATTCCAGTTTCATCTCAGGGTGTAAATACGAGCTCTCCGTAACCGGAAGTACATTGATTAGAAGTAATGAATACTTTGCTATTTTGATTGCTGAATTGATCTTTACTCCGTGCGAATTGTAAACTACCTTGTAGTACTACCTTGAGTCATTGACACTGTCAATTATGACATGGAAAAAATTTCGTTCGATATTTATTAAAATGTATCTGCGTTGGCAAAACGTTGTGTATAAAATGGATTTATCGGGTGAAAATTCTAATGGTGCAACTGTTAATTGTACGAAGATCATATTTTTGTGTCATAACTGTTGTGAAACGAAGCAAACGTATCGATGATTCTATTTTACCATCAGTTTACATTAAAAATCCTCCAATGGTTTTTGGAATCACTCAATGTCTGGCGGCAACATCCGACTTGAGTAATTAATCAGTGAATAATAAGCTTACAAATACAACTAGCTGTGATACTTTAAAGCTTGACAAACGATACAGAATTTTTATATGCTAAGATTCAGGTACTCCTTACTGAATTTAAATTGATAGAAGTCAAGTTGTGGTTTTAACATTTATGTGTTTGTTTTCGACGGTCACTCGATTTTGGGTAATCAAAATAACGACGATCAAGATTATATAAAGAATTGCTTATCCTTCAATTTACGGACGGGGACAATCAGAGAGCAAATTTTAAAGTAATTGAGACATATCACAGGAAAGATGATTCACAAGCTGTATACTTTGGCATTGATAATAATTGACGAGGTTAAAGTTATTACTTATAACGTAACAAACCACTGAAAATACAATCAGTGTTTAGCAATTTAAGAGTTGAGATTCTAAAGGAATTGAGATTTCAAATTATGAAGGTATTCTCCGTTGTTACGATTCACCAAAATAATCGGCCAAATAACAGTTTTCACCGAAAATTTGTCGTTTACATTGACGTTACGATTTTCAATCTCACGATACTTAAGGATAAGAATTACGGACTTGATGCTTCAAGTTTGCAGCCTAACTACACTAGACATCGAAACCCAAATAAATGGTCCATCGTCACATAACTTACAAACATACAAAGACTTCCAGCAATTCCGTCGCAACGAAGTGAGTATGTATAAATTGCAAACCGCATGGTGCACCTAGGCATACGGGAAAATGGGATGAGAAAAAGAGGATCATTTTGGAATCGTGGCTTCTAACGATGTCCCAGGGCGTATGAAGACGAGAAGAGACGACGAGTATGTACGTCTATATTCGCAGGTCCGGGGGTTGCTAATTCTGGCAAGAGTTAGTGCAGAGAGCAGAGAAGTTCCCGGTCCTTATTCTCGAGCATGCGGTTTTGTCAATGTGCCGGCTGGCTCTTGCCGCGACTTCATTTGCGTCACTCAAGTGCGCGCTTATCTTTTTTTTTTTGGTTTATTTTTTTCTCTTTATTCTCGTTTCGTTTTTAGTTTCTTTTTCTCCCCGGCATCTCCTGACATCCGAAGTGGCTGCGTTGCGTCTCTTGTTCCAGCACTCGCCGACTTGTCTACACCTGGCGACGTCAAGTTTTGACTACCGACATCGTGGTTATGTTTTTTTCGGTACCTTCAATTGACAGAGGGACACTGGGATGCGGCAATGCGATCATATATCAGTACAACATATCCAATCTCAGACAAAAATTTTACTAGCTCGATGTTACAAATTATTGCGGTTTCTGAACGAAAACCTATCTCGCCGGGTAGATTCTCTGATTTTTTCTACATCGGCGCAAGTAAAAAGTTTATTTAATACAATATGGTTAAAAAATAATTTGCTCTTTTTAATTTAACTTCTGACCTCTTCGTTGAGGCAAGCAAGGTTTTAAAAAAATTTCCATACCCGGTATTTGGAAGTAAGCATTTTCATTTGAGAACCAGAATTTTTTCTTCCACAATCTGGGAAATCGATGGTCCCTCAAACAACAGCTAACCTTTTACACGCTTGATACGGGGGCAAGCCGTTCGAATAACCACGAAACCAGTTCAATGGAATTATCCGAATTACTTACGAGGTTCAAGTAAAAGCTTAGAGGCATGCGCAGAGGATAGAGAAAAAAGGTGGACAAAAAAGAAAAAGGAAAAGACGAACGAGAGGGTAAAAAGAGGAAGTAAATCCGGGGGGGGGGGGGGGTGGTGAAAGAACCGAGCAACCGAAGAATTTACCCGTTCCCTTGTTCCGGGGCTCGTTTCGTCGTATTTTCTCACCTTCCGCTTCGCGGCGTTCGCTCATCGACGACCGCCGTCCTGGACGCCGGCCCTCCACCGCGTATCCAATTTGGCCAAGTTCGAGAGCGGAGCCGAGTTCGAGTTTTACGCTGAACCCCGAACTCGGCCCGTCGTGTATTGGATCAGTCAACCGATGGCGGGTCGTCGAATCCCTCGGAGCTTTTCGCTCCCCTCCCGCCCTCACCGCGTATACATCGCGCAAGCACACAAGCATGTTGTAGGTGATCTTGCCGAGTAACGGAGGTCGTTGCAGGGGTCCGGACAGACATTGGCACGACGCTGGGGAAGAGGCCGGAAACTGGGAGCCAAACGAGAATTTCCGCCTTTTGTCGCCACCCTCGACATCCGGTCACTCGACGGACTGGCATGCGGCACGGCGCTCCCGCTCGGCCCGTTCGCCGAACGAGCGTGCGAGCTTGTTTCTACAAAAGCTCTGCAAAGCTTCCCGAAGCTCCTGCGATCGCTTCAAATTGCAACGCTAACAGCTCCGCAACATCCCATCTTTGTCGCACTTTCGTCTCCTGTGGGATGTGATATAAGAATTTTTATATCCTTTCGCCGGAACAAAAAAGGAAGGGGCGGGTAGTGAACGAAATTTTCTAGTCTACCGGAGGCGCGGAAATTCAAGAGACAGGGTTAAGAAGAAAAAAAAAAAAAAAAAAAACCCCGGCGTTGCTGCATGGTAGGTTCTACAGAAATCACTTTCTACCTGCCAATATCGAGGTTTTATCAATCCGAGTCGTGAAATAAATGGTAAAGAATATCAAATTGTTCTTCACAAACCGGATAACGCTGCTTGTTGAAAATTGAGATTTCCATTGACAGGCAAAATCTGGCAGTTTATGTGTGATGTAGAAGCGTTTTTCATAGCTCATGCACTCACAAGCTACATTGCGTTTAGTCTTTTACATGAATTTTTTGAAAATATTATCACAGTAGGGATCATGAACGCTTCTACCAAAGTGCTGAACAGATTTTAGAAGAATTGAGAAATTTAAGACTTTATTATTTGTGGTTTCAAAAACATTTCAGAATTTTTTCATTGAAATTAATAACAAAATGGCGGGATGGCGCATATAAGTAGCGGATGACCACGTTTTCAAACCGGTGGCGTAGATTCCTCGGTTTATTTTTATTCGATCAACTTAAAATTTTCACACAATCTGTAAAGCTTGTTTATCGAATCGAGCTCGTGGTTAGATTTTCGAATTTCAATCCCGAAATAGTGTATAAAAATTTTGTTACGCATTTTTTAGTCGAAAATGGAAATTTTTCGTTCATAATCATACATATTGAAAAAAAAATAAATGTTTTTTCAACATTTGGGCTACGAACTTGAACCCAAAAAAGCGTTTTGAACTCTGAAAAATTTTCTTTCTGTAACAATTTCGTCAGTGATATCAGGAGATGCGTCACCACAAAAGCCCTCGAATTCGGAATTGTTCGCTACTTATATGTATACGCCATACCGTCATTATGTTATCAATTCCAATAAAAAAATTATTAAATGTTTTTGAAACTATAAATAATGACCCCCTGAAACTCAAATTGCTTCAAATGTTTTTTCATGAGTATACGTCAAACTTGTTTCAAGACCTACACCAGTCTTGCGAAAGGTTCTACCTATCACGGCCGTGTCTATTTTTCGTCAAAATTCGTTGGTTTGATGCGAGTCATATCAATAGTTCTTGGCTCTGATCGTAAGGTCAAAAAGACTGTGAAGTATTTCCTGCCAAGTATATATGTTATCCAATTTTGAACTCGCAAATGATGCGAGTGTCGAAAACTTTACTTTCTCCCCGACATTTTGCTGCCGTAGTTGATAGTTCACGAATTCACATTCATAGCTGTTCTCCACCACGTGGGGGAAGAATATCGAAAATAGGTGAAGTAAAGAGAGAGAGAGAGAAAAAAAAAAGAAACTATAAACGAACCAAATGAATAAACGAGACCTTAACTCTCTTAAATTTCGGCAATTTTGTTTGATTACGCGCGGCTCTAGAGGAGCGCTGTCACGACGACCTTTGGCTCCGGATGCAGACTCTGATGGAGCATTGCTCGGCTGGCTCACACACCAGGTCGGGAGCAGCGCAGCGTCTCACGTGCCTCGGGGTGTAAGGAGTAAATTGGTAAAAATGTCCAGCTAGGTTGTCCCCGGGCGACGGTCGACACGGATGCTACTGCCGGCTATCCTTTTAGCTGTCGACTCTCCCTGCCAGCCGACATCCCTTTGTTTTCCTCTCTCTCCTTTCGTGAAATAGAGAAGGAGAGGAAGCGAACTGGTGTTTTACCGCGGAAACTGTAGTCGGTCCGGCTATTCCATGAGACGGCTTCCAACATCTGCCTGTCACGGAAGATGGCGCAACACTTGTTTCGTGAATCCAAGCGGTAAATTAACTATTTCGTTTATACCAAAATGGTGATCCCATCGCTTCGCTTCTCCGGTATGCCCATGCCGGTGAGAAAGGAGAATGGAGCGGTTAAAAATTCATGGATCAGACTTCTCTCTATTTGCTTCATTTTCAACCCTTACGATGCACACCTCCTGTGTACAATACTTGTGACATGCCGGGGCTTTGGAGACCCCGCGTCATAAATTAAATCGTAGGAACGGAGATATCGATTCAAATGAGTTGAAACAATCCTGGGATACTCTTTAAATATTACATTTCAAGACGAATTAGTTATCGTTAGCAAAATAAAATTTTGAACATCGCGCGAAAAATGTCAAAAAATCATCACTTGCTGTATTTTTAGTGTTTTCAACTAAAAATTGACTGAGTAACTCTCAAAACACAGATATTTGAGAAAAAAATATGAAAATACTGCATGGTAAAAAAAAGCTATTTATTTGTGCGTGTGAAGTTGAACTTCTGGAAAAAGAATGAAGTAAAGATTTTTACGATATTTCATTATTTATCTTGGATGAAATGAATTTCGGATGTTTTTCATATGAAATTTACGGTGAAGAAGCCGTGGGATCATTTTTACCCTGATGTAAAGGTTAATGGGAGACACTTTCAACGAAACCGATTTTATACCGCCACGAATAGTCGACTTTTTCACTATCCATTCCGGCTCTTTGTAGTAGAACTGATTTATTTCGTTATCATAATTTTTACACTATTGCGTGAAGTAGTAAATTTACGGCAACTTCGGAAGCTCCAATAGTTAAGATAGCGCTTCGGGTCTGATATTCAAAAATCGTCTTGGCAATAGCTTATACAGCAGCTCAATAGCTGATCAGTTTCTTGAATAGCTGCCATCAATTTCTTACACTATTTCAGTCGTTATTATTATCTCGAGTTTTCAGATCTAACGTTGTTCCTGAACGATACGTTCTTTGAATGGGGCACGTGCAGGCTGGAGATATAATGATCTAACCAGGGTCAAATGTTCACAGGTTATTTCTAACGTATTTTATCTAAAACGTAAGTATCCGAAACTCGTATATTTTCGCTACGCATCGAATTTTTATTTGATATTGCAATCAAGCTGTGCCGTGTTGGAATATTTAGTAGAAAAAAGTAAGATGCCTATTCACTGTTTCTAAAATGTTGAAAATATTCGTATGAGATTGAACTCGTACTATAAAAACACAGATTCAGACACGCTGCAGTCATTGTTTTGTAAAGATTTTAACATTTGGTCATTTTCCCAATGAACTAATGTCATAAACCATACTCACGTGAAGTTATTTTTGAGCAGGTAGTCCATGCACGAAAATCAACCTTCTGCTTTCAGTGTCGGTTACTTATACATATACCTATGGACGATATCCTTCGGCTATTTTTTTTTTCGATTTCATTTACAAGAAGTTTGAGAGAAAAAAAGTATTTCCAAGAATGAAAAAAATTCACTCCCACCACTGCTCACACTCACTCACCGCAATCTTCTTAACAAAAGCAGACCCTGACCATTCTGCCATAGTCGCGTACCGGTAAAGCAAATTCAGGCGTAATAAACCAGGACGTTACGTGTTATCCGAAGTCCAATGCGTGTCAAGTAAGCCTTTCGCGAATCCCTAATCTAGATATCACTCACACGCTTTACTGGACAGTCGGTGTATTATTTGTTTCACCTTTTATTCTGCAAGTACTCGCGGACAAGATGATAGGGCCAAGGTGTAACCCCCTGTAGGTACGCACCTACCACCCGTTAAATATAGATATGTTCACATGCCGACGCGGGCGAATGCGGAGAGAAGAGAGAGAAAGAAGAGAGAAGGCGAGAGGCAAGGAGAGGTGGAGAACCACCCTCATAAATATTCACGATGAAATCTACCCCTCGATAATAACGGGCCCCGAAATATACGAGGGCTCTATACGCTCTATCTGATGGAAAGCCGCCCTTGTCTGCGTTGGTGGCTCGCATAGCTCTCTTGCGGGTTGGGTTGGACCCGGCGTTGGGGGTTGGATAGGCGAGCCTGATTCCGGCGGGCGCACCTACGATTCTCCCAGGCCAGTTCACGAAATTTTAACTGATCGTTCGCAAGGGAGGTTCGCCGCACCCGGCGTAACGCCCTGTTTCAAGGAACACTAGGATCATTATGTTGCACGTTACACGGGCAGCTTTACATCGACGGTTAAGATTCAGCCTAACGAGAAAAACATTACAGACAAATGCCGAGTTGTGCAGACTGTTCACGGTGAGGATCGTTGCGCTGGGAAATTTCGATTCCAATCGGACACCGCACTTTGAACTTTTGCGTAGTGATCGGAGACGTTCATTGCTAAGCTTGAACGTTTCAACATACCTGCAAGGTTGATTTTAGTATCTTCATTTGACGGAAAATTTTTAAATTAAACCGCAATAACAATTGCTGGCCGGCGCGAAGATGAGTCAACGTTATTTGATGTTGCTAAATACAGAGAAGAGCTGAGGAGAGTAAGAAACTTTCTGTTACTCTTCTATACCTGCTAATAACAAATAAAGTCTATTTTTATACAAAATAGGAATATTAATGAAAAAATACATGTGTCCAGTGTTAAGTTTTGAGAAAATTGCAACACGTCGATCTGATGCTGTATCTGTGAAATAGAATCTGGAGAAGTAGTACGGATCAGTGAAATGTCGTGCGTGAATTTTTGTCGATTACGCAGTGGAATTAGTGAGACAATTTTGAGCTCGATTACTTTTTACAGTTTGCAACACAGGCAGAATTTTCAAATTTTGTATTCTTATGTTCATAAATAATAATGCTTGAGTGTTTTACATAACTTGAAAGTCGCTGCAAAACGTACTTATATCTTTTGAAACTGTTTTCTGAAGAAACGGCATTTCAATCAGAGTTCCAGAAGTTAGGGATAATACGTTTTTTTTTTTTTCTTCTATATTGTATCTTGTGTTCCACGCGGTTTCTTGCGTTATTTGACTTTTCATATTGAAACAAGAAATATGAATAAAAAATTGCTGTGCATTATGTGTGCAGCTAATAAATCCTAATTTATTACGGCGGATAAAACATGAGAGAGTAACAAATAAACGAAAGTGTACAGAATAAATGCCAGCGATTACAAGCCAATGAAATATGAATGCACTACAGTAAAAAAGTGACACAAACTTTTCAGCGTAATCGTACTTTTCCCGTAGCATTAACGAGTAGAAGACAAATTGCAAGATTAAAAGAAATAAATCGTTATACACTGCTTGGTTGACGGTGGCGACGGTTGTTACAACAGGAAACGGGGTAAAAGTTTTTTCCACCAAGTATCAAACGAAACGTTTTCTTCTTTTTAAAAATGAATGATACGAATAATACTCAGGTTTTCACGGTACGAGATTAAAGGTAAACGGATACGTATGCATATTATACACATTTATAAACAGACACCCGAGAGTAAGAGAGAAAAACAGGGAAATATAGTAATAATGACAAAAAAAAAAAAAAAGTACAGACGCAGAAAAAAGTATTTACTCGAGAATTATTCATGCTGGGTAAAGGGTTTTGGCTCCTACGACGAGAATATCATCCAGCGGATGCGGGGGGCTGCATTCGGACGGAAAAAAGCACATGCTCTGGTCCGTACGTTACTACGCGTACGTGCAACAAGCTGGATGTGTGAGACGCTAGGCAGATTTGGCTTACAGCATCGTGGATTGCAGAAAGAGAGAGAGAGAGAGATAGAGAGAGAGAATAGGATGCGAAAATGAAAGAGAAGCGTCACAGTAGAATGCATTTGCTCAGGTACTGCAGTCAGCCGTAACAGATTAATAGAGCGTAGCCACAAAGTTGCCTTTCAACACTAAACCGACCCTGTGAGGATGATGCCTTAATTGGACGGGGGTAGTTTTCACGAGTTTCAAGTCCCCCTTTCACCGGCTCATCGTCAACTTTCGGTGCCGCGGTTGAACGAGCCCTGGTAAATATCGCGTGCAAGTGCATCAGCAGCTTTATACGCAACACATGTGGACGTGCACTATGTAGATACGAATTGTGGAAAGTGCTATGTACGTGGACTCAGAATGTGCGTAGCAGTTACGTCATGAAAATTTCAATTGTACGACGGTACTTTGCAGACTAGCAGCGCGGCAGCCTGACTAATTGTAAACGTTACTGACGACTGGGAAAAATGCAAGTTTTCAGACCAATGGCAGAACGTCTACTTAACGGAACGAAAGTAAGTTTGGGCTTTAACGAAGTTTATCTCAGTCCGCTGATTATCGATAATTGATACAGGTGGTAGATAAGTCAATGAATTACCAATTTTCAGTCGAATAAATTTTTGATGACAACTTTTCAAGCTGTTCCCAATTTCACGTTTGATTTCAATCGACGGGATCTCCCGCAGCTCTTGAGAATTAGTCACGCAAGCAGCAAAAACTTTTATCAATTTTTTCTTTTCTCAAAGTGATTCCTGAGGAGTCGCAGTTGTTTCAATTTTGCCAAATTTCACTATTTCAATGAAAATGCGGTAAGCGGAAAAAACAAAAAACATAAAACAAAGCTGAACATCAAAATTTCACCAACGACGTAGATTAAATTCTCACCATAATGGTCAAATGTGTGTTGGTTAATCTTCTCATTTCTGTTTTATGGAATTAAAATATTTTCGATTTTCTGGAGTATGAGAACGATTTTGGTGTTCGTTTGATTCTTTTTCAATAAAGTTTCACGAAAATTAAAGTTTTTGAAAATGACTGTAGTATTTTTTCAACCAAGTCGTCAATACACGATCAATCACAAATCAAACCGCATACGGCTGCGTTGCTGTAGCTAATATCGGCAGTAATAAGGATTGCAGTTCCGTTTGGAGTTGTGGGAATATTTGAGGCACACTTGGCACACACGTACGACGTCATGTTATATTGATTGCTCGGATCGGGAGAGCTCGTTATTAAAGCGAAGCAGCGAGATAGGGTGGAACGGACTCTTGAGGTCCGAACGATGCTGAAATAGTTTGCGAAGTTAAAAATCCCATCCCTCTTAAGCCACCCGGTATTGACCCGTTCACTCAACCGGGCCTCCCCGCCCGTCCTTTGGCTTTAACAAAACTATTTCAAAGTTTTTATATTTTCCGGGCAATTAAACATGAATTTTCCGCTCCACCCGTGGGCCACATATGTCCTGGTTAAATAGCTATGAAACTCGATGGTCCTTTCGTCGTTCACTTCGATATATCAAGTCACGGTGATCCGCCCTCGATTGGACCAGCTTGGATCGCACAAATATACGAAGGTGAGGCAGCTTCATCGAGATGGAGGTTAAAAAACTGAATAGTTCAAATTACCGTGTGGTAAAATCTTTGAAACTGATTACAATTGATCGTAAGAAGCTGTCGTATAGTATTGAGGTAATTTGACTGATAATTTTTCTAAAATTTGACTAATCATGATTTTTTTAAATTCAGACTGCTGAAACTTGGCAGGACTGATGACGGTCAATTTTGATTTTGATAATTCAGAATTCCGACCGACATCCGAGGATGGAAAGCCCGGGAGAGACGGTTGAACGAGAAAATAAGGCGACCTTCGTTGAATTTCAATTAAAGAGTGAGACGACGAGGGCGGAAGTCCTTGAAGAAGTGCTAAGATCAATTCTGGTTCACCCTTTGAGGCTCGACGCTGAGCCACGGCGAGGGAGTCTTTTTGAGCAAGCGTGAAAACGAGGAAGCCGGGAAAATCGCGGGAAAACGCCGAGAGGGCGGATTGAGGAAAGTGAAGATAGCGGCGGAAAGGGGGAGAGGAAAAGGAAGTCGGAGTGACAGAGCCAGGGGGGCGCGGAAGAGCGTCCCAGCGTAACGCCGGCGAAAGGAAACGAGGAAAGGAAATTGGATGGTGTTTGGTGTTCGCCTCTGCAGCTTTGCAAACCTGCACCAGCAAGGACTTGCGTCCAACTCCGCTCAATTGCAGATATTGACTTTTAACTACCGAGACAAAGAGATTCAACCCTAGGTTCAACATTATATTTCATTTGGTCGGGGAATCGTTCCAGGAATGGAATGTAAGTCGTATAATTCTGGCACTTGATTGGCAATTTTCAAACATCGAGACTTTCATATTTTTGTTTCATTTTCACGAACACCCAAATTCGTGGATCTAAAAATTTGATCAATTGTCGAAAAGTTTTTAGCTTCACGACGTTTCATTTTTGTCCGTGTTGTCAGATACGCGGATCCGATTTTTGACCATCGACAACTTTTCTCACGCATCGCAAGAGGTTAGTAAAATGGATGTTATGAAATATTTGGTAAATCTTAGAACACTCTAGAGGAAATTCATTCAAATTTCACTCCGGTAGAAATATTTCTGATCAACAAACGAAATGCTATTGAGATTGAAAGGTATTTTATGCTAATTGTGGAATATTGCCAAGCTGCGAAAATATCTGTTTTAAATTTGGCGAACATCTTTCGGCTGATGATATTGCTTTGAATTATTATAAGGCATCAAACGTCTGATATTTTAGCACGGAGAAATGCTTAGCATGAAATCCATAAATTACACACACATAACTTTCGTGGAATGCTTGAATATTAGAAGTAAAATGAAGTGGACGGGTGAAAGCAGAGCCGGGGGTATGATAAGTAGTTTTAGAGTAGGTACCGCGGATAATCTTAGGGGAATGTATCGTGCACGCAGAATGGTAATCTGCTAAATTAAGAACTCCGTGGGTCGCACGCACTCTTTGTGCTGAGAAATTGCATAAATCATTCTGTCTTAAAAACAGTTTCCTCTGCATCAGGAGATTCATAAATAAGATACGGAAATTACGCCAAGAGGGGTTGGTTTGCGCCTACATCTCGTCGAGTGAAGTTACGTACACTGTCCTGAGAAAATATGAGTGTTGAGAAAATTAAGCGGAGGAAGGTGAAAGGGGTTAAGCCGGCTCACAAAACACGCCTGGTGAATATTGCGAAGTCGGCGTAGATATGAAGAAGAATTATGCGAATTGTACGCGGACAGGTGGACAAGGTATAACAACTACAGATACTCGCTCACGTATAATCATTTTGTATCAAGAGGTAAATGGAACCAAAACAAAAATAGATTCTATGTACATAAATGTATCTACGTACATTATTACCTCAACAAAAGATATCACACTCAAGTTGACTTAAGGCGAAGAAGCTACGGTGTCTAGAAATTTGGAATTCTCTCATGTTATCTGGGGCAAAACTTTGTTTCGATGCAGTGAGCATAGTAAAGCAGTGATAGAAGTAACAGTGAGAAACATCATGCTGGTGGGTTGTTCGCAAGATCAAACATCATCTCGAACTTGTGTCGCCTACGTTTATTGAAACGTCCAGTGTTGATAGACAATAATGTCTATTTACGATAAATTTTATCCGGGAAATAATTTTTTTACGGACTAATCTAGTAGATGTAGAATTTCTAAATTAGAGATTTTGTCACAGTTAAAATGTATGAAAAAGCCTGACGTCACGTACTGTTGATTACTTTACACAAGCTGTCAATTGTAACACGTGATGTCAAATGGCGCCAAGAAAGTGTTTCCACGGAGTGTAAGATATTTTAGAACCAGTAGACTGCGATAAGCTTTGACATATAATTCCATATATGTTCTTCAGCAATGATAACGTTGCCTGCATTTTATACCACTTTGTCAGTGTGAAATCTTCAAAACTGGACTACCGTAAAAACGTGTGGAAAATTTTTATTCCAGTTTTTGGAGCTCTATTGGTTAGTCGCAAGTTGATACAATCGTTCACCAATTCTCTCGAATACACCTATCTGAAGCATATCCGCTACTACAGTGTTTGCGAATTTGGCCCAATGTAAAGCGCAATTCCACATATTTCGTTGAATGCAACGCGTATCAAAATACATACAAATCGTAGTTTGAATAGGAAAACCAAATGAAAATTGATTAAATCACTTTGAATTGGCTTAGGGCCAGATAAGGTACGATACATGAATACATGTACGTACATACGGTCTATTTATTTAATCAATTAACTCTATCAGCCTTTCTACATTGCGTTATTAATCAAACCGCCTGCCAACTGTAGTTTAAAACAAAACCCAACCTTCAAAAATTTCCAGTTTCTACGCTGCGAACCACCGCGGCTTGTTCTCAATATTGAAATTACTGCTTCGCAAACATAATCACTTTGGTGGTTGAGTTCGGAACAAACTTTCTTTTTCACTGGGGAGTTATGAAAAAAATTATCAGCACGACATTCGAACATTAAGCAATTATCAACTAACAGATATATGCCTCTGTTATAGATAATTAGTAGCAAATTTGCATTATTACACGCGGCTCACGTTTGAATCGCAAAATTTTGTGAAATAATACATTTTATTGGCATATGAATTTTTGCTTATAACGTATCGTTAGGAATCCAGGATTATGCGGCAAGTATTACTAAACAGGAATGATGTCCCGCAAGATAACTACTCACAATCATTCGTTAATTTACGGAAATCGTCAATCCGTCGAGTTCGAGGTCGGACCGAATAGCGGAGCTCTTTGAACACGTTGTATTCACTGCCGTGAAAGATAACGGTCAGCTGGATTGAGGGTACAAGAAGTGCTCGATCGCAGAGATTAAAGCTCGGCTAAATTGCAACGAAATCTATTGACGACCATTAACCAACACACCGAGGTATACCATAGTATACATCCGACGCAGGATGCAGACCGCGGATCATTCACATCGGAGAACACCGGGCCAAACTGAAAGCAGTTGGCGATCGCTCTGATCTCCTCCCAGCACACGATTGGAGCCTAGGCACTCAATATTCCAAGCTTCAAAGGCGAGGCAGGGAATTTCACCTCCTCATGGAACGCTTGAGCCGGCGTTCGACGCGAGCGGATGGTAAAAATACCAGCTAGACGTAAATTTTTCAAGAGTGAAACGCAGCACCTGAAAAGTAGATGCTCAGATATGCGAGCCAGCTATCATGTGGCCTCAATTTGTACATCAATTTTGGTTTATCATTTGCGGCACTTGAGAAGCACCCTGGTTTCTGAAACTGGAAGACTTATTACCTTTCACAATTTTACCAAACAGCATCTTAAACGTACTGTTCATGGTTTGAAAGGTGATGGGTCATTTGACTTTGTATGGTAAATGCATGCACGTATCAACTCTTGCATCATGCTGAACTTCAGAGTATCGTGACAAGTGATACGGTTTTATTGCTTAAACGTATTAAATGGATTTGGGTGAAGTATAGCGTGCCCCATATTAAATGTATGAATTCTTCAATTTGAATTGCTGAAGTACGGAGCGTGACATTTTTTCGTTTCTTACTTTGCCAAAAATTTGGTACATCATTTTGATATTTTTTCTGACGAATGATTCTTCAAGACTTTCTTCCGGTTCTTGAAACACTAATCGAATAACCTGTGCTTCAAGTCTAAGATTTTTTCGTTGCGATCCAGTTTCCCGTAGTACGGTATAAAAATAAATACACAGTTTCTTTCACCGTCTCATTTTTGCTGACATGGATAATTTGACGTAACCACTGAAAAGAAGATACTTTAAATCAAGCTTACAAGTCTCACCTGTTTCCCTTTCCCCATTAGATTTTATGATCAAACTGACAGTATGGAAGACAATTGAGCCAACCCGAGGGCCAATTGTTCATCATCTTTTCACGGGTCAGAGGAAAGAAGGGTGTCAAGATCTGTTTGGTGAACAAGGAAAGCCGGGATTGCTGGAGCGGAAGTTGGTAGTCGGCAGCCGGTGAAACAGGGGATGCGTGGGACCGCCGGTAAACAATGGCACGTATTGTTTCGCGTGCTTAAATAAGATATACAAATGGAAAAGTAGCCCGAACATCGCGCGAGGCGCGAGTACATAAACATGACCCTTGTCTAGACGGCGTATACCCGGGCACGACCCTTACTACACACACAGCGCGCCGCTTCCATTCCCATTTTTCACGAACATCCGCGCGTGTAATTGCAGTATTATCAGGAAAAATATTATCGCCGAGAGAAGATATATCTCTATTCTTTCCATTTTCCCTGGTTTATCTGCACCACAACTTGCAACGTCCACACGTACGATGTTGTATTACATCGCTGGATACAGGTAAAAAAGATAGCTGGTGTTCCGAAAATTCAATCGCGTCTCGAATTGCGATATCTTTTTATGGTCAAAAGTTTGTTTAATATATTTCGGGCTAAAGGTCGTCCAGGTCACGGTCGTGGAAAACGCTGATAATTTGAAAAAAAAATAAATAAAAAAAATTAGTCTACGGACACTTTGGAATTTCATTCACGACTTAAATCGATATTCCATTCGTCTCGAAAGGTTCAGCAGACTCTATGACCGAAAACTGAAAGATTTATGTTCAGTGGATGAGTGTAATGAAAAGGTCACTCATCACGTGAGGCTATTGTTATTGATTTGAATAAAGTCGAAAATTCATTTACATTTCTCTAACGATATGAACGGTGGAGAGTCGTTGCTGAAATTCTAAATGAACTTGAGAGAAAATATTGGCAGAGAAATCAGTATAGCACATTAGAGCAAACGTCGAGGGACTGACTTTCTTTGTTTAAAAATCACCGAGCATCATAGCACGTATCAGAGTTTAAATTCATTAGGCAGCGGCAGCATGGAAGAGTTATAATCGGGGGGTGCCAGCAGCTGGCGTATACCTATAGAGTCTGGTTCTGTAAGTTGGTTGTGGGAACTAATTTCTAATCGGGTAAAAACGGAAGCTCAAATTAACCTGGCGCGTTGATGGCGAGGTACGAGGAGGTCGGGTGGGTGGGTAATGCAAGGAAGACGATAGGTGCTTCTCGCATATCGTGCGCAGTACCGGGCACGAGAAACTTGGTACGGGAAACGGCGTCACATATCCGGTTTCGTTGAACTAACAAAGTTTCGCCGGCTCTCGATCCTCGTTCGCGAACCTCTCGAGCCTGAAAATCCTGGAACCGTAATTATCAGCCACAAAACAAGGGCGGTGGCCGGGGCGCAAGGGGGAATGGAAAGTGGTGTACCTGTACAAGGAGCCGAGGATGCTGATTTCTATATTAATTAATATAAGGGGTGTTTTGTGCCCGGCTCGGCATGCCGCTATGCCCGTTGAGCACGAGGGTTGCTCGTGGCACATCCCCGCGGGGATTCGAGGGTTTCTCACCGGCGTGGGCACACCGAAAGGTTTCAGCCGAGTGGCTGTCCTCGTCTTACCCTGGCATCTGCCTTCCTGCAGGGCTACTGTTTGATCAGGAAATAGGCCTTGGTCTATTGGTTATTTAATGGGGTGCTGGATGTGGAGGAGGAGAACTTTACCCCGCTTGTTTCGGGGCCGGGTTGATTAGGTTCCTACAAGTGCAACCCGATGAGGAATTTAGTGCCGGACACGAGAGCAAGACCGGACTTGGTTTCGCCTTGGTCTTGTTTGTTTCAGACGAGACCGATACAAGATCACGATGAAGAAACTCCAAACGATACCAAGATTGGACAGTATTCAAAGGGAAGCCGTAGAGAATAATAACTGGCATTTGATTATTCTAATTTTATTATTTTTTATTTTAAATTCAAAGTTATGACTTTTTCATGTGAACGACTGGTGCATCATTACGAAAATTCGAAATTTATACAGGGTAACACTCGACTAATTCAAGGCCAGGAATTGACCCAATCGAACCGAGACCAAGGCAAAACAAGTCCACGTGCAACTCTGTGTCCGAGAAACACGCGCGGAGACCAAAAGTGAAAAATCGTAACGTATTTTCGTTCGAGCGTTACAGTTCCTCTTGAAAAACGTATATTCATTTGGTAAGCCAACGTCGGCTGCCCCGTTAACGACCGAACAATTAAACAGAGAACATCAGTTAAACGTGCTCGTTTGTTAACTGTTGTGTACTACCAACATTTGTGGTAGCGGGTAACCGGATATTAAGCTTTTGCTACCGAGCTGCACGCGTTCGAAAGCAATCGCTGTATCAAACCAACGCACTGGCATGTTTTCAGATCGGCATCATCAGCCGGATATGGCATTTTTAACACGATCTCGATGGCTGCAACAATTTCCGCACTGACTTTTTCCGTTTTCTTTTTTTCGATTACTCTTCTGTATATATTCATACCGTCATGCTATCCGCCGATAAATCAACCCCTGTCTTTTCGGTCCTCGCGCGTTACTCGACGCCCATTACTATATTTCAATCCTGATCCCCTCCTCCCGAGTAAAGTTTCGATTCTTCACCCACTCTACCTCTCTTCTCAAACTCAAACGTATTCTTTCGCCGACTCGAACAGCTCACCTCTAATCGCTTTGTTTGCGGTTTAACGGCACAGTTTTCGCGCGTCCGATACACCCGCGTTTCACAGGCAATAGGGCGGGACTCGTATCGAATAAATTACTCAAGGGCCTTGATGGAACAATAAAAATAAAAAATAAAAAAAATGGATTTTATTCAATTGGAGAATTTTAGAGCTGACGGATTGTGGAAGGGAAGTGATCGAACATTCTGAAATAGATGTGGTTATCAGTTGGTGTGAAAAAACGCGGTTGAAATTAGATTTTTATAACCTTTGCAAGAATTTTGTACGTTCTGTTAGGTAATAGCTTCTTCTGCTAAGTAAAATGTGGTCATTATTATCTTCTTTTAGTTGCGATTTATGTCAAAAGCTGATACTTGCGACGGACGGTGGTATTTTTTCAAAAATGATTTCTGCACCATTATAGACGTTATACGTTAACCATTACCGATTAAACCACATTTGAGTCGCATTGTCTGCCATACTCAATATTCAACGATTAAAGTCTTCTTCTTCAACGATTAAATCCCGATTCAAAGGCTTTGAAAACTCAGCAACATTGTAGTTGATACGAATCGCGCGTAAATTGGGTGAGCGTACCAACCACTTACATCATTGCGACGTATGATCTCATCTTCGCTGAATCATTGCACAATGCGTTTTTCATAAACAGACACGATTGATTTTGCCATATCTTCTGCACTTCAGCCGAAGGTGTTTCGTCTTTGATAAAGGTCTCGAATAGATTTCGTCCGCAGCGTGTGAGCATGTGCATCGGTAGACGAATCGTAGGCAACGGTTGCTCGTCGGTAGATTCTGTGGGTTTGGAGCCAATTATGGAAGGACGTGTAAGCCCCCACGAACGCAACCATCAGAAAATCGCCCAGCGTTCTTTCAACGCGCATATGGGTACAGGGGCAGGTGGAATCACGCACACGTAGACAGGTATCCATCTAGTCACGTTGCTGGTTGGCTGGCCGATCGCCAAATGTAACAGACGTGTCCATTTTTGTATATACATGTGTATACTGTGTTTGTTCGCTCTGGAGCGAGAGCGACGAGGTAAGGCGAAGCCAAGGTTAGAAAGAGAGAAGGACGCCTACGTTTAATGCTGTAGAAAATGTGTGGTGGACCGACCTGCAGCTTAAACTGTGTGCCACTTCATACCTACACATGCCTCAACACACACACACACACACACACTGTATTTGGATCACGTTGAACGGGAGACACGCAAAGTATTTTTCAACTATGTCGAAACGTGCTTTTCCTTTAAAGCCGGATCAACTTTGAACCCAGCTCCGTTTAGAGAGCGTTTATAAATCCGCATGCCGACCGTTTGCGACCATCTATCCGTCCCGGTCACGGACCTCAGTCCCTTGCTTTTGGGATAAACCGGGTAGCCGGTTGAGGAGCGCGACTCTTGGAAAGGGAAATATGAACCGCGGAAGGCAAGAGGATTGAGAACCAATTACTGAGATTCGTAACCGTGTGTTGGCATAGCGGGCACTCGGACATGTCTGAAAAACAATGAAGTAAGCCGGTGGAAATTGGGGGATAAAAACAAAAATATTCATTAATTAATTGCGAAGTTTGAGGCAGTTTTTATACTCTCGTCCACCTCGAATTCCGCATCGTTTTTGTGTTACAAACGGAACGTATAAAATAAAAAAAAAAAAAAAAATTAAAAAAAAAAAAACAAAACACGAAGCAGCTGCATGAAAGTTCTGGAAATTCAAATCATTTTTGCATGAAGCTACACCTTTTTGTAAAGTAGTGCCTTGTAGGGTCGCTGGAAAAGAATAAGAAATTAATCGGAATCATTCAGAAATAATGTAAACTTTTTTTTTTATAATCGGCTGAAAGTAGTTTAGGTTAGGGTTGGATCGGCTTCATCAAACAAAGAGATTATGAAACCTTTGCGTTACAGAATCTACTTAAACTTTTAGGATTGTTTTATTGGCCTAAAATATTAGACTTGTGATACGTAGTTTTCTATCATAGGCTTCTTTTCACTCTGGCTAAAATTGACTATAGCAGTAATTTGACGAGTGAAAGGT
Source organism: Neodiprion fabricii (assembly GCF_021155785.1). Lineage (NCBI taxonomy): Eukaryota > Metazoa > Arthropoda > Insecta > Hymenoptera > Diprionidae > Neodiprion > Neodiprion fabricii. The sequence continues at coordinate 24,550,214 of NC_060240.1, forward strand.
GAAATAAACAAAACTTGTTGCGTAGGTTTGCCTTGAATATTATTTCTCGTTATCTTCCGTTGAAGTTTTGATGACAGGATCTTACTAATTCAAGCGTGAATGGTTACATTATTAAATCAGAACTTTCGTCACTGCGAATTTTTTACAATCTAATTGCAAAGTAAACAAAGAAAATTTTGATTTTTGAATTTTTCCGTGCACCTTTCAAATGGTGAATAAAAATATTTTGAAACACCTGAAGAGATGCTCTTTCTGAAGAAATCAAACTTATGGCATATGCATGACTCAATTGATTGAATTCTTGACATCAACTGATGCAGTAAAGTGGAATGTTAAAAACTTGAGTACGTACGTCTCACAATGAGAGGAAAAGCTTAAGCAACTGATGAAAAAGTGTGCGATCCTGAACGATACATGCAAATCTTCGATAGAACGTCTACATGTATAACAGTTTGTAAAGGGTTTTACCACTAGTTCACCCTGTCCTGCACCCGAAGAAACGGGGTTAAAGTTTTTCTTTACATTTTCATTTTTTCTTCTTGTTTCACCTGCAGGGTCGATACACGGGGTTGAAATTTAATGCACGAAGGACAGGAACGCGCCTCACGTTACTCGCCAGCGCAGAATTATCGATCTGGAGATGCAAACGACCCGATGATTCTTGGTCGACTGGAGACTTTGCGACGTTCGTTTTCCCTTTCGATCATTCCACTCTCAGTCACTCGTCAGTTTAGACGTCATGGTGAACTGGTGCAGATTCACTGTCAAAGAACATCGAATGACTACGCTCGGGGTTATGAAGTGAAAGAATTATTGAAAATGGCTATTTAAAAAACATGAATCGAAATCTACCCCGAACCTTGCCGCAATGTGATTACTTACAGAAACTGAGCATTACGTGTGACTGACCAAGGCGATGTATACTATGAAGACAGAATGAGTGGTCACTTAACGAGCTTTTACTACGTTTCGAGCTCTTGGAGTTGGCAAAAGATGCAGTTAAAGTTTTTTTTTTTTTTTTTTTTAAATCACGCGTAGATTTGTGAGTATTACTTCACGTTCTTCCAGTCACGCGTGATACGCTGACGGGTGTGAAACGGACGTCACTGCGACTGAAATCCTCATTAAAAGGTAACAGATAAGTGAAGAAAGAAGGGTTAGAAAACTAAGTACATGTAATCTGTAGAGTAAATGTAAGTTCAACGATAGGTACGGAACAAATTTACGTGTGTCGGGCGAGGACAATAATTCGGAACTTCGGGGCGGTCGCAAGCCATGTTTCAGGATTTCGTTTTCGGGAAGCACTATCTATTCACGAAGATGAGGGAGTATTCTTTGTTTAAACAATAGATAACGTTTAATCTCTCAAAAGTTGGTAAAATTGTGCCTTTATCACGCTCCGAAGTGGAGGGGGGTGAAGCGGGGTGCGGATGAGGGAGGAACGAGAAAAAAAAAAAAAGCAAAAACAAAACTGAAAAGAGAATTAAAAAACAGAAACTCCATGATTCCCTCTGTTGGGATTGGGGGACAGGGAAGTGGGGAAAGGGCAGACGAGTTTTCCGGATAAAAAGAAAATGGACTGGAGGTAGCGAGGACTGGATGGCGCTGTAAAAAAGCTCAAAACCCGGAGACAATGCAAGCTCGTTAATCAACTTGTGGAAAAACCAAGGGTGCCGGTACGTTGATCCGATCTTCCTTCGGATGCTTACCGCCTGCTCTGCTTTACGAACACCCGACACTTAGTTATACAGCGAGAAGTGGAAGTGCTATCGAGGGTGGCTGGCTTTAGCCAGTTGAAGGTTTCCAGGCTATCGATCGACTGATTCGAAATCGAAATAACTCGAAGACTAGTAAACGCTGCTTGGTTGATCGATCGACCATTCAAAATTTTCTCAATCATGTTTCTCGCTTATGAAATCTACCACCATCCGTGCGAAGTCACGAAAGAGCTGTCGCCTCGCTTCCGAAAGAACCAACCAATAAATTGGTTGATACAATGCCTGCTCGATAATTAAGATTTCTAACTACCGGACTTTCCATGATTGAGTTGTATCTGTAGAGCGTAACTTGCAGATCAGCTATTTTGAATTTCTTGCCAATTCCATACGAACACTTTCAATTTCATGGTGCCGTGTAAGCAGCTTGGTAAAAAGTATAATTGATCGATGTTCGATCAGCTGCATAGCGCTAAATAATGTTTTAAAGGAAGAAGGTTGAAGATGAACTGTAAAATTTCCACTAAAATTGTACCTGCACGGAAAATCAAGATGTTTCCATTCGAAACTTGCTTGCTGCGAAAAGTTTCGTGAAATATCTTTTAAAAACTGTACAAATGAGAATCCCTGCAACAGCTAGGCTTTCTGGGATTTTCAGGTCACTGAATATCCTGTAACACGAGCATAAAAAAACTTACACACAGGTACTCACACGCGACAGTTATGACTAGGTATAGAGAGAAGAGTTTAAGTAAGCTGATAAAAAGCTCTCGCAGTTTGTCTTGTGATAGATTCACTGCAAGCTTTGTTTGATGCATTTATTACAGTAGGTAAGGTATACTGTTTTTTTTTCCACTTCGGTTTCCGTTTTCGTCGTTATTTTTCTCTCCTCCTGTTTGCACGGTAGTCGAACAATAAAAGTGGCAAGTTTACAACCTCTCGTGGCCTACGTCGGTTTACTTTTACAGTGTGTGACCAGTGCTGGTCCGTCGGCGACCAAGGGGTGGTAACGTCCTCCACCTGCCTCCAGAAAGGTGGCAGAGGACGGCCGGAGGGCGGGCGTGGGGCTACTCGGCACGCCACAAGTTGAGATCGCGTGCGAGTCGAAGGCTACGCATCGACCGGTCGAGGCCAACCGGCTGCCCAGCTCACGGAGGAGGGCTCGAGTTAAAAAGGAAGAGGGAAAGAGGAGCGCGATCCTCGAAGAGGAAAGAGCAAGCAGGAGAGAACGAGAAGGAGAGGAGAGCAGAGCGTGGGAGGGACTAGCGGGAACGATTCAAGCAGAACAGACCCAGCACAGACTTCTGGCCGAAGCTATTATATCTGAAATCGCACGCCGAACGCTAGTAAAACCAACCTCGAGAAATTGCCTACACAAATTTATGTGCCGTTGTGGTGCTCGAATTGTCGAGGGCGAAAGAAGAATCCAGAAAGCGTGTTCTGCACTTCGTGCAGGGGTAAGTACAGATAGAATAGTAATCAGCAGCGTGAATGCCAATTTTCTTTTTCTCAAACATGCCTGACCGTGCACAGTGGTTGCTGATTTTAAAACCCTCGGTGATTTCTGTCGTATCGTAGAAGTATCGACACTTGTGGGGGTATAATGGAACTGCGCAATCTGTTCAGTCCGAATTTAGGTAGAAGTAATCAGTGAATTATCCTGGCTAATGGTAGTATCGTGCGTCAGGAGTTGCAATAAAGAGTTATCGATGTATCTCGTCATGCACGTCTGCGCCAAAAACCGTGAAAATTATTTATTTGTTAAAAGTTTAAGGAATTGGAATTCCGAAACTCGAAGAAAGTTTCGGAGCACTTCCTAACCTAACCCGGCACATGATTTGTCTTCCAGTATTCATTGAAATTGGCCACGTCATTTTGCTGTTTTGAATATTGACCACTGGAAATTGTTGGAGATCTTAGAAAGAGACAAAGTTCAGTCTCGCATAAAAAGTGATATTTTCTATCGGGGAAACCGCGCAGAGTCACAATTTCATATCTAAGCAGTGGTGTATAAGGTGGAAACGTATGGTACATACGTAGCATCCATATTTAATTTTGACCGAATCATTCGAGGCGTGAGAATGAATAAGATATGACGAGATCGTGTTGCGTCGGAACGTGTAAAATGGAATATACCCGGACGTAAAACTCTCAGTCAACAAACTTACGATCACAACCACCTGCGTTTCATATTTGCATATGCTCCTAGCGTCGCGGAAAAGCTTGATCGTGAAATTCGCTTCTATCTCATGATTGAATTTCTTACCGTTATCGAGAATATCATTTCCAAATGAAAAAAAGACGTCCAGCTGTTACTCTCTCACTACGTTAGATTTAGTAATTTCGTCTAGAAAGTAAATTTTCTTGTCCACTTGGTAGTAAGAAATCTGCAGAATCGTCGAGATCCAGAAAAACGGCTGGTTGTAGCTCGTTGGAAACTTTACGATATAGCGGTGGCTTCTTGCGTGGTAAGTCTTGCTGGTAGAGATCTCTCTCCGTCTAGCTGTGTAACCTTGTCAGCGTAAAAACGGGGAGTTACCAAGACGGGATAAGACGCCGATGGCAAGAGAGTAAAGTAAAAGGAAGGTGCAAGAAATCGTAGAGTAACGGGAAGTGGAAAGCATCGAGACAGAAGCTAGGCAGGCGGCAGGAAGAAACTGAGCGAATGAGTGAGGAGGGGAGAAAAATCCCTAGTTTTCTATTTCGCAGAAAGATCTCTCCCACACGGCATCGTCCCGGGCTGCGTGGCGATTGGACACAGGCCGTCCTAAGGCGAGATGTCACAGATGGCTCCCGGAGGGCCAGCCGTCCGCGAGGCCGGAAGAAAAGGTGGTGGCACTCTGTCGTCTGGCGCGAAAAAGAGTGGAAGGGGCCAAGAAATATATATGTGTAAATCTCATAAAACGCAAATCGGAAATGAATTGTTACCGTACCACCTCTTCACGCAGGCAGCCGCGCTGAAAATACAGACACCTACAATGGGTGTCATGTGGCTGGGAGGGGGGGATTGATCGTGTGGTAGGCAAAAAACAATCAAATCTATACAAATATACTCCAACCCTCACAGGGGTTCGGGCAAGTTCGGCTAAGTTCGGGTTAGGTTAGGTTAGGTTAGGTTCGGGTATTTCCGGATAGATTCGGGCAAGTTCAGGTAACTTCGGCTAAGTTCGAATTCGGATGGGTTAAGTTAGGTTCGGGTATTTCCGAATAGATTCGGGCAAATTCGGGTAACTTCGGCCAAGTTCGGGTAGCTTCGGGATTCTCGACACACCAGCGGCGGCGGCGGTGGCGATATATCTTTATATAATATAGAACGATATTTTGTATACTTGAATCCCTGACTGAGCGAGCTTCTCTGACGTTCCCTTCCGAATCCTCCTCTTCTGGGAAGTCGGAACCATGGCGTCATAAAACAACCGTCATTTGTCATGCGACGTAGGGTTGAAGAGATTGGGCAACGTTGCGCTCTATGGGAGGGATGAAACGTGCAAAAAACTAACCCTGGTCCATCCGGATCCTACTTCGTGTCTGCTGCTTTACCGCGTATTGCTGCCCTTGGCGGTGACCCCGTCGTGGCACCCGTGTAGCCTATGAATGAATTTCTGAAATTTCTCACTGACAGGAGGCGAACCCAGTAGGCAGATTATCTATCGAGTACCCTAAGCACTGTTCAGAGTTTTTGTTGGTTCAGTGCTTCATCTCGTCGGCCTGAACCTTCGTAAAACACACTGATCACATTCTGCGATGCTCAAATACGACTGGAGGTAGTATGGCAGAGGGCAGAGAGCAGCGCATGTGAGTAACTCTCCGGCGAAATTTGCTTGCGCAACAGCAACGTGAACGCGTTCTGTCTAAATCAACCCGTCCTATATTTACACAATATTTGGCAACGTAGAATTTAGCTAGTGGATATGTTGAGACAGAGATTGTGCTTGGTTATAAATGTACAGCTTCGGTTTAATATGATTATAGATAATTAATCTTTTAATGAACACAATGCTAATGAATTTCAGCAATTTCACGCAGGGGTCGAAACGGTGATGAAGTAGTACTATCCAAATTTCAGATTGTCATCAACTGATTTGATGTGATTTTCCATGACTTCAATCAAGTACCCCGAAATCGCTAATGGAAACAAAGTTTCAGGGTTCATGTTAGAAAGTCTGTACGATTCCACACGACAATGAATGAATCTCAGGTTACACTATGATGTCACGTAACAAAGCGTTCATCATTGAGTGTTCACTATCTACACTACCGAGTATGAAGAACAAAAAGACGTTGTAACCGAGTGCTTAATTCGTGAGCTTTAATCAATGAGTAACATTCGTTACTTCCTTGAACTCTTTTGTAACAACGTTAACGTTCAACTCGACAATACATTCGCGGTAATCGTCCGGGTGTATAGATACGGGGCAAAGGTGAGGCTTGGTGCAGAATATAATGGGTAGGGACAAATCGATCGGAGTCAAATAATTGAATCGATTAAGTTGACCCGGGCTATCGGAGGATCCCGTCTGTCGTAGCGGGCCGCCTGACTGGCTATCGAGCTCCCGTCTATTGTATCCAATATCAGCACCGCGTCAGAATCGTCAGAGCGAGAGATGACCGATAGAAAGACGAGGACCAGAGAGAGGGAGACGGAGGTGCGCCGCTTGCCGGGTCGCCTCCACGGTGTGGTTTCCGGGGGAAATTATCAGGGCGATCCAACACGGGGGAGAAGTGAGTGCTCCGTTACGACATTCTTTGCACGACAGTTTCGCGGGCGAAAGGCCAGCCGCAACGACCCATTACGTGTTCGCAGCCCACCACCTTCTACCTCCCAGGACAGCTCCTTCTTCGTGTTGGTAACTGTCCGCTCACCCATAGACAGAGGACGTTGAACAAGGTGGTAGGCCTTCTGCCCTGACAACCACCGACATCGCCATCTAATCTATTATCATTAATGCTGCCACCTATTACCCCGAACCACACACAGCCTGACTGTGCACGCGTATGCGTAACATGTAACTCAAACGCGCGGAGCGACTACCCATCCGCCGTGGTACATTAAGCTTTGTTATTTCGGGCACCATTTTTTGATAACTCCTTGTTTGTAGCGGGAAAAATCCCCGGCAGCTGAGAATGTTCAGGATGTTGCATTTCGGGTTGTTAATTTTGGTGGACTGCAGCCGGGTGCAATTTCGTAATTACAAATATATCATGGCACTATGACGTATATTTTTCATAGTCCGTATGAGCACCCATTGCCAACATGTAAGCTTCATAATTAACTGTTTGTTCTTTTCAGGAGAGGATTTTCAGAATTGTCTCTCTCCGTAAAAGTAGAAATTAAATCACTGTAGTGTTACAAAATTTCAGTGATATACGAACTCGAGAATATATGACTTAAATTATCCATCAAAGGTAAAACCCTTTGAGAAAGAAGTTTCGACTCTTTTCTTGTTCACGGAGTGAGTAATGAAATGCAATTTTTCTCATTAAGATTTCACTTTTGGTTAGTCTATCTGTATTTCGCTGAGGCGATACCTCCTGAAAGTCAGATATTATACGAGGTTTGGATGTCAATGGATTGTTTCCAAATTCATTTGTTCGACATTACACTGCAGGCAGTGCGAAAGTATGACCGGAAAAATTTTAATGAGCGGCAAACTGGTCGTGAATTTTCATTCGCGAACCATAAACCTCTGAGAACTATTCGAAGTTTGTTATCAACACTAAAGATGAACACCGTTGAGTAGCAGTTTCAGCAACTTGGGCAGAATAGAACATACATTTCGCGGTGGGAAGTTCTGCCAAGTTTCCGCTGTAGTATGTAATTACGACGTTGTTCTTCGTCCCCACGATTTTCAGTTATTGACAATTTCGCGCGTATCTTTGGACGTAGGAGAATAACCATCGAGGATAAAACTATCTATTACCAACACGTATCGCAGCCCAATGGAATCATCGAACCGCACCTTCCCGCATGAGAACTGCGTCGTTCGCTTGGAACGTTTCTCACCTCGAAAATCCGAAGGAAAAAAATCGTCGCTTCTCCATCATATATCTGCTGCCGGGCGGGATAAGGGTGTCCATTGAGCGTCGCGAGACATTAGTTTTACCAGCAATCAACGGGACACGTTGCGGGCAGGAGGATAGGTAGGTGGCACACACTCAACGTGGGATCGGTTTCCTCGAATTTAGTTACGAAAATTGCGAGCCAAGGGCAGTTCAGTGGCAGCGAGGGGGGGTGGGTGGGTCGAAGGACGGGGGTCCGCAAACGGTTAATTGAGGCCGCGGGTCCTCGAAAAACTCGATTCCCTCCCGCGTGCGCGTTCTTCCCTTCACTGGGAACTTCCCGAGTCTTCTTAATCAACAGTTACTTCACCGCAACTTCGAGTTCGACCGAGAAATACGTCGTTGGCACATCCGACCCGGTCTATAGCCAACACCCCGGACTAACCCGCAGAATCGCTGCCTATTTCTTCTCCCTCAGATCGATCCAAAAACCTTGTAATCAAGATCAAATGTTTGCCAAGAAAGAAACAGACGGAGTATAAGATGAAACATCTTCGAAGCGCTCCTTCTATTTTGCCTGTACGTTTCAGAAAGTTCTCGACTTCCGGAACTACGACGACCTATGGAATTATTGCTACGGTCAGAAGTGGCTGGGTTGCATCACCGTCAGATCTATCATGTTGAAGTTAGTAACGTTATCGTGACGATTAACGCTGAGGAAAAAGAGTTATTTCGCAATTTTGGAACTGTTTGAAATTCAGTAAACCGTAATGAAACGAAATATACTTATACTTTGCGATCCTAGTTTCTTCAACATCATTGTAAAAATGAGAAAATAGTGATTTTTTCTCAACGTTTCGATACGATAACGTTACTTACTTTAATCTCGTACACATTTTATAGTAACAAGTATTGTTTATGAGATCAGAATGCAATTATTTGTACAGGATTATATTGACCACATTTTTTTTTTCAATTTTGAATATTCGTACCAACATATGGCGTATATTCAGTTATGAAACAAGATTTTTTCAAATGATATTTCTGTTATTTGGTCTACTTCTTCCATACAATGTGTAAGATCCGTTGCATTTCGTATTCTGCAGACTATACCATTCGAGAGGGATGAGATAATTCGTTGAAAGGCGAAGAAGGCAGGGAAATTGAACTTTTGAACTGTCCCGCCTGTTCCGTGAACAATAGCCGAAAAAGAAGAAATGTTGAAAAAATTATAACGATGATAAAAGGAGGAGTAAAAGAGCGGGTTGAAAAACACATTGTTCAAGCTACTGATAAACGTGACGGTATCGTGTTGCGCTTCAGGGGAGACAGTCTTCAGACAATGTCGATGGGCTCTTGAGATAAGGAAACACGGAGTGGAATGATACGAGGATCTTAACATTCTTAACGTTGCTAAGAGAGCTTCGAGGTCAGGCTCGTCGACCTAAAGTTGTCTGAATAACTATTGCACAGTGCGACTGAGAGTAGCGCAACAAGAAAAATTAGAGGTTTGATCCAATGGACAGCATAAAATTATGCGAAGACTGATTACAATTTCCAACGACTTTTTCCAATTACAATGTTTACGTATCTCAGGTAACGTTAATTTTTCTACGATGAAAATTTATCTCTATACAACAGATAGAATAGATATGAAACTGCGCATGGTATTTGTGCCAACTGTGTTAATTGGACTGTTGATATTATTCCGGGAGGGCACATAGATTGCCACACGTGTATGTAGCGTCTGATGACATACCAAGCGTAAATTTATGCTTGTGTTATATATCTACGGATTTTGAGTCTAGATTAATTAATTGCGTTGATTAAGGTGTCCGACCCTCGTTAAATCATTTGACGGATTAAGCTCAAGCTTGGTTTAATTTACATGATCGATTTCGCGTTGTTAATGGCTTGGTAATTAGCACTTTGCTCAGCGGTGTGAGGCGTCTTCAAGTTCAAAGTCTTTATAACTATAACCAATTCCACGACCAGCCGCTTATCAAAGCCAATCCCCCTTCATCCTCACTTCTCGTTGTGTCAATCCCCCTCCCTTCCTCTCACTCTCTCTCTCTCTCTCTTCCACTTACCCTCGGTTTCATATCTGTGTCTCGCTTTTACTATCTCTTTCCTTGCTTGTCAATTTGTAGAAAGACATTAAATTTCGAATAATTCGCATGTGTAACTGCAGTGAATAGTAAGTAGTTTACAACGGTTGAAAAATCCCCGTGTAGGCTCTTAGAAAAACTGGTTCAAATCCTCTCTTAAGGTACAGTAGACGGGAAACTCTGTTTCTAAATTGCACACAAGAACAGCATCGAATTTTATATCGGTCGTACGAACTACATGGTGAACCGTTTGCAGAGTTTATTGTTCGTGCACAAGTTTTTTCACTAATGGTTTACATGTTATTAATACAAGTCCACATTCGTCGTCCATAACAATACGTAGTGTGCAAAGAGCTGCATTCGAAATTCTGTACCTCGAAAATACAGAGAGAACGTAAACACGTTGACATTCATACGAAATATATACGATGTATAACCGAGTAGAACCCCCAAGGTACCTAAATATGATAGTACCAAGTACCCCCCAACACGTAAAACTTCCCAATCTTCAACAATAAACTTATGATTCCGACATTTGCTCGCACGGCTCACGGTTTCAGGAATCATTAATTAATACATCTTGTTTACAGAACGAGAACACCGAGAAATTTTTCAGACAAACTTACAGTCTATGACCCCCATTTTGTAGTCGCTGCGTAAGGGTGGTTTAGTCACTCGAAATACGTATACTCGTGATTTTTTAATGGATTTTGGAAACAATTTATGTTTTCTCCTCAACTGCTAGTACGCCATACCATACCAATAATTTGTCTTGCTATGACACAGAATTAAGATGGAGAATATACGGATTATGTAATACATTCACATACAGTGTCCGATGAGTGAAAATTATAAATAAAGTAGGTAAGTTCTACTCATTCTGCATAATAGTCCAAATCAAAGTCTACGTGATCTTAACGCAGATGTTACGTTTCAGTGATCAAAAAACAATATCCTTAACCTCATACAAAATCACGGTTACTGAAATTGGCACGAGGATAACTGATCTTTAAAAGCGTTAGGTATTTATTATTCAATTCTCGATCGTGAATTTTCCATAAAAATTTGGTTTGAAATGGTTCATGAAAACAAATTGCCACGGTTCTAACTGAAAATTCTTGAGTTTCGTCAATTTTCACTCGATTGCTGGAGCACATAACTTCGCCGATGCAAAGATTGGGTTCAAATTCTGAAGGCTAGCAATTTGGCTTCGAAATAAAATAAGTCCTTCAATATTCTGTCTATATTTTGGCACAAAGTAGCGGCTGATAAGGCGGGGTTTGACTACAGGCCCAAGAATTGGTCCAGGTCATCGCTCCTGGTAGTTCAAAGCGTGGTCGGAATCACATGGCTACTATGTCCGTACGGTTTTGGGTTATATTTATTTAGGTCAGGCAACGCTCACTGCGACAAGGGGAAAAGGGAAGGTTCGCGAAAGACGAGGACGTATCCATCCTTTGCGTTAACGTTAACGTTTACGTGGCGAACGCCAGGTGCAAATCGACCCGCCACTCGACCTAATGCGTACTAGGCATCCACCTTGGCTACAACTCTCTTTCACAATTACAGGATCAATTCTCTTATACCGAGGCAGAGAGCGGCAAATGGTGAATGGTGAACCGTGAGACTCGCCTTGCCTGGCGGTCTATTAGGAGAACTTAGATCTAATCTTGGCGAATTGGATCGCGTTGTGGCGGGGCAAGCTGCGAGGTTATTGGAATATTTCGCGCCCCTCAGACCCCAGTAACTCACCGGCTTGATTATATCGGCGGAAAAATGTGTCTCAATCATCCCCCGATCATCGATTAACCTCGTAGAAATGTAGGGAATTGTTTGCTCCGGATATGCTGCAGCACAATTTTCTACTCATTTTCACCCAACAATCCGGCAGCAAAAATTTGATTTACCCGCCAGGTCTATATCACATTCTATGAAATAACGGATAATGACTAAGAAAAAATTAGCTCCATAACGCTATCAACCTTCAAATATTCACCTGCATAACATCTTGGACCTTGTTGAAATAATTTTCAGACCTATGAATGATTAGTAAAAGAAAAATGAAAAAAGCATTTTAATGTAAACAAGTTCAAGTTAGGGGTAGTTTTTACATTAAGAAATTTAATTTCTAAAGAAAAGTACATTTCCGGATTCTACGGCACAAAAAACAGTCTTAATTTTTCTCCCTGGAAGTCCGTGTTTTACTTTCAGTGACACTGAATTTCGTAAGATCCAATTTGAAAGGGATAATTATGATATAAAGCATTTTTTATCGTTCATTATTTCGATCTAAAATATTTTTTGCCAAAATGTCACCTATTTTAACAAGAACAAGTTTGTTTGGCGACATCTATGATAAGAAGTTTTCGATGTATAAATTTTATAAATTTATACCTAAATCGCACGTAAAATTCAATAGATGATTGTGGAACCGATATAATTTCAACTAGTGAGAGATTGTACAAAAAAAAAAAATAAATAATACTCGATCGATCAAGAATTTTTTGTTTACTTTTAAATTGATAAAATAGACAGATAGAAAAATAAATTTTCCGATTATAAAAATACTTGGGTTTTCATCAAAAATCTAACTTTTTCGGGGTGAGAACTGCGCCTATGGAAACAGTAATTTTTTTTTTTTCATATTCAACCTCCTTTTTTGACGTCGAAACTGCTTTCCATATTTTTTTCTTGCAAGTCGTTTGCAGGTATGAAAAATTACTGAACAAAGCCTAAATTGCTAATTTGCATAGAAATGACGAATAATCTCTACTGCGAAGGTCTATAAAGCTACTGTGCTGATATTGCAAAAATCACCTTTTAGATCGACGAAAAGGATACGAAAATAGTAAGCAAATCAAATTTTTCCACGCTGAGTGAGAATTGGTGGAATGGGGGAAATACCGTACGCTTCATAATGATTTTATCGTAATTTCTGATACCGCGAATTCCGTCCAAAACTATTGTCCTTATCTAAATAGCTCCTGGAACATAAGCTAAGACTCCAAGACGCCTGCGATATACTCGGTCATATCGATCTGAAAAGAGTGCCCGCGGGGTCGGATTAGGTCTAAATGAATAAACCAAACTCGGTGCAGGCCGGCTGTTAAGGAATTCAGGAACAAGGCTATGTGAGAAGTGTTTGGGAATGTTTTGGTCGAGGTGGGATCGGTACGCGGCTGGTATATCGCCACGTAAGATGCGGGAGGCGTTGTTTGGAAAACACGACAGCGCCCTCTTGCCTCGTTACGTTAAATAGACAGCTATACGTGCTGGGCATGTGTATGCTGCGTAACATGCGCCCAAGCTTGGGAAAAGCGGCTCTGTTTTACCCTTAGACGACGTTGGGTTGCCTTGGGGTGCATGAGACCGGTGACAACATTGAGTTTTTGCTCGCCTTTTCTATGGTCAGCGAAGCAAATAGCGCTGTACGCGTCGACCTTTCACGAATTCGTTAATCCTTCGAGTCGTGCTGGCAAGTATTCTTACCACCTTCTTTTATATCCATTTTTTTTTGCTTTATATACTTAGAGAATTTTTCGACATATTTCTTTGCGGTTTTTTGCGATTTCTGATAATACATTAATAGGTTTTCAATATTTGACAATAATTATTTAAATATAACGTAAATTATTATAGTTACAAATAAATTGGTTGAAAAAAAATCGTAAAGATTGAAGGAATAATTCGTTTCTGTCTCGACTCACAATAACATATGCTTTTTAAGGATCGACCGAAGCACAGTTTCCGGATGTTAATTGAGTCCCATAAAAACGGTCTTCAGGTTCTCGTCAGGCTTTCCAAGTACAGTAATTTGATAAATACCAAATTGTTCGACTGTTGATTCGAATTATGAGAAACAATATTGTAACGGCTCGACCAATAAACGGAACGGAGACAGCTTGGTATTTCATGTCAATTTCACTTCATTTCGTGCTTCTCAGTCAGCCTTTCTCTGTGGATACGGGATATCAACAGCATCAGCTTGACCTCCTCGACGATGGGAAAGACTTTGAAACTCGATCAACGGTACAGCGTACAACTTGCAAATGTAATATCATCGCAAAGGCGATATGGCGAGCGTGCTTGAATTTTCAGTGATCAAAGTTAAATGGTAAATCGCGTATTGAATTCCATCGTACTCGGGTATTTCTATACCGAATTTTTTGTCGCCTCATGCAGAGTGTTGACAAGGCGAAGTTGCTCTGAATTTAGGAAGATCAAGTCGTCAATTTGGTGCTTTGAAATATGAATCCGGGATTTTTGAAGTTCAATTTCAGAATTGTTTGTCTCTCAATAAGTAACAAGCATTTTCCATATTATTAGATAACAAACGACATTCAAATTCCCTACAACGTTGCGTCCATTAGTTTTACACAAAATAAGAGGTGCGTCTGATCAAATTTCGTACGCGCAATTTCATGTCTCGTATATTGCACACCGCAAAAACAATAAAATACGGTACTGAATCAGTTTCGAGATCTCCCGCCTCATTTACTTAGAAACTTAAATTCATTTTCGTGTTCAATTCGCTTAAGAATTTCGGAATAATTCAGCGGTTTTTTTCTCAGCAGATAAGGGGCACGTACGGCAGTTTCTTTATCAAAATAACCTAACGCTTCGTCGCTGTGGGTTTTCAGTGTGCACGCCCAGACTTTTGCTGCCTGAGAGTTAACCATCCCGTCCTCGGCCCTCGAAGGTAGCTAGTTGCTCTTTGGACAGGGATGTATAATAACAACTTTCGTACATAATGGTCGCCGGAACGACCGAGGGTGGTGGACGATAGTCGCGAGTCGCCTCGGGGTCGCAAGAGTACCACGAAGGCTTGATCATAACTGATTTTACGACGGCAAGAGAGCGCTAAACCAGATTAACTTTAAACGTGGACGGTGGTGTTCCTACGGCGCTTCTCCCGCTCTGTACTCGCTTCTGCTGCACCAAGCTTTCCAATGGCTCGTTCACCAATAACTCCGATAACTATCGAACGGAACACGACGATGTCGAGAATTGGGTTATCTCGATGCAGCTTGGTGTCCAAGGAATTACACGGATCGGTGAATTGGGTGGAAATTGGAAGACTGGACGCGCGTGGTGCTGTGGGAGGTTAGTGTAATGTAATATGGGTGTAATCGTCGAATTGAAAGAAAGAGCCGGTAAATTCTCTTCGCAATTTTTAGAGCTGCATTCATCGATTTCATACTTGACGACTCGTACGGCAAAGATCTTCCAGATCAGAAGTTTTTCATTTTTCGTCACCCTATCTGAATGCTGTTAATTAATAGCCTGGAGATTCTCGACACCGACAATTAACAAGTGGCCAATTTTAATCAGAGAATAAATTGGTAAGAAATATATTCAGAGTAGCAAAAAATATATATATTTTTTTGTTTGTTCAGTTATTTCGACACGTGGTATCTGAACTGAGCGTTTTTAGAAACACACGATAGAGTAATGCATTGCTCATGGACGCACGTTTTTAAAAATTGCAAGATTCTTATCTTCCAAGTTTCTTGAGTTCCATTCTGTTTTCTTTTTTTCTGAAAGATTTTTTTTATCACATTTGCAGGACTCGCAAGACATAATTTGGACAAAGGTGCATCTTCGAAAAATCGCCACAAGCAACAGAGTGAGAGAAATAGAAAATCGCGCAATTGCAAAGATCGAGCACTTACCGAAACTTATCTTGAGCCAGACTTTGATTGGTGGATTGTGTACCAAGAAGGCAAAGTAGGTCTTTTTACGACTTTTTATCAATATTGCAAATACGCGAGGCGAAAAGACTTTGTCTCCATGGTGCACACGGTACTTTGTGCAACGAAAGTACAATTTTTTTACCTTTATAGCGGAGTAAAAGAAAGAGCACTTTCAAATACTAAGACGTAAAAGTGCGCTCTTTTTTTCGCACTTTCGCTAAAACGATCATTTCAGGTACGAAACAGAGGCAAAAAAAGACGCGTGAATTATACTGTGTTAGAAACACCATATTACCCAATGAGATCTATAAAGTAAGTACATACGCCGTTGAAATGTCATAAAGCGGATATTTCACACGACTGAGTGACAAGGATCTCAGTCGATAAACGTGAGATTAACCGCCCTTAGACGCCGGATTTTTATTTTATTTTTTTTGTATCTATATTCATCCACATTCATTTTCCCGGGGGTAAATTCACAGCTTGGATCCTGCTTTGTGCTCGCGATTCTCGACGACACACGAATTTCACCCTTGTATTTATGAGCCCGGCCACGACCTTGGCAGCTTAACAAGGCTTTCAGAACGATGGCGGCCGCGGGGCAGCCGCGCAGGACGAACAAGGATATCGCCCAGTCTCCAGGGTGTCCAGATACGCAGAAAATGAGTCAGGTTCGTATCGGAACGTTTCCGTGTTTGATAACACCGGAATTATCGATTTTTGGATAAAACCTGTCTTCGTGACGAGATATGAGGATCAAGCTCCTGCTTGTTTGAATTCGCACATCGAACGTTGCGTCTTTGACTCGATGGGGAAAATATAGAAGAGTGGGAACCGGTGCACCGCTTTTCCAGAATCTAGAGCAGCAGCAGCCGTGCCAACCAGCCAGACAGAAGCGACGTAGTTTATTTTCTCCTGGGTTCCCAGAGCAGGCCAAGAGTGGTCTCTGCCCCCCGCCTGCCTGCCTGCCTGGCTGCTTGCTCGGCCGGGTTTTCCCTCGCGAGTGGTGGAACGATCCATCACAAATTTAATACCCAAAATTTTGCAAATGTTCCAAACGTTTTAAGGGACCATTTGTTTCGGCGAATATTATTAACCGTTCGCGTTTATGCACCCGGTGGCCTCGAGGTTCGTGAATTTTTCATTCCGATCGTATTATACGTGTACGTACTACTACGCTGTACCCAAGACGGAGAGAAAGAGAGTGGCGGAGAGAGATAACGGAAGATAAGATAAAAAGCTGTGAAAAGTGAAAGAAAGAAAGTAAAAAAAAAAGACGAAGAAAAAAAGGAAAGAAAAATTATCCGGGGGAAAATACCGTCTGTAATTTTATCTCATATTGACTCCCCTTTTAATAATTTATGATCGTATAATACGCGAGACATATTCCCGCTTTCCCAGGGATGCGATGTTTAATAAACCATCCATCGATTCATCCAACCCAACCGTCGATATATCTTGGAGGGTTCCTTTGGTCCCAGATAAACTCTCTGCTCAGGAATGCTTCCATCCGCCTCGATTTATGTTGCTCAAAGTGCAATTCTGTGTACCTGGCGTCACTCGCACACGACCTGAGCCTGCGTTGATTCGCACTATTTCCATCCACCGCGATAATTGCCTTTTAGTTACGCGAAGAACAGAAGAAACCGATTTTAAAAATTTTTTCTAAATTATTGCACGCGGCAGAAAAATATGCGAATTTAATGTTACGGTTTCGTAAAATGTATCGGAATATTTTTATTCAGAACTGCGTTTAGAATGAGGCTGTTAAACCTATTTTCGCCTTTTGGATACGTGAACTTTGATATTTGGAGGTACATACGTCAACGTCAAAATCAACCAGGGTATCCCCTCGAAATAAAAATTTTGCCAACCAATGCAAAAGTTGGTCAACATTTCTGTGATACTTTGAGGTTTTAGAGAATCACCGCTTTCAATACAGCCACCACGCGTATCGGTTGTCAGTATCAAATAGCAAATTATTTTCGGAAGGGAAATACAGCGCGACCGAATCCTTCCTCTAACGAAGTAGATGTTTTCGTGCCTCATTTTCCAGGGCATTATTTTTCGTAAACTGGGTGAGTAACGATGTGGTTACTGTTATAAGGGGAAATTTCGAAGGCTAAAAGTGGTCTTTCAGTGCTGGTCGGGCGCGAGAACTGAGCCCGGTTGACTGTTATCGGAGTATCGGCAAAGTTTTACGAACGCGATTGAAATTTCATCGAGCTGCAAGAGTCAGGGAGTTGATTACTTTCAACATTACAGCGGCGGGTTCATTAGCTTTAATTTAATGCTTCGAACGAATTGAACAAATGCTTCGGTTGGTTGGTCAGCGATCTGTACAAATTTAGTATGAGCTTCGATATGTTTCCACGGTTCACTTGCATAATTGCGGATATTACCTGCATATCCGATTCGAGACTGAATTCTGTGGCCAACTATTCCCGTAGTTTTCCAAAGTAGACAGGAACACACGATCGAAATTGACTCGACACTCAAATTCAGGTGAATCAATTATTCACTGATAGTTTGCGATTTCTCTTCATTTAATCTCCCTATTTTTTGATTATTATGGTATTGGTATTAGGTTAGGACTCCATTTGAGAATAATACGACAACGAACATAAAGAATTTCTTGAACTCAATTCAACACACTATATATCGTACGGAGTTTTGGATATTTCTGAGTTCGTCAAAAATTTGTCTTACAGTTGAGTTTATTGGGCACTTTCAATGTCAAGTTTTTTTTTTCCCCCTCGAAAAGAAAATAACATGGTGATACAGATAAAAAACATGAAGCTGAAGCTAGCAGCCAGAATTAACAGCTGAACGTGTTGAAATTTATCGAAACAGAAAAAGGTAGTTTAGTTTTAACCTCATAATTCTTTAAAAGTATCGGGAGTTCGAGGTATTTCAGAAAATTTTCATTTTCGGACTTTATTACCTTATTCGAATGAACATTAGAACGTTTGGCTGCAGCTAATTCTGGTTACCAGCTTCAGCTTCATGTGAAGAATTGGATACAAAAAGTGACTTATTTCACGTTAGACGATTTGAAAGGTGAATCGAGGTAAATCGGTTTGTTGAGCTGACAAACGATTACTCATTTTACCATACTTGCACGTGCATACGAAATTCCACGTATATTTTTAAACATTGACAAGAGAATCTGTTTTGCATGCCTTCGACTGGACTGCTCGGTGATCCCAGTGAGCAAAGTTTCGGGATGTCGTAAGCCCGCGAATGTACGAACCGAAGCTAAGCTTATAAGTCGAGGCCAGGGATAAGCTTGATTCCTTCTCTTTGAGGTAGTTCAGTTTTCCCCTTCCGGCGCCCCTTTTCTTTTCGCACTTTCTTTCCAGTCTCCGGCAAAAAGAAGAGAGCCTCCATAAAATGGGACTAACTTTTTTATTTTATAACCATCCGTAGCCAACCTTCAACCTTAAGTCTATAACCGCGTATCCTATAGACTGCGATAGACTGCCCGCCGTATCACGTTATGGGCATTCGCGATATACCGACGGAGCATGGGTACAGTTTATGCTAACGAACTTTGGGGTGCGATGATCGTGGGAAATATTGAAATACGATCCCGTTTATCGGGTATTCGAGTGTTCACCCCTTGTCGTATCGTGACCCCCGCCGACCGACAGCCAACCACCCCGGCTAACTGAATAAGTGACGTTGATCCAATCTACTTTCAAAGATTTCTTCCAAAGAATTCATACGCCTCGAACAAGGGTAGCGTGAATCGATTCTTTCGAAACTTTTTCAACTCTTGAGAACATCTCAACGAATGTACACTGAAAAAAATTTCATTTGTTACAGTAACTAGAAAAATTCAGTAAAACGGGTATCGCTAAAAAAACTGTTTAAATATTGTTGGAATTACAAAAAATGAGGTACGCGTAAGCATTTTGCGCCATTGTCGATCCTTTTTTGGTAATTCCGACGAAAAATCAGTTTGTTCGGTTTACTCTATTTTTTTTTTAGTTAAATAAGGCTTTAACAGCAATTTATTCTTGCACAAGCATTAAATTTTCGCATCAGTTACAAGAAAATATAGTAACGGTGATCGTAATGAGGAAGAATAGTAACGGATAAAAACTAATTTTCATTTTGTATCTAGAACTACATTTTTCGATTGTAATAAGAAATGAAAATAGTTAAGGATTGAGCGGTAACCGGAACTAAAAATTTCTCTCAGTGTAGATATTCGATATTCGTACAATGGTTCCCTCATTGGAATCCACTTTCTACAGGACCACTTTTATAATGCTCACTTTGAAAGTTTGCCTGCGATCCGATAAAAATCCAAATAGTTGAGTTTCAAACGAGTTAGATTTTTCAAAAGTTTCTCTGGAACGATAGTTCCGGTACCTTCCGCGATTTTTCAGAACCTCTAAAATTCGTAGCGAACTTTCAGCCCTCGATAATTTGAACCAGTTGAAATTTGATCCATCATAATTCCAAACCGATAGAAATTTAGTTCCTTCAAAAATTTGAGGCTGATCGGTACAAGCGGCTAGCATGACATAGTTTTGGAAGGTGTTACTCGCTTCACGGGGCTTACTAATTGACTGTAGATTCTCTCGAGAGTCAGGGAGATCCCAACTTCTCGTTTACTCGACTTAGTGAGCAACGGTACGACGATTCCAGCCAAAAGGCGCGTCAGTTTAAACTCTTACATTTTGAACAGGGTAAAACGTTCGAGTTACAAGTGTTTTATATTCCGGGGCAGCGGCAAATGGAAGGGGCATCAGTAGCAGCAGTTGCGTGTGATAAGGCAGTTCGTAGCACGCGGCGAAACGTTTACCGAGGAATGATTTTCGTCGCTGACTTGGGAGTAGGTATCTCTATGTACACCAAATGCGGCTACATAACCGAACCTGGCCCGACCTGACCCAACCGAAGTCAACCTCGTATCGGAAGACAGGCTTTGTCGTAGCAGAAGAGAAGAGAGAAGAAGCGAGATGGGGTGAATAAAGAATATTAGCACGCCTCAGCGCCAACGTCGGGGTTGGTAATATTTATCACCGCACGGGGAAGCCTCTCGAAAGTAACTGTGGCCTGGCCCACTTTTTATCCCTCCCCTCCTCCCGATATCCAAATTTAGTTAGGCATGGATTTGAATATATTCTAATTTATTCAGATCTAAAAGTCAGTTTATCTGAGTTTAGAGCTCCGACTCGATCCTGGATCCACGATCTACGGATCAAAGGTTGCCTCACGCTTTTCCGCGGGGAAACAAAGACCGACGTACAACCTTTCCTATCGCGATGCATCAACGTCTGGTTGTCTCAATAGTGGCAAACTTTGTGCGGAAAATGAACCTTACACGGAGGAGAAGGATTATTTGAGTCAAGTGTTATTCGTTTTATTTAACTAAATGCTACGGTCAAACGCGGCGAACGCAATACTTACTTGATCCAACGAAACAAAATACTTGTCACAACTTAATACAGAATTGAATCACGCCTATGAACGATCTTGCCGACTATCAATTTATTCCAGATAACACGGCACGAGTTGGCATCTCATTGATGCAAATTTTTTGTTCGCTAGATTCATGATTTGCGACTTGAAGGAACAATGTATACTTTTCAAATGAAATGATATTTCGTTGACTCAATTTCGGAAACAAGTCAAAACGTTCGCTTGAATCAATACTTCACTCGGTAGAGACAAGAAAGGCTTTTATTGAATCAAGGAATTCGCTGAATAAATCATTTTGGCAAATTAACAAAATCCAAAATTGTTGCATTCAATTAGATTGAAGTGAACGGAATCCAAAAAAATCTACTCGTATTTTGTGGGTTCAAGAAATAAAAAAAAAACTATGAAAAGAGTCGCAAGATTTAGCTATCATTTATATTAACGGAACTATTGAAACTCCATGTTGATAAATAAGTGCAGAAAAAATTTTACGCCTTTTTGCCTTACCTCAATTGGTCATGTTAGCGTAACAACGTTCAAAGCATTAATCAATTCCTTAGTCTCTCGTGATCCTGACTTGAACGTCGACGAATAAGCGCGTTTTCGACATTTGCATGCGCGAGGTAGGCGAATCGTTACTTTGTTATTTCTTCTAAATTGTGTTTTCTCAAAAACCGCGACTATCCGCGGGGTTCAAGGTCACCGGGTCACGTCAACGCCGAAAAAAGGTATAGTGGCGCCCCTGCCTAGCCACCCTGAATTCATCTCTCTTGGCGATAAATATCGACGGAAGAATTTCACGCGCTCAGAACGGTGCCCCAACGCTCTTCGCCAACTCTCGGGAATATAATGGTTCTGACGGTGAGGAGGGGGGATCGAAAGGGATGTGGGGTAAGGGAGAGGGGGTCACTTTGCAAAAAGTTGGTCTGCTCGGCTTCACCGAGAAAGTTAGGCAGCGTTGTTTCGACGGTGTTCCTACTACTTTTCAGAGAGGATTCGGCAGTCTGTGGCCTGCATTATTGAGTGACTTGGCTGGAGCCACGCTAGACAACTCCCGCTAATCAGGACGTTGATATAGTCGACGAAAGCAGGAGCTCCTGTTTAATAACTCACTGACCCGATGAGTTTTTAACGGGCCTCGGGGCTTACCGGGTCGGAATTCACCCTCAGCCTTCAGGAGCTGCCACGCGTCAATTTGCTCTGACCCAACATGTTTGGAAAATGGCAATTTTCGATGTTATTATTTCAACTTCTCCAACTGCCACATTTACGTACCCTCAAACAATACTGACTGCTTTATCGTATTTGATACGGTTAAATATTTTTTCACGTGTGTAATTTTTCCGCGTATTATTCGTTCAGGAAGTTCTAATAATTGGGTTGAATACGTACAAAAATTTAACTTTTTGAGTTCAATCTTCAAGTACACTTTTAGGACACTGGTCACCATGTGTTCAAGTCTTGAATCGACCAAATGAATTCAGCTTGAAAAAACGAGTGAAAAAGGAAATACTTTTGTACATATCTACATCATTCAATCAAAATCAAAGCTTATAATCATTCTGGTATTTTATGTCTAATTAATACAGAAGGGCTCTCATTTTCAAACGGACAAATAATTTCATGTGTTGTCAAGTGGATATGATAACTAATTTGATCTTATCCATCTGTGATTTCGTATTTACGACGCTTCACTTGAATGCGTTTACGCAAACATGTACACATGATGCATGGTAGAGTGGAGAAAGAAGTTGAGGAAGCGCAAAAATGATTACCAGCTAACCGACAGTAGTGCAGAGATAGTTTGAAACGCGAATTACTAGAATTATAGTTACAAGACATCAGCCAGTAATTAAAAGAATTTTGGTTCGGTACAGAAAGATTCGACGAATGATAGAAAATTCAATTCAAATATAAAGTGATTCCTTTTTTTAATCATGGTTGTAAAATTACTTTTTTGATATTTTATGCGCATATTTAGTGAATTTAAAACTATATAAAGCAAGTTTCGAATAATAAATTACGTTTATATCATAAGTTTATTGAATTTGATAAGCAGCTGATTTTGTTATTACATTATCAAAAATGTATGGCAATCCCGCTTTGCTGGAGAATAATTCTACTTTAACAGCAATTTTGGGTGTAAAAAAGTGTACTGAAAACACAATTATTATCAACAGTGTAGCAGCCGAACAGACCGCGGAAAACAGAGAATCAAATTTTCCCAAGGTGGAATTGGAGATTGTACGAATCGTATTTGAGGTCGAAAATCACGTTGAATTTTAAAGGGTTAGAGGATCGATTAGCTCACGAGCAATTGCGTTTCAAGGTTTTCGAACCCGTCTGGTGCCCAGAACCTCACATGTCGAAATGGTTGAATTTTTCACTTTTGAAGTTAGTATTGCAATAAAATAACGAAGAAATTTTTATGCTGATGATTCACCGATGCTTTCTAGAAGAAATTTTTTTTTATATAATACTCAAAGAAACTCGAAGAATTAGAATCTACGGTAACATGAAAAAATGTCAGTTATCAGGAAGGAAATCAAAGTTGCAAGCTCTTGAAAGAATTTTCAGAAATATTTCTTTGCTGTAAACACGAACGTGGTTAAATTGAAACAAATGCATATCGGGATCGATGTTGGTGGATGTTAATTTGTCTTTTTTATCCGCATCAATCGCCGTCAGAGAATTGGTTTTAAATCGGCACCCGGTCGAAGGGGTAAAATTGGAAGTCTTATCGAAGGTGTGCGAAGGCGGAACGGCGTTCGAGGAGGAAATTGTTGGAAAATAATACGGAGCGGTTAGACTAAGGGTAAATGAGACGATTCCGTTGAATCAGTTCGTACCTACAAGCAGGCGTATTGTGAACGTTTGAATCGTTGCTTTAGTACTCTCCGAGGAAATCTTCGGTGCGATCTCCGATCTCCTCGTGGCTTCATCTCTGAAAGTTTTGCACTACCACGTGCCCGGCGGCAGAAGATGGTGATGCGGTGTATAAAAATTTTACATTTACTATGAACATCGCCGATTCTTGCCCTATGAAGCCTCTTCGACCCGGGATGGGTTAGGTGCCACAGCGGCCAACAACTCCCTCCGCGGCAGTCCGCTTCCAATCTGTCTCATTTCAGATTCAGGTGCCGAATAGCGGAGGACAGATCGATCGGCGATTAAAAATTGATTAAAAAAAGGGAGGAAAAAAAGTGAGAGAAGAACAAAGGAAGAACTAGAATGAAAGAAAGAGATTCTCCTCTACCCTCGCAGGGTTGTAAAAATAAAGAGCGTAGTCTGCGCGAAATCTAACGAGCGTTCGAGAAAAAGGATGAGGACGAGAATGGAAGAATAAGTGAGAAAGGGAAGAGGGAGAAGACGCTGGGAAAAACGCGTACAAAATAAAAGAAAAATACAGAAAAAGAAAAATACAGAAAAAGAAATGAGAGAGAATGAGAAGAAAAAAAAAAAAATCAAAACCCGACGTTCATTTTCTTTTAATTATACAAAGAGCTTAAAGCTTAGTCATTAAAGAGAAGATTTTTAAACGCATCCGCTTCTTATTATTCTTGGCCTGTCCAACGTTCCTTTTAAATTCTGGATATTTTAAGAGACGTCGACGTCCCCGGGTAAATACCTCCGACTAATTTAAAATCAGTTCAGGTCACGGTTTATTACCTGTAAATTCTCCCTATTCTTAGCGTATAAACGAAACAAAAATATTTTCGAAAGGTGAGGGAAATATCTGTAAGAAGTGGAAGAAAAAAAAAGTATCGGTTTTGTTAGTGGCTAATGCGGTACGAAAATCGCATCACTTCAGACTCGGTTTTCTTTTGGATCGAGCCCGGAAACTGGATGACGTTGTGATCACTTGCTGCAGCCGATGGTGACGACGAAGAGAATTCAAAGTCTCGTATATGCATGATCAAAAACACTGATCCGTCGCGACGTGACGATCTGATAGTCTTTGAACGAATTACGTGCGTAAAGTTCATCGGGTCCTTTCCGTTCTTCGAAATAGTCCGGATCTTGCACGGTCGTAAATGTCTTTAAACACTCTTAATCATTGTCGCAAGTTTACTCACCGTCTGCTGCCGTTAGGATTGGGTTGATCGCCACCAACAGTGCCAGGAAGACGAGGGTCATGTTGACCAGACTCGCCTTGCCCCGGGCAACCACCAGCTGCGCTGCACTTAGCACCTGAGCACCACCTCTCCTTGCGTTTCCTACAATGAGCAAAACAACACCAGTGTCAAAGACGTACCAACCAACCAATGGCTTGAATGATGAAGCTTTCTTCTGGTCAGCACGTTGAGCGAGGGTGCCGAACCTTTTCACACCCTCCAACGTCCCGAGGAATTCTTACATGTACGAGGACTCGTGTTTTGTGGGTGTATGTGTCGTGTATGTTTTGTGTTCCGTGTTTTGTGTACGTGTTTGTGAAAAACAGAAAAGAGCGGAACGTTTAAAAGCAGTTCAAGCACGGTGGTGCCAGTGTGAAATTCGAAAGATGTTAGTCGGTCGCTTGGAAGTTTATACAAACTTTAAGCGCACTTTAATTCACACACTCTGTTTTCATTTATACTTATATTATCGAATTTATACACGGTTTCATTTATTTTACGTAAACAACACCAATGGTATTCCGGTATGAAAAAATATGCGTCTTGATAGCTGCTACGCTGGGCTGCATCTTCGCTCCGCAATCGACGGTCGATGATATGTACTGATGATCACCGGTGCCTCGGATGTGTTCGTTGAAAAAGCTTGTCTAACAACGTTGCACTATGTTGACTCTGACTTCTCTTTGGACGATTTCCACCACACCAGGACTCTGCTTCGGGAATGCTTCCCGGGGAAACAGAGTCAATTGCTATTGATGATCCGATATAAATAATTTTTGAGCTACCTGGGTCTGAAACCACTGCAGGCTATCGTCCTGACCAGTTTCAAACCAATTACTGTAAGTTGAACAGTAACAGTTTTACAGATTAAATTCGGGAGTTTGGCGTGGGTTGTCTCTACAGCGATTGGTTTCTTCGGATCAGGATTTTGAATCTTTTCAGAAAAAGCTGTCGTTCAAGGACCGAGCGTCGAAAGCCTGAAGTGTGCTTTTACAGGATTCTACTTCGAGCTGAAACCGAAGCTATATCATTTCAGGGTTGCCGTGCGTAGTACCCCCATCGTCCCTTATCAGTGCTCTTTCCTTTTTACACACACCTACCGCTTTCCCTTATACTGTTATATTATATCGTTACATATCCTTTCTTCTCTTCTCTTATTCACTAGCTACTATGCACAACGACACATCCAGACTTTCGTAAAGCTGTGTAGTTTACGACTGCCTATTTACCGTTCAGGTAAAAGTTAGCAATTTCTATCCGCAGATCCGGCAAGATGTCAGTCAACTCTTCATCATCTTCAATTGTCGTTCCTCTGCCTTGGTGTACAGAAAGTCCGGTCCAGATGATCGCTGATTACTACTAAATTTCACTTCGATTTTAGATCATTTTTACGTTCATTCGTTGCATTTGTCACCCCAGCCTTTGTCTTTTCTCGTGTCTCACGTGTGATTTTCAATCTTTGCTAGAATTCTTTTTTCCTATGATTCCAAGACCATCCCATATTCTTGTCACTATTAGAAACGGACACTCGGAATTTTTCCAGACGTTTCTACGAAGATCCAGTAAAACTTTGAACCAGTAAATACATCTCGGATAACATAGTTCACGAATTTTCGCATATGCCGGCATCATTTTGAGCGGGAGCTCCCCGCTCCCAAAGAATTTTCATTTTATTCCAACTCTTGTCTCTCTAATGTGGAAGCCACTGTATTAACTAATGAACCGCTCCTGTTCTATCTGCCGTTGCACAATTTGCCATCCAACGAATTTTTGCGATCCCGATCCTCTGCCTTTGCCTTCGCAAAGCAAAGCTTTGTCGGACTTCACCGGAAAACTAACACACGCGCACTCACAGTGCGCTCAACATTTTTGGACATTTTTTTCTCCAACGTAGAAATTTCTAGCACTTTTTTATTGAAAAACTTGACTCGTATTTCTTGTGATTTTTCCAGATAATCGCTCAACGGATCAAAACATTTGAAGGAAAAATCCACCGAGTTAGCTGTGAATATATGGAACAGAGAATTTCTGTGATTTTTTCACACTTAACGTTGACTGTTACCATAAAAACCCTGCCGACGCAAACAAAAAAACGATAATAATCACTCCACCACTCTTTGTCTTCTATCTTTCGCTAACACGAAAACACTTGGGAATATTTATACATAGGCCGTTGAACAATCTTGATGTGATTAATCCAGGGGCTGAATTTTTCTTTCCTGACGGAGGATGGCTGCCTGTTTTTTTTCTCTCTTCAAATCGGTTAAAAACGGGTTCGGGAGATTGGCGCGTGTACTTGAATTCGTGACGTGGATTTATATTCTATCGGGATTTTGAAAAG
Source organism: Neodiprion fabricii (assembly GCF_021155785.1). NCBI lineage: Eukaryota > Metazoa > Arthropoda > Insecta > Hymenoptera > Diprionidae > Neodiprion > Neodiprion fabricii. Next base: position 24,577,622 of record NC_060240.1, read on the forward strand.
CTGGCCGGGAAGTAGACCCGACCAAAGCACATAAGGGTAGTTCACAGAGCGCGCGCCGCGACCTCACTGACTCACCCCCGCACCCCGAACACAGCCGCTTCCTCTACCCCGCCGTAGGCGCCGCGACGCTCAGCGCCGGCGCATCAAAATCCACACACGAAGCACTCCGCGTGCACCCTCAAAGGAGGCGGTGACGGCACGCCACGATCATTTCTCCTTCATTTCACGATCACGCGAAACCCAGATGAAGAAGGAAGGCCAGCGATTCAGATCGCCCGGATCTCTGCCGGATCATAAATGTCATTACATACCCCATTTTTTTCGAGCTTTTTTTACCTCTTCGACTTGTGATCGTAGCACAGCTATTGGTCTAGGGGTTGTTCGGATTTCTGAAGGGTCACATTCGAAATTTCGGGTATTCCGGCGGCTGTGATCAGATTAGGGCGTATTCCAAGAACTTGGCCGAATAAAGGTGATGATCCTGCTGGGACGCAACAAACACCGGGGTAGGTTTTGACGGTTCAAAGCGACGCATGCGCCCCTTTATTCCCGCCCCCAGAGAGGGGGTGTGCAGCTCGAACAGCGGCCAAAGTATCGCAGTTTCTAGCCTGATGTTTGTCCGCGTGGTGCTCCCAGGGACCACTTCTGTCACGGCGTTGAAAGCACGAGGGTTGAAGTAACGTACTCTCGGGATCGGTCGAGTTTCAGGAAAAATATACAGGAAGTGCGTTATACATACAAGAAATTCAAAGGATTTTCTTATCCCGTTTTCCGACTGGCCCTGTCCTTCTTTATTTCTTCCCGCTTGGTGCATGCTCCATTCTCTACTACTTCCTCAAACCCCCATCGCAACCCCCTTACATCGCCCGCGAGCAAATACTCGCGATTCTTTCATCCCATCTCAAAACTTTTACTCATACTTTCCGCGTCCTTACGATTTCGCTTCGATGAATTCGGTTCCAGTACCCTGGGAGTAACCTGTACTTCAACATTTTGCGGGCCTCCTCACTCCAAACCAGTACCACGAAGACGAAGCGCAGTTGGTGGAATCGACTTGTGATCATCGTGGGTGAGTACGGTTTTCTGTCTCTTAAGCACGAGTTTTTTCTCCACAGTTCATACCCCATTTTCTGCCAAGGTGGCGCGGGATTGTTTTTCAAATTTTTCGCGGGAAACGCCGATTTGACCTACAAACAAATTCTCAACACTTTAGCACTTGATGCGATGAAAAAATGTGCTGCCGCATTAACCACAGCTCGAATCCTGTGACCGTACCTTCACTTTTTTGTGTCAGTAGATGAATAGTGACACTGGAAAACGTCATGATTTGACACTCGGAAATGTGTTACTTCCAGTAAATTACCACCGAAACACACGCAAAAAAATATGTTTCATGTCATACGCGTGTTGTTATCAGTTTACCAACGCATTTTTTTCATGCAAGTCACGGCAGGTGAGATAGGATTTACAACATATTGAGGTTACTTTGAATGTAGAAGTTAAACTTATTGCAACTATCATTTTAACATCGTTGTTTGACATTGATGGTGAAAAAAAAATACAACATATATCTGAATTTGATAATACAATTTTTTGAAAAAAATGTCGTTTCTATTTTTTCGCAACAGTTTGCATTGGCCAATCATATTAGTTTTTGTCTGTAAATTGATTCGCGTATTTATTTCGTTTCTAACATAGAATTAGAATGGAGAGAAAAAGAAAATTTGTTCAGTCAGCTTGTTAGATGATAGCCAAGATAGTCACTCCTTCAATTAGGTGGCTCGTCGATTCTCGTTGCGTGTTCTGGTTATATTTTAGATCTGACATTGACACGAATATGACGGTTTTTTTTGTTGATCAATTTATCACACAGCGTGATCGTGGAATACATGACATTTTGAAGTACGAGAGTAGTTGTAGTTTAAGTGAACCAGACGGAGGCTCGCGTTTCCCTGGCACTTCAAAGTGCCGATATATTTTACAATCACATCGCGAAACATCCGCTGATCGGATCTGGTCAAGCCTGAATTCTTTCGAACATCAGTTGAAAGATTAAGAAAAGGTTCAGCGGTCTGTTGGAAAAATCTCGTAAAGGCATCTTCGTCGTATATCTCGTGAATCGATCGGCAAATCTGTATTCTATTTTCGCCATCCGATTCTCAGTGCGCAGAATTTGACGACGAAATTCACCTACGTTTGAAAATATACCCGTCTTATACAAGTAAGAGATTAAGGCTTGAATATTGAACGCGCTACTGCTAAAAACCAAGTGCTGGACTTTCGAATCGTTTCTTTTCACGGACTACAAGGAACAGTTTGAAATTTTTCAAGCAACGAATTCAAAGGATCTGCATCTCGAGAAAAAAATATATTTTTTTTTTGTTGAAACCAGGTAAATTAATTCTTGGACCACCTTCGTCGAATATTGTCGAAAGAATTGAATTACAGAATTGGAATGATCATGAATCATAATGCGATGGTGGAACCAAATGTTACTATACTGTATGTGAGTGTTGAGTACACATTTTTCTTCATGTAGAATCTAGCGACCTTGTTTGGATTAATGATTTTTCTATTGACAAAAAAGACTGACCAGATCTTCGTGAAAAAACCGCGTTGTTTCTGAATCGATAAAATTGTTGAAGTAGCGGAATAACTTCCAACCGATTAAACTCGGCTCGAATAAACTTGGATACTATAGTGGCAATTTTATTCGATTGGACAAATTTTACGTGTTTTGTCATTTTGATTAGTTGAACAGCACAGTCAACAGAATTAATTGAAAATGCAAGGTACCCGCAAAATTTAATTGATCTACCCTCAGGCGTACATCACGTAAATTTCGAATTAGTTGAATTCGTTAAAAAACTTTATTCCATAGGTAGGTATTTTTCGTCTGAGACATTTCCACGCGATGGTTTGCCTCAACTATTAACACTTCTTTGCATGAAACGCTATGCGTAAATTTCGAAACACATACGGTGTGTAATCGACGTTTGCTCATCAGACGCGTCTTGAACAGTCGATAATTTTCAGTCAGAAATTCAAGTTTAAAGTGAAAAATTCGAAAAAAAATAAAGTGGCGGTAAAACGATACGAATCGTATAACGAAAGTGAAGTAAATTCATACAACGGTTCCGAAAAACTTGACAATAGTACCGTAACCTTATGCGGGGTCATTAATTCAACGATGACAAGGGCGCGTTGTCGCTTGTAATCGAATTTTACCAGTCGTTATTACTTCCGAACAATAACGATCGACATGATAATCCGAGGCAGGTACATAAAGTAAAAGTAGAAAAAGGAAAAAAAAAAAAAAAATAAGAAAGAAAAAAAAATACAGAATATACCCTGACGGATAAAAGTTGATACAAGAATATTCTCGCGTCAAGTGTTTTAATCTTTGCCGCTTCCGTCTCTCTCCCCATCTTGCTAGCACTCCCGGCTTTCGCATAAGGTAGAGACGTCGACGCCTGGGGCGAGTCGCAAAGTACGTCCTACAACGACGATGACGACGACGACGACGACGACGACGACGTCAAAAACAAAGTTTACGCGAGGGGATGGACGGGGTGGGGTGGCATGGATGTATCGGCGCGTGTGTTACACGTGGGGCGAGGGAGGGACGAGCCCGGCTATTAATTAATTATTCGAGATAATTGATCAATATTTATGATATTACAGCGGAAGTAATCTACTTTGTTTATGCTTTTATACGCGTCCGCCCAGCCTGACATAACCCGAAGCACGACGCACCACCGCTCCGCGTCATATACCAAGCCTATGTTATCATCATCGCATGCTCCCAGTTGCGTTATACGTCCCTCCGTCCTGCCGACGTGCCGTCACGAATACGTCGAGCTTAAAAGTTTACTGCTCTTTTCAGTGCCCATTTATGTACGTAGGCCGTGTACAGGGTGTTCGTGATAGTCTAGAAGCACACCGCCGTCTTCAGTTGACCCTGGAATAGATCCAAGAAGGGCCGGGAAAAGAGTGGATTACAGCTGCCCTCATTGGTTCGTCTGCAAGTCTTATACAAGCTTGGTTTTCGATGAATTGTCAGTAACGCGGCGGAATAAGATTCTGATCAGAAGACTACGCGATTTCGTTCGATTCTGTACGCTTCAAGTCATTGAAATCATTTTTTTCATCACTTCCTTCGTAAGGTGTGACGAATGGTATAATACGTTACGAGTCTTGAAGGTGGGTAATGCCGGATGAGTTTAAAGTCTGAGCATAAGCGGCAAAAGCGAGTGCTTTAGATACACGAGTCTAATATCGCCTATCCGCACGTGTGACACACGGTATTTTGTCTTACACCTGTGATGGAAGATTAGAATTGAAAAGCAACGAAGGTAAAATTGGGGTTAGGTAACTTACGCTGAATGATACAGTGCGTAAAATTGAGTTATTCGATAGTGCGCATTTGCCAGAAAGAGCCCTAGTGTGTAAAATCGAGAATTTCAGTTGCGCACATGCGCCAACGTTCTCTTACCGCGCTGTTCGAAAATGGGGCACTTTACGCACGATCCCTAGAATTTGGAAATCTGACAAAAATTGTTAACCGATTTTAATAAACAAATTTCGAGCTGAGTCGACGTAAGGTACAAGACAATCTGTTACCACATTGAAAAAGATTATTATACAACTTTGTGCTAATTACTTCGTATTCTGCAGCATTATTTCGTACGAAATTTATAGCATTCGGTGCAACCTACCGAACTCCATAGTCTTACTTAATAACAGTATATGGGAAATTCCATGCCAACCCAACCAACGTTTGACCCTCACCAGTTTTGATTTTGTTCAAAATTTTCTCGACAACTGTTCCAACTCTGAAACAGTACCTTGAATTTTTTCGGATGATTTATTCAACTGATTGATTATTTATAAATGTTGAGAGTCACGTTGAAAAGGACCTTTTTTACGATTTTCAAAAACTGCATTTTCTTTTCCAAACATTTCTTGACCAGTTTCATTATGAAGATGATAACAAAAGTTGAATGTGCCCAACAATACGCAAAAATCGATCCGTAATAGGACTAGTTTATAAATGTTCTAAGTGACAGAATAGAAGTTTTGAGAATTTTTTGCAGAATTTTCATATCGTTGATACAATGTTTTAGTTGACCAAAAAAGTTTAAAGTGCTGAAAAAAAAAAAAAAAATGTATTAAAATTCAGTCCATCATGGACCCGGTCTTGAAATGTTTGGGATGAAAAATAAAGTTTCTGAGCATCTTTTGAGAATTTTAAAAAAGGTCCTTTTCAAAATTACTCTCAACGTTTATAAATAATGAACCAGTTGAATAAAATATCTGAAAAAATTCAAGGTACTGTTTCAGACTTGGGATAATTGCAGAACATTTTTTAAACAGAATTAGAAATAGTGAGGGTCAGCCGTTGGTCGGGTTCAATGAAATCTTAATATATATTTTGACTGCCTGCATCTTTATTACTTCACTTTATTTCTGTCTTATTTTGGTTTCACTTCAATCTACATTTCCGCGAATGAGATATTTAATTCGAAGCGAACATTCGAAAACTAATTTTAAGTTTGCATTCTGAGTTCATCATAGTCGGATCAATGCAAACGGTTTCAGAGTAAAATTTTAAACGGTAAATGCGTTTGCTTTCTTTCCGTTGCTTTGCTCGCTCATGCCGTTCGTCGTAGTTTCGTTTCATTTTTTTCGCATTGCTTTTTGATAAATTGCAACAGGATACGGGGAAAATTTATTACCTACCTATGCGATACAGTTAGTTTCGACATGTAGATGTTCTGGTTGGGAAGAAAAAAAAGTCAATATATGGCAAAGAAAAATGTGCGTTTCGGTAAATGATTTGAGGAATATTTTTTAGGGGATTAAATACTGGTTGCGTTAAAGAAAGTTGAAATATCGTAGACATCGCGCGGAATCGAGCAGCTTTGCTGACTCGTCAATTCATCTGAGAGTCAAATTTCTCTCGAACAAATGAGGTATAAGATCGTCAACCTCCCTTTACTTCCGGGATGAAAAAAGCCCCGAATTTACTCGCGCGGTAAAGCGAATGTTCATGTTTCTTCACGTGTGTGTTTAGTGAGATGGATTTGAAACTAAGTATCAGAATTTGGCAACTACGCGACGCATTTGAAATAGCGGGTAGTTCTAGCGTATAACATTTCTTTCCGACTAGACACTCATTAAGATTTTCAACGACTCATGTTCGTTAGTATCGCCAGCTACTCGCAACGTTCGCCGAGCCGCGGTAATAAAAATTAACGCGATTATTTATATCCTCAAACGATTGTCGTAATCGAGTTTAATTTTTTCTCCTCAGCAGGCCGGCGTGTATATGGATTCGAGAATTGTTATTGTTATAAAAGCATTAGAGATGTGGAAACACGCAGAGGGTGGGATTTGGGAGGGAGGCATTATACGAGAGCCAACTGCACTGAAAATAGCTGATTTCTTATTTTTCACGTTACTTTATTCTCCTTATAAGAACTTTTATTCATCGCCCTGTTCCGGCAAGACTTTCATTACGTGGATAGATTCTTTTTAATTGATAGAAAAGGATTTAAATAGATTTTTTTATAATACAAAGAGAACCGGCGGGAATTCTCTGACTCTCGTAACTCGACGTAATAAAATTTGCAAATCATTTCAGTCCTGCAATTATTTTAGCATCAAATTTTACAGCGCCTTACGATACAGAATTTGTAATACAATACTACAACTGAATATTCACAGCGATGATAATTTACAGTCAGGTCTGCGATCATTTCGTAGACGGTCAGTCTTTCATCAATTTAAACATTTTTATAAATTTGATTTTTAACGGGATTAAACACTGTGGAATTATGTACCGCGTAACGTCCTGAGATGTCTTTTATACCATTCATTGCAGTACTCAAGGAATACGACGTATGTCTTATACGTACATTTTCGATCGACCCAGGAAAATACGACTGCGTCGCCAAGATTGAGTGAGAGTATTTAATATACTGCACTGCTGTCAGCCAAACGTGTCTGTGTGAACATTTTCTTATTTTCACACAGTCTCTTCGACAGTGATGCGTATTTTCAATATCGGCATCTCGCATATAGGATAGATAACGCGCATATTCGGACCACTGCAAGTGTTGTAATTTGAAAACAGACTTGCATAGAAGCGATAATGAAGAAAAATATTACATCAAACTCGTAATGCAAGGTATTTCATTAAGAAAAATGTGCGGAACGTAAACTTGATGAGCGTAAATTAATAAGTCCTGATCCTTCTTGAAGTAATTATTTTCACTCTATTGTTCAGTGACTTGAAATTCCGATGGAATGTGTCATTCGTTTTCGAACTAATTTAAGATATTCCTACGTTTATACAATTATTCGTTTCATGAATTGTTTTTATCACTTTATTTTTGCAAATACTAGTTCTTATGGTCTTGGGGAAAAGTACCTGCTATCTCCTTGAGCATAAATAGAAAAAGTTACTTCTATACATAGAGTGTACAAGTTGTGAGATCAAAAATTAAAGAAAGTAATACGCATTCAAAGTCATTGAAAGGATTAACAATAAGATCGAGTGAGTTTTATTCATTTTTAAGCTTTGATGATTTCAATCCAAGTCAATACGAGTAATCGTACAATCACTTTTCGAAATCTGCGATCAGCCACCGAATGCAATCAGATTTTCGAAATGAAGCCTTTATCCATTTTTGAATAACGAAGAAAAAAATTCAAAGCTGCAGTCTGATTACTAGATTACGCATAAATTCGCTGAGGAGGTTCAACTTCAAAGTTTCAACATCTTCGATCATCCAGTGCCTCAAAAAAAAGTACCTGAAATGTACCTCACCGATTTTCTTCCCTCTGTGATATGTTGCAGTACATCAAAAAACATTGGACACGTTTTTCATACGATAATTCGGCCATTTGCAAGGTACAAACCATTAATAATATCAATTCTCAGATATTCTCGATGACGATGTAGATTTTTTCGATGAAACTACAGTTGTGAATCATTCACAATTAACAAAAAATAGTATGCGAAATGTTTTTATCCTGATGGTGGTGTCGCTAATTTTTCGAGGGTAAACTTTAGGGATGATTAACGGTTAAATTATCACGTTAAAAGTGTCGAATACTTTTTAATTCTACTACGACATACCACAAAAGGAAAAAGAACAATGAGTCGTACCTGGAGTGGTTTCCTTGTCGGTGTCTTCAAGTTCATTTATTGCCGTGAAAATCGGGCAGGGTTGGAATTCCAAATTTGATAAGTTCCGAAAGCGCCGAATTCTGAATTTATTGGTGGCGTAACTCAAAGTAAAGAAATCAAACTTTGACGAAACATCAAAAGTCCGAAAGAACAAAAAAGGACGTTACTCGGACAAGTAAAAGTTTCGAAAGTGAAAAAATTAAAAAATTTGAAACACTGAAATTCTGAATGATCGAAGATTTTCAGTTCTGTGAATTTCTGTCTTGGTGAAATTTCACCGCTTTGATATTTCTTTGTTTTGGATTTTCTACATTTTCAAGTTCGGAATCCAGATCACTGTGATTTTCGGTGCCCACATAACATGAACTCTTTCTAAGAAACTTTCAATAAAATATCAAATTATGAGAATCTTTTTAAGAACAACAGCAATCAAGAAATCTGTTGCAAGTTTCTGGCGCGGACATTTTCAACTTGCAGCAACCTTTTTTCAAATGTTTTTTTCCTTTCATGAAAGATTTCAGAAAGTTTTCTGAAATATTCATTGTTATGTGGGATGTTTCTAATTTTTTACACCCACTCGTTGAGTGCGCTAGGCAAAATATATTTAAACTTTCGGATTATTACTCGATCAAAACTTTATATTGGGAACTTTGCTCTATCGGAACTTGAATTTTCGGGATCTTGCACTTCGGAACTTTGAACCGTCGGCTTTTCGACCATTCGAAACTTTGTCTGTTCTTCAAAGTTTGATTTCTTTACTTCGAGCTTCGCCACGAAATTCGGAATCAGGCGCTGTCGGAACTTTTAAAATTCGGAACTTCAACCCCGCCCCGTGAAAATCCATGGCGATGATCAAGGACCGAGAGTGCCGAACTTCCGGTTGAATATCAACGTCAAGTGTTTATTTACGGTAAGGCCAAATATTGATTACTTTGATTTGAATTCCGGGGGTCGGAGCTTCGAGCTACGGTGTTGATGGCAGTCTTCAAGGAACCGTTATACCTACATACACGTATAACCACCGATGAGAACTTGGCAATAATTAACACGCGGTTCCCTGGCAATGCCACGTAGCGAATAAGGGGTGCGGGGTGGATAAACTCCCCGACGATACGCGCGTACCTATGCAAATACGCTCGTGTATGGACGTACAACACAAACCAGACGGGGTCCCCATAACCCGTTAATCGTAGCTCGCAGGTCACGTCAAGTTGATAATTTCGCTGACACGAATCAACGTCGACGATGACATGAACGACTAGTCGTTGCGAGGAATCGCGGCACCTATACGATATGCATATTATATACCGACACGCGTATGCGAGGCGGAATAAAGTTGCTCGAGGGGGTAAACGCGTAATAAATGGAGAGGTAATCGCACTGCTACAATCGCTCTAATTAATATACACGGACAACACATGTTCACATTCGCGTACGTAATTAGCTTTCGAATTATTGTAGCGAATTAATTGAACTGCTGATCCGGCTAAGTGCAATGCAGGAAACCGCTTTTTGGCACATTAAATTATACCTTATTGCCTTTCGCCTCGTTGCGATCGAACTCCTGAACTCAAGACCGGCATTTCAACGAAACATGGGACGCAATGCAAAAGCGTTAGGAAAATGAAATTTTTGTCAGGTCACGCTGTAATGATATTGCGAAAAACTTGAAACGAGTTCTTACGAGGACGCGAATCTAAAAATAAATCAATAAAATGAATCGATACAACAAATACAGAAAAATTTTCACTTTCCTTGGATTGAAAATGTCTGACTAAAGCTAATCGGCCGAGTCAAATTCGATACTAAAAAATTTCCACGATCTAGAGCTAAGGAATATATGCACTCAATTTCATCTGTAACACCATGTCATCGATACGACAGACAGAACATTTTTCAATCATCATTTCGCCGAAAACTATGTATGATTTGTTTATTCATAACTAAATTTCTCTACTAATTTTGTCTCGAGCATGTTAGAAGGAAATTTAATTCGTGTAATCATGACAATTTATCACAGACAATGAACTCATGATTGAGCAAGGAATAAATGACAAATTGTTATTCAAAATCTCATTCAGACACGATTCGTGAGGAAAATTCTCTCTCTTCTCACTATACTATAAAATAGTTACAAAATTTGAAAATAAATCGAACATTTCTAACAATAAATATAACAATCGAAAAATCCACCACTATATGGTCTAACAATAGGGGAATGCGAAGTTATCTCGGAAAATGAACAAATCATGTGCACGAAGTTGCTATTTCAGCTACTATTCAAAGGGTTGAACTTGGGTTGAGTCACGGGTTTTTTTCAGGAGCTTCGTTTGTAAAATGTTCAAGTTTCGAGACAAGGCTCATTACATATTATTGAGAAAAAATTAAAAAAAAAAAAAAATTACTAACCGGAGGAAACGTGATTAAACTGACTGGTTTTCGAAGATTGCGTTATTTCATTCATCCGTATGTCAAGAACTTGTCTTTCTGATTCTCTCTTTTCCCCCTTTTCATTTCGAGCAACGCGATGTGTGAACAGAATCACTCGTAGAATAATATTCTCAATTTTTTTTAGGCCGACGGAAGTCGTATCTTTACACTGACACATAGCCGTATGTAATACACAATAAACGTCTGTGGTAGTTTCTTCGATAAATTTTCGCCTCTGCCGCGAGTAAAGAGCACCGCATTATTTTGATTAGGGAGAATGAAACCGCACGTATTCAAGGTAGCTCGGTTAATTTCCTTTCCCTGACTGAAATCGCTTTGCATTTGGCAAAAAGGGCAATTCTGCAATACTTCCGACCCCCCCCCCCCCCCCCCCTCTCCCCTCCGGTTGTATTATTATATAGCCGGAAAAACGGCGCGGCAAAAGAGGCTCGAGGATCAGACGCTGAAACTGGACAACCGTATCACCACCCCCCATCCCCCCTTACACAGACGCACACAAAAAATATATAATATGCACCTAACGGCGTTTGGATAAAAGTTATGAATAAACATTTCGCGGGGTTAGCCTTACGAAAATGAGTTTAACGAGTTGAGCCACTTTATTCTTCTCACTCAAGCGCGGGAAACGAAATTTGCTAAACGCTACCCACCCTAACTTCCCACATCTTATATACCTGATATATAAAAACATGTACATTATGTAAAAAAGTATATATACATATTTATACATGGCAGGTGTAAGGTATACAAGATTAGCATCCACGGAAAAGTAATTCCGAGTACCGACGAAATATGAATAATTAATTTACACAGACGGGTTCTTCTTCCCGTTTACTCATTTTTCACCCTCTCCTTACATCCCCCTTCTTGCAATCCTTCTTTGTCCTCGTCTCTTTCCGCAGCTTCGACAAGACTCGAGAGCAAACTTTTCGGAAGTGGGTGAAGCGAAATGTGCTCTGTACCAACGTATGATAGGGTAGGTTAGAATTCGATGGATTATTATTGAGTGCGTTATTTAACGAACCCTTTTTCAAGCCGGGAGAAAATTAAAATCTATCGCTGGCCTTTGGCAAGAATTTGAAGAGAAAAAAATATTTGAACCGAATAAATTTCGAATCATAATTATCTCTCAGCTTCGGCGGTGATTACGTTAGAGGCATAAATTATAATTCAATTTCTCTAATGGAAATTTAACAAAATCATCGTGATAATAATTTTTTTCAATTTTTACAGGCATAGCCAAACATCAGTGTTTTCCATGGTTTGAAATGAACCAAAAATTAGAATATTGCGGTATAAACCAATTGGACAATTCGCAAAAATGGATAAAATTCTGAACGTTGTCAAATGATTTTGATGTAGGTAATTTTTGTGCTTTGTATCACCTTAAACAGCATCGAATTTCTTTCCACCTTGTCAATTGGCTACCGCCGGTGAGATTGCACGAATTAAATAACCGTGAATGGAGTTAACAATCTAACGTCAGAAAAGATCTAGATTTGGGGCAGTTTCGAATTGTACAAAGATCACGAAAATTTTGCTATCAGTATCTGCCACAAACTTCTTGCAATCCTACATAAATAAATTTGAAAAAACAAATATAATCATCGCGTTCGTAAGCACCGATATCGATTTAAGTTGTTCATTGCTGGAAAAAGCTCGTTTTGTTTTCCCGTAAGCAACCTAATATGAAATAAGCAGTTTTCAAGCGATACAAGACCCGTATGGATATACCTATAGGTATAGTACATAAAGCGAAATGAATTTTGATAAGACGGAATTTTGCAAGATTAAAGCAAGTTTCCGCAGGTACATAGACGTGCCGTGGTTGGATCGAGCTGCAGCTTATGCACACATATATACACAAGCAAAGTGGGTATCGTGGAGATAGAAAGTAGTAGGGGTGGTGGTCGGGCTCGTTCTATACCGCGTAACCACTCCAATTAATAAGGGGGAGGGGGGAGGGGGTAGCTGCGGTATAACTGTTTTCTTTTTTAAGATTACTTTTTAATGATATCGGCTGCGGGTATTTCATTTTAATTATTACTCAGAGGTAGACGCGAAGATATATGTTTGTACACAGTAAAATCGAGACGGGTTCACAGAGTTGGAACTTCGGCGAAGCTGAGGGTCGTCCAGCTTCGAGAAATGCAATGCAGCTGCAGGTTGTCTATTCCGTCCATTTTACTGCAACGTCTGCACTTACATTTAATAATGATGATGCGAGGTTAAAACTCACGTTCGAACCAACGGTTAAAGTCTTCTCTCGTTACAAGGCCGATTATCGGGCTGTAAGAGAATGATATTCCAAGCAGTGACGCGAGTTCAAATGTTTATCAAATTGAATTGGTAAAATTTGGAGCTTGGATTACCTTTTAATCCTTACCTTTGTTAAGGTTGCGTAGCACGACTACCGTTACCGACCGAGCAAACTCACCCAGTTTCTTTCTATATTAAATAACTAAACGAACGGAAAGGGTTGAAATTCTGACGGTGCATCGCTTTTTTGTAGCGGAATTCATAAAAGTTACTCATATCCCGAAAATCGTCGGCGGTTGTTCGGTCGGTAAGGGTAGGAGTACTACACGACCTTGAGCAAACCCTGAAGCAATTGGAAAATACGGATTTTAGCATTGCATTAGTGAAAAATGATAAGGAAATAGAAAATAGGGCAAGGGTTGCGAGATTAAGCTTCACCGCAAAAAATAAGTTTGTATTATCGTAAACATGCACAAGAAAATTTCCACAAATAATTCTCGATCAATTTATAAGGTAGAGTGAATTTATAATACGACGTATTATCTGGTGTTTCCGATACTACATCTATTTGAGCTGAACGAATTTGAGAATTAAGAAATAATGATGAGCTATGTGGACATAGGTAAGCATAGCTTTTTGAGATTAACTAATCTTTGCCGAAACTAATCTTATATTACCACGTCTCGGGAGTTCGATTCATTGATAATAAGGGGGGGGGGGGGGTCTGCCTCAGTTTTTCCGGTAATTAATAAAGTAACGTTTAATTGTGTCTTCGAAGACAGGCAATGCTATTAATCACTTGAAACTTGTAAGGTACAACTTATTATACTCCGGCGTTAATTAAGGTTATAAATTGAAGAAGATCGTTTCGCGGTATTGTACGAGGTTTTCTACACGCAGAAAAAGGAAGCTTTTTTTTTCTCTCCGACAAGAATCGATAGAATGATTTATTTGCACAGAGAGAAAATTTCTCTTCATGACAATATTAGAAATCGATTATACAATGAAACACGAAAAAAGTGTCGCTAATCATAGGTATTTTAGGGCCGAATTAGTGGATCTTGTAATTCGGAAGGGGAACTGATTTCGATCAAATATCTTTGTCACGATGATACAGTCTACGTATTCCACTGACATTGATGGCAAAAAAATATGAATAGGTACTTCATAAAAAGCAGAAAAAAGGAAAAAAATTATTTATCTTGTTTTGCGATTGCAAATTTGTTTCTGGTGAACGGCAATCGAGCCATTGCGTTTGATTTGATGTTTTCTCCCTGTTTTTTCCCCTATAAAATCGAGACTCCGTACACACATAGAGGCGTTGTTTTTCGCTTTATAGCTTGCAGCAGCGGCGAAGCTGGGAGATTGAAAACTTTTATCCGCGGCACTTGTTGAAAAAATATCTTCAACCTCTCTATTGGGGCGAGCTCGGTTCTCGGAGAGCACAAAGGATTTCAATGTGTTTTGATGTAAGCTTCCGTATATTGTTGGTCTATAGATGCCTCCGTACGATGCATATGATGAATATACAGATATGTTTGAAACCCTTATCTATAAAAATAAGCGATTCTGTAGACGAGGATCGAGTCAGAATCAATAAATCATCTTCGTCAATGTCCGGTACTTCAAAGCTGTCCGTTGGAATCCAAATATCAGTTCTCATTCAATCCGGGAATGCTCAATCTTTTCGCCTCAAGACTGATTTTTAGCATACGAAATACTTGAGAAGAATTCAGTCTAAGTATAGGTTTACAGAAGAAGGATTACTCTGTAGAAAAAAACGTTGATATAAAATTCTAGATTCAATTGAAAGAAAGTTTGGTTACGATAAGAAAAATTTTTATCCATTGGGAAAGAAAATTTCACAGAAAATGTTGTTTTCAATTTTCAAGTTGGCGAAAGATTACTTTATACGAATGCGATGTCAAACCCAATCGATGTTTTGGAAAGTTGACGGAATGTTTATACATTTTGAATTGATTTTTAAACTATCCGCGGATTCATGATCCATGCCCCGATCTTCCTACGTTTTTCGTAGGATACATTAAAGTGCGATACTGATTCCAAGTTGTTCGTATACCTGTGATTCGTGCGAGAAGAGACTAAAAATTTGAAAGTATAATGTCAGTGATGATTATAATTTGAATATGAATATCGTGACGTGTGTATCAAGATCAGAACGGGATATTATACCCTGTATGCGTATCCTGGGGCGGTCGTTTCGTACGTGAGAATGCTTAATACAGATTCCGCACCTGAGGTGACAAGCAATAAAGGGTAAGAGGATACGCGTATCTCGTTACGCATTAATATCGACGACATACGATACCAGTAGCTGCTCCCAAGCTACGTGGCCACACTCGCGTGGAATTTTCCTCCAGATATTTGCCCCGTAGGCAAATTGATCTCAGCTTACACTACAGGGAAAACATAAGACTTCTGACACACATACACACACACAGGTGTGATCTGAGAGAGTAAATAAGTAGAGAGGAGTATAATTTTTTTCTATCTCAGCGTTACAAAGATCGAAGAAGGTTTTTAATGTAATATAATATATGTATAGCGGTAGGTGATAATTAAAGAAAAATTTATCAGAAAAATTAAATTTTGTGGCATATCTGAGTCAGTCAGAAGTTCGTCGTTGTTTACTAGAAAACTATTAGAATTTAATAACATATTACATGCAGTGAGTTTAATATTTTCTTTGACTTTTATTTCGAAATGCACGAGGAAGGACTGTATTTGCTTTTATAATTTCGCAAAGAGACTAAGGGCTGTTCGGACCCACTGACACCTTCGAGGGCCCAGAGGCTTCAGATTTCGACGGCTGGGTCGCAAAAGCAGCGTGAGATTTGAGAATAAGCAGATAACCACAGATTGGATGAAGAATCCTCCGTTAATGATTATATTGCTTCTCCGGTATTCTCCACGTCGAGTTATTTTCGAACCCATGATCTTAAGGGAACATAATTCTAGGTACTGGTGCTTCAATAATCCAATAGAGATTGTAACAGAACCTTAATGATCGTACCTAAAGAGAAATGGAATGAAAAATTGTGATGGAAAGACGGATATGATGAGAAAATAAATCAAACTGCACCCAGTCACTGTCCGGACTTCTATTATGGGAATAATCTCACCGGCGAATATTGTATTTTTTCAACACCAACGCACTGTGATCAGATAGAAAATAAGGAATGAGAAAGCGAGCAAGCGAAATATTGGTCAGAAATATAGATCAATGAACGCGGAGAAAGATGAACGACTAATGACGTCAGGCACGTATGACAGAAATAATGAAGAGGCGAAAGGCAAGGAGAAGCTTATGGAACCGAAAACGCAAAGGGAGATAAGCAACTTTAAGAGATTAAAAAAGTTGAAGGAGTTGAGCATTCTGTGATCATATAAATTTAAAACCCCCAAAATTACTGATGAAATAAACATCTATAATCTGTTTAATTGAACTCTACTGACGTTCGAGGAAACGTACAGAATACAATAAGAGTTTTCAAAAATTCATAAGACCTTGGCCTGTGTTTTATTGCTACGATTATTTCTAATTCGACTGTCTAATATATAAGAGATGAAATTGATATGCCGCAAATTCTAATATATGCCCGAGTCATACATCATCGATATTGAAGATGTCACGTTGATTAGAAAGAAACAATTCCAGGTACCTAATCTGGCATACCCGATTGTACATCGATATTTACTATTTTACTGTCATTGATAAGAACTCCTCATATTTTTGCCAGAGGGTGTTTTTAAGTTGGTAACGGATTACAGCGGAGTCGAGGCGAACGTACGTGATCATAAATGCGTTGTAGCCAAATCAGACCACACGTTTACTGCCCGATACAATGCGGGTAGAATGTCCCGGTTGAAGATGTGTAAAAAGTGAAGCTTGTTAAGCACGTTGGGCGCATTGTTCGAATATTCGGTGGAAAACAAGGCGAACTCTGTTGTAGAATCGAGCACTAGCCGCGTGAAACATCGACCAAATGTTAACGAATGCTTTTAATCTAGTTCGGATCAGTACTCTCAGTCCCATATCAACGCTCCGCCTACGAATATACCTACCACTCTATACAGGTAGCGTTGGGTCGTGTAAATGTTTCATGACTGGTACAGCGGAACGTGTTTGCCGTCCTTCATTTAGATTTCCCTCTGTGACGCCACTACTGAGCTGCTGCGCTCGTCTGGCGACCAGACGTTCCGACAGTCGAACACAACGCAATTATCCCACAAATTCGAGCGTCATGAAAGATTTGGAAAAGAATCCAAAATCTCAGGCTCCGTTCAAATTCCATTCGCGATCGCATAAAGCGTGACAATTTCTACCTTCTCTTACATCATCGCGATTTTCCAAGGATTTTAGTAATGGATTTATATCACGTCCTGATCCTACGCACTTCAGCGCGACACTCGTCAACTCTTCCCTAACGAATAGATCTTTCCAAACTTGATATCAAAGACTACTCTTTTTGCGGGATGATATTTTTTCCCAGGCTAGCCATTGTTCGTTCGTCATCTATCCATATTAATTGAAACTTTCTGACGGACGACAATACACCCGGCCGGGATATGAAGCTTGACGTGGTCACCAATAAGTACTCTGTATAGTGACGAGCACCACCACCGACCATTATTGTTAACGAGCCCCATCTTCACTGCAAGTTTCCCGCACTCTTTGATAACGCTATGACACTTTGTAGACTTCTGAATCGCGATCGAGTGATCCACACATCGTCAATGTTTACGTAGGATTGACAAAAGCCACTTGTAGTTGGAACCGCAAGTCTAGAGTGTACACCGAGATCAATATCCATTTCTTGATTCGTTTCGTCTAATAGACTTCACCGAAGGTAGCTGATAAAACAGCCACAGTTCCGGAAAGTGCCGGAGTGCGAGTTCGAGGTCAAAGGTGACTGTTGTAAGTTCAGATCCGTCACGCAAACGACAAAGTTGGTCCTAGAAACAATTGAATTACTTCTGGCGAGGCAACGTTGATTTGAAAACTCGCCGGCTCGCCCGGGCTCGTTTGATAAGCAGGAAGTATCGAAGGGTGGTGAATGCGATGGGGTAGAAGACCCCCACGTATGCGTGTATGGGGTTGCGCGAAGCTCACCGGCCGAGCGACGCTTTCCGTTAATTAACGGGCACTCTGTTAGGCAGTGAATAAATAATGTGTCTACCCAGTTGCGCCACTTTAGGAGAAAAATTGGATTTGTGGAAAACCCCGTTAGCCGCTTGTTCAACGGGTGACACCACGCCCGACTCCCACTGTCACACGTTTACTATGAGCACACGCGTCAATTACCTACCGCATTATCTCCGATTAGCTATCTTAAATTTATGGAGAAATACGAGAAAATCTTGCTGGCTAACATTCTGACACGTAAATGATAAACAGGGGCAAACAAATTGACGTGAAACATCTACTGCGAATCCTCGCCCTTTTAGATATTTTCCCGCGGTGGGAATTAGAGTATTGATCTAAAATTCCAGCAAACCAGAATATTAAATCAACGTGCCAGCTGTTGTATTACCACAGGTCAAAGCTAGATAACAGTTGGAATGGCGATACAGACAATATTTTGCGAGAAGCTGAACTGAATTATTCAGTTTTCTCTGGAATATAAATTTGAATTGTGATTTGAACTCACACCGAAAGAGTTGAACCACGCAACAATTGAGAGTTTGCAAATTTAGTACAAGTAGGCGAAAGAATAGTATAAAAGTAGAAACGGAAACATTCTTACCAAAGTTCAATGAGTCAAATGGGAAAATGTGAAAGCATTGTAGATAACAAGTTTTTTCTCACTATTCACTCTGGACTCTACCGCTAATTGGAGAAAAATGTTTAAAATTTTGACGAGAAAACGAGTACTGGACTTCGTCACAAAAAAGAAAAAAAAAAAAATCTGCATGTGTTTCGTTAATTAACTATCTAGTATTTGCCATTCCGTGGCGAGCTGTCGACAGATTCGAAGCTTAAGTTTTTTGTTGATGTTTTCTCCATACCAAGGATAAAAATCTACGACTGGGCGAACGTTGTCTCGACATTTTAATGGGAAGTTGGCCAACGTACCCAGTAGTACACTACATGCGGTCCACAGGGAGCTTACTGTTTGATTCGGGTTGGCTTTGCGTCAATTAAGGAACATGCGGTACCTCTGTGTGCACTTACCTATTTCCTATGGCTCCTAAGTAGGCTTTTATCCGCACGGAGGTCCCCGGGGACGATTACGTAGGTACACGTTCACGTACGTAGGTACGTGTCTATTCACTAACAGACTCCAACCATATATCGAGCAGCAAACTGACTTCGATGCAAACATGGGGTTAGAAGCTTTAGCGGCAGTCACTTGACTGCCGGCAGGAAGGAGTGGTTCAACATCCATGAATCCGTTTATTTGAATATTGCGCTAATTATGAGCTATTGCTTATTGGTGGATGTTGGTTGCTTCAGATGTCTACACCGGTAAGCATGCTGCGCGATTCCAGTTCGTTCTATCCTTTTTCGTTCTTCTGATTCCGAACCAGTAATTCACTCCATCACCGACGCTTGAGTTATAAACCTGGTTAATTTCTGATACTGCTAACGCCCGAGTTTTCCGTGCCATGAGTGGTCGGAATGAACGGAGTTGTTGAAACGTGAGTTGAAATTAAATGAATTTGCCTGTAAATATATGCGAACAGTGCGGCGTGAACAGCCGTTTTTATAGTTTTCTATGGGCCTCGGTGGATGCACGTAAGTGCGGCTGGTTATTCTCGGTGTGGTGACGGCGATGGTGATGGGGATGGCTGGTGCCGGACAAAGATTCATTGTGGGTTACTGCTCAGCTTCCCTTCTCCGGTGAGCACATTCGCGGTTACTCAACGGTGAAAAGACGAAGGTTGTTTTTATGGCTCCTGAAAACATCTCGACTCTACGTGGCTGAAAGCTCTCACGCAATGAATAATTTATACATGATATATAAAGGAAGGAAGAAAAAGAAAAACGAAGGTGGACTAGATTAGAGATTTTTGTAGGCTTCTACCATAAGGAGTCAGCACAGCCTGTTTCAAGGTGTCGAAATCGGTTGTTACCTAAGAATAGCCACCTCTCAAAAATTATATTGTCCATTACAACAGGACCTTGGGTCGTTATGTGGTAGTGAGAAGCTTTTTTGAAATGAAACTAGAACTACCGCAGTGCTTATTAAAAAATCGTAACTGGCTTTGGTTTCCAACATAGAGAAGCAGAAAGAATTCGATGAAGGATAAAAGTGCTGATTTTGATAAAAGAAGGTGAGATGGAGAATAGTCCGAAGCCAAGATAGAACTTATTTCAATTAACTAGAGCCGATCATCACCGAGGAACTGACAGATAGAACAGAGACGGGTAGAGGGAAAGAGAGAGAGAGAGAAAGAGAGAAAATGAAAAGAATATTTCTGGTGAGTAAAAAATTGCCAACTTCTCACCGTAGCCCGGCAAAGGCGCCAACTTTGTCGTGGCGAGCGTTGGTGTAAAAAATTCATGAAAAATAAATCATTTTCTTCAACACGGCTTCGCGTAAGGTAGTCGGAGGTTTTCTTAATGTTGCGATATTTTACAGGAAAGTCTTTAAATCTAATATATTACCGACAGTAATTAAATATAAGTTATACCTCTTCGCCCCTGGAGTAGGAGGTGTGGTGGTGGAAGGAGAAGAAAGCAGCTGAGAAGCAAGGGAAGAGAGAAGCAAAAGTATTGCCACTTTCTTTGGACAGCTTTTACCAGGATGTTTCGAGGCGTTCTCTACACTCTGTGTTCTTTTGTTCTTGCCCAAATGCATATATTCTGACACGTTGTACAGTGTTGAGCCGGTGCGTAATGAGGCTCGCCGCAGCCAATGCATTCCCCTTTGTACTATCGGCTCACGGGGTGGGTCAGTTTTAGTCGGGACTAAGCGAAGTGATGAAAGGAAAATCCTTAGAATCACCTGCGACTACTGGAGAGCATTGGAAAAGTTGTATACTTATTAGGAAACAACGCAACTGCACTTTCACCTCTGCAGGTATTAAGCTAACATGCTATGGCTTGTAGTTTGTAGACAAATCTTCGTCGGTCATCGAGGTATGCTGCTGGCCTACTTTTGATTATCAAGGAGGCTTGGACGAGATTATTAATAACTAAAGGTTCGTGGAATAAGCGGTGAAGTAATATTATTTCATAGATAAATATCAGTTGTACTGACTCACACTGTATAGTGCAGGATGCCTGTCGAGGATTATGTCAAATAAAAAAAAAAGCGAATGTATGAAGAAACGTAAAACCAAAAGGCATCCGTGACTCGAAATCAAGTTTATTTACAGAAAAGAAGGCAAATGTTTGAAAATATAACTAAAGGCAATCAAAGGGACAGCGGATTTAAGAAGGAGCGTGTAGAAGGAAGACATTCTCTAATGGACGATGCGTTCAAAATGAGGTCGAACGCTGGATGCAAATAAGGGTACATAGAACAACCGACGTGGCTCTGATTGATACTAACTTGAGTGATGAAATTAAATGCGTTGGTGACACAGTTACATTTATTATATATTAAACTGTAGTCAGTTGGGCAACTTACGTTTAACACCGCCATCACTATTTGCACCCGAAATCAGCTCATTCCTTATAACCCTAAGATATAAAAATTTTGACCTTCTTCTACACGCTCCATATGTTGTCCGGTTAAGAAGTGACAGCACTTGGCAGAAAAAGGTAGTGTCACTGTAGGGGAGTCCAGATACCTAAAGACGTAACTTCTTTCCGATTGGCTGTGCCAAATCCCATATACATGCATGGGCAAATATGTGCAATGGTGAGTTGTGTTTCCATTTTCAATCGAATCGCGCTACAACTCTGATTTGGCAGAAAATGGCGAACGGTTAGGAGTGGGGGGGTCGGTGGCGAGAGACTCTTGGAGTGACGTTAGAAAAAGATTAACATTACCATGAGAACTTGACTGGAAATAATTGAGGATAAAAAAAAATGTCAAGATGTTACTGCATGTAAATACTCTTCGTGTCACATATTTTTACCATCAGCAACGTGATTCAAGTTAAAGAACTACTAACACGCCACTAAATGGTAATCCCTTGGGTTACGATAGCAAAACCTGACAGAACATGAAACGGAAAAAAAATTCATTTTCCGGTACGGAGGTTCCATAATTTTCCAGACCTCTTCTAAATTCCCCGACATTACCAGCATGCGCTTAATCCTCGATTGTCGTCTCCTTGGTGAACGTATTGCGAAATAACGTGTATACCCAAGACGGTAACTCTCCAAAGGCTATAGAAATGAAGAAGCATGCCACAAGAGGGGGACAACGATGTCGGATTACCGAGCTTGTCCCGTTTTCCCTTGTCGTCCAAGTCAGAACGCTTACCGAGGCGGACAGATTTCAGAGCTCCAGTAGTATAAGAGGGAAAGTTTCGGTAATAAATCGTGATTTACGGAGTGGAGTTAATTAAAGAAGAGGTAAAACGACGTGGAGAAAATTAATTTGTCCGATCGATCCATGGCTTAGCGAGCATCCAGGTCTCTGGATATATCATCAAATCAACCCAATCCCCACGTCTTAGAGTGTCCGCTGACACAAATATCATTTCTGGTGCACGTGCAAACACTTTTTCCCAATCTCCCGACTCTCCACCTATCTGAGCCACTTTTGATTGCCAAGTTGGTCCGCAATCTAGGCATGGACTGCGAAGGTACCTTGAGCTAAGGTCTGGGTCCACTGCGTAGATGGAGATTATATAGGTATGAGGATTTTTCCTTTTCCACTTTCTGTCACCCGCGTTGGCTTAACGTGTAAGCCTCGCGTCCCACCTTACGAGTTAAGCTCCGGTTTTCAATATATGATTCTCGCTCGCGTCTTCGTCGTCATCGTCGTCGTCGTCGTCACCGTCACCGTCGCCGGATTACACCTTTAGCTGATATACATTTTTTGCGGTTTTTTTTTTCATCCTTTGTCGAAATGAAGACAGATGCGCGCCAACTTTTCTATACCCCGTAAAAATTCACACATCCGTAGATTCAACGACGCCACAGTCTCAGCCCCCAGCCTTCAGCTTCAGCGTTAGCCTCAGCATGTGCGTGATCTCTTACTTCCCGGGCCATTACCGAGATGATGCCAGGGTATCGCGATATTAATGCGCTATGCCGAGCCCTGAACGACGCCGGCGACCCCGGTATGAGTAAAAACTCACCGAGTAATATTTCACGCTTTATACTTTTCTACCTCGAGTTTCACGTACTCTAAACCCGAATGGTTGATCAATTCTTATGTCAGCTCAGTGGACGTAATGCTCACGGAAAACTATTATTCAGGGAAAATAACTTTTCCAACAGTCGATAACATACATATTTTATTGATTTAAATACGCCAGGATGTCTCTTTCAGAGGCAAGAAAAAAAAAAGTGCAGAAAAAAGGAAACAAAAGAGAAGAAATAAATTTGAAATGTACTTGTGGGTATTAAAGAGACAGGAATTTCCGGGAGATTTTTAGGACACCATTTTTCCTCGTATTCTGCAGAGGCACGTATACACGTACGCCTTTGAATCGACCAAACTTCTTCCGGGATTTTATTACTTCGAGTAAAGCAATAAAAAACATATCCGAAACCCTACGAATCTTCCGATCACTCTGATTTATCCTACTACGATTCGTGCAGTATGCTACCTCAAGCTGTGCGGTAGCAAATTGAACGGTGAAAAATATATCGGATTCAATACACTAGTGAGGATGGTTCAAGAGAAACTCCTATTTAGTGCAATGACTGTTAAAAATTATATCTGTAACCTGAAAGATTCTTTTTATGAGGATTGCTTATAATTTTAGCTGCAAGGGTGCTTTCACAGAGATTTTAGTAGCTGCAACACTTTTTACGGTGATATAAAGAAAACTTTACTACCGCGTTTTTTTCATCATAAGAAATGTAAGGGATGACACAAGTATTACCAGCTCTACAATATAAATCGTCCGTTCCTTTTTTTTTCACATAAGTAATAACACGATAATTATTTGTTTCACATAAATTTTTCTCGATAGGGATTATTACTCACACAGTGATGACAAAAATATGAACGCATTTTTTTGGAATACTCCAGATTTGCATAATACCCAAAAATCACCGATGGTGATTATTCACTCGCACCCCATAAGCCTATGCATATCCCGACGCCCATCTTTGTTTTCATTGAATTTTTATCATCCGTACGAAAAGGATTTCTCCGGCACTCCTTTTCGTGGATTCTCTCTTTCTTATTACGGTGCGGTCGGTTCGGAGGAGGGTAACTTTTCCGGGCTCTCCGACACGCAGGGTGTCTGTAATACCGTGGCTATGTAAATAGTTAATAATGTTGCGGTACGGTGTGATTTAGGGGTCCAACGGAACAAAGAAGGAAACCTACCTTGGTGAAGGAGTAGAGCGAGATGAGAGAAATTTTCGGCGCACACGAGCGGGGGCGAGAGAGAGACGGACGCTTTTAATATAAAAGACTCAATAAATATACCTACCGCGTAGCTTGCGGCAAGACGAGAACAGCGGCAGCAACGAACGTTTCTTATGCTGGAGCAAGCAAGCCCCTGGTGTCGACCGAAAGCATCACCGTGTGAAAATGCCTTGAAACTTTTATCATTTAACCAAACCGGTAAATTTAGTACTCATATCTTCTAATTTTTGCCCGAGATCTTTGCGGGTAGACTTTTCTTTCGCTCTTTATTTTCCCCATTACCATTCCCAGCTTTTTTTTATTCTTCCTAGAGTCACCTACGGCAATGTTGACATTCTCTGTTTCAACGTACTAACCACTCATTCTGATGAAATACGATAGAAAGTATACGTTATGCTAGAAAACCTACCACTCCCTTATGAATAGATATCCGCGTGTAAATTACAAGAGAATTTTTAGATAGCACACTCAACCGGAAATTTTTTCTATTCGGCGGACTTCAAATTTTTTACCGAAAAACTTAAAAAAAAAATGAATATTACGTATAGTATGAGATTAAAGAAAATGTTGTCTTCACAGTGACTTTGGTTGTTCAGCACGCGTTTTATACTCGGACTTAACATTGGTGCTTAAATAGTTAGACAATGATGGTGAATAAACTTGGCCTTCGATTTATTCTAAGTTTATTTAATACAATGTATACTATACACGAGTGATCTTAAAATGTTGAGAGTAGTGCAGAGTTCGAATTTGTTGCGTCGTTTTTCACACCTACATTCGATAGCTGATGATGCTTTGCATTAAAGGAAGGTTATTATTGTTACATGGCATGAAAAATGGTGATTACTATTTATTTGAATTCTAAAGCGGAGGCTTTACGAAATTCTATTGGCTCAATTTTTTTCTCTCTAAAGGAATGGCGTGTCCTGCAGCGTTGAAGTTTCACAAATCAAGTATTTTTCTACTTGTTTGCAGGATTGTTTGTGTTCTACATAGTTTCTTGGATATTCGTGTTTATGGCATATCAATAATTCTACCGCAATCTTGATAACGTAGAGAGCAAAGGTTGCCACCCATTTTTCAATCTTACGAGGGGCAATTAATTACAGCCCTTTTTGAAAATGACATATGAATTTTCAATCGAAAAATTTGAAAAACACAAGAGTCCATTTTTCCTCACCAGAAAATCTTCTTCGTGCTGGTTCTAAAACAGTGAGTACAGGACAACGGCTCTTGGCATTGCGGGTGCGGTTATCAGATATTAGAAAGTTTCCATGGTCTTCTTGTCGCGCGGGAAGAAAACGATGAAGACGGGTGCCTCAAGGGGTAACTACACATACTGTTCTAGCTACCGGCTAGATACCTAAGCACGCCACTGAAAGACGAGCTAACTTACCGTATAATGTCATTTCGATTTTCTCCGTGGAAGTTGAAGGAGAAAGAACCGGTGGAGTTCAGCTACCTAAGCGGCTGCCACAAAGATCCCGAAGTTTTTAGACTCAAGTTTTGTTTTCATACTTTGGTGTATAGAACCTCCGCAGCTACCTAGTCGACGCATTGCACTGTAACGTTGGTCAATCTTGACACCATTTTTGCAACAGAAATCAAAATTTCATAGGTCTTACTGTCGGAATACGACATGAAGATATGTCAAAAATATCCAACTTCTCAAGTGAATTATTATGATTTAAATTTTTAGACTCCTGGATTTTCTTATGAAACGCAGATATGTCTGTGTGAAGAACACGAAAACCAAAGGTGAACAGTTCTAAAATTATGATAGGCGTTAAGATGATAAATCTCCAAAAATGTCGCGTCGATTCATAAATACGCTTTTCATATTACAAGATAGAATGAAGTCTTCAAGCACGTTCGATATCGATTTAGCGGAACAATATCGTCGTGGATCGCAATAACAGTTGGCTAACTTGTTATTTGTTTTCCGTTTCTTAATACAGTTTTGAATCAAAAAATCCAATGCTATTTGCATGATAAACAGAACAAACAATCTCCAAACTTCGTGGGCAAACATGTTTATTAGAAAATTAATACAGTGAAAATTTTTCCCAAACTACATTGACAGTACCAAACGAATGTGAGAGTAGATGAGTTACTCAGATATCTCTATTTCAGAATCTGTCCGTGAAACCAAAAAAACGTAGGTCACATAAGTCGGAATGAAATAACTGAATTTATTGCACATTCCCAGTATTACTGTCTTGCTACAGTAAATTTGTCTTCAAGCTATGACTCTCCACTTTATCATCAAGAGATAGAAAGCATAAGTGATTACATATTTCAGTTTTCTCGGTTCTCGATAAAAGAAGAACGCGTAGTTTACCGTAGTTTCTAAAATGTCTATAAAAATGTATGAAAATGGAAATGCACAAGCTCATACAATCAGAACGTTATTCGCGAGGTAATTTTATACCCCCATAGAATAGACATACGCTGGATGTATGCAGAGTTACGAGGAAAGGCCAGCAACAGCAGCAGCAGCATCAGGCAGTAGCAACGGGGGTCCGACCTGATCTCGCTCGACAATACAGGTTATAATATCGCACGTGCCAGAAACTACCCTTTTCAGCGACTCACCGCAGCTTCAGCTCGCTGTAAGGTTCATAAAATGTAAATCCCTTAGCTTAGCCCGTTCACCCTCGCCCTCACCTTCTGGCTCCACTCTTCATTTTCCCTCTTTCTCTGTACGGGGGGTACATACACCGAACCATGGATATGAGGGCAGAGAGAAGCCTCGAGAGCTTGACACACTGCGTAGTTGAGTTTGGGTCATCTTTGTCAGCTGGTGTTTGCGAACAGCTTATGGAAGGGAGGTCTTTAAGACGGCCATTTGTATGTCCTTAGAGGAGTTTCAGTTTCAAAGCCTTACGGCCTGTCGCTAAACTGGCCTCTCACTCGTCCGGAGTGTCGTCTCGTCTTGCCTCGTCTCGTCTCGTGTCTTATCCTCTCCTCTTCTGCACACGGCTGGCGGTTTATGCGCGAAGGATGGGAAGCATTCCGTACGGAAGGGGATAAAAGGGATATCGTCCAAGCGAGGATTACGATGTTTAGAAAGCACTTAACACAAGCCCCCCACTCCAACTATCGACCAAAATTAATGCCACCCAGAGACAGTCTGGGAGTCCCTAGAGCTGATCCATCTCGGTTTTAGCACTAGTTGCACATCGCATCTTTACCGGTGTAATATCACTTGCTCCTTTCCCTTGCCCTCATCGTCGTTGCCGTAGATACGAAGGCTGAGGCACGTGCCAAGACACCACCGCGGTGAATTAACGTCTCTTAGAAACTTTCGAAGAAGACGCATATCTGAACTAAGGAAAAATTTCTGGCCCAAAATTATTTTGCGCGATACCATTCAAATGTTACAGCTCCATTTTGTTTCGAAAGAACTTGACAGCTGAACTTAACAGAATGATACATATGTTGAATGCTGTACACAAGAATCTAAGAGTCAAATTTAATGAGCATTTGTTGTTATTTTGCAACAGAGAGACCGTAAACTTTTAATTATTCATAGTATATACTGCCAATTTCGGTAATGCCAATGAGTTTATGTTTAAAATCCTCTATATACAATTGGATATACGCGTAAATGGCTCTACTGCAAACATCGAGCGTTACATGTCTACGCAGCTTCGCGCAGTATTGCAACGAAACGGGTTGTGTATTTTATTTCTTTTTCGAACCTTGCTACAGGCGATTAAACGCTGCGAAAAAACAAACGTAGAGGAAAAGAGGGGGCAAAAAACAAAGATAGGGAAGTGGCGGGAGTGGGAGCAGATGTATCACGGCTTGTGCAATCTGTAAAAATCACGAAACGGAGATTTGTCAGGCTGCAGCGGCCATTACGGTGAAGAATCGGGACACCACGGCGCCATAAACAAACAGAATTATACGGGTTGTTCCCCCATCTCTGCTTCTCTCATCCTTTTCTCTTGCCAGGCCAGGGTAAATTCTCTCGTTTTGATACATCGGCTGGTGAATGTAACGGATTTCTATCCACGTGGTGACTCTACGTTCCATTGTTACCTGGTGAACGAAAAGCTGTAGCAGCATCAGTAGCGGTAGCAACGAGAAGGAAGCAGGACACGTCGCCACCGTCGATGCGTGTATGGTAGAGTAGTGACAAAAACGTAACGCGGAGGGCGCAGTAATCTGGAATGGAAAATCGATCAAATGAAACGCGACGACGACGCCTGGCTTTAACCCCGGGACCATCACGGTCGAAGGACGAAAGAGGGAACAATTTCGTCGAAGCCCCATCGATGGGCTACTTTCCTACCGATTTAAGTAGTTCAAACTTTTGGTCCTGGTTATCCTCGAACTACCCCGTGCAATATCCGCCGGGGCTTATCCATGTACCAAGGAGAATCGATGAACGTCAGGATGATCTGTGACAAGTGGAGGAACCCAGCGGAAGTTTGGAATACAAATGGTGAGAAGAGGCGATAGCACGGAGAAAAGTGGACAATGGACATTGACATTTTTTGGAATCACATGATCGAATTACGGGGGCAGTTACGCAGGGAATGCTGTACTCATATCCGAGTTGCTTGATTCAGGCGACGATGGATCGTAAGCGGCGAGGAAATACGTAACGTTAAGGGTGGAAAAAATCGATAAGCGATCTCCCCTACCTGCTGCCTCAGAACAATACGTCAAACCCAAGCCTAATTAACAAAGTGCCCCCTGTTTATTTACGGGCTTAATTCGATAACTCGATTACGCAACGCTCCGCCATCCACCTATAGTACTTCCATTTCGCGATCGAGTGGGACGAACAACCTAACGTGGTTACGGACCACCCACCAAATCTCGAATCCAGAGCGCGGGCTCCGCGTCCTCGAGCTCCAGCCCGGGTTCTAGATGTATACGAGGCAAAAGAGACTTCGAAAATTATCTTGATCCTGCACAGAGTGAGTTACAACGAAGGGCTAATAGAAAAGGTAGGAGCTACTGCCCGACACGTCTCAGTTCCAACACGTACTATCCCAAAACTGGACGATTGTATAGAGGGACGATGCATAATAAAAATGATAACTATTCTAGTCCAGGCTTTTGGATATTGGGATCAAATTTTCACCCCTGGTCCGTAAATCATAAAACACTTCTATACGCACTACTTGTCTTCAGAGATAAAATTGTCGTAAGAGTCTCAATATACTTTCACAATACCTACCCATGAGACGGAATTTTAGTACTACGTGGTTTCCAGTATGCACGCACACATTCCAATTTAATTCTCAAAAGTACAAAACTGTTGAGCGCACGAGATATAAAATTGATCAGGGTGGGCAAAAAGTAGAATGAATTTATAGCGGGTACAACAAGACGGGTGTGAATACTAATATTTTTCAAGCACTTTCGCTCAGTAGAAGAATTGTTCACATTACCCAATAACATGTAAGAATCTTGCTGGTATTTTTAAGGTAATTCACTCACGTGACCGTAACCGAGGTCTCATGCGATTATTTAGTTTGGAATGTTATCGTCAAACAATAGTGAAATATGCTGACTAGTATAATGTAAACAAATGACGCGTAAACTGTTTGATTTAATGTAGAAAAATTTCGCGGCAAGAGGGAAGAAAGCTTCCAGAAGTAAGCGGTAAGCAAAATACTTAAAAAGTGCTCGATTTAAGCTGAAAATTTGTCTGTTCAATTAAAATACTTGTTCGTGAAAAGTATCAGTGAAATGAAGAAACGAATCAGCGTCCATCTTCTACTTGACAGGTGCGGAAGCAGAGCATGAGGCGGTTAGTTCGACGTCTGGGTAGAGAGCAGTGGCCGTCAATAATAAGATTGAAGTAGGTGCGAGGCGTCGGGACGACGAACGTCATCTTCGTCGAGCTCGGTGTTCGTACGCATTACTGTTCGGAGCGATTTTATTAGATCTCACCACGCGAAGAGCGTGAGGGTCGGGGAGGCGGGAAATGCGGGCGAAGAAGAGAGAGTCGCTTGGAAAGCCACCCCTTCCTTCTGAAATAGGAGACAGAGAGCAGGGCGGCTTCATTTATTTGTAACGCCGAGCGACAGCCGGGAGAAAAATTGGTTCCACGCTTCTCCGGCGTCGGGAGAAAAGAAGAGGAAACCCAAGGAGAGAAAACATGGCGAAGCGCCGAGAAAGACCTTAGGACCGGGTGGATGAGAAAAGGAGGTGAGGCCTCATCTAACATCCAGTTATACTGTGGCATAATTGAGGATGTATGTAAAGTAAAAGTGTGTATGTAATACATATGGTACGTTATATTCACAGATGATCGGGAGGGAATGAAGAAGTCCGTGAAAACTATTGAATCTGTCGATGAAGAAGTGATTATAGGAGAGTGCATGGATTTGTCGTAACCGAATCTGTGAATGAAAAGTATCTTGTTGTGTCAAATTATTCATATCATTTTGATAGATTCTTTCCTTCTTTATGATTTGTGAAATATATCTGAAATTTTATGCCCAACTTAGTCACTGGCATGAGCAGAAGCGTCCAACGTGAACTTTAAGACGATGACAGTAGAGCATTTGTAACGTGAAGCTATTCATCCAAAAAAATCATAAAGTTTGAACAGCTTGAAATCGCAATAACATCAGCTAAAAATTCAAATTTGACTCAAACGAAATTTAATGATTGAAATTTTCTCTGAAATAATATGGGGAATTAACGAAAATACCCTAAACCGTTTACGGGAAATATTCAAATCAGAATGACATGGCTACATGTTGAAAATCATGGAAACTGCTGGAAGTCTTGCGACAAACGCCCAATGGATTGAATTCATAAATATTGTTTTCAAGTGGTTTCTGTTGATTTCGATATCGTATCACGCTATTTTCGATGTTTCCAAGTGATAATACTCTGTAATTCCAATATTTTTTTAACGTTTTAGGTGATTTCCGATCTTTATTGCCGATTTTTTATGATTGTATCCAAATTTGGAAAAAGGTGAAAACACCTGAAACGGTGGGTAATCATTGGAAATCGAAATTACTCAAAATCATTGTCATGGATTTGAATTTATTCATTTTGATTCCAGGCGAATGGACTTTAGACCTGTAAGTTAAATGGATTACTTGCATTAGACTTCCAGAATTTTTTTGTCGTGCATGTAATCTGAGTGAGCTGAGCATGAATTTTTGATACCCTGTTTTCAGCCGACAATATAGTGGAACGGTATCCATGCATTCACACTACAGGAGCCTAATGAGAACTTCGCCTGCAGAACTGAATACACTGCCTCATAGTGCATTTACGATTAAACATATCAAGGTGCAACTTAGACACAACACAGACATTGAGCCGACCTGCATCATACGTAAGTAACAGTGATTTGCGTGCGTCACTTAAAGGTATTAAAGCTCGTCAAGAGACGTTTGATATTTTGGAATTAAACGGCCAAGAAAACTCTACGTGGAAGTTTAATAAATGCAAATAGAGTTTCGGATTCGAGTCTACAGCATTGCCGCTTTGTACCAGTTTTATGACGTGCCGTTAAAGCTTGGCTCTAGCACAGCAGTCGACGGACATGCCCGCATCTATACGCTGTACTTAGATGCACTTGCGTCGTGGTTTCATGCGCTTCTCTTTCACTCCTTTCTACCACGCCTCTACTCTTATTCTCTATTTTATGCTTTGTTTCGCGTGCCGCCGCGCCGCCTTCTCCGGCATAGCTGTGGCTACAAAACACTGGCTACAATCTGACGCGTCGTCGTCTAGACTCTAGACAAATTAGTGACTTACAGAGTTTGAAAGGGGCGTCAGTTGCGGGGTGGTGGCGGGTATGTTTACTGAAAGAGCGCTTGTGTGCGCGATGAAATGCTTGGCAACCCTCACCGCCTCACGTTCCACGTTGCCCCACAGGATAGATAAAATCCTAATTAAATTCATTACGACGACATGCAGCCCGTTGCCTCACGCCTATCCACCGATTATACGCTCCCAGATAATAAGCGGTAATGGGGTAGATTGATAACGCAATTGGCGGATGCTTCGAACTGATCATCGTCACTGGTTACGTTACTGAATAATGGCGTGAACCTTGCTCTATGGAACCGAATAAGAAGAAAATGGAGAGTGGAAGAAAGGAACAAAGAATCTCGAGAGCTAAACTTTTCGGGACTGATCGAATGCGACAACTTGAATTTCCTAAAGTACGTAAAAAAGAGGGGGAAGAAAATGCGGACATGGAAAAAGGATGCTAAAGTTGATGGTTGACAATAGAGTTTGTCCCATGGTAAGAAAGTTTCTTTGTTTTTTTTTCGTGTCACGCAATGCACTACTTACAATGAAAGCATATCGAAAAGTGTGGAAACGAGTGGAAACCAAAGTTGTTACGAAATTAAATCAGTGCTCACCGCTAGAATATTTCAGCACCGTGTTCTGTGGCGCCAGCGCCTATTCTGCAAATAGAAGGAAAAAGTACTCTTGGCGGCTACGCAGCTGCAGACCCATTATTTCCACGCAGCTCGAATAAACCGTGGAATCGTCGATAGAGAGTTGTACGTCCGCGAGCTGATTGAGATTTGAGAAGAGAATGTTTACACTATTTTCTCCCTGCTTTTTCGCGTTTGCCTTTCCTTTTTAAACACAGTCCTGCCACTTCTATCCTATAAGCATAGCGAAAAATAAACGGTGTGCAAATGTTTTCTCTCAAGATTAAGGCCGAAATGTTTTCGAACTTGCTCGTATTCAATGTTTAACCAGATCATACAATCGTTTTTCCGTATTCAATTCACTTAATTGTTTGTAAGTTTGTCTAACTCTACTAGTGATGTTGGAAGTTTTCAGATTTCTCATCGTCTTTATCGGCACAATTGACTAACGTTATTCTTCATTAATTGGTCATTGATGGTACAATGAAGATCGATGTTTGTTGAGCAGATAATTTATTGGGTTGAGTAGTAGTACAAACATTTTTCATTACTTGGACAAACGCGATTAACAGAAGCACAACAACGTGCTCCGAGACATGGTTTTCAGAAAATTTAAGCTTCGCATTCACGTACAGTAGACAAGTCTGGATAGATTGATGATGCTGAAGCTATCGTCACATAATAGTGTGCTGTCAATTCACAGAAAGTTCTTACGAAAACTTTTTGAAAATCTTCGAACCATTTGATACCAACAGATGGGTGTAGAAACGCTCAAGCGTCATTGATTCGCGTAGTTTTCGCATTAAAAACAACGTGTGTAAGAACTCAGAGTCAGTGATGATATCGAGTTTTGAATCTAGTCTTGAATCTAACGTAGTTTTCAGAGTGGCGCAAGATCTGTCCGTGAATCTAGACCTCGGTTTCAGGCTTGAGTAAACCTTGGAAAACTTTGGACTGTATATGTATAGGAGAACTCGGAGTTTATGATATAAATGCCGTGATTAACGATCTATCGTAATCATTGATCGTCACGTCTAACTCTAGACGATACCGAACTTTAACGTGATGAATGTAGTATACCATGTACACCACATCGGACATAAGGTTATGAAACCTTCCATCGAACTTCTTCAATGACTTTTGTGAATATACAGCGCTTGCTGATCGGCCTAAAATCTCCGAACCGCAGACAGACAGATTCTGTATCGCTTTGATCCAGCATGAGTTCGATCATGAATCCTATACACCAAAAGCAACCGATGCTCTGAAGCTTAGGTTTTGCTTGATTAGGTGTCTGCAGTAACCGTCTATTGGGGGTGAAAGCCAACAGCCGGAAAAGAAATGGCACAACCTTCAGCCCCGCGTGTATTTGATTTTGTGCACAATCACCAGTGAATTGATGCCCGCCGTCAGATGTAATCTCCGGACGAACACATCAACTTGCCGATCAAGATCAGGGGTTTGATGTATTGCTGGATCTTAGATTGCGACAACGAACCCTTAAAGAGTTGCGAAGGCATTAACTCCACGGGAGGACGGCTTTTCGGCGAAAGATTAATAACGATGAGTGGTTAAGCGGTGTAAACTATAAAGTGAAGCCTCCGAAAGAGCACCTGGGCGCCTCATTTCGAAGAAAGTGGTCTTTATCCCGCACCCGTGACATCAGGGACTGCGGAGGCGTCAACGCAGATCATCTTCACCCGGGAGGGTAACTTCGAACTGGGTATAATTTGAATTATAAATTTTCCGACCTGAAAGCTTTTCGAAAGACGGCGTGCCACCCAAGCTTACTTGTAAGAAATGAAAATAACGACGTGCGACCGGAAAAATCTACTTTTTCTTATAACGTATAGACCGGGATTCTGCCAGGAACTTGACTACCGAAGAACAAATTCAAGAGTCGAAACAATTCAAGTCTGAACAATTTGTTTCTTATGGAATGACCGATTCTTTCAAATTCACGTGTGAATGAGTTCAATTTTAAAATAGATGCTTCACACACATACAAACGATTCGTTCAATATTTAAGAATAATCAGAAAGAAGCACACACATATACATATATATTAGGGTGGTTCATTTTACAAGTTTTTTTTTAAGGCGCTACTCGCAAAATTTGTGACAGATACGGAAGAAAAAAAAATCGTCGTAAATCCTGAAGGATATATATATATATATATATATATATATATATATATATATATATATCCTTCAGGATTTACGACGATATATATATATATATATATTAGAGTGTTTCAAAAAAACCGACTTTTTTTTTATTTCGAAGAACATTGAAAAATCTTCCGAGTGTCCCTCAAAAATAACCTCGGTAAAATATGAGCTCTTAATATTGATACTTAAGGTGGCGATTCTTAATTTTGTATTTCCCATTTAAATAACATGGGCAATAATATTTTTTAAAAATTTAGAATTTTATTGCTCGAAAACGAATCAGTGTGAAGATATAAACAAAACATATTCTGGTAGGAAATTTTACGCTCTACAAAAAAAATCTGAATAAAGATTTGTGTAAGGTAAGTCGTTTCGGAGTTATCAGGCCTCAAACATCGAACCGTTTGAAATAATGATGTTATTAATTTATAAATGCTACAAAACTGACTCATATCACTCGAATACTATTTAATAAGTGATACGATTATATATTTAAGTCGAGGTTATTTTTGAGGGACACTCGGAAGATTTTTCAATGTTCTTCGAAAAAAAAAAAAGTAGTCGGTTTTTTTGAAACACTCTAATATATATCGTCATCATTCAAATGTTAAATCATTTTTTTTTAAGTTAGGCACGATTTAAAAACATGTACAAAAGTGAAAAATTAATGGTGGAAAATCGCAAAATATTTTTTTCCGAAACACCCGAATATATATGACACTTACAATATATGTATATACTTAAAATGACACAAAACATGATTTAAAAAATGTCCATTATTTTCGAATAAAATTGAAAGAGAAAAGGAGTAAAAGTGAAAGAAAATAATTGACTGACTGGTGCGCTTCTCAGTTGGTCTTCAGAATTAATAACCCAACAACTTTTCCCTTTGCGCAATTTGATTCCGGTGAAACTGGAGCGAAAAATATGCGCGCGGTGTTAAAAATCTGGCTTCTCTCCCTAAAGCACGGACCTGGAGACCCGATTAAATTTTACTACGAACTTCTGGTACGGGCTTGTAGTCCGTGTCCCGGGTGAAATTAAGCTCCTGTGGGAGAGAGTTCTGTCCCCCCACGTCCCAGGTTTCAGATCCCACGTCCCGGGGTGCGGGTCGCCGGACTCTGGATGACCAAAAAAATTCCACATACGTAAACGTATATACTACGGTATACGCGCAGGATTTTATAGCCTTCATACCCAGCTACCTGCAGAAGCAGAATAAAAAGAGCTGACAATCTACTAAATAATTGCGAGCAAAGCGATTTTATTTCACCAGCTGTTGTATACTTGGATACCTCGGGCCAGCTCGACTCTCCAGATTTAGATAACATCTTTTCACCCTCTTTCGCTCCTCTTCTCAAGGATCAATTCTCAATCAGGCAAACTTGTAGCAACCAATCACGTTCAACAGCGCGCCGGTCAAAAAATTACATCTATTCTAATTGGTTCCCAAGAAAGTAAGAAAAAAGAATGTTGATAGCATCCCTGAGTTTGTGAAGGAGTTCAGAAATGATTAAGCATATGGTGAAAAATAAAATCTATCAGGATTTCAAAAAAATTATCTCAAACGACTTCAGGCAATCAACGACCGACGGCGGCGAGTACTTGGCTGATAGCCCAACTCTGGGAATCAATCAGTAGGATTTTATCGAGAGGCTACCTCAACCTCCTGTCATACATGATCGATGAGAGTCATTCCAACGATTTTTTATTTTACAATGGCATAGTAAAAAGGTTTCGATATAATAATGTACAAGTACCTAAGCATTCCGCTGATTTTCCAGCGTGTTTACATCACCAAATGCGACTACGAAATTTGTAGGAACGGGAACTTGAACAGCACGAGTGATGTAAAAGTTGTTCATACGCGTGTGCGAACCATGAAAAAAGGTTCACGCACGAAAAGTTTGAATTTAGAATGAGCTTCGGGCGTTGGAAGGTGAGTCTCAGCGGATGGCTAAAACTTCAAAGCTTAAAAACCCTGCAGGGGCAACAGGGGAAGGGGCGACGTCCTTTTGGCTTTCACTCCCGTGGCAATCACCGAGCCGTTTAGCCCACTTAGCCTTCCTGTTGGAATATTTAGGGAGCTTAATATTTTAACCCCTTCAGGCCACGCGCTACTTTTGTCAGTCTCCATCTCCACTTCTTGCACCTTCGATGTGCAGTCAGACCACGCGGCGACTTGCCACCTGCGATTCGGGGTTATCGACTCCGCCATGGCCAAGAAGCAAAGGACAGGTGTTTTCAACTCCAAAGAAGCGTAAGTCATACACGGTTACAGCATGCTATTACGCCGGGTTTTATACCCACCATCGCAGAGACGCTGACGGATTAAGTTGCCCCTTAGTACCAAAAATGAGGATTACGATTCGCGTAATTGGCTCATATTTCACTTCTATACGATAGTTTAAACGGCAATTGAGGAACTACTCAATCCTTCCAAGTACATCTCCCACACCTGCTACGCCTACACTTATAGACCTCGCTGTTTACCCGTGATTGCGTTTGTTGGTAAAATGTTGAGAGGGCTGGTGTTCAAACAAAAAATTTAGTCGAAAAATGAACCTGAAATGTAGATAAAGAATAGGAACAATACGAATTGCAATTTATTTCAATTTCGCAAGAATATCGAGATGGACATCCGAGTATGACGTTTCAATTAAACGAAAAAAAGGAAAAAAAACAGAGCATCAAACCTTGTGATAGAGTATCAAATGAATTTTCGTCTCACGCAAATTGTTTTACCATTTTGTCATTGATATTTTGAATTGATTTTGAGATTGGATTGTTAAATTACAAGAGTATTAGCTGTCTTCTGTTCTCTTTGCTAGAAAAGCGTCCAGAGCAATTTCATTTCTAGT
The DNA here is from genome assembly GCF_021155785.1 of Neodiprion fabricii. NCBI lineage: Eukaryota > Metazoa > Arthropoda > Insecta > Hymenoptera > Diprionidae > Neodiprion > Neodiprion fabricii. The sequence goes on from NC_060240.1 coordinate 24,615,416, forward strand.
GCTTCCATTTCCAGTCAATTATGTTCCACTTGAAGAAAGAATCATGTTTACTCGTCAGATTAGTTCTACACGAAACGGAGTTTATGAGAGTTCTTCAAGCATTGAAGGGAGCGTTTATTATCGGAGGATGAAAAGTACTCAGGGTTGAAATTCAGTAATCCATGTATTCGAAAATGAAGATCCGAGATAAAATAAGTCCATGCTAATGACTCAAGGATTCGAATTAGCACAAAATCCTCAGGAAGAGGCCATTAAAAAGTGAAAAAAACTAGAAAAGATTCCCGTGGCGTTAGGATATGAGTCTTTCCCTTTTCAGATGGTGACAACGCCGCGTCGCGTCGGCACCGTGTAGTGTTAGAGGCGTTATCTCGTTGTGAGGTTATCTGAACGAAAGCGTGGATTAGAAAAGTGGGATCGACTAAAGGCGTCGTCAGGTAAGGTGGAGTGGGTATCAGGTGTTGAGAGCGCTCCGCCCGTGGCTGGTGAGCGGATGAATGGCGGTGTATATTCTTGGCAGACGGAGAGACAGGAAACTGTGGGGTCGCCGCGGCGCACGGGTGAGTTACAAGGGTGACACGGTGGTTGGATAAAAGCATCATGACTTAGTGATGAACTTGCCTCTTGCTCTCTCGCACTTCCACCCTCTGACGGGTCGTTCCCGGGTTAGGGATCCCCTGCCAAGACGAAGGACCTCCGCCCAAACAATTCTTGGCCTCGTATTTCCGGGAGAAAATCCAATTCACACCTCGCAGAAGCGCGGGCACCTTACGCAGTTTATAAAAGGAAGGAAAGAAAAACTTGGGACAATGATACCGTGTCGACAAGCAATGCGCGGGAACGTTTGCAACAATTTCAGAAACAGCGTAGCTCGCGTCGCATCCACGAATCACTACGCTTGGTGTGCTCTCCAGGCGAGTAGAGCCTCGCTTCAGAGATGTCGGAGAGGGTCGTTAAAGTTTGAAATAATGATTGGCAGAAGGTGTCGTTAAAACGTCGGCCCGCCACGGCATTGAAACGATTCAGGGCACGTTCCTCTTATCGACGGGGTGCAACGCGCCCGATATATCGGGAGATGACGATGCTGAGATGGCTCGGGCGTTGGAGTTAGAAGGGTGGAAGCTTGAGGGCGGAAGGTAGGCGTTGCCGCGTTGCGAGCTAATAAAGGCCACAGCGGGACGTCTAATAAACTGCCTCGTGGGCTTACCTTTTGCCTCCGCCACGCCGCTTCGTCGTGACCCCGCGGTTGGCTTCTCGAGACCCTCGCCGTGCCATCCCTTAGAATCGCCCAAGTTGCGCAGCGAGACGCTTGTTCGATGCCTGGGGAACGATGCTGGGAATGATACCGCGGTCGACCGAGGTATTGCAAAATTTCTAGTGCCCGTTTACCGGCTACCCGCAATTGGTCGCAATGTTATTTTGTAGTTTTCCAACGATTATCATCGATCATCGTACGACGGCGTAAATCATTGGTATTATTACTGCGAACACCAGAAATTTTATCGTCTATTTATTATAAGTCACGCGTCATTCGTTGTGAATTAGGACAAAGTATTTAATGGTTTCGCAATAGTAACCATGCAATTATTTAAACTTAATATCTATCATTGACAATTAGAATGGAAAATATATTGGACACTATCTGAATAGTCATAATCAGCCTTGACGACTTGTCTGATTTTGTCTAATTCTTTAAATGTTTGAAAACCAGCGACGTCACGTCGTCGGTTATGATGACTTGCAACTTCACCGTACTTGACAGGTTCTTTTTTTTATGGGAGTTATTAAAATTTTGTTTCAACTGTACCAACTTCATTGTGATTGGATCTGGAGTTTTACGAAACCTTTTCTTTGCAAGTATGTTGCCTAAACCCTTTGGAACTAAGGATGAGATTTATGAGCTACGCCAAATGACCGTCAAATGTGATTGATTCTGGCCGCTAGGACATCAAAGGTGAATCTATAAGACAGGAACTTATTGTCAGGGTAAAAACTTTCCTTCCAGAAAGGCTAAAACTACATTTTGAAAACAATATTCTAACCATACGATGCATTGTTGAGAAGAGAAACGTTAAATGGTGCGTAACATTCATCGAATATCAAATATTACTGATTTCTTGTATTGTATCGGGTGCTTCAAGTCATGGTGAATGTATCGGCCAGACCAACTGTTTTTATAAAACAACTCCAGTATAATTTGATTATTGTGATTAAAGATTAGAACATCTGGGAAACTGATCTGGTTCAATGGTAAGTTGTTAATAACTTTGTTTTCTAGATGTTCCATCATTATATTAGCTACAATGGGACTGATGATCGTCACTCCAAACGCTTGTTTGTAAAAGAAGTTACTATGTTTAAAGTAACTGAACTTAAGGCAAATTTTGAGAGTGACTATGAACTTTTTTTTGTTGATCGCGGTATGAGTTTCGATTTCTGGTCACCTGTTTTTGACTGCAGCAATGATTACATTGGTTGGAATATTGGTGAACAATGATGTGGCATCTAGACATATTAGTACAAATTCCGTTGAAATAATCTTCCCTTTGATACTTTTTGTAAAGGACCACGTATCTTTAACGTGTCTCTCTGTTTTTCGTACTATGTTCGATAATGTGCTAGCTAGAAATTTGGACAATTTGTACGTCGAAGAATTTATATTAAAGAGTATCGGCCTCGGAGGAATTTTTTCTTTGTGGATTTTTGGAAGAAAATAGATCTTGGGCGGCAACGAATTGTGTACTTTCAGATTTCTGGTAGATGTAGAAGTTATTAGGAATAATGTTATCATTCATCAACGGTTGATGCCAATTATCGAAGTGTAATACCAGATATTTTACATTTTGATCACGGATGCCACTAATTAATCATGTAGTAATCGACGAGGCTTTGAGAGATTTTATAAGATGGTAATTAATTCTCGAATCGTATGCCACAGAGAGTCGTTTGCCATTTATTTGAAGACGCTACTGACGGTACATTGAGAAATCAACATATCGACAAGTTCAGAGCGTTGTCGATGTAAGCTACCAGTCGGTATCAAAAGTTTAGAAAAAGTTATTTTCGTATACAAGCATCAATTGCTAATGCTCTAATTAAGTTTCCATTGGTTGAATAGTAGTCAATTGAGTCAGAATGCTTAACTTGAAACCACCAGACAGCGACAGCAAAGAACTCGAGCGTTTCAGAGAGTTGTGCGAAAGGAGAAGCAAGCGATAAAAATAATTTCACTGTCAGTTATCTGACTACGCCAAGCTGACAATCCTCGCGATAAAAGTTTGTACTGACGTAAATAATTAATTCCGAAACACCCTTTCATTCTGAGAGTTGTTCTCTGACAACCTCGAGCAGATGGAGAGCAAAAGTTCACCATCTATTTCGGTCGCTCGGACATAGATTGATCAAATTACGAATAGCCCGATAAAGACCATTGCTATTTAACAATTTGAAAACTAACAAATGGCACCACCTACAATCTTGCCTAAAACAATTATCTTCGGTTTAACGTGTTCAATGTGGATGGAATTAAAATAATAGTAGAGCGACGCGGTAGCTTCCTCTTTGTGTAGGGGACTGATTTCACTTGCCACGTTCTTATAACCTGCAATTTTTTATCAATTTCTACAGTCATCCCTAGTATAGGACGGCGGTCGACGACAGAGTTGGGTGACGCGTGACTGCCCATTTCGTGCGTGACTGTAACAAACGATCCCGTGCGCCGAAAGTAGCCTTGTGAAAAAAAGAGTGATAGCGATTTTGCAATCTTTACAGGGACAAGAGGGAGAAATTTTTCCTTTTTCACAGGTGTGCATAACCGTCACACGTACGTCGTGCATCATTTTCAAGTGTCAAAAAAGTGATCGAACATTATGTGAATGTTAAAATTTTCAATCCAACGGCGGAACCGACTTTTGCCGACTGGTAAAGCCTCCTATTATATAATATCGTAATTAGAGGAAATTCAAGTGCGCTGGTATTACGTATTGAAATGGGAATTAATCAAGCAGTAAATGAATCTGGACGTCGGCTTTCGACTGCCAATTCACCACCCAGTTTTCAAGCTGGTATCGTTATTAAAATTAGATGTGTTTGCTACGCTCGATTATTAATTAATTCAGGGTTCGTATCTTCAACTGCAGCACATTTCGCCGAGTGCTTTTTATACGTAAAAAGGTTGACTAGGTTAACGGCCGTAGAGACACGGAAAAAGAGAAATAGCGAGTTAGTGAAAAATTAATTACTAATATGTATGGAAAACGCTCGTATGAGCCAGAAAAAGATTATCCCATTTGCTTATTTTCGTTAAAGAGTACATTGCGAAGCATGGCGGCCTATTCGAATACGATCAAAGACGACTTCAAACATATCGGCTTTCAAAGGCGTACAATATTAATGATATTACATCGATATCGCCGGTTCATTCAAAGGCGAATAATTTCCTAATATCCTGAGAGCATGTTATATTACTCAAGGGTCGATTTGCTATTGGTGAAATGAGGTACCAAAGGTAAAGGAGAAATCATAAAATTCATGTGATTGGCGAGAATGAGAAAATAAATGTCAGCTGATGAATGGAGTTAGAAAAAGAATCGCAGCCAATGCCAGTAAGAAGCGACTGCGATGGTTTTGACTTTCGGAACGTTGCGACAGTCGGTAACATACAGGAACTTCAGGTCCGACTTGGCCATCGCTATTACACATCAACGGTACCTGGCGTAGCAATATTTATTTAAAAGTAATGTCTTTTCTCTAATGGAAACGGGGAAGGCGACACTGCAAATAAATCGTACCTTGTTATCCGCACATGAATATCTACACATCGCCGGAGCGATGAACACAATACCATCAGAGTTAATATTCGCTTGTTGTGAACCATTAACAGGTCTTATGCTAGTGAAGCCGGTGACTGTTAGGAACCTACGCCATGGGGTCGCTACGAATTTGCACATAAATGGCGCTCGCGAGGAATCCTGGTCTTACGTAGATGCGCTGATACTAATGCTCATGCCGACTGAGGTTGCCGTTGAGGGTCAGGAAGTAGCGAGCGGTACACTGTTAAAAATGTATGCCGTAAATTTACTGAACATGTATAGGAAGATGAAGGGATTTTTATGCACATACGGAATAGTGAATTCGCGAAAAATTTTTACTTTTTTTTTTTTTAATTTAGATGTATTAAAAAGCAAATCTGCGTATGGATTTTACGGAACATGGTAAACTGAATTTACCGTACATGCCAAGTAATTGCAAAAAATTAAGGATCTCCAAAGTTGCGTGTGTTTTTTGCTATTGTGAATAGAATCACGTCATTTTTTGTTAGTTCAGTCAACCGCCTACTGATAAAAAACGCCCAGTGAGAGAAATTTCTAGTTCCGGTTATCGCTCAGTCCTTAACTATTTTCATTTTTTACTACAATCGAAAAATATAGCTCCAGGTACAAAACGAAAATTAGTTTTGTAGCTGTTACCAGAAAGTCTAGTACCCGTTACTATTCTTTCTCATTACGATCACTGTTACTATATTTTCTTGTAACTGTTGCGAAAATTTAATGCTTGTGCAAGAATAAATTGACGTTAAAGCCTTATTTAACTAGAAAAGTAGAGTAAACCGAATAAACTGAATTTGCGTTGCAATAAGCAAAAAGGGATCGACGATAGCGCAAAATGGTTAGGCGTACCTCGTTTTTCGTAATTCCAACAATATTCAAAGTTCTTTTTTTTCACGATACCAGTTTTACTGAATTTTTCTAGTTATTATAACAAGTGAAATTTTTCTCATTGCACTTTTAAACTGACTAACAAAAGTCTTGTGATTTGGTCGAGGCTCTAACCTGGACGGACGCAGCGCTCGAATTATCGAATGGTTGCGCTAAACGCTCGCGTGACAAGTGAACCAATCTTTCACAACTCATGTGCGTTTAGTATAAATTCTCATTCTCTTCTGTTCGAAAATTGTGTATCATCTGTAATCGAAAACATGATTAGTAAGACCAATTTAAGGAGGTTCTTCAGTCAATACAAAGACTTTAACTATAATTGAGACGTGGACTGATTGTTAATAGGAATAAGGTGAATCCCTTCGTGGAACATCAGATCAGATTATCGGCCAAACACGCAGAAGCGAGCTTTTTGAAAATTTGATTTGAACTTATGGCCGTTTCAAGTTTTTAAACGAAAATGCTATCGCAATTTTTTTATGAAATCCATAGACCTAGGCAAAAAATGAAATAATCATACATCGAACGATATGCTGAATATTAGACATTGCCAACCATTTTGAAATAATCATTAATGATAAACACCACCATGGTGTAGAGGTTACAAATGTCACGTCCGAAATCTGATGATATGGGGCAGAATTTTAATATCGTAAATAGTATTTTTGCAAAACCTGAATAGATTTATTAATGATAATGACAAAACGAAGAATAAAACGTACATTTTTGATTGAAAGAAATTTATTGTACATTCAACTGTATCCAAAAAAATGGAACTGTGCACTCGCTATTAATTATATCTGATAACAACAGTGGGCAAATGAAAAACTATTGACAGAACGTAATTAATAAACCATCATCCAGGATGTTTTGAAAAATTCATGAATTTTATTTTCCTGCATTATTCCAATAGCTTTAATTTCAATTATACACTTCTCCAAAATAATGTTTAATTGACTCCGAAGTCGCTGAAGTACCGCCTTAAATTCAAATAACAGAATTTTTTTTGTTTGTCGTCTCTTTTGCAAGAATAAGACGCTCTATATAGCTTTGTGGCCTTCTTTCATCGATTTGACACTTCGGGGCGAGCCGAAATGCAGTCAGGGTCTGTCCCAAAGCAACACGTGTCGCAGTTACAATCTAAGTAACACAGCTTCGAGGAGAGAGCAAACAGCTGAGGGCGAGGTTGAAGATTCCAATGTTCAGCGAATAAAACACTCGGCAAACAACTCTTCGAAGATTGGGATTTCGGGTTTAGCGAACATGATACGTATTCTTCTGGTCAAAGATAGAGACCAGCGATTCAGGAACTAAATCGAAAAATCCAAGACGAGTTGCATTGAGGGAGCAAAAAAATTCAAACGAGCGTTTCGATTTTGACACAGTTTTAATTTTAATTTCAATTTCACCGTAATTTGGAATGCGAGACTAGGTCTCAGAAACGCATTAGTTTTAATGAAAGCTCTCGTTTTCCCTCCCTCGGAAACTCTGTGAATTCAGACCACCGATTTCTATCTCAGTGACGCATATTTAAAATGAGATTTCAGTGTGATTGACTTCTGTTGCGTCTCGCGAAGAATGGGCTCACGCTTTTCCAAAGTGAAAAGCCCTTGGAAACACATTGCTCTGAACTGACCGTTCCAAACTTGAGGTACTCTGCTCGGAAAAGGTAGGAAATTAGCTTATGCGACAGCTGAAAACCTCAAATATTCAAGCATTCTCGAAGTTTCCTGGGAGAATTTTACCATTCGCTCACACATTGCACGCTTGCGTCATTTTTAATTGCAGTTCTGTGGGGTGTAGGAGAGGCGAATCCCGGAAGAGAGATCACTTGAACTTCAACGTCTAAATAGGTAGTTGGAAAATGTACATTAAAGAGAACGGCTGTGCCTTCGGTAAACTCGATTTTTGCACCGTCCATTTCATTATACCATTTAAATCAACCTCTTTTAACGTGCGTTCGTTTATAGAATATGTTATTATTCAACGTGATATATGACTATTCGTATCGTTATTTAAGATACCTAAGATACTATCGTGACAACATCTAACCTACCGGAGTGTAAATTCGAAAGCTCGGAGTTCTGCGGGCTTTTTCTTGACCATTCGCAAATTTGGTTCGAACAACATCCATTCGAGTTTTGAATACATGGCAGCTAGTTTCGGTTTTGAATTTGTATCGCTAAAATTTTTCAACCAGTTTGAGTAAAATTGATTTGATCGGTGAGAAAGTTTCAGTCGCCACTTTAGTATTACGGAAACTCTAATTCAAATTTATGGTTGTTGTACTAGTTTGATATGGTGATTAGAATTGAGATTTTTGAGATCCATATTATCCGTATCTCTTCAAAAATTACATACCTTCTTTCCCAAGAACATAATTTCTATAACATATAAATTTCGATTGATCCAGAAGTGCTTCGATTTTGGAAGTCCCCGTCTCAGAGTAATTCCTGATGAACATTTCGCCGCAAATAATTATATCAAAGGCAAATGATGAGAGAGACGGAAAGACAGGGAAAGTGGAAGTTGATGAGAAGGAGAGAGGAGAGAAAGTCCACGAGCGAAGCAGTATTAGTTCAACCACTTTTGCCGCAACGAGGGTCCACGGTCTATGTTTACACAGTCGCGCATACATTACTTCAACGGTTAGCTAGACTTCCAAGGTACCATTGGGTTGAGCAACTTCAGGTGGTTGAGAAAAGCCGCTGCTACACTGTTGAATGATGAGGTTATTTTTAATTGCGTCTAACCCCCGCCATTTCTAGAAACTAACCTCCAAGTTAAAAACGATCTCGAATCTTTTCTGAGGAGAACCGTTTAAGACGCAAAAAACTCCGACGTCCGTGCATATTGCTTCAAAAACTTTTATCCGTAGGCCGATCGAACGTTACCAAAAGTTTTTCTAACGTCCAACCACGAGTGCGAAAAAAGGTCGGTAGTTTCTATCGACCGGTTGGGAACGGTGTCCATTTCGTCTAGTGTGCCAAAGCTGGACTTGAAAAATTATTGTCCACGGGTTATGAAGAACCAGAAGGCTTTTCAATTCCATTGGGGCACCAACTAGATGATCCGTGCTAGATCTGAATCCACATCCTGCATGCACGTTCGCATGCCAGTTACCAAGCACCGAGCACCGAGCATCGGGTGGTGCACTTGCGTGTTATCAACTATTCAAGCGTGTTTAACCCGAGTCAAAATGATTGCTGTAAGATTTGATTAGACCATAGAGCCACGATTAATCCCCGGAATTGCCGAGCAGAACACACAGCAAGTTGGCGAGTCTTTTTTTTTTGCGATTCGAATTACGTACTTGCTGCAAAGACGTCCGTCTGATTTCCCCAGCTCGTATAAGGCGTGCGGTTAATCTCTTAAATGTCTCCGCGGTTTCGTGTCAAACCATGGGTGAATATTTTGTGGAATATAAAGAACGAACAAAATTTATCAGGCAGATTTTTTTTTTATCATCTACGCTGGGGTTCTTGATTGCATTTAGACAATTTCTATGACAATCTTTTTCATTTTTTCATCCTTCTACTTCAATTCTCTGAACCGAGGAATTGTTTAAAGTGGCTAATGAAATTTGAAGATAAATAACTTTTGATTATTCGCGCAGTTATTTAAATACGTAGAATGGACTGTTTGACATTGTTTGTGGAGATTATTTCTGAGAAGAAAATTAAAGAGATATTGTTCCGTGCTCTGTGAACGGTTTTCTCCGCGAGGGAAAAAAATCGATCTCCCGTATGGAGGCTACGCGGGAAGTAAATTACTTTCGCTGACTGTGCTGAGGCGAAATAACGCCTAATTAGCTTATTAGACCTGACACGCAAGGAGCGACTCTTGTGCCGACCCTAAACATGCCCAACCTCAATCGAATTCACTCTCTTGCAAAACGAAGGAAACGCAAATACCAAGATAAACCGTCATTACGCACTGTGAATAATGATTTACTGATAAAATTCCTGGAAGCATTTAAAAATAATTCTCTTCACTAATAATAAGAGCGAAGTGTTTTATTTTCTTTCTTCCACCAACGACATGGTTAAAAAAATTAACCCAACTGCGTGCAAGGCGAAGGTAGACGATGAAAATCACGTGATAAATTTATTACGCTGCTCGCGGTTGAATTATTGTAGCTAATAATTATTGACGAGGCGGTTAGGCGAAATTCGAATTTTTCAGTTCGCCGAATATTAAAGCCGCGGCTGCTGAGCTAATCCCACGTCAGTCAAGTGGAAATCCAGCAGATTTTGTCAGAACGCAGCTGCACCATCACTCAACTCGTTGCGTACTGCCTCATAAATCTCACGTGAATGTATAAATTTTAATTAAGCTCAGCGTATAAGACGAGAGCACGGGTCCACCGTGGACAAACTCATCGCATCGAACAATGGTGAATAGGAAACGATCCAGATAGATAAAGAAATATAGAGAAGAGGAAAACGGGGATTATAAAAGTAGCTGGAAACACGGTGGAAGCGAAGAGCGGTAGCGGTGTTCGGAAGATCAAACTGAAGTCTGTCGAATAAAAGCTGAGCTGAGCTGACATGCGGGATTGTGTCGGTGTCGCGTGAAACGTGAAGAATATTAGTTTCGTTTGGAATCCACACGATTTACCAACCTCCTATTTATCTATCGTTGCAGAGAGTCTCGAGCGTCGGGTGTAGAATATCGCGTTCTTTTCCTTTGACACGCTGAGCCACTGGTACTAGTGCTGCTACCACTGGCTGCAAGCCTCGCCTTCAAAAGTCTCGAAACTCGTTACAGTCAGTCAGTACAGAAATGCGCGAGAGGGATCCAGAGGCGATAACGAGCCGACTGCGAAGGAAAAAGGAACGAAAAAGTTACGTCAGAATTTTGGAATAGGGTGGTTGACAGACACCGGACACCATTCTTCGATAAACAGCGTAGCCATAACTTTTAACAACGGATCAACTACAGGTGAACTATTCATCTCTGCAGGGTCCTGAGATAACGAATATGGGGCTAAGTCCAGTTGGAAAGTCGGGATTTTTAACCTAAACTGCGGACCACTAACGGAAGATCTCCTAAGTCGAGCACGGAGTGATGTCTTTTCATCGCTTAATTTCTGGCCTGACGACCGATGGAGGGACATGGACTGAACCCTGCGGAGTTAACCGCCTTAATGACGAGCGTCACGCTATAAATGTTTCTTGTCGAACGTCCCTACGTTTCTTACGTTTCAATTTTTGTAAATCTAGCCTCACGTTGCGGATTGATGGTGATATTTTGCAGTGCCGTCACCTATGACGAAAAATAGTCTGTTATACAACAAGTGAGCAAGTTGTACGAAAAAGTTGCATACACTATGGCGAAAAACATTTCTGGTCCATTGTACACATGTAGCACGATATAGCTGCATATAAAGAGTAATATGTCATGTGTGGAGTTCTCTCACGTCTTTAGCAGCAATATCACGTGTAACAGTGAATAATAACATAATGTCTAACCGAGATTTCTACGAGTCTTTTTCGATCAAGCAAAATAACGTCGGTGTTTCGATATTTGATTTTCTTCAACGAAACTAATTACATATTGTTAAACAAACCCACGAGTTCACGTCCGAATATAGTTTGCGACATAATACGATTGAAGCGCGAACACAAACAACTTTTGACCGTTTGAATAATTCCAGCAGGCGGATACCCAAGTATCAAGCTAACCTGTCCAGCCAGCTATTTCCAACTTTGACCCAGTTCACTGCTGGTTATAGATTCATGTGGTATATTTGAAGTCGGTACAGTCTCATCTGATAAATTCAACTTACTTCCAGTTGAATATCGACCAAAGGTAATTCCACTAATTTTAAGCGACAGTATCAAGTTGACATATCCATGACTAAGTACTCCCAGCTTCGGTTGACTGCACTATGTATTGCGAGTTATAGCCGTTCAGTTTTAGCGAGCATGAAACACTTCCGACGCCTGCTGATATCCCCGAGCTTCTCGTATGAGTTTTCTGTCTTTACGTCACATGGCGACTGGTGACAGCGGTGGGATATAAGAATGTAATTATGGTTTAAAAAAAGTAAATAAAACGGTCTAAAACATATGAAATAGGTTATTCAATACGAAACTACCTACGTATTCACTGTTCACAAACTTGTACATGCTCTGACGTATCAGTTTTCATCAAAAACCTGTCGAGCGTTCGTATTTTTCGCGGCCCTATCACCCTACAGCGTATTAATGTATTGTTAAGCCCCCAGGATGATTTCGTACATCACGGCAGCTGGGTTCATTCTATATACATATAAATATATAGGTACTTGGATACAAATGTATATAAGCAACGGAAACATCATACTCGTCATGACGTCATCATGATTAACTTTCCAAAGTCTCGAACCCACAATCTGGAAGGCTTAACAGATTCGCGGATTGCAGAATACTCGTTTTGCTTTCCTCCACCACGCACCCGCATTTTCCCTTAGGATTCTCATTGCACCAACACCACCCGATATTAAAACCCATTCGTTCCCCCATTTTTTCACCCTTGCTCTTTCCTCAAGCTGCGAAAGCTCGGTTTGAAATTTCATTATTCTTTCAAGATCTGCAGTGCAGGGTCATCATATACAAGTCGGTAAATTTATTCTGCTTCACCTTACCCTTCTGCTTCCAACTACTGTGAGACATTGCGCAGCCTCTGACTGATTATTCATCTTACTAAGTCTGTAATCGCAATAAAACAATGGTTCAGTACCGACAAGCTGCTTCTACACAATTTTAAGCTGGCCACGGAATCGTACTGTGAAAGAAAATGAATAAAATAAATACTCACACAATTTTTCTCTTGAGATGTTTTAAAGTGTTTCACTTCGCGAATTCTCTTGTTATAGTTCAGATGGATAATTTTGACACGTTATTCGTAAAAAATACTTCCCGAGGGTGATAACATTCTCATTTTTGGGTACGACCGTTTGTAAACAGAGTGTCTTATAGTTTTCCCGTCGTAAAAAACTTCGGATTGAAAAAGAATTATAAAACTCCGCTGAAAACTCGTCTTGTCATCTACGAAAACATTTTCAAGTATTTTCAAAAATGTATGTATATCTGTATGTGCGCGTGTCGAATGAAATTGGGACATTCAATTGTTCTTACCAAGACAAAATTCAAATGAGCTTTTTTTCTTATTACCACTTCCGGTTTAAAAATGTGGGATGCTGACTCTGAAATTTCTTGAGAAATCCAGGGAACTTTGAAACACAAATTTTTGGCACTAAAATATGTTTTCATGCATGTCATGTAGATATTCACATAAAAGGCCGTGAAATAAATTTTTTACACACCTTTACTGTACCTAATTTCCATGATTTTTTTTACCATCACGAAAATTGTCCAATACGAATTGTATCGATTATAAATTTTCAAGACTGTACATATAAGTCATTCACTACCATACTTTTATTCTTACTAGTGTGAAGTCCTTGTACAAATGCGAATCTTCATTTGAAAAATGACGAATCCCACTCATCTATAAGCAAATAGTCATCAATGTGCTTTCTGAAAATTCAAAGCTAGCGTTGAAATGGTCTCTACCAGGACAGGTATGGGATCTCAGCATTTAGAGCCAGTTCTTTGTTCCCCGCAACGTTTACAATAAATACGAAGTTTTCAAACCACCGTTTGCTGGATGAGAACCAGTGTAATATATCAGATCTATCTGATTGGAAGCAGAAAAAGGAAAGAAGAAGATCAATTATTAAGACATTTTTATGATCATATAAACTTTTGCGCTGCCCGATCCTGCGTTATCCAAGTTGGAAAATTGTTCTTTCGTATATTGGCAATCCTACGTGTTATAGACGTTGACATTCACCCATAGCTTGAGAATAATTCCTGATCGCTAGCGAAATTTTCCGCCACACGTTAACAATTTTGAAAAAAATTCCTATCACTATTAGACTCAATCCGTGACTGTGGTGATTGAGACCAGTCTGGATCGATGTGACCAATACACAGGTGAGGACCACGGGACGTTGTGAGAAAAATTTCTTCGGTGGATACCTCTTTTGCGTTACCCGATATCTTGGACGCGCGTCACGTATTGCGGTGATGACGTCACGCGTGAAGGGCGCGAAATGCAAAGCCACCAGAGACCAGCCGCGGAGTCCTTCTTGTATATTGCCCACCCGCTTCTCCTTCACCCGGACCCCAGGGTGAGTATGGAAATGTACGTGGGAATATACGATGCTGAAAGGCCACGGGGTTTCCTTGTAAAACAGTCCCTAGGTGCATCTGAAGACACACCGTTTCACGCGGTTCACCCTTTTCAGGTCGAAGTTTCCATCGTTTTCGGAAAGCCAGGTGCTTCAGCCAGCATGGGCCCTATGTATCTTCGATTGGAGTAAATGTCGGAGCGACATCTTTCGCAAAAACAATGTCGATCGAACTGTCATTCACCGCAGGCACGTGTGAACAGGTATTTCGTCGGCAGTAGAAAACCAATTTTCGCGTCACTGCAATTATTTCACAGAACACTGAGTATCGTTTAACAATCTTCCACATTATTGGAATCGCCCAACGCATCACGTCATGAAAATGCGAAGTTGACTGCAATTTATGCAGTGCGATATCGGTGTCGACCACTGAATAGTGTACACGGCGATTCTAGTGTCGTCATGTCGTACCAATCTAAATAAAATTTCAGGGATGGTTTGAAAAGAGCACCGGTCATCTATGGAACCTGTGGTTTGTGGTGCTGCAGTACAACAAAAGGACGGTTGAATGTCGCGTAGTAAATGGAATTACTCCAATCTGTACGGCAGTGTTTGCAATGCCTGAAGCTAGACAGATAACCACTCTTCTTGTCAAACTTGTCGACAATAATTTCATCATCGTAATCAATTCCAAAAAGTATTATAACAGTCTAGACAATAAATGTGTATGAACAAACATACCGTATCGAATACAAATCTATAAAGCACTTAGGCAATTGGATGCTGATTCTGCGCCAAAAAAAAGATATAAAGATAGCTGGTTTGGAAAAATGTGTGCAAGGTAAGGCTTAATTAGTGCAATGAATAATTATCCGTTAAGACAGATACAACGAATCGAAACAGATTTTAAACAGGACTGTAGTTGCGTGAAAATAAGAATAATAAAACAATATTATCATGTAAATATGCTGACTGTTGATATCACTAATTTTTGTATCAGCAACTTTTTTCCACACTAAGTTGAATGGCTGATATGTCGTTTATTTTCCCACTGAAATACTTCTGAACTTTCAACAACAAACCGCATCAATTCTTAGCTATTTTGTTGAAGATTGTAGTAAGTACAAAAGTAGCTTTTCTGCCTATCGCGATGTAATAAACTTTTTCGGAGAGTATTGCATTGCAGTACAGGGGATATTGAATATCATCGGATATGACGGTACAACGAGCAGAAAAACACTTGAGCAAGCTATGAGGAACCGAATATATAAAACGCAATGGAGGCGTATCGTTTTTTCCTTCTGATCAGGCGGCGCATAGGTACTTACAGAGTTGCAGAAACATCGCGGAATGATACTCGAAACCTTTCTCAACGCGGAAGCTACCGTTTTCATAATTACGGGAACGAGTGGATCGAATTCCACGATTGTGCGCTGTGCTATAGCAGATTCTCCATGCTGATGGGCACCCTCTTAAGTGTCACTGGTTCCACAAGGTTCCGTTTCTCATTCCCAAGTTCTTCTTTCGCGAATAAGAAGAAGCGACAGATAGACTCCACTGAAGGTGGAGTGGCAGTCTCGGGAATAAGGGATTCCTAAAGGTGACATTTTCAGAATCAATAAGCCCCGCGCGGGGCTTTGAGTGTTGGAAAACTATTGACCACTGATTCACAAGCAGAATGTGTTACAGGGGTCAATTATTTACCCTTACTTATGTCGTCTTTAGCTTGAAAAATTAAGAGCTCTCAACGTCTCCAAGTATAGTATAGGTATCTCAACCTCTTCCTCTCTCCCCTCGTGTGTCTCGGCGGGAAAGAAAACAATAGAGTTGTAGAAATATGACGGTGTGAATCGTAACCGTTTTGTCTCCAAGTAATAGGGCAAACCGGTATATTGCGTGGTACACCCCGCATGATTTAATCGTAATAATTGGGTCTCATACTTTTTAATGTTAGGCTTACCAATATTTTATCGTTTTAATTTCACCGGCCTAATCTACTTTGTAGGCATAGAAAAGAAGGCTGTAAATCATTATGCAATGTTTCGTGTCGACTAGAATTTCGATGTGACATTTGGCGAAAATCATGCGCGGTCCTTAAACGAAGCCTTCAAACCTTTCACCTTCGTTTATGACCCTTTTTCTCTTTTTCCAAGAGCCCTTACGCTATTGCCTTCCCTTACTGCAAACTTGAATCTACATTTGGCGACCAAAGCACTGAAAACTTTCTATCAAAATTTGCGACCTTTTCTAACGTTGAAAATCTTTGACTATTTTATTATATTGTCTTGTTTCGTTTCACTCTATCCCTGGAAACTTTTCTCCACGTTCCTCTTAAGGCAGACCTAATGTATCACGATCCTTAGTCCAACCCCTAAGAGTAAGCTCCAAAATTCCAAATGACTAAGTACCCGAAAATTTTTTGGTGGAATACGCTAAATTTCGAATTGTCTTAATTTCGGCATACTAAGATCTTAAATTAAAAAATGCCAAAAGTACAAGGCTCTAAATATCAGAGCTGCAAAAAAGAAAGCTCCCAAAGTTCCAAAATCACGCTGGCATGATATTCGAAGAGTTCGACGTTTTAAACAACAAATTATCGAACGTTGTGGTAAAATCCCAAATCATTAATATGCATGTGTGTACTAAGTGAATTTGATGGATTCGATGCAAAGACGATTCGGAATTTTGCTATTTTTGCGTTTTTGCACAGCTATGGTCATTCAGAAATGTGCGCATTCTATATTTTGAACCTATTGTATTCGGCTGTTCAAACAGCTGTTCATTTAGTACGTAAAGAGATCGGGATTCTGTATTTTTAGAGCTCTATTTTTTGGAACCCTGCACATTGTATTGTTTCCACTTCCAGGGTTTTTGAGGTTTCAGAATTCTCTACTTCAAAAGATCATGTGCGATTAAAAAATATGTTTTATAATTTCTTAATGATTGCACAGTTATCCGCACGCTACTTGTGTGATATAAAATATTGTTAATTGAAAAAAATTAACGTATTTATAGCGATTTTCCGATAAATTTTTTCGTGTTACCACAGGTGCCATTTGTAACATTTACAGCTACGTCTTTCTTCGATTGTTAACAATAGTGGAGGTTACATTTTTGAAACGATATAAGTAATATCGCCACGAATAAAAATCAATGCACCCAGAAAAACATGTCAGTTATAAACAGCAAATTGCATGCGAGCAACAATATGTTTTTCAAACAGTTACAATAAACATGGGTCCCCCCCCTAAAAACTATCTACTTGATATCCGATCCTCGACGAAAGCCGTATAACCTGGAGGGAAAGGAGGAATGATCCAGATAAAGTTACAGGTCGAAGATGAATTGACGAGACTCCGATCCTTGGCACTACTCAATAATTAATTTCACCTTCCGTGAGACTCTCAACTTCAGCCCCCTTCATGACGCAGTTATGTTTCATGCATGTGCATGAAACAGTTCGAGAGTTGAGTTTGAGCTTCATGAGTTCTTCGCACAGTTACGAAGAGGCGGTACTCCGAACTTTATTCCGCTGGTATATGACAGGATCATTAATAACGCTGAAGTCGAAGAAGTCAAGTGACAGGGTCTGTTGGCGTTGAGTCGTTAATTTTTTTCTCCCTTAGAGTCAAAGAGCCTTACCACAAAGCACGTGCATCTAGGATCCTACTTACCTTCGATCGGTGTACACTCAGAGTCGACCAAAGTATTGGCATCGACGTACCGCCTTATATCCGGCTGGTAGGCGCAGAAATGGAATGGAAATAGAACTCAGCGGTGCAGGTAGAATGATGGCGTGCACGAAATTGCTCCGGAGCTAAGGCTCTCGACGGTTTTTTTTTTTTTTTTTTTTTTCTAACAAGTTTCGCTTACGCAAACCCGCCTCGATGATATTACCGCATCACTGTCGCATGACTGGCAGCTCCCAAAACCGATCTGTACAATGATTTTAATTTTTTATTCTATCTACTATCAACGAACAATGATTATCCGCTACCAAGATCT
Organism: Neodiprion fabricii; assembly: GCF_021155785.1. NCBI lineage: Eukaryota > Metazoa > Arthropoda > Insecta > Hymenoptera > Diprionidae > Neodiprion > Neodiprion fabricii. The sequence goes on from NC_060240.1 coordinate 24,633,317, forward strand.
ATCGAAAAATAACGTCTTACACGACTACGGACATTAAAGTTACCAGGTGCATGTAGGTGTTTCACAGCCGCACTGTTGGAACAAGTCTGGTTTGGAACTATTGGAATAAAACTTAGACCAAGCCGGTTAGGAATTTCAAGACCCGTAAGAAGCCGTTTTCTTATGCTCTTCGATTTACACGTTCAATTTCGTGAGAAAAAATGCCCGTTTCTTTGTGTGGAATTAGCAATGATTTTACTGAAGTTATGACGAAATGTAAAATAAAAATTATGACGTACAAAATGAGGGATTACAAGATAAAAACTTATTTTTTGACACCCTGTATATTCAAAGAAATACCAAACCAGCTCAAAAGCATACAGTCATAGTCCAAAACATTCATATAACGTACCATTCAATATATCGTCTGATTCCGAGTGATTGTTTCATGATTTCTGAGGTTAGGAATCAATTGGTGTAATCATACCAAATATCAAGGTTAGTATTTTCCACGGTGCCAAATTACACTCATCTACGTAACTAAGATTGGTCTTGGAGATATGTTCTTGACAATGAAATGTCGTCACTATCAATCGTTGTAAAAGGAAGAGTTGTGCACCGAGTGAGATTATCCTGCGTCATGAGTTTTATTGCAATAAACAAATAGACCAAGAAAAGTCAAGACCAATATTTTCAGATGGAATAAAAATGTTAATACCAGAGGTAAATCAATTTTTTCCTAGGCAACAAATAGATACACTTGTATACCGACCGTTAGTGACGTATTTTGAGTCGATTCACGAGGATGAAGTTAGTAACGTCACCGTAACGATGCATGTTCAGGAAAAATCGCTAATTCGCATCTTTACGACTTTCCAAAATTTAATAAACCGTTATAAACGAAATATACACTAATTCTGAAAAGCCAACTCTATGAAAGTCACGGTAAAATTTTTTCTTCTCACATATCGTTAGGTTAACGTTACTAACTTCAGCCTCGTGTCAATTCCGGCTTACAGAAGGCGGGCAGAACGTACTTGTCGATAAAAGAGACGTTGCTTCTGTACAATTTAATAAATACACAGTTATAGGCACAAGAATTCGGGCTCTGACTCGCGTGTAAACGAGTGAACCAGTGTAGCATAAGGCCAAGCTAGGTGCGTGTAATCCTACAGGGGGAAGAAACGACAGTCGCGCGAAACCGCCCTGCCGACCACCTTAACCACCTTGGCGAGTTAACCGCACGCTATCAACCAGCCAATTACACAACCCCCTAATAATTTAGCCACATACTGGGCCTTGCCTAGATTCAACCACGATAGAAGTAGCATTCACTGTTATACGGTGTCGAGTGGTGGAGGAGATACGGAGTTACCGAGGGACGAGGTGGTGGCTCCTCCATAGGCGATTGCCGGTACGCCCACCCGGTACTATTTGGGAGCCAGTAGCGAGCGCGGTTATGGGTCCACCGATATTATATGGCGGGGTTATAGCTTACACTAACAACGTCTGGCTAATGCATATTAGGCCCTATAATGATGGGTTACGGGACGTGGCACCAACTCAACTTTCTAATATCACTTTGACACGGTCGCGATGCACCTGCAACGCAATATGCTTGTATGTACGACCGAGCAGACAATGAGAAGCTCTCTGTCGTTTCCTAGCCTTCCAGAGAAATATACGATATCGCAAAGGTTTGCACATCAGGTTCGATCCATTACGGTCAATGCGACAATGATAATTATTAGATACGAAAAGTGGTATCACATTTTTTCGTGGAATAAAAATATACTTGGAGAATACCAGCGGTGTGTTGAATAAAACGATCGGGCGGTCATTCGACATCAGTTTATTTTGTTGATAATGAAAACCAGTTGCAGTGATATTCACAACTGTTTGATGTAATGTAACATCCGCTTAATTCTCGACGTCCTGCAATGTAGTTTCATTTCATCATTCCATTGCTGTTGTCTGCTGAGTGTACTGTATGAATGAGAATCCTTATCCCAGTGCGCAACGTCAATGCACCCACCATATCCTATGCGATTCATTTATACCCAAACGAGTTGCTATATACGCTGGAGGCTTACAGGGATTAACCTCTGTTCAGGGTTGACTTCCCACCTTTTTGACTCGTTGAAAAAGCGAGGATTATACTGACAGTGAGATCAAAGCTCAGTTTTATAGCTTATTATCGGACTAGCCGGTAGTATATAATTGGTTTGTACGTTTCATGACGGGGTTTTCGTACGTTATTTTTTCACTTGCTTGTTTGATATCCCATTCTCGTACCACGGATTAAGCGCCCAGTGATAAAGTCACTGCTTTTGATCTTTTTCTGAACCGAAATTAGCACGATGTTAAAATTTTACACATCCGTATAATTCGGTTTTATGCTATGGTAACCTAATACAATGTCAACTCATATCATGAGGGCACAGGTAGGTAAACGTGACCTACTCGTACAAATGAATTGCAATTTCAAGTCATGACAATTTCCACGTTTATTACACTACAAAGTGGAGAACAAGCATTAGGTTTTGTGGGTCAGTGAGGTACGTTAAAACATTTTTTGTCAAATTTTCGGCCCAAGGTGATAATACACTACAGAGTTTGCGTTACTTTGGGTAATTGTAGTTCCGTTTGACCGAATTTGATCTAAAACTCCATTTTCTACTGATATCTAGTCCCAAGGATAAGAGTGAATACTTTTCGAAGAGTGAATGAAGACTGGTTAGCTATTCGACGGAACAAAACGTTAGAGTTGTAGCTAAAAATTGCATTGATTGCTTCGTTTTTTATTGAAATACTTTTCAATTAATTTTGATCGTTCGAAACTTCATGAAGATTATGCATTGCTGCAATTTAAAAACTAATGAAATCTAATATCGTTAAGTGATTCCTTTTATTTGCTAGTAACTGCAATGACATTCTCTACCCGAATGGAAGTAAAAAAAAAAAATCAACGCCACTATTAATTTTCGGATATAGTGGAACTGATTAAAAATTGCACTTTTCGGTAAAGCGTCTCATTGAAACATTTAAAAAACGCATTTCTCGTAATGTCCTACACTTGCGCATGTATTTAATACCGGTTGTTGGGGATTCTGTTTAACTGCCTGAATGTTGTCCCGTAGAAATCTTAATTCGTTGTCACAGCGGGGGTACGGACGTGTAGGGTAGTCGTGAGAATGAAATTTTATCAGGATTTGGTCAGGCGCCTGTGTTTTTGGGGTGAAGAGTGAGAGACGGGGGATGGGTAGAGGTAGGGGGCGGACCAAGACGAGCTGGCTCACGGTTTGATGGTTTTCCTGATTAAATTTCAACGCACTTTAGGTGGCTTAATAACACAATACAAGCCAGCGCCCCATAGCTCCAGTCCCATAGCGCCGCGCGTAATTAGATACTCGGAATGCGACCGACGGGTGTCAAAACATCTCGCAACGTGGTGCCTCGCCGTACGGAAAACAGGGTCCAACCTTTGCCCCACAGAATTATTAAAATGAAGTTTCTTTTTAAATTGTCGCCGGATGTACGACTTGGCTACAGCATTCCCGGCATGGCATCTCCTTACTTATACATGGGGCTCTATTTTCTGTACCAACTGAGTCCTATTTCCACTAACCTATTTCACACTTTTTCTAACAATAAACCTTTCCAGTTCAAATTCTGACAACCGAAATTAGAATCCGACGACTTATGAAGGGTATCCAAAAGATAGACGCAAAAATTCTTCGGCGTCAATAGAGACCCGCGTCTATGAACTGGTACCCAATTCTATACGGCGTGTCTTCAACAACGTGGCTCAGCAGATATGGAAGCAGAGGATTGCGTTGCTACGACTAAACTTGGAGGCAAATGTCCCGATTGCAATAGGACGAGGCATCGCAGCGCCACAGTGTACAGTGCAGTAGGCAAGAGCAGAGCAGCGCGGTTGGTTGTGTCATGAGAAACATGACGGTGGGTGGTCTCCGATTAATTTGATCCCTCGCACACAACGCAATGGCCTGCACCGAGATCCAAGGCGATGTTTGCGGCAGTGCTAATCACCGCCTGCTGATGACTGCAGCAAGGACATAGTTTGATGAGAAATAACGAAGAAGAAATGCGCTGCGGCGGTAGAACGAAGTTTCTGAATGCAATGTATTTGCACGCGATCCACGACTATAGAACTAGGAAGCTATCGAACACAATGAGAAAGAAAGGCACTGTTCGTTCGTGACAAACGAACGCGGGTTGCGATTCGGAAACGGACTTGATGTAGTGCAGTACGGTTTGTTGATAACTCAATTCTACCGTAATTTATGGCCATCAAACGCCACGATGCTTGTTCCTAAGTAAAAGTAAAAATTAGCCAAAGAGAGAACCACAAAAAATAACCGTCAAAAGTACCGTGAATTTCGAAAATGACGAATCAGAAGTTTTAATTTTCTCAATTCAGCGAAACGACTTTGCAGTAAATGCACATTGCGCAGTTTGCAGTTGCGATATTCTGTGACGTTTTCGGATCTTACGGTCCGCATTGATTCGAGTCGCGCAAAGAAAATGCGATTATTAAAATCGCCATATCAATTGATGCAAAGTTCTTCGAAATTGAACTTCGTTTTTACCCTACACAAAGACCACGGTTTTATTCCATGAATAACCAAACTTTTTAATGTGAAATTCGAATCAATGATTAGAATCAGCTAGAGAATTATTCAAATTATTTTTGCATCCTGTATGGATGCAGAGTTACGGTATAAGAATGACTGTGCAAGGTGACATCAGCTTTGTTAAATAACCAAACAAACAACCACCTTACCTAATAATATCACTCTGACGTGACGGTGGACGATTAGAATCGAGTTATACATAATACCCTACTTGAAAATGAGCTGTAATTTGAAAACAAACAAAACGAAATGAAGAAAAAAGTCAAACAAAAAACCTACAAATTTCAGAAGCACGACGTGCGATAGTTTTCCAGATAACTTGCTTTGAAATTATTTCTCCAGCAGCCAAAACATGTCATGTGTCAAACGATAAAACGGAAGAAAGAAACACGATATATGTTCGACGAAAAGAAAGTACCAAACACAGGTTTGGATAGCGATGGTAAAACGTGCAGAAAGAGTAATGCTACAGAGAGAAAAAAAAATCAAACAACGGCATCCCTTTGAAAAACAAGGATTGTTTTTTAATTGGAGCATTTTTTCAATTTGTTCGGTGCTACGTACGTTCGAAAACTGGAGCTTACTTCTTCTGACGAGATAACATATTCCTCTATGCCTATATATTACATAATAGCACCCTTCACCTATCCCGTGTGTTCTGCAAACGTGATGAGTCGATAGAAAAATTACTGCACGTAGATTATTACAGCATGTGCCCAAAACGGCCGGAGATTGGAACACCTAAAAACGTAATACAATTTTCAAAAACGGTAGTCATGAAAGTGAACGACAAATGAGAAAGAAAAACTTTTTTTCAACAGAAAAAGCCGTCTTGTTTTGGAAACGTTGATGTACGCCTACTTTGGCGAAACAGTTGCGAGCTTTAGCAGTAGAGGAAAAGGGGGTTAAGATCGAATTAAGGCCCGGTTCAGTCGTTTTATCTACAAGATAAATTTCATCTCCTAGTTTTATATTTTATTCGACGCTCTGTTTGGCAGCTAAGGAATTTAACGGTAACATAAAATTCATCTGGAATCCGAAACAACTTGTCTTTTACAGCTGTGTCATAAACTACCATTTCTAAAATTCTCTGAATACTGCAATCAATATTAGGATAGTGCAATTTTTATTCATTTTGATTGTTTAGTACAATTTTAGAAATCTACAATTCGACAAAATTTTATGTATCAACGGTATTCAATAATTAGAGCGTATTACACAGGCCTGCGAAATTTAACATTTAATTTCCCCTTAAAATAATAATGCATTTTTTTAGGTATTTAGGTATGTTGAATTAAAATATAGCGCTAAAATATGCATATTTACAGATTTTTGAACAATTTTTATGAAAAAATCAAATGTAATGAATTTATATATAACTGAATGTTTAGTTATAAAATGAACAGCATAAGGTTTAAAAAAGACTTGAGAGACTAGATGAATCAGAAAGACTTATGATATCTATTTCTACTTTCTCCAAAACTCCTGTTCAATCTGTTTTTCTCGTAATTACGCAGCTCTGAATATGCTTAAAATCACCAAAAACAACAACTAGTGAGGGTAGATATGCCGAAAGAAATTTTTGGTAGATTCAAATAAATGCGGTCTCACCTGATGACGAAAATTGTTGTTTTCACCACTTTTTTCAGTCAAATAACATTTTTCTGAATCTACAAACCTTATTTATCACTGTATTTCGTGAAGTCAACATTGAACACATATCAAAACTTCAACTAAATTTTGCACGTATTACTTCGTTTGTGTTAACTATCGATTGGTCAAGACAAGTTCACTGCGTAAAATATAAAGTTACGAATGTTCAAGAGGAATGTGTAAGAAGAAAATGAAAAAGAATAAAAAAAAATACCCAAGTCCCACCTCGTCTGTAGTTAGCGATTGGTTCGACCCCTTCCAGGTGATATATTCCAGGAATAATTCTCCACCTAACGTTGTTCAATGTGGTAATGTCAAACCCATTATATTCGGGACATTATACGATCTGCAGATAGATGTGTGATATCCAAAAACAAGTGTCCAATGCCTACAGATGGCGTATCTCGTTGTTGGACAGTCACGCCTACTATACACAGACAGTACGACTCGGGCGAACAAACTTCGCAGCCTTTTTCTCTGGACCCAGGGGAAAACGTTATCAGTCGATCGCCCCTATACAAGCGACAGCAAAAAGACCTAATTACGTAAAAACAGGCTTATCTACCCTCTTTCCAAGTGTTTGTACATGGGATAGTTAACGCGTGGTCAAAGACGGGCATGAAATCGATTATGACTTCCGTTCTGTTCTACGCACTTTCGATACGCTAATTGTGAATGTTACACGATGGGTTAACCAAACTTAAAACTGTCTTCTCAATTTGTCTTCGGTCACACGTGAAGTTACATGGATGCACTTGAAGTAACGTGACTTATGGATGAAGACGTAAATTGGATACACATAGGTCAGGGAGCTTCGTTTGAATCATTGTGGAATCATTCGAATCCTTAGAATTAATGTAGTTATTGAAAAGGACACGAAAGGACACAGTATAAGAAAGTTGGGGAAATAAGCATATCGGATAAAAGACAAGTCTCTTATAGTGATGAACAGTTTGTCTCATACAACCATTCTTTTGGCTATGATGTCTCCTACCCCGAATACGTCACATTCAGTTAAACTAACTTAAAGTCATTTGAACACCTTGAAAGTTACTAAAAGTCTTGCATCCTTCACGAAGACGTAGTATCAACCGTATAATGGTCAAAACCGTCAAGTGTCACATTTACATTTGCGACGAGAACTCGGAATGAGCATAAATGTGAACAAACTGCAGTACACCGCCCTAGTAATGCTGATGTTTCTAGTGTTTCTAATTTCATTAACAAAATGACCCACTGGATCGTGAATTAGAAGCCGCTTCACCAGGTGCAGATAGCCGCTTGCATAATACACATCCAGAGAGAAGGTGTATCCTACACTCTGTACCCCCTGCGTCTTTCCAGTCTTGTTACGTGGAAGACAGGCGGGCGTGATGTGCAGGGATTAAAAGCTTACTCTCAAATTTCACGTCAATCAACCAGCAACGGATAATCCACCGCAATATCTCTTTTCGCGCCCGCAGCTTTGAGGATGGTGGTGGCGGTAACGAGGTTGGAGGATGAAATAAATATCAAGCCAGCTTAGACGATCCTTTAATAACATTTAATAATAATGCCTACCTGCACCGCCAGCTGTATGTTACGTGGGCAATGATACGGATTAAACCTTTCAGCCGGTTCACGTCCGAATCAATTCACGAGGTGGAAAGGCGTCAACACTGTACCGGTTATACCGTATTCAGACACAACCCCCCGCAAACGCCAAATTATGATCTACGCCTGATTTACTTCCAAAATATCCAGCTTCTGGCTATAGACAGAGACACGTCGAAACGTTTTGTATTGCGGCTGCATATTGACCTGCGTTAATGCGGTTCGAAAACTAAACCAGATTATATTCGCTATATATATCATATCTATGCAGGATGTATTTTGAGCAAGTCTTTCATTTTTATTTCTAGTGTAGTTTGATGAGTAAAATTTTTTACTGGAATGTTTGCGAGAATAGTAGATTTCAGATTAGCTCTTCCTTTCCGTTTGTTCTAAATTATAATATGCTACAATCGACTTCCTGAGTAGTATTGCGATTTCAACACCGGTCACCCCTACACGCCCGTCATTCGTGGTTAACCTCAGGTATTGACGAATCTGTACTATGTGCAATCTGAGTGAACGTACACCATGGCACAAGTCGAGTTCTCCCGTGCTTGTGATGGTTTGTAGCCACCCCGTAGATTGGAGCTCGTGCGGTGGTGGATAGTCGACCATTGGGTTGAGCACGGTGTTCGACAGGGGATGGAATCAAAGAGTAAGCAGCACGTACAGTGGCAGCAGTACGGGCTTATTCTAGATCTGGACCGATAAGAGATAAGCTGTACACTGATTGTGGAAAACAGAATCCTTACCTTTTGCAGAGGGCGAGGTATAGGTGCATTGCTTACTATGGAGAGTGAAACCGGGTTCGGTAAGAATGAAGGTGTTAAATCAGCACGGCGCACGGTAGTAAAGTGGTTGTATAAAGAAAAGTGGCCAAAGGGGGAGAGTGGCTGTATTTAGGAGGCCCCCGGCTACCGTTGTATTGATTATATTGTACTCGGTTAAGTGATAAACTAGTAAAGATAAGGATATATTTAGTGGAGGGTAGCTTTAGAACTTTATTGGAGAGTCACTACTTGGCACTCCCATGGGGTGTCCCGTTCGCAGCCTGCGCATTAATGCTTGATCCAAACAGCTTACAGCTAGGAAACAAATACCAGTACCGGAAAAAATAAAGGGAGTAACTGACCGTGAAGACGTCACAGGTACTGGTAATGCATCATGAAAGCATTTGTAACTTTTCTGTGCTGATCATGGTCATTCGAGGAGAAGAATATACTTTCTTGACACACTAGGTGTGGTGTGAATGAATCATGACGTGTAATTACGACGATCGCTGTAAGATATGTTCACTCAAAAGGAAGTACAGAAAGACGACGATGAAGTTAATAACGTTACCGTAACGATGCGTGTTGAGAAAAAATCGCCAATTCACATCTTAATGACTTTGCAAAATTTAGTAAACCATTACAATTAAAATATATATTAATTCTGAAAAGCTAAATCCTTGGGTGTCATCCTAAAATTACCTATTGATAATTATTTCTCCTGATGTATAGTTACGTTAACGTTACTAATTTCAGCCTCATACAAAAAGAAGAAACGAATACAGAGAGAACTGAGAAGTAAGAAAACGGTTAAGAGTAAGAAAAGAAGAAGCTTAGTGACAAATTTTCAGGAAATAAATATCCAGCTTCGCGTACAAAAATCTGTAAGATTTAATTAGCTGGGATTTGATACTATGTTGGCAGAAAATGAGCCGGCGGATGATCTAAATAATTTAAAAGTTTTGTGTACTATATTGCATTCTGAGTATTTGAACGCGTGATTTATTTCGAAAATTCGTAACAGAATGAAAAACCGGAATTCTGGGGCACCATTTTTTTTAGCTTCATTTGTAAATTTATCCAAACATCCTATAGTAAAATATTTCAAGTTAGTTCGTTCATCTGCAAATAGGACGCTCGGCATAGTTTCTCAAAATACCCCAGTTTTCTTTCACTTCAAGGTCATAACTTGTTTTTCATCACGAAAAAGTTTATAATTTGTACTTGTTCTCGCATCAAGATGACCAAACAATGCCATTCCGATTAAGGAAAGGCGAAGAAAACTCGACTCAACTGAGAAGAAATAGTTGACTCCGAAGTGGAAGAAACCACAATGATCTTTTGACAGCATTCGAGCCTTTTGTCAAGTAGCTAATATCCAGCATGGATGAAACAAGACGACTAACCTCATTTGATGAAGGTATCTCGTACCTTAAATCATATTTCCCGTATCATTTTTATGGAGAATATAAAAATCTGATGCGCGATCTTTCAATTTTACTATTAAGAGCTCAAATTTGAACAGGCGTACATTTTTATACCCAAATCGAACTTTTGAACCTGTTTGGAAGAAGGAAAAAAAAATCTTTTTGAAACACCCTAGTACTCAGGGATTTCAAAATGAACGTCTCATTCTTGGAACAGAGAAAAAAATCTTCTCAGCATTCCGAAGAAGGCACGCGTACGTATGTGAATCGACAGAGGAGGGGGAGATTTGGTTGACGAGAGTCACTCTGGGGTCGAAGGGACTTTTCCAGGAGTCCTGAAGAATCACGCGAGCTCGCGCAGAGCGGAAAGGGGGCGGAGAGGAATGCGTGTATTCGTGTTCCTGGACTGGTTTTCCCTAGCCCTTCTGTTCGGAGCCTCATCCCCGTCCTCGTGCTCGAGACCGTGTGGGGTCAGGCAACCGTAAGACGGATGGGGGCACTTACCGGCTGACTAGACTCTCTCTTACCCCGCAGCCCCTTATTCCGGTGGGTTTTTAGTTGAAGCAGGTCACGATGCGGCCGGACGGGCGGGGCGGGAGGGACAGGTACTAGATCCAAACTGGTCCGAGGGTTGTAAGTACCGCGTAAGACTTTATACTCGTTCGTTCACCCGCCTTCGCGGATATCGCGGAAAAGCTCAGGTCCCTTCTCCTGGAACACGGAGCCTAGGGAAGAGGCAATTTAGTGCCAAGGCACTCCTACAGCAGCTCGACTCCTATCAATAAAATAGTCGAAAGGAGGAGGAGGAGTAAGCGCCGCGGCGTGTGCGGGCGGGGCGGAAGGGGGCAGCTATTACTCATTCCCTTTCAAGCCCTTTCTAGCCTTGTCGAGAGCTGATTCTTCCTTTCGCGAACTTTCGACCCAAGAATTTTTTTTCTAGATTCTCTCTCCATTTTTGGCCTCGTTATTTATGCACCGAGTCATTAAAATATCATAGGTACCACCCGGAATTTGGAAAAACTGAAAGTTTGCACACCGGAGTGGGTTCACTAATTATTTCATTTTTCCAGTTTATCATATCACACTCACAATCTCGCATTCGAATCATTATCGCAAACGGTTCAAATGTTTCAAAATATGACACTGTGTGGGCTTCAGATAGTGAAGGCGAGGCGTAAACTGACTTCCGATTCTAAGGGCTATGCAGAACGATTTTATCAGTTGGTAGCATGATGATTGACTCACAATTAGTAAGAGGTGCCAGCATTCATTGGGAAACGCATCAAGTCACCGAAGATACCGCAAAGCCGGCTGATAATTTCAGGGGACTTAAAGTGCGATTCGAGAACGCTACTTTTTTCGAACCCATTTCTGTGAATGGCACAATACATTTTTAAACCGATAAGACGTTGTTGAAAATTAAAGCCATAAACGGTAACGAATGACGAGCGTCACGGACAAATAAATTTGATCTATTCGAGATCACTGTGTGATTTCTGTCTTATTGAGATTTTTTATTTCTTTGAGTCGAGTAATCTTCGCCGTCTCTCGCTGATAGGGCGGGCATTGCTTGAATACCTCAACGTGAGAGAAAGCTCGTCGTCGTCGAAAATCGTTTTGGCGGGCTCGAAGAAGAGAATTGATTCCACGCATGACCACCTTTGTTTCCGTAACCCCTTCCGAACGACATTCCATTTCAGTGGACATACATTTCAAGAATTCATAACAAAAATTTTACTTATAAGATTTGTTCAAAGCATCACTTTTGTCAAAAGTACCAATACCAATTTGAAAAAAAAAAAAAAATATATCTTGAAGACTGTTTTTCGTGTACGTTTTCTATTGGAAAAAGTGCAGTTAAAGTAGACGAAAAACGATGCCTGTGATTTTCGTTTCCACTTCTAATTTTATAGGCCATTTAAAATAGTCACAAATGTCATGAAAAAAATATGTAAGCTCTGCACCTGATAATGCCAAGTTATAAACTTAAAAAACATTACGTGTTCACCGTAATAAACAGGCATATAACTTTTGATACAGTTTCGAAATCAGATACCTTAGTTGCAAGATACAGAATCGAAATGCGTTCAAAGAAAAAAGGCCCACCTCTAGATTTAATTCAATTCTGAAAGCGTCAAGCTCACAAGGTTACACCGTAGTTTTTCTGGCCTTGAAAAAAATTTCGGTTCATATTTGATTCATCCGAATAATCATTCAAAACAACAATTTTCTGACAATGATTGTAGAAATTCAGAACTTTTTCAGTGCCTCAGACAGACGGTTTTTTTACTCTATATTCGCATAGTTGGTAATTGAGAGGAAAGAGGGAAAAATTGATTAAAATAAACTGTCTCAGTAGAGAACATAATGGGAATAAATGTTATACCTGGTGAAATTTACACATACAAATTAGTATAAATTACAATTATCATGATTAAAATGTGGTATAATGATTTCCGTTAGCGGCAGCTAGAATTGTTCAATGTTAATGGAATATTTCTAGGCGTTTATTTATCCTGGTTGGTAAAATTTTGTATTGGTTTCTATATTTATTATTCAAAGGTAGGAAACAACTTTTGTGTAAATTGGATTATTTTGATAATCCAACGGGCAAAATATTATTTCATTTCGTAAATGCGATCATTTTTGAAAAACTTTGCAAGTAGTCGAGTTAGTGGAGACTCTGACTAAAGTAAGTGCTTATATATATATATATGTACACAATCTATGACTAATATTTTGCTTCGACGCGACAGAGTATAACAACAATAAATCAATACCAAAAGTTGGTTCACCGTGGGTTGAAAATAAAACCAACTTTTCATCATTTTTTTGTGTTATTCGTTATTTGTATTTCATGTATTTTTTCAATTTTTCTCTCGTTTGACTTTGTTTCATTTTCATCCTGTCATTTCAAAGGCTACTTGGCTCACTTGATACAGGTTCAAATGGGGTGACAGAATCCCTATATACATCGCAAAATGTAGGCCCATGTCGGCAGCGGCGGCCGAGCAGAGCTGTGAAACAATGCCCGATATAAAAGAAACAAAAGCTTTAACCAACACTTGACGAAGTTACGAATGTATTCGTCAGAAAAAAAAACTATAATAATATCAACAACAGCAGCAAAAATAAAAGTATAATTATTTTGTGCAAATCAAAACAGAAAATAGAAACACAAAACAACCCTCGAATGACGACACGGCGCTCGAACGAACACATAAAATGTAATGCCAATAAGAGCTGCTGATTGATAATTGCGTCAAGTATAATTCCCGATGCCCAGAGAGGTGAATTGGCTCAAAGACAAATAAACAGTTTTTTTTTTTTTGATCGGCCAACCATTCGCGAGTAACATTATCACGTAGTAGCAGTCGAAGGAATTTTCATTTTTTTTATGTATAAATAAATATACAAAATGAATATTTTTTCCATTTCTTGGTTGGCAAGAAAGAGACTCGGAGGGCGAGTGGGATCTGGGACTTGAGATAAAATGGGTTCATTCGTCGTCGTCTTATTCACTGCCATCGATTTTTTCCACCCTTTTCGCCCCGCGTTTTTCTTTTTCATTCTCTGTTATTTTCTCGGCTTAAGAGTGAAAGAAAAAATCTTTTGCTTCGAAAAAGATTAAAACTGAGATAATCCAGCCGTCTGTGCCACATCTTATCAAATAAAATCTCATGCATTACAAAACAATTTGAATCAAATATCATAGACGCACATGTATTCGCTGTTAATGTCCGTAAGTATTGCCATAAATTGGTAGGACTAGTTGATTCGTGAGATTTGTAAAGAATAAAAAAATACGTTTGGTATACAATATTCATACCGAGTGATAGCGGTTGAATTTAACAATTCAGTCCGTTTACCCTTAATTGAAGAACTACTCTTTCCAATTGTGATAAAAAATGAGAAGAGTTAAAGACTGAGCGTTGACCGGAATTAAAAATTTCTCTCGGTGTACACTTCCTTTATACGATACCGACATATCGCGGTAAAACTTAACCCGGGCAGAGAAGGGTATGTTTATAAAATGATCGATACGAATGTTGGTAAGTTCTTGAGAGCTTGCCAAACAAATGGCGTTGGTAGAACGTACGGCGTGCATTTCATGCAGGGTATTAAATTCAGCCCGTTATTCGATATGCGCGTATAGGTGGCCCAACGCTGGGTTGGCATACCCTCAGGCTTGGGACCGGCCGACCACTCACCTACATTTTTGAGTATCCAACCCCACCGACGCGAGCTGCCTACCCCTGCCCTCCGGGGGAATTTTGCCAAGCGATATAGAATCCCAGCCGAGTGACGCGTGCCCTATCATATTCCCCGGTGTAAAAACGCTCGGCTATTTATGTCGGCTGACGTAACGACCATCCAATGCACCACGCCCCCATTATGCGATACCCACCCTTTCTACCCAGCCCTGCGTCGTCGCACGCGCCGCTTGTTCATCCCAGCTATACCGCGAAATTTACCTCAGATTTCAGATACCAAAATGAATAATACCACCGCTTCGCTTCACCCGTTGGGGTCCGGCGCTTTACCTTCTTTAGGGGTTGGTAATTTTCTGGTTTCAACGTGAGAACAAAATTGATTAGGTATACCAGTTTCGAGTCGGTACACTGAGAAAAATTTCATTTGTTACGGTAGCTAGAAAATATTGGGTAAAACAGGTATCGTTGAAAAAACTGTTTGAATATTGTTGGAATTACGAAAAACGAGGTACGCGTAACCATTTTGCACTATCGTCGATACTTTTTTGGTAATTGCAACGCAAAATCAGTTTGTTCGATTTACTCTACTTTTTTAGTTAAATAACGCTTTAACGTCAATTTATTGTTGGACAAGCATTAAATTTTCGCAACAGTTACAAGAAAATATAGTAAAAGTGAATATTAAGCTTTCTGGTAACAGCTACAAAACCAATTGTCACTTTGCACCTAGAACTATATTTTTCGATTGTGGTAAAAATTGAAAATAGTCAAGGACTGAGCGAAAACCGGTAGGTACTAAAAATTTCTCTCCGGGTAGAATCTTGAAGCTAGTCGAAGGGCGGTCGCTCCACCTTTATGTCAGTGTTCCAACTTTTTTCCCAATTCTTTATGTCCAGAAAAAAAAAACCATTTTTTCTTGATGCTCGTATAAGAGCATTTTAATCAGGTCAGATAAATATATCAATCATGTATACATAGTAGTGATAACGATAACTTTGCGTACGGGCAGAGAAGATAGATCGCTATTTATTTTTCAAAAACTCGCAAGCCAGACAACGACACTAAAATCTACAATCCGTGGCTATACTGAATTCGGTCAATTGTGCAAACCTGAGGTTCGAGCAAACCTGAAATTAGGTTGCAGCGCGGACTAATTTGAGGCGCGTCAGCAAACGCGGCAAAACAATAAAGCTTATATAGTGGAGTGATCCTGGCTCGGTGCGCCGACATATATTCTTCCAACAACCCACCACCGCCAGGACGACACGAGTTGGAAACGTCCGTCGGCCGGTATTTTGGTAGTTTAATAACAGTAGAGGAGGAGCAGAGAGAAAGAGGCACCTGCGGCTAATTTCTAACAATAACCTGAGTTTAATAACCGCCATGAGGGAAGAATTCGTGTACCAGGAGAAACCCGCTGACAACTAGTTCCTAGGTAGGCTCAATGTTGAGTTAAGAACGAAGGATTTCGCTGCTGGTTACGAATATTTCGGGCTCGTAGTCATCTGTCGGTAATCCGATGAGGGTAAAACGGAAAAAGTCGAGTACTACAAATTAATCTTTAGACTGTATGGTCCTAGAGCATTGTGAGGAGTAAAAACGCATATGCATGTTACCAAGTGGGTCTATCACGTAACCTGCAGACGCTGCGTCTTAATGCTGTTACACTTTCTACGTGAGTTTGCTTTTCTCTCTTTGCTCTCATTCTTTCCCAGAATGAAATCTTCAGCTACTGGATTACATGAAATTAGATTAGATGGCCGTAGTACCTGAACATGAGCTGAGAGGAAATTGAATCATACAAGTATTACTTGAAGCGTAGAGATCAAGAACTAATTCTCTTATTCCAAGACAATGTTAAACTCGTGAAAATCGGATGGCTGAATATCGATTCGACGATTGTCCAATGGGTCAACTAAGTTTACAGTAATTTCAACTTGAGACGCAAAATTACAATCGCTAAGATGCGTTGGCGGAGGAATAATTGCCAGCCTCGATGAGCCAGCCGAAAGTGATATTTTGAAGTTATCAAGTAGAGTGTTAAATTTTAACAGATACTCTTGACTCGAAACATGAGTATTTTCACTGAAACGGTATTTCTCTTTCATTTTAGCATCAATGACTTTGTCACGATTTCTGTTGGAAGAGAAGGCTTCCTGCATCATACGAAGGGGACGTATTACGAACACGCACGGGAGGCAGTGTCGACGAAGCATCCGGGTTACGAGGTTTTTGAGGTAGCCGGTTGACGACATTGTCCACTAAACCGCGTGACCACCGTAGCCAGAGGCTCAATATTGGATGCAGTGAGGCCGGTGTACCGGTTGCTGCAGGTGAACGGGGATGAATGGGGACGGATATGGTTGGAGAGAAGCGAGGTACGAGGAGGCAGAGAATCGCGTCACTAGCCACCCGAGCTTTAATGACTTTAATCATCTCCCAATGACGTGTATGTTCGATGCGATCGCGTATACCTCACGCTGATGAATAACACCGCGAAACATCGAACTGCATCCTACCACGTTATATACGTGCCTACACGGGTGCTGATTAGTAGTTAACTTCGCAGTGTATGAAACGAAGAGAAGGTCGCGCGTAGTGGAAAGTAGAATCAATTGCATGATTTTTGGTATTTTACCGATGTATCGGACGACTAGTGCGAAAAAAATACTATGTGGAATAATATTTGAAACGAAATTGAAGGCGTTCAGTGTACCCTGTGGTGTTCCAATTACCACAACGTTCGACTGCCAGTGATGCAAGTAGCTTTTATCCAATCAATTTGGAAAAATTGTAACGTCTATCAAGGAACTGTCTTCGTTGGGGTGCGTCTTAATCAATCTTAATTTGATTAAGGTGTCATTTATCTGCGCCCTGATTTTGTTTGCAGATTTTGGGAGATGTAGAGTTTTCTTTTCAACCGTGGCCCCACTTGAATTAAGTCAGTCCGAAGTCTTGTCCGAATTACACCATCGATCGCTACAAAATGAATAAATGAAAGATGAAATACATTTACCGAACGTAACGAAATAACAGGAAAATCCACTTTATCGAGCTTTTTATCTTCCTTTTTTAGGTGACTGAGAGGAGGGAGGGCGCGGTGGACATCCAAGGTGGCAAAGAGGGTCAAAACATAGACGGCATAATTGTATCTTGTTATCGCAATGCGAGGCTTATTGGACTGCGATAAGCTGAGAGCTGGGAAGCGGATCGAGGACAATGAAATACTCGACGGTAGGAAATTGAGCGGGAAAACTGACCTCTTGAGAAAACCCCAATATACCGGCTACTGTGTATCATACTGAATAGGAGAAAATTGGCGGGGAACGGTTTCAGAACTGCCCAATTGATTTAACAACGCGATTTATTCAGTTACAAAGTTCTGAACTCTGTCCTCCGGCCAATGCTACAATCCTTACGCCCCGGAACACTAACAAGTATCAACTTTGTCACTGCTTGCGGAACATACACACAGACTATGTTGCAGGGTAGAGTTCAAAAACGCTCTCCACACTTACGCCTATTCACCAAGTCGAATCAAAAGGCCGTTGGATCGTTTGAAATGGAGCTTGATTGGAAAATATTCAAAACGAAAAAATATGCATCATAAGCCAGGTTTGGTAGCTGAAACTTGTGATGACCGGCATGCATGAGAATCCAAAAAAGCACGCAGTTGGAAGCTTAACCCACTAAGTTTTACTGATTCTTTTCAGCACTGAGAGAAATTGTTAGTTCCGATTGCCGCTCGGTCCTCAACTATATTCATTTTGTACCACGATCGAAAATTATAGTTCTAGGTACAAAATGAAAATTAGTTTTGTAGCTGTTACCAGAAAGTCTAATACCCGTTACTATTATTTCTCATTACGATCACTGTTGCTATATTTTCTTATTACTGTTGTAAAAATTTAATGCTTGTGCAACAATAAATTGACGTTACAGCCTTATTTAACTAAAAAAGTAGAGTAAACCTCACAAACTGATTTTGCGTTGCAATAACCAAAAAAGGATCGACAATAGCGCAAAATGGTTACGCGTACCACGTTTTTCGTAATTCCAACAATATTCGAACAGTTGTTTTAACGATACCAGTTTTACTGAATTTTTATAGTTACTATAACAAATGAAATGTTTCTCAATGAGTATGTACCAATAACCCCTACGCTGCACACCTCCTGTGCATAACATTGGTCACACACCAGGTTCATCGGAGACCCCACATCAAAAACCATTGCGTAGAAACGAAGATATCTATTCAAACAACTTGAAAAAAATCTGGGATACTCTTTAACTGTTATATTTTAAGGCAAATGAATTATATTTAGCAAAATGAAATTTAGAGTATAAAAAAAAAGGAAAAAAAAACATTCATGCAACGACAAAACACCGGAAAATTGATCTCATTCTACTCAATAAATCACAACTCACTGAAGTTTCAATATTTGTAACTAAAAATTGATACAGATATATATTTAAGGAAAAAAACATGTACATACATACTACGGAATGAAGATAAGAATTTTTGGAAAAAGAATAAAATCAACGTTTCTTACGATATTTCATTATTTACCTAGGATCAAATCAGATTATTTTGGATGTTGTTCGTATGAAATTTACAGTCAACATCTCATGGGGTTATTTTGTCCCGATGTGAAGCTTAAGGAATAATCGTACAAAGCTGCACCTTTGCATGATACATTACACTTTAGAATTTGAACCATACTGAAATATAAAGCAAATTTCAAAGGGGGTTGGCAACACAATCGAAAAAGTACGCAGGCGCAACGATGTCGAAAATATACCCTGGGGACGATCAAGCGGGAGCGGATGAGGCAGAAAGGTGTAGATCCCGGGCAGGTTGTTCAGCGTATCCGCGTCCAAGTCCCCGACTCTCGTCCCCGCACCGCCAAGAGCCATGAGCCAAGAGGCATGAGCCAAGAGCCAAGAGACAAGAGCCGGTAAAACCATGAAGCGAAAGAAAGGCCGGACCTCAGCTCGTGGGTCTGCGATGCCTCCTCACCTAGTGTAGTTAATTAAAGGATGCCCGGGAGACAGTGACGGGACAACGCCATGCGGAAGAATATTTCTAAAGCTTCGTACATTTCACGGAAGGGCTTAATTTTGCCTCAATTCCAGTTGCCATTTGGCAATGGAAATCCCAATTACATTGAACAACGTATAATTTACGATATTTATAACGATATCCGTTGGGCAAAGAATTTTGCAAATCAACCGAGTAGTCTTCGAGTTTTTGCGAACATCCATGTATATAAAAAAATTTTACGTAGTAATAAAAACTACGATCCTAAATGACAAGGAAAGTGTTCTCGAATTTGATGTTGGATTGATTCTAGTGTTGTTCAGATTCAGCTTCAGCGATCGGGATGAAACGAAGTGCAGGCGTTTTTTTTTAGAATGTCTACAAGAGAACAGTGCACAGTTCATTAAAATAAAGTAAGTAGTTTTCGTTCCAAGTCGAAATAAAGCCAGACACTTTAAAATTTTATCATCAGTCAGGGTGGCCGCAAGTTTTTGCGAAAAATAATTCCATGACATTTCCAGTTATTCAGAATCTAAGGCCCAGTTTTCCCTGACATTTCCCTGGTTCTAGTAAATTATCAAAACCTGAATTGTTCAGCTTATTAACTTTGTTCGGTTCAAATTAAATTCAAATTGAAGAAAAATATAATGTACAAGACAGTCGGTTTAAGCCAATTTGTTTTCTCGATGAAGTAAACTTGTTACCTCAAAAAATCATTTCCGTTTCCCATGACAGAAAACTGATATTTTTAGTTTTTTACATGAACAAATTAAAAATCCCTTGACAGTTCCAGGTTTTCCATGACCCCTTTTATATACCCTGAAATTTTCAGGTTTTCAAGTTTTTCCAGGTGCGTGACCGCTCTGTCAGTAATATATATTTTTTTCAAAATTTTCCGAAACAACACGTTACTTTTATGGTTAAGAAGAATGTCTTGTGAAAGGAGAATATGTGTATAAGTTTTCGTCAGCAAAAATGTCATGTTTTATTGAATTTTTATTCTAAATGAATAAGGTATCCTCGAATAAAGTTGAAATAATCGAAGAAGAGAAGCGCGCATATAAGGAAACTCTCGGAGCATTCTAATATTAGAATATTTATTACACGCGTTTCTTATCTCGGAAATTCGTTAAAGCTACATCTATAAGTCAGAATATTATAATAACATGCTAAAATATGCAGTGCTTGAAGCTTTGAGAGAGTGCATATTTTTACCCTTCGTTTCATATGGACCATTTTATGAGGCGATGAATTATGAAACTTGAGGAATCAAGATCCAAAGTTATATAACATATTTCCTGAATTGATTGAAAAGAAGTTCGTAGCTGCATTACCTTTGGCTAAATTGGAAACATACGGTAGTGACAAATTTCTCAAAGAAAGGAAGTAAAAAAATAGAAAGTCGTAACCAGGTCTGCTACCAATACAATAATTATCTACCACTCACAAAGTGAAGCAACATTATGATACAAATATTAGCACCTACTCAGGTTAAAAATTTCTAAATTTAAACAACAATAAATGTCGGTGAGTTAGTTTTACTTGTATCGATGACACCGTGCACCCAAGTTAGCACACAGTTAAGAAAACGCATTCAACTTATGCGATACAATTGTATATAATACAAAAAGAAGTGCTGAGTTAACGAAATTTGGTGTTATATTTATGTGTACATATATGTGAAGGGAGTGACGAGATAAATGAATAAGAGAAGAATGAGAAGGACGATCGAACGTTGAAATAAAAAAAAAAAAAAAAAAAAAAACAAAACCACGGAAAGCCGCGAAGAAAGAGAATAAAAAAAAAAATAATGAGAGATAGCGGGAAAGTAAAAATGAAAAAGGTGTCGGATGTGAACAAATTTCCCCGGGATGAACGCGCGGTGAGAGGCAAACACTAGAGAATTTCTTAAAACACTTGTTAGCTTCATAATTTCACGGTTGACCTAGATATAAAGCGAGACTCGTCCGTTGTTGTTCCTAAGGCGAGAATGAAGCTTTTCTCTTCGGCACACATGCCTTCGTACCTATCCTAGCCAACTACTTCCCCTCCACCCACACCGATGTGTATACGACTCATTCTCGACGGGCTGCACCGTCGTCTACAGGCTGCACTGTCTAGCGGTTTAATTAAGGGCAACTAGAGCTTCGCGGCAGGGAATCGAGTTTCACTTGTACGTATAACCGGAAACGCAAGCAAAACCCTATACATAGGGTATTCCACGACAATTTAATACAGCCTTTTACTTTAAATGCATCATTTTCGATACGTTTTTTTTACGACGTTGTTTCGAATAACTCAAACAGGCGGATTCACGGTTTTTTCTCAAACGTCATTCGTTTGTCAATTTTTCAAACCGACAATCGATCATACCGATGTTACTCATTTTTAATCACCGAGGGCGTGGGTTTTATAGAATTAAAAAAATTGAAAGATTGAGATTAAAAGTCGATGAATAAGTATCGAAAAAAAAATGTAAGTGATACAGAGGAAAGGGAAAATGGATTAAAGAGAGGTGATGAAACTTAGTCGTGGTCGAATTTGACTAGAATGTACTGTATAATTTACTATTCTCAGTCTCGCATCATCAAATAACGTTCCGTGGATATTCCCACTCGGCTTTCTCCAATCCATTTAATTATTTTTTTTTTGTTGCGACATCAGAAACCATTTTCTAAATCTACTTTGCATAAAGATCGAGGGATCTTTTCCACATAGAAAAAGAATTTTGGGGAATAGAAATTCAGACCAAGTGTGTATGTAAAGTTTTTCTCGACCTATCCTTATACGTTTACGAAGTTTTTTTGAACTACTGAATTCGTGTTAGAAAAAATGGAAAAAAAAAGTTTCGACAAATTTTGAATTCGCTAATGTATTCTTGTCACGTACGAAAGAACGAGTCTGAATAATGTTTGAATCGACTACTAGAATATGAATATAGAACCCTTTTAAATTAAACGAGAACTACCAGTACATAAATATTGCTGGAGGAGTAAATTTAAAAAAAAAAGATTTACGAAAACTCACGTGTTCATTTTTAAGGTTCAACCTGCAAACTTTTGCAGTATTTCGAACTGGCAATGAAAATACCAAACATTCTACACTCGCATAATACAATCTGAGCCGAACTTTTTCGAATTTTCGACCCATGCCGTAAATTGACAAACCACTTGACTGCCCTTACTCAAAGTTATGCGGGTAGGTGTAGTTTATGTTGTTTAGACTAGCATATTATTCACAAAAAACTAGACTCGTGTCCCCGATTTCATATATGCAAAATCAAGGCACCGCCCAAAAGGGTCACCTCATTTACGTCGCATCAATATCGTTGCTTTTTATTTTACTTTGAATTTCGCAAGTCTCCCTTTGTATCATCTTCAACTTAACTGAACTGTTTCATAATCCAATTCACGCACCAGTAACTTTTACATAATTGACAAAATCATTATTTCCCAACATTTATCGGCGGTAGATTTAGATAACGCCACCAAGTATATGTCATAAAATGTTCGTTGAACTTCGCTATCTTTCCCTCTTTCTCTCACAGTTTATTCTATATCTTTATATATATATATATGTATATATGTATCGTCACACACAGCGTGCCTCTTGGCGATACGCAGGTTCTCGTTGGTCGGCTACAGTCAACGGAATGATATTTCGTACCGAGAGAATGATGAAGGCGAAACAGCGTTAGCGAAAGTGGATTGACCGTAAAACGAGAATAACGGGCGTTAGTTTCGAGTTTATTTCATTTGTACTTCATTCGACGAACGAATCGCGTTTCTTTGCCGGGATTGAAAGACGGATAGAAGGAGCAAAAAAAAAAAAAAAAAGAAAGAGGAAAGGGAGAAGGAGAAGGAACCACCGATTTCCTGCAGCTATCTCTCGAATACTCTTCGATTCATTGTCTTTTTTTGTCTTTTTCCTTCTTATTTTCTCTTCTTAAGACACAATCTAGCTATTGGCAAGGGATAAAATTCTATTCTCCGACCTCGTTTTTTCGCTCTTCGTTGCCGTTGTCATCCTCGTCGTTTTACTCTTCCTTGGAACCGGGTCCAATTGACATATGTACATGCACGCGATATTCGATCACAAATAAATCGCGAACTCTCTCCTAATCTGTCCACCTTATATAAGTACTCTCCCTCCTTGTTCGTCACGATTCACCGTATTTTCAGCATACGCTGCTCGCTGCATTTCTAACGAAACGCTGTAATACCTCCAAGGTACCCAATAAAATTCCAGATATCCACCTGATACTCAGAGCCATAAAATCACACTGACGTATCTTCCGGACATTTGTAATCCAGAATCATGTGCACAATAAACGATGTTGAAGCCGCATCTCACTGACGGCATCACGTCTGGTTGGCAACACTGAATTGTACAATATTCAAGCATCGAAGCTAATCCGTGCAATGAATAGGTTATCAATTTCAAACAACGGATATTAAGGTTAGACTTTTTTTCCTTCAGTTTACGAATTATTCTGGATCTTCTATTTTACCTTAACAAGGAATTATTCGAACTGCATTACCGGCGGAATCAACATCGTAATAATATAATGAAGAGCCACAGTTAATTTTTTTTTTTTTTTTTTGCGTTCCTGTTTATGTATCGAAAAACGGATATGATAGTCGGAACGATCAGACTATTTTGCAAAAGGAAACATGTTAGGTCAAATTCTTCTTCTGACGACAGTATCGTGGAAATTTTTTTAAAAAGATTCAATTCTCAAAAATGAAAGAATTAATCAACGAATTCCTTATTAACAACAAAGCTTGAAAGTCTAAAAACTGGGGGATTTCCGTACCTAATACATACAATAACATATCCAAATTGCAGCAAAATCAAATTTTCGGGAGCTGATCGTTGACCGATAATTAGTGGACTGGTCTACATATGAGTCCTCGATTTTTTACTATTTTACGAAGACAATTTCTTCAAATTTGTGCAGAAAAGCCATATACACCGACGTGTGTCACTTATTTTAAAAAATCTTGACCTTTGCCTCAACATATTTTTTAGAATCACGTATAGAATTTGAAATTTCCGACATTTTAGATGTTAAAAATAATCTAATTCAAATTTTTCAGCAAACAAGTGAGTTTTTGCACCATTTTGATCGAGCCAAAAACTGAATTTTGAAGTTGTAGAGTGATTAGCGAAATGATTGATGCCGATAATTATGGTTAACGATAACAAGAAATTAATAGATGCTTTATCGAAACAGAGAACAAACGAGGTACCGAATATACACGATTGATTGATGAAGGTACAGAAGGCAAAAGAATGAAGCTAGC